>NC_133388.1:142356421-142963421 GCF_047511655.1 Castor canadensis | reverse complement strand
AAATTAAGATGTGTCTTAAAATCGATGTGATAAGAAAGTATAATTTAACTAATGGTGTTTTTTCTTTCTTGGCAGTACAACCTAAAATAATGTTGCATCTTAAATTTGGTAGCACATTAAGATTCCATTAGATAAAGTATATGCCAAGACTATTATACATGTTTTATAGAATCTCTCATTTAATCCTCTAAGAAGTCGTATGGCACAGACACAATCATTCTTCGCATTTCACAGAAGAAAGTAAATTAAAAAACTTGCCCCCCTAGCTATACCATATGCCTATACCATATTCTGTGGCATGCTGATAACAACCAGCTTTCAAGTGGAAACCTTGATTTGTAGCTTTTTACTAATTTTTGTCCTGTAAATATGCTCACTGTGGTCAACCTCAAACTACCAATGTGAAATCGTTGAACATAGAATTGAGAAGATATACACACAACTGGCTCTTGTGAGCAGGTATGAACTTACTTCAGCACACCACTAATGGTATATGTTCTTCCTGGGTCACCTCTTCTAAATCCACTGCTTTTATGCCACTTATGTGCCAAACTTGGCAACATCTAGCTATTAGGCATCTTCACTTGGCTGTCCTACTAGCTCCTCCGAGTCCGTGGATAAATGAATTCTCTGATATTCTACTGACACAGTTTGAGAATCATTAAATACAAGGAAAGGAAACCTAGAGTTTTGATAATATGATGGTTAAGAACTGTGAAGAGTGTAAGATTGTATCTTACTTGCAATCTAACAAATTAGCCCACCATAGCTCCATGAGTATCACTGCAACATCTTGGGTTGGTGATAATTGACTTCATTGCAAAAGTGTAGCCTGAGTATACATGTGTTTTATTATCTTGTGTTTTTTTCCGATGGTATACTGAATACCAGTGCCTACTAAATGATGCAAAGAGGACTATGTACTCAGTGGATGACATTATAGGAGAAGAAACCTGAGTTCAGGACCTCTGAATCTTTTCTAATGAGCCTTAAGCCTGCCTAAATTTTGCCTTGGAAGGAAACACTGTCTATCTTCAAAACCTGCCCTTTTCCTAGGAAGAAGACATTATCTCTATATTCCAAGAATGTTCACTGTACAATCATCCTTGAAAAGATAGTCTGGATCTAAGGCAATCAGTGGCCCTGCTCCCAGGATGTTCAGGAACACAAGAGACCTATGAAGAATTTACTCTAAAGGATGCCACTGTGCTTCACCTGACTCACAGAGGCTGGGACTAAGTCCATCAATTAGTCTCTCATAGCACTGATTTGACTACTATTAACAGGACTCCAAGTGCACAATTATGTCTCCAAAAATCTTCGACCCAACAAGTTGAACAAACTCTAAAACCATAAGAGTCTGTCTTAGAAAACTAGGTGGATTTTTCTTTTAGTTTCACATTATCTTTTCTAGTTGGCCTGAGGTATTAATCCAACTATGGCAGGCTGTATTAGACTGTGTAGACTCTGCCTTGTAAAAAAGACTTCTAGGACAATTCACTTCTTGAGAGCTGTAACCAGTGAATTGAAGATGCCCTGAATGCTTTCCAAGGTCAAGGTAGGATGATTGATTACTTCAGCTAAAGTCAGGGACAAATTTTGAATTATCTTTTTTAATTGGATAAATTACATCACAAGGAAAACTGTCCCCAAGAGCATACATTCATAACATATCTATAAACCTTCTGGAAAGCTTCCAGAGGTAACTAAGAAATTTTGCAGGGTCTGTGCTGCTGTCTGAGGGCTACAGGATCTACTGGTGATGTTGCGTTAAACACTTGAAGGTCACTTATGGTCACCCATAAAGCTGCAAGTCAACATGTCTGTCTTTGTTACAGACTATCTTTTCTAGGATGATTGTATCATGGGTACTCTTGGAAGACAGTGTCCTGCTCTAGAGCAAAGGGCAGGTTTGCTTACAACCTTGAAAAGTAAGTTTCCACACAGTAAGTACGGGGCTATTTATAACTGCTGGGTTTTCAAGTGGGACCAACATTAGTCAAGGAGTACAGGTTGATAGTAGATCTAATGTGGCCTCCCACTGGGGCCTAACTAATTGGGTCTGGACCTTATTTTTGGAGAGACTGAATAAGGACCGTCAGTCCAACCTGTCCTGTTTGTTGATACAACCAGCCAAGTAGCATTCATTTGTCTCTGTCTCCTCCTCCCTTTTTAAGAAAAGGGCTAGTAAGCACAGACTGGCCTTGAATTCACAATCTACCTGCCTTATCCTCCTAAGTGCTGGGATTACAGGCATGTGTCACTATGCCTGGCTCATCTACCCCTTTGAATGACTGAGTGATGACAATAGAAATGTAAGTGGAGAAGATATCCACAGATGTTAGCAGGTGTTTTTCCCGGGAAGTATGGAAACCAATTATATTTCCTGCTATTTCTCAAAGATGTCTTGGTAGACTTAAGGGGAATGTGACCAAATAGTGGGCAGAGCTGTACATTGGAGGATGTCAGGCTCAACAGTCAACTTTAAGGCATTTGCAATAGTTTTAGAGGGCTTTGTGAGGAAGGCTCCAGGTATGGTTCTCAAAGACAAGATCATTAAGGTCATTTTCCTTCCCATGCTTTTTGGGTTTTAAGGTGTTCCCTCTACTCCCCTGAAAAAAGTGTGTCCCACTCCAGTAGCTATTACTTCATATTGTTTCCAATCATACGCTACTTGCACCCAGACTTTTGTCCAAAAAGTTCAGGTACAAGAGAAACGAGCATGTTTTTATAAGACTTACAGACTCATTATGTCCCTTTCTTTGGTCTACATGTCTAATTACAGGTACACAAGTAAGTGTACTCAAACTAACAGTCATTATCCTTATGATCTAGATCTTCAACCCAACAAGAGAATCTAAGTGGCTGAACCACAATTTACTTTAAATCCTCCAGACATCTTTAATCCAGGCTACCATGCAGAGTTTAAAAACCAGGCAAGTATGGGGTTCCCTTCTGAGAAAAGATAGAAGCATCCTGCCCAAGTGATCACTGTGGAATCCTGAATTTTCCAAGTATGTCTATGGAGTCCCCTGCCCTTTTAGTCCTCCTAATTACTCAAGAAGTGGCTGACAGAAGAAAATCTCTTTCTGGGAATAGCCACATTCATTGACCATACTGATTTACTGAGGTATATGGTCCAGGAAAAACTTAAGGAGATAGAGTTTATTCACATTTTCAGCAATTCTAGAAGGCTATGGGTGGTAAAAAAAATTTTTTTGGAAGATTAATTTCTGTCAGTTCACTGTTCAGTGGCTTTTTAAATAGGCAGTGGACCATTATCAGACTACAACTGATCTAGGAAGCCAATCACTGATTACTTTCAAGTGCCATTATGGTGTTTCGAGAGTCACTGATTGGATGAGATCAGCAATACTGTAAATGAAAAAATGTCAACATAGTGAGGCGCAACTAATAACTTCAAGAGGAGGTTACAATTCTGATGTCATTAGTCTGCTGGGGCTGAGGGACTTACCCTGTGTGCTACATGTGGAGTTCATAACCACAACACAATGGGTCACCTTTGATAGGAGTCACAATTCTGGCATGGAGTGGTAGGTAGCCTCTGCATGGAAACCATAGAACCCTATAGATTGGCCTCCAATTTCAGTTTTGAGGTATATCCTATACACAAATACTGTTAGGTCAGGGTTCTTGGTGGAAGTTTCTAATAAATTTTAGTGAGGGAAGGAAATTTTGCTAATTGAGATAAGACAATCCTGAGGTTCCCCTTCTTCTGCTAGGTGGGGTTCAGAAAACTGCGATGGAAAACAATAATGTGAGTAGGAGAGAGTAACAGAATGTTGGAAGAATAACTGGCAGGGTAAAAGTGCCATATGTTCTTAATTAGTAGTAACGCCGATATTGCATGAAGAGATGTGAAATAAGGCAGCCTAGAAGTAGTTCAGCAGAAGCATTGACAAGAGTTGCAGTGGCATCTATTGCCTTAATATAACAGAATAAGCCTTTGCAGTCAGGTCAAAGTACAGGCTATACAAGGCAAAAGGTTTTTGATGGCTCCCATGAAGCTGAGTTAAAATACCAAAGCTTCATCTAGATTACCCATGTGATGTTACAATAGCCCCTTCTTTAGTTCCCAGATGTTGTGGAAAGGTATTGTCTAGATTATTCCAAAATCATATATATATGATTAGTTTGTCAGTATTTAAAGAAGTCCTTAATTATAGCTCTTAATTCTGCTCAGGTCCAAATTTTACTTTGGAGTCCGGTTTAAATTTTCACTCTGCCTACATAATGGTTCAAGGGCAGAATTGATTTGTAGAGGGAATTGATATCTTCAGGTCTTAGAAGAGTTGTTGGGAAAGATGGTGTCTGGATGGAAGAAGAAAAGTTTGTGTAGATGCGGAGACAGCTCAAAAGGATAATGGTGAGAGGGTGAGGTGGATAAAGGCCAAGTAACTGACAGCAAGAAGCAGGGAGGCCAGTTAGGGAAATGAGTCTAGTTTGTTAATGCTTAAGTTTGTAAAATTGTGCATTAGCTTTGACCAAATAGTTTTTGGTAAAGCAATTACCAAATCCAAATTTTGTTTGGAGGTCTCTGCATACCAATAAAAAATTACTGACCATTGGACCTGAGCAAGCCATTCCCTTTCTTTATTCAGAGTCCCCTCAATTGTACAACATTGCTCAAGTCAAATGTTTCCTCAGAGAGACCATTGAGGGCCCAAGTCATCTTTCGTGAAGTTATGCATTTAGAAAGGAGTCAGGAGAACTAGCATTGTAATGAAAGGACCAGTAAGAAACTTCCTGGAGGAGATTTAGATTTGGATGAACCCATGAGAGCTGACGATATCAGTCAAATGTGATTCTGTACACTTTGTATCTCAGGCGCCATCCTAACAATTAGCCATCTTGGAATGCAGACCTAACAATCTAGACCTATTAGTAGGCAGAAAAGCAGACACAATATTCTCTTTGGATAAAAGTGAAGTTCTCAGGACACCCCTCCACCACTCCTCCAAAATCAGAAAGACAAGACAAAAGAACCTTCCCCAGTTTTATTGGTAATCCACAGTAAAGTTTATCTAAATGGGTACTCACCAGCCTGTGAAACTGACTCAAAAGAAAGACTAAGAATGGACCCAAAAAGACTTTACAAGGAAAATGATAAAGATGGCTTTCCTAAGTACTTCCTGGTTGGAACCATTGTTCCAATCCAGCTGACTTCCTGAATTCCCAATTAGCAAAGAAAAAAAAAAAAAACCATTTTGGAAGAACTGCTGGCTGATCATGAGTTTAGAAGATAGAACCCAGGAAGGGCTCAGAAAACATGGCTGAAAAAGCAGCAAATGCATGAGGAAAAATGTCCTGAAAGAAGAAACGTTGCAATTAAGATTCACTAAACAGGGCCAGGTGTGGTGGTGCATGGTTATAACTCCAGCTACTCAGGAGGTAGACGTAGGAGAATTACAATTTGAACCAGCTTAGCAAAATTATCTTGAGATCCTATCTGAAAAATAAACTAAGAACAGGGGATGTGTGGGGGGAAGAGGGGAAAAATGACACAAACATTGAAAAAAACGAACAGGGGATATGGCTCAAGTGTTAGAGTGCTTGCCTAGCATGTACAAGGTCCTGGATTTGATCTCCAGTAAAACACACACACACAGAAATTCACCAAGCAAAGCACAGTGTTTTATATCTCCCCTTTATTTATTTACTAAAGATGTTTTGAAAATTAACACCATCATATAAATAAATTTAACATAAAAGTAGGCTAATAGGTCCTATGGCTGTGTTCTACCTTTTTGTCCTTTTACAGCATACAATACTTTTACATAGCATAACAGGAATTGAAAGCATAAAAAAGCAGAAAGGATGAAGGGAAATGGCCTGTTTTGCAAAGAAATCAAAACAAATTGGAACCAATAAATAACCCAGTATCAAACAGAATGAATACATCTGCTGTTGATGTAAAGAGAGCAGAGTTTAGATGTGGTGCTGACTTCCCACGTCATCATGGACTCAAAAGCCATAAGCTGCAAGATCTAAGGAGCCTATACTTGGTTGAATGCAACAGGCAGTGTAGACCACGGACTGTGGAAAATTGTGGAAATAAACAAAGACCAACCAAGTGAAAACAAAACAAGTCTATTTATTCACTGTCTGCTATAGACGGGGAGTGGTGCACTGTCATTTGTGTTTGGCAGACACTCAAAGGCAGGCAGGGAATTGGGAAGATTTACAGTGAAAAATAAAGGGAAGGTTTCCGTATGTGTCAACTGGAGTTGCTGACAGGGGAAGGAGAAACAGGAGGCCGGCCAGCTACCATTGGGCATCTCATGATTGGTTTGCTGAGTATATTTGGCTTTCTCTGGTTGGTTCTGAGTTGCAAGGGCAGGTGAAAGATAGGGAAGTTGAAAGTTAATGACCAAGTCTTTGACATTCTGTGCTGATTGGTGTAGAGGCTGTGGTTTCCTGGTTGTGGATTTAGAGCTTTATTGTCAGAGATGGTCTGGCTATTATCCATTTGTATATCCAATTTCTCAGCAGTAATCTGATGTTCCTTAAATTATATCCTATAGACAGATGTTCCTTCACCCATGGGGTTGCCTGTAACATTAGCAAAGTCAGTTTGGAATAGTCTATTGCCTTTTGTGAGGATCCATCCTGCATCTAATTCACTTCAGGAAGTAGAGGAAACCTGGATTCTTGTTGTCTTTTTCTTAGTAACTATGAACTCTGGGCACTTAATAATTTTTTTTGGGATTCAACTGCTATTTCAATAAGTGGACATAATGATAAAAGGATTTCTCTGAAGACAGAAGACCAAACTAGATGTTCATTTGCAATAGTTTCTAGTCCCAAGTCATATGATAAGTTTTTTTTTTTTTTTGATTCTAGGTCTGTCCATTGGGATGGGCACCAGGCTGTCAGGTTAAATAGAAAATGCTCACTGGTGGTTTTGGTTCTTTGTCCTGACCTGAACTGTGACAGAGCATTTATCATCCAGAGGCTGTCTGCCGCAGTGGTGTAGTGTAAGGGGCACTAGAATTGAGAGGAAATCTCTCTTTGTGAGTTAGCGTTCCGACATTTAAGAGGTATGTGATTTTCAGTAAGTCTCTTAACATTTTTGTGGCTCAGTGAACTCATCTCCAAGCTGTCATGCTGCCTGCCCCCAACATTGTGGAGAAAGTCAGAGTATTAGTATATATCATCACATTGATCTTTGGCTTCATTAAAATTCTTGTATTGAATATAATGAAGTGTGAATTGGAGAAAATAATTCATTTTTTAGGATAAAATTTTTAAAAACCTTAAAACATTGAGAACCACAGGAAATATTTTCTAGACAGTTCATCCAGAGGCCAACAAGTAGGATTTTCTAAGTCCCTTGACCAAAAGGGAGACCTCAGATGGATTATTGGTGACCTGGGAAGAGAGGAAATTTCTTTCCTGTGTCAGGAGCAGTTCTCTGGCTGGCACTCTCACATTGATTTCTTTGGAAGCCTGCTTCTTTGGCCTTTTCCCTGGGGAGGAAGAAAGAGAGAGTCTAAGTGAAGGGAAGAGATTCTCTTTAGTGAGCCATTGCTTTTATTTTGATACCCACGGAGGATGGGCACTCGTCCTATTCTGGATCTCTGGCTTCAGGACAAAGTCCATGAAGTGGCTGAGGTATTTTCTTTTCTTCGTCTAAGGCTTGAGAAGGAGAGAGAAGGGGAGCTGCACTTACAACACACCATGAGCTTCTTGGAAAAGATCTTGGTGATGATGCCATAGCATATCATCAAGTAATTTAAAGCTTGCTTTTGCTCTGAGGAAGGTTCTGGGTCAAGCTCCTAATATCTGGTTTTGGAATAATTTTTCTTCATTACTCCCCACCCCCCCACACCCCCTTTTTTAAGTAGGTCTGGGGCTCAAACTCATGGCCTCATTCCACACATGCTAGGAACACACTCAACCACTGAGCTCTATCTCCAGCCCCCTTCTCCATGTTCTTAAACTCCAAAGTTTTATTTCCCTCCCTGACCCTTTTCAGTTCTATTCTGATTCATATTAATAATCTGTAACGTAGGCAGGAAAGTCCAAGCAAGTTATAAAATGTAAGATCATGCAGGGCGATGCTACCCAGATCCGCCCTACAGGACTGGGCATGTTAGCGGCTCATGGCTCTCAGCAAAGTTCCTCTTTGTGAATGCCCTCACCACAGAAAGCCACCTTGCCCAACATCATTTCCTGAGGGCAGCCTACTTCCCCGGGCCAAGTCAATGTGGGGGTAGAAAGGCAGGGCCTCTTGGTTCAATTTGGGAAAACTCTGAAGGGACATCCTAGCTCCTTAGCTCTTTGAGGGACAGGATGAGGTCTTTCTTGTGACTGGTTCACAGCTCACTCCTCTCTCCACCTAATCCTCCTGGCTTTTCTTCCCCAAGCTTTGACTCCAGAGCATATAGCAATAAACCTCCTGCCCCCCAAAATCTCCATCTCTTAATTTATTTCCCTGGGAATGTGACTAACAATCATAATTCTTTGCCTGGAGAAACCATATTACTCTTTCTCATAACCCTTGTCAGAATCAAACATCTTTTGTATTCATTCTCCTTGTAGAAAAGCAACAAAAAAACCCCTTATGCAACTTTGAAGTTAACTCATACGGAGGGCTATAGTCAGAAAACACGTATTATGTGATTTTATAAAATTGAGCATCTTCTCAAACTTGTTCAACATTTTTTCTGTCCCTCCCAGATAGTCAACTATTAGTTATAATGATTAAAAGTGAATAAAAGGCAAATATTAGAGGACTTTTTTTTTTTTGTGGTGAGGCGATACTGAGGTTTGAACTCAGGGCCTCATGGTTGCTAGGCAGACACTCTACCACTTGAAAACTATTTGCTCAGGCTGGCCTTGAACCAAGATCCTCCAGATCTCAGCCTCCCAAGTTGCTAGGATTACAGGCATGAGCCATGGACACCACAGGAGTTTTAATGTCTATTATACTCACCTTAACTTCTAAGAACTCTTTGTTCTCTGAACGTTCCTGTTTTTGTATAATAAATTATGTTTGTTTTTTTTTTTTTCATGTTTGGGCTTTTTTTTTTTCATTTTGGTGCTGGGGATTAATCTCAGGGTCGTGCAACTCTTCTACTGAGCTACGACCCCAGCCAAGGGATATTTTTACATATCTCTCTGAATATCATGACGCTTTAAAAGTGGGTTTGCACTCTGGAAAAAAATTTGGAGGCTACTTAAAAAGCTAAACATTGATCTACCATTTGATCCAGCAATACCCCTCTTGGGGATATACCCAAAAGACTGTGACACAGGTCACTCCAGAGGCACCTGCACACCCATGTTTATTGCGGCACTATTCCCAATAGCCAAGTTATGGAAACAGCCAAGGTGCCCCACCACTGACGAATGGATTAAGAAAATGTGGTATCTATACACGATGGAATTTTATGCAGCCATGAAGAACGAAATGTTATCATTCGCTGGTAAATGGATGGAATTGGAGAACATCATTCTGAGTGAGGTTAGCCTGGCCCAAAAGACCAAAAATCGTATGTTCTTCCTCATATGCAGACATTAGATCAAGGGCAAACACAACAATGGGATTGGACTTTGAGCACATGATAAAAGCGAGAGCACACAAGGGAGGGGTGAGGATAGGTAAGACACCTAAAAAATTAGCTAGCATTTGTTGCCCTTAACGCAGAGAAACTAAAGCAGATACCTTAAAAGCAACTGAGGCCAATAGGAAAAGGGGACCAGGAACTAGAGAAAAGGTTAGATCAAAAAGAATTAACCTAGAAGGTAACACCCATGCACAGGAAATCAATGTGAGTCAATGCCCTGTATAGCTATCCTTATCTCAACCAGCAAAAACCCTTGTTCCTTCCTATTATAGTTTATACTCTCTCTACAACAAAATTAGAAATAAGGGCAAAATAGTTTCTGCTGGGTATTGAGGGGGTGGGGGGGAGAGGGAGGGGGCGGAGTGGGTGGTAAGGGAAGGGGTTGGGGCAGGGGGGAGAAATGACCCAAGCCCTGTATGCACATAAGAATAATAAAAGAAAAAAAAAGTGGGTTTATTTTCTTTAATGTGTACAGTTTATTTCATGTAAGCTACCTTTCAAATATTTTGGTCTCTATCTTTCATCCAAGACCTGTCTATTGGTTCCTGGCTGCCTGGGCACTAAGCAGCTCATTGGTACCCCTGGGAACCAGTTTAAGGGTAAGGGGATCTGGCTCACCCTGTATCAAGTTTTTAGTTCATTTACCTTGGGCTGGTCAAAACCCATGGGGGATGGGTCTTTCAATATCCTGCTTTCGGGGCATATGATGGGCTGGCTCTTCACATTCTGGGAACCAAGGAGGGGAAGCTGGGATCTCAGTACTCATGATGGGACTGCTAATGGATCTACTTGCAGGAGGGAATCCTCACCGTCAAATGTACTTACTGTCCTCTAGCCAAGAGATTGTTCAATTTCCTTTTCCAGAGAAATCACCTGGGTATTCTACTTTGCAGTAGGGTGAGGAAATTAAGACCCAACTCCTTTTTTCTTGGGAGGTTCTCAGATTTGGGGTTTCAACTCAGGGCTTTGTGCTTGTGAGGCAGGTGCTCTAATGCTTGAGCCCTTTTTGCTCTGGTTATTTTGGAGATAGGGTCTCACTTTTTGCACAGGCCTGGCTCTAACTCCTTCTTAAGTATACATTCAACCCATCCTCCTATTATTTTTCTCTTTTTATTAGCATATACAATTGTACAAAGGAATTTCATTGCGGTATTTCCATACACATATATAATATACTTTGATTAAGTTCATCCTATTACTGTTTATTCCCCCTCTCTCCTCCTCTTAAACAGGTCTCATTATTTGATTTTCTCATATATGTATGAATTACTTTGACCATATGCACCCCCACCATCCTCTGCTTTCACTCTTCCCTATCCTCCTGGTTTAAGTCTCACTTTCTTTCTGCACCAACAAATACCTGATGCCAAGTTCTGAACTTTTTGGAAGTTCTGCTATGTAAATTAGGCTTTTCTTGGCTTTCTCCACTGCCTATTTTGCCTTTGGCTTTCTCAGATTTGCAAGATCAATTATCATTATGTTGCTTCTCAAATTTTCTTTGTCCTTGTGGGTTTATCACCTTACTGTAATTTAGAAGTACTGGAAGGGAGTAAGAATGAATCTATGTTGTGACTCTCTAAAAACCATGGAACTGTACACTTTAAAAGGGTGAGTTTTATGGTATGTAAACTATAGGTCAGTAAATTTAAGAAATGATAAATACATGTGATATACCATCTTTATCTCAAAGTATCACTGCAGGTTTTAGAGAGGAGGACAGCAAACCAGAGTAGCTTCAGTGAGAAGCCCAGGATTGTGATAGGTTAAGTGAGGACTTTTAAGTGATGATGTAAGCCAATCCATTCTAGGTTCTGAGTTGTAACTGGCCTTGCAGTGTTGTGTTTTCATGACAGTGGTACAGACTTGGGTTGTTCAGTCCTGACCCTGGGCACTTGCCATTCTAGCCTACTCCATTTTTGCACGAGGAACACTAGTGCTTTGAAAACTAACCTTCATCTTTGCAGGGGTGAAATGGTCTGTAAGGCATTGTGCTAAATACCAGTTTAAAAAAACTTAAAAATATTGTTAATCATTTAATTGCTGTTTTCTTTTTTGGGGGGAGTGGTACTGGAGTTTGAATTTAGAACCCCAGGCTTGCTAGGCAGGGGATCTACCACTTGAGCTACACCCCCACCAGTTTTTTGCTTTAGTCATTTTTCCAATAGGGTCTTACACTTTTCCCCAGGCCAACCTCAGACCTCAATCCTCTTATCTATGCTTTTTATATATGGGATTATAAGTGTGTACCATTACATCCAGCCATCATTTAATTGGTGAATATATATACAAAACCAATGTATTTTATACCCTAAGTTCATTATGGACAGATGAATAATGAAGACACTAGATAGCAGCAATGGTGGAGGCTCCAGAAGAAAAGAGGCTGCATCTCTCCCTGGGCTCCATCCCCCACCAAGCTCTCATAGTGTAACTGGATAAATACATAGGCATAAAAACATACAAGGAAGATTAAGTGGTCTATGGCTTTTCTTAACATAGCCAAAATCAATAATGTGAGATTGCTTCCTGTTAGTGTTTAGGGATTTACATGTCTATCTTCCATTAGTGTTAAATACTCCTTCCTGTCAATACCCATTTCTCCACATTTTTAAGTTGTTTATTTCAACTTCGTAATTTGTCTTTTACATTGCTAAGAAAACACATGAAGAATGGCTGTAACATTTTCTTAAGCAATTAAATGCTAATTATCTGACATTGAACTGATTTTTGTCCAAAATTTGCTCTTGATTTCTTGGCCTCACCCCCTTGTTTACTTTCATGGTTCTAGCAGGAAAAACCTGGCTTTCTCTTGGATGATATCTTTCAAAACTGTGAAATCCTATGCCAATCAGCAAGTCAGTCTGTCCTAGGGTTGTCAGACTTAGCAAAGAAAAATACAGAATGTCTAAGAATTTTGGATAATGAATAAATTTTTCAGCCTCTGTGTTGCAAACTACAGGGGTAACTAGACAATTACTTGATATTTATCTGAAACTCAAATTGAACTGGGTGTCTTTTATCTGGCAACCCTAGATCAGGCTACTAGAGGTCCCTGTACTGGGTCCTGGGCTCTAGAGACTGCCTACCAGTGCCTCTCCTAAGGGAGAGAAGTCTTTGGTACCAAATAAATATCCTCATTCATACCTGTACCCTCTTTATAGACCATGCACTGGGTACCTGCAACTCTGAAATCTCCTGTCTAGGTTGGCCCACTGTTGTCAGGGCCTTTAGCCTTTTCCCTCAGACAATCTTTTAGAGGGTCACCCTAGGCTAGAGATATGGCTAAGAGGCAGGTGACAGGAAAGTGTGGGTAGAGATGATATAGATTGCTAAGTTACCCCCACCTCTGGGTGTGGGCCAGGCCCATACTGATGCAGAACAAAGTGGAGGACGAAGGACAGAATCAGAGGAGAAAGCCAAGGCCTATATTTATACCATTGTTATGGGGAGACCTGCAGAAAGCATGCTGGTATCTATACATTTTGTGCGATTCCTGTTGGCTGTCAGTTTCGGGAGGTATGTAAAATGAGGGCAGAGTATAGGAGCTCCACTTATATGACCTCTATTTTGTGTGTGTTTCTAGTGATGGAACCCAGAGCCTCACACATGCTAAGCATACACTCTACCAGTGGGCTACACCCCTAGCCTGTAACTTGTATTTTGATCTATCCTCTTTAATACTTTCACTTACTTCAATTCATCTGTTTTGGAAGAAGCCTACCGTTTCTTGTAAATATTTCACCAATGGATGAGTATATTGAAAGAAGAAACTAACTGGAAGCTGTGGTACATGCCTCTGGTCCCAGCTACTTGGGAAACAGAGGTAGGAAGATCATGATTTCAAGGCCAGCCTGGGGCAACTTAGCAAGGCCCTGCTTAAAAAAAAAAAAAAAAAAAAAAAAAAATCCATGTTCCCATTAGCAATAGTAACACCTCAAAGTAAATCTAGTGTTTTTTTTTTTTGAGTCTGAGTCTGAGTCTGATCTGGTTCAGCTAGATGGAACTAGCTACTCTGTTTAAGGTCTAACCATTCTCCAGAGGGTCCTCTGGGGGTTAAAATAAAAGCTCCACTCATTTCAGAAGTAGAACAGCTGGGTTATAAATGCAGATTCTCTGTCAGGAAAAAATTAAGTAGAAAGAAGATAAAAGGAAAAGTTGGCTTTTGTGGAAACATGTACTACTAGGTTCATAGTATGAACGTAATTTATCTAACCTTTAGAGAAAATTTAGTTACTGTTTGCCTAAGGCTCATGACCCATGAACTGGCCTATGTGGACACCTGCCAGAAGGGGACCTTTAAAATAGCATGTTGTGTTAGTTAGAAGTGCATTTGAGCCATGTAACAGGAACCCGTCTATAGTGACTTGAAAAAGTTAGACATTTATTTTCCTCCTATAAGAAGCAGGTCTAAGTGACCACTGAATACTCAGGTTCTTTCTGCCTTTCCTTCTGACTGCCATCCTCAGCTTGTGGCTTTCTTCATGCTTACAAGATGGCTGCTGCCTCTCCAGGTAGGAATGGTGAAGGTGAAAATGTTACAAAATCTGTTTTCTTTTGTTGAGACAGGATCTTACTGTGTAATTCAGGCAGGCCTCAAACTCATGATCTTCCTGCCTTAGCCTACCTGTGCTGGGATTTCTGTCTTCTTTTAAAATGGCTTCTTGGATGTTCTAACTACTAAACTTTGTAGGAGCTAGCCCTAGCCAAGGTAGTTTGAAATGGGCAGTGTTTCAGCTGGGCACATTGCTTTCCTAAACAATATGAGGCTTCTCTTAGGAGGGAAAATGAGAAAGATTCCACAAGTGAACTAGAACATAAGCTCTTCAAAAGACAGGCACTTTTTCCTTTCAACATACATATGCATGTTGAATTAAATTCATCACTATGTAGTGAATTAAACATAAAAGAATATAACAAACACTTTCAGCCTGTGCTCATTTTCAAGTGCTTATTTGTCCACAAGTTAGTCCACAGCCTGAGATATTATTTTTCCAGATGTTTGGCTAGTCAAACATTATTTATTTATTTATTATTCATATGTGCATACAATGCTTGGGTCATTTCTCCCCCCTGCCCCCACCCCTTCCCTTACCACCCACCCCGCTCCCTCCTTCTCCCAGCCACCCCCTCGATATCTGGCAGAAACTATTTTGCCCTCATCTCTAATTTTGTTGAAGAGAGAGAATAAGCAATAATAGGAAGGAACAAGGGTTTTTGCTAGTTGAGATAAAGATAGCTATACAGGGAGTTGACTCACATTAATTTCCTGTGCATATGTGTTACCTTCTAGGTTAATTCTTCTTGATCTAACCTTTTCTCTAGTTCCTGGTCCCCTTCTCCTATTGGCCTCAGTTGCTTTTAAGGTATCTGCTTTAGTTTCTCTGCATTGAGGGTAACAAATGCTAGCTAATTTTTTAGGTGTCTTACCCATCCTCATATCTCTCTTGTGGGCTCTCACTTTTATCTTGTGATCAAAGTTCAATTCCCTTGTTGCAAACATTATTTTTTTGTGGTGCTGGGAATTGAACTCATTGCTTTGCCTTGCACATGCTAGGCAAGTACTCACCCACTGAGCTATACTCTGAGCCCCATTTAGTCAAAAATTCTTTGTCACATTATAGAATTTCCTTCCAATGCCCAATTTTACCTTACGGTCACATTAAAAAATATATTTTAAAAAGTGTACTGGTGTCAGTGGCTCACGCCTGTAATACTAGCTATTTGGGAAGCTGAGATTGGGAGGATCAAGGTTTGAGGCCAACCTGGGAACAGTCTGTGAGATCCCCATCTCCAAAATAACCAAAATACAATATACCTCATTTTATAATTTAAACCAGAAAGCTGAAATTGCAATATTTATTAAGTTTGTGTATTAGCCAGTTTTCTGTCACTATTACTAAAACATCTGAGATAATCAATTTATAACGAGAAAAGGTTTATGTTGGCCCACAGTTTTGGAAGTTCTAGTCCAAGGTCGGCTGGCTTTGGGCCTGCAGAGGAAAGACTACCATGGATAGAGTGCATGCAAAACCACGCATGGTTAAGAAACAAAAGAGAAGGAGCTAAGGTTTCACTACCCCCTTCAAGGGAAGCCACCAGTGATCTAAAGACCTCCTGTTAGATCCCCCACTTCTTAAAGGCTCCACCACCTTCCAATAGCACCACCCTGGTACCGACACATGGGCCTTTGGGAGACATTCAAGGTCCAAACCATAACATACATAGTATAATTAAATGGATGCCAAGACAATTAGAATGATCCTTGCCCTTCTGAAGCTTTAACCTAATTGGGTTGTGAAAACAGATACACTCGTAGCAGGCTGGACCCAGTTATGACTATTAGGGGTGAGAGCCGCAAGAGAGAAGCCAAGGAAAGTGAAAGGGGGAGTCAAGATGACCTCCAGGGGCAGAGGGTGTTAGCTCAATGGTAGGGCACTTGCCTAGCAGGCAGAATGCCCTAGGTTCCATCTCCCAGCACCACACACACACACACACAAGACCTCCAGTAGGGGTAAAGAAAAAAACCTTTACAGATGTTGGAGATATCAGTGGGAATGAGATAATACAGTGCACTAGTACAGAAATAAAGTATGGAGTCATTTCTAGTAACTACAAATAATTAAAAAACGTAAGAAGTAGAGAGCAGTGGCTCATGATTGCAATTCCAGCACTCAGGGGGCAGAGGCTGATTATCACTAGTTCTATGCCAGCCTGTGCTACATAACAAGACCTTGTCTTAAACAAACGAAAACAAGGCAACGTAACATTCTAATAAAAGCCTAGTGTGTGGTGTATTATATAATAAGTCAGCTGAAGGTCAAGCCAGAGTCTGCACAGTTAACCCAGAAAGAAGCCCGCTGACTTGCAGTCTCAGATGGCTAATGAAACTGAGGTGCCACCCGAGGACCCATACAATCAACATGACTTTATTAAAAACATCTTGAAAACAGAGTGAATGCTATCATTAAAAGCAGTTAAGGGGCCCAGCGCTGGTGGCTCACACCTGTAATCCTAGCTACTTGGGATGTTGAGATCGGAAAGATCCCCAATAGAGGCCAGCCCAGGCAAATAGTTCACAAGATGCCATCTCCAAAATAACCAGAGCAAGATGGACTACAGGTGTGGCTCAAGTGGTAGAGCACCCACTTCGTGAGTGTGAAGCCCTGAGTTCAAACCCCAGTCCCATCAAAAAATAAAACCAGTTCCAGGCACTTCAGCCCTTTGGTCAATGGACACGGAACCCCAAAACTCACTTCCCAGAGACCCCCGTTACTATTTTCTGCCTACTGATTCATTTAATTCATTTCATTTGATTTAGCTCATTTCAGAGTGTAGTCAGTCGGGCACTCAAGTCAGCCACGTTCTTATTACCCGGAAACCTTCCTAATGTACCATCTCAGAAATCCCGCACTTCCTATGAAAAGACAGAACTCTATTTTTTCCAGGCAGGGTCACGTTCGCCTCCACTGGGTTTGTCCTGGTTGGTGAAGCCACCACGAGGGCAGCAGGGAGGGGAGCCGGGCGTCTGCGCTGCGTCCGTCCGAGAGCAGGTGCTGCCCGAGGCGGGGGAGCGCGGCCGGAGAGCGTCGCTCGCTCGGAGAAAACTTCTGACGTAAGTAACTCCACACGGCGCAGTGGGCGGGGCGGGAGGGGCCAGGCCGCCTGCACCGCCGCCCGGCTCGAGGCCCCCTCGCTCACTTCCTGCGGGGCCTGCCGCGCCGACGTGGCGGGGAGCACAGGTCGCGGGTCAGGTGGTGGTGACGCCCGGGGGAGCGCTGGGCGGGGCCGTCGCCGCGCCCGACGCCGCGGGGGGCGTGGCCTTCGCGGGAGACGTGGGCGGGGCCGGGCGGGGAGGGGCGGGGCGTGCGCGGTGGAGCCGGACGCTCTGCAGGCGGCCCAGGCGCGGGGACGCGGGCGGCGGGCGCAGACATGGAGCGCGGCGAGCAAGGTGAGGGCGCGGCCGCGCGGGCGCCGGGGTGCAGCTCCTGGCGGGCGGAGAGGGGCAGTGAGAGAGGGAAGGAGAGATGAGGTTCTAGGGGGCCGCCATGGGGCCGCCGACCACCGCACGGACAGGTCTTGTGATGTCCTCAGACCTGGGGCGGGTTTTGCCTCTTAGGATGGAACGTGACTTGTGAAGACTTCCTGCCCTCTTCTCCCGTAGGTGTTGGTTTAGGATTTTTCCTGGTGTTTGACCCCGTGGCCATGGTTTCAGAGGTGTCCCCGTTGGTGGAGTGGCGTCTGTGGGATTAATGGGGGGCGGGGGTGAAGGGGAGAGGAGGGGGCTTTGCATAGTAAGGTTCTTGTTTGACCCACCGCATCATAAAGCTGTTTACCATGGCGGTTTTTCACTCAGATGAAATTTCCCGGACTAGAATCATAACATGGAATGTAGCAATAGGAGGGCATGGTTTTTAGATTTAAATATTGTTTCCTCCTGGAGGTTTCTGCTGCTGATCAGCCAGTGGCTCCAACACACACATGAGTGGCAGGCTTTAAAAAGATGTATCAATTATAAAGAAAAGAACATAATGCAGCCTTTGGGAGGTGGGCATAGGAAGAACTCCTGTTTGAGCCCTGACACAACACTTTTCGTTTTTTATTTGTCTGCAGTATTTGCCTTCACGTGTGAGTTTTAATCTAAATAAAACCACATTCCACATACACTGTTTGGCTTTTACTTTTGATAACTTGAACATAGAATCTTTGGAACCTTCCATCCCTTCCTTTTTCCTCACTCCTCAAATTAATTTCACACTTAACCATGTGAGTGCATGTAAGTCTTATATTCAACATTTTGTACGGTATTTTATTCATATACATTTGCTGTTGTATATGATCTAGAGGCATACGCACATGTTGTTGTCTGTCGGCTTCTTGAGGTTGGAACAAATGGAATACATCTTGATCATGTGTGATTGGGTGGGTGACTTGCACATAGTTGGCTTTCAGTGAGTTAGAAAGCTCATGGCAGGTCTTGGATGTATTGTTAGAAGGTCTGGGAGCCACCAGGTAAGCCAGCATTATTCTGGTTTTTAATGGGGTGGCGTTGGGGGTCAGTATTTTACATTCATGCTTAAATACTTAGCTGATTTTACACTGTTGTATTTAACATGATGTTTTTAGAATCACTGCTTGGCACTTGTCAGAGCAGATGAAAAAGCTGTTCCAGCTAAGTGACTGGAGTGACTACTGCATTGTGTTCTAACTTGGGTGGTAATAGATACAGTTGTCAGTATCACTGCAGTATTCCTGTTTGCTGATATACTCTGTATGATTTTAGGACTTTTTTTTTGTTGTCTAATTCTGTGACATATTTTAATTAATTCTTTGGCTTGTAAGCTGAGTCTCCATAATTTTCAATTTTTTTTGTTGTTGTTGAGACATTCCTTTGACGTTTTCATCCTTGTTTTTAATTGTCTATCATGGAGGGCAGGAGGAAATAATTGTCAATCATGGAGGGCAGGGGGACTCCCCTCCTCAGCATGGATCACTTGGATAACTGGTGAAAGAACAGTCCTCTGCTTTGGGAAGGTCAGCTGGTTTCCTCCCACATGTGCTGTGTTAGAACCATGTGGCTTTCCTTACCTTTTGGTGCCATCTGCCAATGTGTCTGCCTATCTGCCATTTCATCAGTCCATCCCCATCTTACCCAGTAGATGTACTGCCTAAGATGAAAAGTGCCTACCAAGCCTGCTGCTGCAATCTCTGCCCCTCCAAGTCATCTCTCGTTTCCCTCTTCCTCCAGTTCCTTTTTTCCTCTCTATTCTCAAGAAGCAGAACTGTGTGGCTAGGCAAAGAAAGTTGCTGATAAGGCTGTGTTGGGCTTGGAGGATAAGGCCTTTGCTCTGGGAGAGCAGATGGATCTGTCTTGAATATGGCAAGAGACTCCTGCCTTAAAGTCAGCAAGATGGAACCTGCGATTTTTAACCGATGTTCACTACCAAACTCTGGTGGCTGAGATCAGGTGTAGAAAACTGGAATTATATATATATATATTTTGTGAAATAGTTTAAACCAAATCACAAGTTTTTAGGATTTTTAACTTTTTATGTGTGTAGATTTTTCTTACATTTGTCGCTTTACAACAAAATAAAACTTTTGTTGTAAAGTTAAATGCTTTACCTTGTCTTACATTTCTATTGAAAATGTCTCCTTAAATCTTTCATGAAGGGGACAAAATCTACCCTTTGCTACTGATTTTATTAATAGAGCTATGAAGTTTAAAAATGAACATAGTTTTCTTCGTGTTTTTAACCATGTTTTCTAATACCCAGGTTCTATTTTTCTACTTTCTTCTATACTGAGACCTTCTGTACAGTGTGCCCTGCTTATACATTGAAAGTTCAGTAAATAGTCAGTGATTGAAAATGCCTTAAAGTGCATAATGAGTTTTTAAGCATTAAGCACAGCACAGCACATTTAATGTGTTTGGAATTTCCTCCTTTGAAAGCAGAGTGACTTGCTAACTAGAGCATACATTGTGTAAAAAAACCTCCTGCCTCCTTCATGGAACTAAATAAATATTTATGTGCAAGTACTCTCCTGTAAGTGATAACCTTTGTTTTAGCACTCTTAATATTGAAGAGACAGTCACCTAGCCACTAAGCATTTTGAATAAAAAGAATTTTTATGGAGGAAGAGAATAGGTTGCTGGGGCCAAAAACCTATGGAGAGGGGAGTAACACAATAATGTCAGTAACGTTGCCATTTCAGCTTTGTAGTTAGTTACGCCTTTCAAACAGCAAAAATATGGGATGTCACTTATTGAAAAGTAAAGCAGGTATGGAGAAGAATGAGTGAGCATTTTGAGGAATGCTGTCAAGGCTCTGGGTGTGATCTTCCAGGCTGTTAATTTCTTGGGATAACACTCTCCATTTCCATATGGTGCTAATGTCTCTGTTAGTTCTCCTCCACTTCCTGCTTTTATTTTTATGTGGCAACCTGCCTATTCCCTAAGGTAAAAGCTGAGTGGTAGGAGGGGTTGTGATCTCTTAGTAAGATCTCAAAACAGAATAATCTATGCATACAGTAAAAAAATATTATATACACACAGTTCAGAGGACAACAAAAAGAACATGCAGTATACCTGAACTTTGTGCTACTGAGCCTTTTCTTGTGGGATAAGCTTATTTCATTTTCCTTTTGGGGTTAATTTGCAGCTTTCATTGTTGACTGTTGTAAAAAATCTCTCTTCTGAGACTTTCTCAAATTTTATTTCAACTGGATGGATACTAGCTATATTGAAATCATAATTTTAGCATTTTTTTAAATTAAAAAGCAAAAGGGGCCATAGGATTTCAACTGTTAATGGAAGTTAAAATGTTAGAATATAGGAATATACTGTTGTACCAGGAACAGTCGTTCATTTTAGAAAAATGAATAAAAGAAAATCACCTGTAATTCTATGTTGCAAAATCAGTTAACATATTAGTTTCTACCCATCATGTATCTACCCTTTTCCATAAACAAATCACAATATAATTGTATGGAATATCCCATTTTATAGCTTGCTTTTTAAAATAAACTCAATGTAGAGGTGGGTGTGGTAGTTCAGGCCTGTACTCTTAGCTACCCCAGAGGCAGAGATGGGAGGGTCCTGTCAGAGGCCAGACCCTGGCAAAAACTCAAGACCCTATCCCAAAATAACTAAAGTAAAAGGGCTGGGGTATGCCTCAACTGGTAGAGTGCCTGCATAGCAAGCCAGCAAGAAGCCCAGAGTTCAAACCCCAGTACTGTCAAAAATAAAAATAAATTCAGCGTATTTTAAAAATACACTTAGGCATAATTTTGACTAGTATTACCAGGTAATTAGTGCAGATGATGCAAAATTTGAAATGGCTGAAAGGTTGTAAAATACAAATGCCCCTCCCAGGGTACTTCTCTTGGGTGACAAGGCAGCCATTGTTACTAGCTTCCTGCCTCTCCATCCAGAGAGATTGTGTGTACGTATGTTTGATTGTATGCATACCAGTGCACTTAAACACATGGTATATTATAAAAGTTAAGGCACATAAATTGCTTAGCACCTAACGTTCTTTTTTTTTTTTTTGGCAGTACTGGAGTTTGAACTCAGTGCTTCATGCTACTCTGCCAGCCCTGCTTGGTGTTGGGTATTTTTGAGATAGGGTTTCTCAAACTATTTGCTGGGGGATGGCTTTGAACTACGATTCTCCTGATCTCTGCTTCCTGAGTAGCTGGGGTTGCAAGAGTGAGCCGCCGATAACCAATAACCGGCTAGCATCTAACATTCTTAAGTACAGTGTCTGTTTTAGAGATCATTCACCGTAATGTTATATAGAACAGCTTTTTTTTCTGGGGGGAGTGGTGCTGGGGACAGAACCCAGGACTTTGTGGATGCTGTGTTAAGTACTCTACCACTGAGTTACTTCCCCAGCCCAGACAACTTGGGTTTTTTTTTTGGCAGTATTTGGGTTTGAATTCAGGGACTCGTGCTTGTTAGCCCTGAGTGGTAGACTCTACCACTTGAGCCATTCCACCACCAACTTCATTTTTAATGGCCATTTGAGCATACCTCTTTATAGATAATACTGTTTTATGACTGTAATAGGAAATATTTAACCTGTTCCCTACTGATGAACATTTAAGTATTGCCTTGTAGGGGAGGAAAAAATTCTCCACCTTCCTAGGGTTTTCTGTTGAGCCTATGCATTAAATCTGCATACACAGATGAAGAGGAGAAAAGTATACAAATTTGATTTAATTTTGTTTTTGCAGTCCTGGGGCTTGAACTCAAAGCCTCATGCTTGCTAGGCAGGTGCTCTACCACTTGAACTACTCTGCCAGCCCCATGAATTTTATTTAGTTTACACGTACACATGAAAAGAAAATTGAAACCCCACAGAATTGGCAAAGCCCAAGTTCTTGTATACTAGGTTGAGCAAAGACTGGCCCTTGTAAAGTCACTAAGACAAAGGTTAGTTTAAAAAAATTTGTTTCTGCAGATTTCTCTTCATCTTCCTGTCTGCTCATAAGAATGCTTCTTTCCTTCTAGTTTAGGAAGGGCATCTTTTATATCAGAGTATCATCTCATTTCAGGAAGAAAACGTGAGGTCATAATGATCTCTTGTATCTACTCTTGTTCAAGTTCATTTGACTGAGAATAATCAATAACCCAAAGTGGAATGTTTTGTGATGGTATGTCTTCCTTTACCCTGATATATCTGTATATTTGTACCGGGGTTTGAACTTGGCCTCATACTTGCTGGGTAGGTGCTCTACCACTTGAGCCATGCCCCTAGCACCTACCCTGATATTTTGCTATTATAACAAAGTGGCAGCAAATGTATATGTATGTGCGATTCCACAAAATGCCAGGATGTCTGTAGGAAGGATTCTTAGAAGAATGTGACTGTTCAGTTTTGATGTGCCAAATTCTGCTCCATAGAAGTGGTGCCAGTTACACCCCCCAGTGTGTCTCCTTTCCTACACCACGTGGGTAGCATGTTCTCACACTTCTTCAGCTTTGCTTATCGTCCTGAAGAAAAGTGGCTTCTCAGTATATGTTTCATTATATTGTTTTCTTATAGGAGTGTGGTTGCACTTCTTTTGATATGATTAAGGTCTACATTTCTTTCATTTTCTATGAGATGCTTGACCAGAACGTTCACAGGTTTTTTTTTTTTTTTTTGGCCATTTTTTCCCATTGTGTTATTTGATTTTTTTCCCCCTTTGTTTTGTAAAGTGTAGTCCTCTGTCTAAAGAGGACTATACTTAATGAGCTGTTAATATATTTCTTTTTTGACTTTATGATGATTTTTTTTCCCCAACCAGGAATACTAACCAATGGCCCTTTTCATTTATAGCTTTCAGCTTTTGAATCATTCCTAGAAATGCCTTCCTCCCTTTGATTTTATGTTTTCTGGTTTTGTTTTTTACATTTAAATCTTTCATCCATCTGGAGTTTATTTTGATTGCACTATGAATCTTCACACTTCCACCCCCCCAGTTGGCTACCCGATTGCCCAACACTATTCATTGCCTAATGGATTTTTCCTCTACCAATTTGAAATACCACCATTGTCATATACTAAATTCTTTTCTTTCTCCTTGATATATGAGTTTATTGCCAGAAACTAAACTGCATAAATTATTGTACCTTTATAAAATGTGAAAATATCTGGAAGGGCTGGTCTTCTCTGTCTGTCTCTGTCTTTCTGTCTCCCTTTCCCTCTTTGTGGGACTGGGGTTTGAACTCAGGGCTTTAGGCTTGCTAGGCAGGTGCTGTGCCACTTGAGCCTTGCTCCCAGCCATATAGGTTGCCTGTTTTCTCTCTTATTTCCTTGGCTTTGCAGAGTTACTGTCTTTAAAAAAAGAATTGTGAATCTTAGAGTTGCAAGGTGCACCTGTTTTTGTTTTCAATTTCTGTTTGCTAGACAGGTATAGGTATTATTAGCCATTGCATTCCCCCCCTCCCTTTTTTCTTTTCTTTTTTTTTTTTTTTGCGGTCCTGGGGCCTTCATCTTGAGCCACTCCACCAGTCCTATTTGTGTGAAGGGTTTTTCAAGATAGGGTCTCATGAACTATTTGCCCAGGCTGGCTTTGAACCATAATCCTCCTGATCTCTGCTTCCTGAGTAGCTAGGATTACAGGTGTGAGCCACCAGTGCCCAGCTACATTTCCCTCTTGAGATGATTTGTTCCCTACTTTTTTTTTTTTTAAAGTAGTATGTTTTTACCTTCTCATTGCTTTTTTTCCTCCTTCAGCTCATATTTAACCTTTGTGTTTTGTGGCCAAAAGCGTATTGGAGCATATATCCCTGTCTCCTTTCCAAACCAGTTGCTTTGTAGCCTTTTGGTTTTCTTATTTATTCTTAGCAATTTTTTTTGTGCTTTTCTTACCATTTTGGTTATGTTGGACCTTGTAATGTTATTGCTACCCACAAAATACTGTGTTAAGAGCAACTATTTTCTAGGTGACGTTTTGGGACAATTTGCATGGCTCTGAGTGGCTTTCAATACTTCCTTCTTTGTGTCTTTGAGTAGTCTCTCTTTAGACACTTATACTAAAGAAGTACTGACTAGTACTAGTATTTTTAGTACTACTTACTAGTACCAAAAATAGTGGTTTCAGACAAGCTGTTAATTCACATACTTTAGCTCAAACATGGTGTGTTTCGTGTTTCAGCTATGCAAGTGTAAATGCCAGTTTAAAAGATATATAAAATGTGACTGTGATACAGTTTTGGACTAAGAACTTAATAGGGTCAAACTGCACCCATTGTATTCTTAGATTTGTTGGAGGCGTTGTGGTGTGGAAAGTGGAGCTTATGGCCCAATTAGTAGGGCTAAAGGAATAAAGAAAACAGTCGAATCCAACCTACTAAGATCCATACATGGCTAGAAATAAAATGTCATTCAAACATTTCCCTGGTACTCAGTTCCAGGGTGGATGTAGCAGATACTCCATAAACATCTGTTGTGTTGCTGGAAGGACACATGTTAGCTGGAAAGACTTCTAGCATAAATGGAGTCAGATGGGAGTAGACAGAAAAGGCTAATAATTAGGAAAAGAAAATGGTTTGGCTGGGAGATAGTAATTTATGTTTCAAATGTGCTTATAGTTTTATATATAACCATTGAAAATCCAGTCTGTAAATAGAAGAGAAATTGGTACTTCTGAAGTCTGTATGTGAGAATGTGCATATGTGACTGTCTGTCTGTCTGCCCGCTGGCCTGTCTGTCCATCCATCCATCCATCCATCCTTCTTTCTCTCTCTCTTTCTAATCTGTCTAGAAGAGACAGTGTTGGCTAAATTTTCATTTGCTGAAGGATGTTGGACATAGAATATCTTCCCTATGGATAAGGGAGAGACTAAGACCTCTAGTGAATGCCTGAAACTGTGGAGATACTGAACCGTATGTATGTGTGTGTGTATATGTGTGTGGGTGTGTATGTATACATATGTATGTTTTATCCTATACATACATAGCTATGATGGCATTAACTTATAAGTTAGGCACAGTAACATTAACAGTAACTAATAATAATACAGAACAATTATAATAATGTCCTGTATGAAAAGTTATTTAAAACTTAGTGTTATTTCTGGAATTTTCCATTTAATAATTTGAGACTTCAGTTACCCTGGGTAGCTGAAACTGAAACCATGAGTGGAGGACTCTTGTGTTAGAACCCCAGAAAATGATGCCATATGGTGTTGGAAAGCTCTCACTAACTTTTCTATCACCTCCCTTGACTCATTGAGGGCCGCAGGGCGCTAGGGCTGCTATCATTGTCATTTGATCTGTGGGGAAACAATCCGAACAATGACAGATTCCCCAGACTGCTTTTGTTGGCTCCTGAGAGCTGTACAGAGACTTTGTGCCCAACCTGACACCTCTAGGAAAATAACTTGGGGTCTAAGAACAGTTTACATTTATTGACCAGTTTCAAGGGCTAGGAACACTGGTTATTTTTGTAAATGTTTTTCCTTAGAACTAATGAGAACAAAAGTGGAGTCTGAGGGGGCAGAGCGTTAGCCATGCATTACATTTGCCGAAGTTTTCCTCCTGGGATTTTATGGACTCTCTTACAGGTAACACTATTACTAGAGCTCAACATTTATTGAGCGTTTTCTCTTTTCTAAATGCTGTTTGTAGTTCATTTTTGAAAACCTGAATTCCTGGGGCAGGTGCTGGGGGGACCCTGCTTTACAGCTGAAGCAACAAGGCGTCAAAGGAAGGAGTAAGAACTTCTCCAGGGACACAAAGCTTGGCACAGATGGATCTGGGTTGCTGATCTGTGATCAGGTATTTACCCTGCATATATTTTGTTTGTTTTTTGAGACAGGGTCTAGTAATGCAGGCTGGTGTCGAAGGCTTAGTCCTCTTTCCTCTGCCCCTCACAAGTGCTGAGATTATAGTCATGTTCCACTACACACCCAGTTTTTACCCAACATATTATACCACCTAGAGTTATATAGTCTTCCTTTTCCTTTCAAAGGTAGCGCATCTATGGCAGAAACCACAGAGCGTAGCTCTGAGAAGTGTATGGCTTGTGTGTGTTCTCCTGCGTCAGAAGTAATTGTAAATGTTCAGTCACAACTGGGTTCAAAATCTGGCTTCATCGTTTTCTGATTATAAACATTGGATAAGTCAGTTATCTCTGAGATCGATGATACCTCTAATGTATATATATTTTCAATATTGGGGACTCAGCCCAGGGCTTCCACCACTTGTGTTGTACCACATGAGCCACACTCTCAGTCAGATATCTTAAATATTTGTGAAATTGAATTAAAAATCTGTGAGTTGCTCTGATGCCCAACAGACACTGAATGTTAGCTATTTCTGTAAAAACACTAAGTGATTCACAAAGTGAACATTTCATTTCTTTAGAGACAAATATGATAGACTGATTGCCCTCAGGCTCACTGACTGCTCTGGAGAAACACATACAATTAGGCTGTTATAGGGAAGTACATGTTGTGAGAGTTGTCTAACTCTGCCAAGCAGGAAGTAAGCAACTCTGGCTGGGGTCATCAGAAGACAACCCAAAGTAGACAACCTTTGAATTTGCGCTTGAAGGTTGTTCTGTTCCCCTGCCCCCCCCCCCCCCCCCCCCCCCCCCCCGCCAAGTTGAATCCCTAATTCCCAGTGTGGTGGTATTTGGAGGTGATTTAAGTCATGAGAGTGGAGTAAGTGCCTTTTATAAGAAGGAATGGAAGAGATTATCTCTTATCTACCATGTGAGGACATAGCAAGAACCTTCCTGTAAACCAGGAAGGGGTTTTCACCAGGAACTGCTGGCACTTTCACCTAAGACTTTAGTTTACAACTGTGAGAAATAAATGTCTCTTGTTTAAGCCAGTAAGTCTGTGGTGTTTGTTTTTAGCAACTTGACCTGACAAAGACTAAGTAGAAGTCTTATAAGTGGTGATAGAAAGAAGAGTAAGGAAAGAAATTTACAAGTAAGATTGAGTATGTGCAAAGGCTCAGAGGTGCAAAAAAAAAAGGTGTAAATCCCCAGAAATTACATGTGGCTGGATTTTAAGGTAATCCTTGGGGAAGTGTGAAGGGTCTTGTGCGAGAGGGTCAGGAATTGGGGCTATGTCCTCCAGGAGATAATCAGGTGGTGGGTATGTGTGCAGTTTTAAGAGTATCATCAGTTAGGTAGAAGGTACTGGCAACCAGATAGAGCATGTTACTGTGCTTTAGGCCATTGGTGAAGAGGCGAGTGGGGTTCTGTATTCATAGACCTCTGGGAGAGAATAGGTCAGATGTTTGGGGTGGAGGGTGGGGCATCCAAGGAAAAAGATGAGTAGAAAAAAGCTTTCAGATTGAATGGAGAACCTGGGATAAAGGATACAGAAAGCAGACACAGGGAAGGAGATAATAAATTTTTTGGGGGGGGCATTTCATACTTGAAGGCTGTTCTATTGCCAAAACTGCATAATAAACCCACCCCTAAACTTAGGCAAAACAACATTTATTATGGCCACAGACCTGCTTTGGTGGGGACAGCTGCTGTCTGCTGTATTCAGCCTCAGCTGGAGGGACCTGAAGACCAAGGCTGGGGTCATCCAGTGCCTCACTGATGAGGGGTGGTTAATACTGGGAAGACCCAAACAGCTGGTTTTCTTGCACAGCTGCCTCTATTGGTATGTCTCAGAAGTACCCCCAGAGTCCCCAGGCTTATTACTGGTTGGTTTAGGGCTTCTCAGGAGGGAGTCCCGAGAGAGACAGGTACAAACTATATGGCTTTGTATGACCTGCCTTGAACATTATGTGGTGTCCCTTTTGCCTCATTTTAGTACTTAGAGATGTGTCACCAAGGCCAGCCTATATTCAAGGAGAGGGGAATTAGATTCTGCCTTTAGGAAGAGTGTCAGTGAATGTGTGTTTATGCTTGAAAATGACCTGGTTTTTGTGTGATGCCCATGTGGATAGGTTCAGGAATAAAATGTGGATTTCTTAAGAGAATGAGCTGGGCAAAATATCAAAGTTTGAGAGACATGTGATATTTGGAGATATTAAATTATTGAAATGGCCCAGGTGGGTGAAAAAAGGAGAGCAAAAAGAGAGGCAAGCATGGAATGTGAGCCTGCCTAGGCAAGGGAGGGAGATGTGTAAATTAAGAAATAGGTATTCAGAAGTGTGGAAATGCTGGGTAGGTTGAGGTGGAAAGGTAGATACCAGTTTTGATGATGGGGACCTTTGGAGGATAATGTAGAGATTCAAACTCTGTGTTGGGCTGAGGCTGAGGAGCACAGCGACGGCAGATGGAGTGTGGTGGACTCTGTTCAGGGCCTGTGGGAATGGTGAAGTGGACACAGCCAAAAAGGGAACACTGCTCTGTGCAGAAGTCAGGGGGTGGGGAGAGAAATGACCCAAACAATGTATGCACATTTGAGTAAATGAATAATTAAAAAAAATAAAATCAGACTCTAAAAATAAAAATAAAAAAGTCAAGGGGTGTTTTGAAGGGAATTTGGATTAAGTGGTGGTAATCTGCTTGCCTGTGTTGGGTGGTTTTTACTGTGGAAGTGGAGAGTATGAGAATTTTAGCATTTGTGCATATTTATACAATGGGAGAACCCAGAGGGTAGGGGAGAATAACCAGATTTGCTGTTCCTATGTATGCCTCTGGTTTTAGTTAAGATGCTTTTAATGCAAATGTATTTTAATAGTGATATTAGGGAGTTTGACCTTCAAGGATTCAATTTTATAAGCAATAATTCACTTTAATGTGTAAGAGCCTTGCAGAGAAGAAGTGCTCAGTGGGACTATACTTTCAGGGAAGCAGTGGAGTATTTTGGCCATGGGATTGATTTGTGCAAGTCTGGATCTGTCACATAGTCTCACTCAGGTTCTTTTGATACATGATTTTCATTCCACAGTGGCAGTTCCCTAACCTGGGAACCAGTCAACTCTTTTTCTTCAGGTCATTCTTGAAGAGAAAGCTGTTCCCTACCCCCAAACTGGTGATTTGTAATGGATCGCTTCAGGGATTCATTGAAAAGTCTGACTAATCTTAAAGACAACATACATTTCTCTTGGTTTAGTGGCTTTTATTTTTCCCAGTGTACAATTCTTTCCAAACTTTCCTTCCTTTTTTTTTTTTAATGTTTAATATTTAATCCCACAAGAGCCTTGTCTTTCCTCATGGTCACTGCAGGGGACATTCTCCTGGACAGATTGTTTAGTTCATAACTGTAGATGTTAGATTTGAAAAGCAGAGACAGCCAACTTTTCAAAGTGCTCCAGACAACCTTGCTGATTCTTTTGAATCCAAAGTGGAGCATAAATCACATGTCAGTATGTTTGCTTCCTTGTTTTCCTCCTGTGTGAAGATTTCTCTCAGGCCTCTGCCTTCTGTCTTCACTTTTCCTGTGTCTGTCTCAGCATTTCTCTTCTCTGTCTTTTTTTCTTCACCACTGTTCCCTTTCTTCTTTCTCTTTAATCCCTCCCCATTTTTGGCTGTTAAATGGAACCTCAGGTGTTTTTGTTTTGCTTCTACGTAGAGAGATTTCATAAATTTGTTTATGCCTTATTCTATTATTAATTTTTTTTTCTGTAGGAATAATAGGAAAAAACCCTTGAAAATTACTTCATTTATTTTGTTCATTATTAATTTCATTGCTGTTGTTAAGCTAATTTAGTTTGTATTGGTGTCTGTGTTTCAAAGCTTAGAAGAAACATTTAAAATTATTTGAGATTTTTGAAAACATCATACTTTATTGGTTAGTTTAATTCTGGGTCTCTCTGGGCCAACGGAAAAATATAGAGGCCACAGTACCTTTCTCTTGATTTACGTGCATCATAATTTTAAAGACTTAGTAGGTCAACAAGAACTTTTAGAATTTTCTTTCTCCAATACAAGGACTGAGGGAAGTGGTCAATTGCAGTTCTAGTCTGGCCCCATCCTAGGAAGAAGACTTCTGGTATTGTCACATCTGCTGTGGACACTGGCAGCCAGCGGGCTCCTAAGTTGGGAAAGGCTGTGGGTGAACCTCTGCCATCAGCTCCCTGCACCCACACTCACCCTCAGGGAACAGCGGGCCCTCCTTTCTCTCTGCTTCTCTCGTTTCTTTTGACCCAAATGCCTGTCTGCGCACTTTTTTGCTTTTGACAATAATATGTGATGCTTATACATTTTTGCTTATACATTTTTAGGTGTGTTCATTTTCCCATCAACACTACTATCTCATGTTCTAATTTTGTGTACTGAGCAAAAGAAAAATGTGTTCTTCACAGTGTGGCAGTTCTGTTCAGCCTTTTTTTTTGAAGTTGGAGAAAGTGAATGAGAGCATGCAGAGGGTGAGATGGGGATGGTTTGGACTTTTCATACTTTTGAAGAATTTGATGTTTTTAGTTCTTTTTACCCAGTACTGGTGAAAAAGAAGGCATTTTATTTGATGATGGTACTAACTGTTATCAAGTCCTTCCTAGATCCTGGCTCCTGCCCAGTGTCTATTTGATCTTCATGTAGGTCCAGGGGAGATGTAGTTGCCTTTTCCTGTTGACTGGTGAGGGAGTTTAAAGTTTAGCAGGATTAAGGAACTACTTAAGATTATAGAGTTTATCTGTAATAATCTTGCAACATGTCACTAATGTAGAGAGATTTTATTATATTTATTTATTTGTTTGTTTTGAGATAGGGTTTTGCTGTATAGCCCATGCTGGCCTTGAACTCCCAATCCTTCTGCCTCAGCCTCACGATTGTTGGGATTATAGGTGTGTATCACCATACTGGGATTGAAAGACCTTATTTTAAATAAGTTTGTTACAGACATAAATTTGCCAAAATGGACCTGATTTATTTAATAATATCAAATCTTAAATAAGGTATTTTGGGGTAGAATTACTATGTTAATCACTGGTGAAGTGTTATGATGCTAGTAAAGGGAAAGAAATCCTTGGGTCTTGCTATTGCCATTTTGGAAAGAAGAGCCCTATGATCCAGGAGAGCAGAGAAGGCAGTAATGATACATGGAAAGTACTGGAAAGAAAGCATTCTGCTCACCCCGCCCATCTTGCTTGAGGGAGCCATAGGTTGCTTCAGGAAGTAGTTTTCCCTGTGGAGTCAATACACCTGTGCAGGTGCCTATTCCAGTGGAAGCCAGTGGGCAGCTAGCTCTTGGAAGCCGTGAAGGTCACCATTAGCTTCCTTTAGTGTCTGGGCACTGGAAGGTCAAAATACCTGTACTTAATGTATTTGAAGTCATTCTTTACCATTTTTTGCATAAGTTACATATAACCTTAGCGGAGAAACATGTATGAAAGTATAGCAATAGAACATTTTGATAAAAACTAGATATTTTGTTATTATAAATACTTAAAACAAATTACTCAGACCTCCACAGACTTAAGCAGTCTTCTACTTATAGTCATTAGTGTCTAAGAGTCATTCTGTGTTTTGATTTACATGTAAGTTAAGGGACAAACATGCTAACAGAAACATGAGCACATTCTAACAAAAGCCACACTGAGGTGAGATCTCATTTTCTTTATTCACTGACATTATCCACTCTCTCTTGCACACACCCTGTCAAGTCAGATTTTTAATCACAGGCATTTACTTGAAACATAGGTTGCTTTCATTGGCAGCCCTTCAGGATATCAGGTTTCCTCTCTTCAAAGGGAATTGAGACCTGCTGGTGCCTGCCTGTGTTCATGTAAGAGATCTTTAGAGCTGGATTTGCCAGTCTCAGTTTTGGATATTAGATGTAGAGGGAAAGGTGAGGAGGAAGATATTTTCACAACTGCATTTCATACCTACCTTGGTGCTGCAGTGGAGTTTGCTTCTGCCCACATTATTCTGTCAGTTATGTTATAGGCAGGCCTGGCTCCTCCCTGCTCCTCTTCTGCATATGGCTGGCCACTGATCTCAGCTCTCTCCCTCTGGATTCACTTGCTTCTGAGATGGGTGGCTAGGTAAAGGCAGATCTGGTCTTTTTCCTCTCTAAAGGTGTTACTGACTGGGAAATGTCTGTTTCAGGAAGTCTCTCTAAGCCTAAGCTACAGGGGAGTGTTGTCTCAGAGTTGCAGTATGATTTTTGAAGGAATGGAGAGGTGCAGGCTCTTGTTTATATTGAAAGCTGCTTGTCAGGAAGTACTTAGGCCTTCTCTGGCAAATATTGTCATAAGGGCAATTACATCCGGTGGCTTGCTTTTAATTGGCTGCCCAACTAATGTGGGATTGGATATATTTCAGAATGATCATGTATTATATCTTATACCTGTCAAAAGACAAAATGACAACAAATTTAGTGATAGATCTAATTGTCTTTTATTTGACATTCATGAATTGATGTAGCCTCTGTTCTGTAAAACAGAAAGAGAACTCCCAGTGGGAAATGGCAGAACAGTGGTTCTGGTAAGGCAAGAACAAGGAAATGGGTCAACAGTTAAAAAAAAAACAAAACCAAAAAACCTCCAGCCAATTGGTTGGTATCAGGTCCCTTCAGGCTACTTTTCCCTTCAGAGTTAATGCAGAGGGGACTTCCTTATTAAGGCAGCACAGGTAGAATGATATCTTCTGTTTGCAGGGAAAAAGTGGACTGTCTGGGGAGGCATATGCTTAAAGTTTTAGTTTAATTATGTGGTACTTAGTGTGAGTGACTCCATTTGGTTTGGTCTGGTCTGTTGGGGCTTATTGTGGGAACTAAACAGAACAGTGATCTCCCATAGTTTTTGTTTACCACACCTTAAAAATCACTCATGCTCTTCTTCTTAGGTTTTAAGTCTCTTTAGAGGTAAATACTTTCTCCAGCACTCTTGTTCCTTCCCACATAGTGGCACATATTTGTTTCTCTTCTTTTTCTTGAAAATGGGATATTTCTATTATTGAGGTTATAATAACAACACTTTTTGCTTCATTTTCTCTGGGAAAAGAGCTTAAGCTTCTTAAATGGATACAGCTAAAAATGTAGCCTAGTTAAAGGAAGCAAAAAATTGGCTGAATAGTGGGAGATGAGAACTGTGTTTGCTTTCAGGTTAAAAAAAGAAATTATTTTTTCTCTATACAGTGGAGATGCATGGCCCAGAAAGTTGAGTGACACACAACTATTACTTTGTAGTTGTGCAGTAACTTCAAACATGGGGCTTTTGCTTTATCAAAGTAAAGTGGGTAATGATGACCTTCCCATATCCAAGAGAATAAAGTTTTGAAACCTGATTAGCTGATATTCCCAAAACCCAGGAGTGAAATGTACTTTATTCAGTTTTTTCTCCTCAGTGAAATTTGAAGAGTACTTGCTACAGAGAGCTATACTTTCACTTGATCTTTTATCTCAAAAGTGAAGGAAGACTATCTAGGTTGTTCTAGATAATGGCTTTTATAACTGTTGCATGCTGTGTGTCAAGGGTAGTGCCCTGCACTTAAGATATTAAATCAATTAAACTCACTTTAAAAATTTGAAGGTAGAAAATTAATTATTCCCTATAAAAGGATTTTATAGAAAATAAATTCTCATTTTTCTCATTTTTAGTCCCTGCCTTGGAATATGATTTATAGCAATAGTAGAGAGATTAATGGGTTACTTCTTATGGACATTGCCCAACCAAAGGTTAAGTATCATCAATTTTATTTTTATATTTATAGGTTTCTGTGAACTAATTTTAAAGAAGATTCCTGACCACATGTGTGGCATTTATTTTATTTTTAGAAATATTAGCAGTAATGGTCTATTTAGTTCTCTCTATGAAACTAATGGGAACAAAAGCCCGTGTGTGTGTGTGTGTGTGTGTGTGTGTGTGTGTCTATGTATATGTGTATGTGTGTGTGGTGGTGGTGGTTCTAGAGGGGTAGTGGCTGAGACCTGTCACCTAGCTCTTAAGGCTCTTGTTCTGTGGCCTTAGCCTTCCTGCATTGCTAAAGAGCCCCAGCAAATGTAAGGATGACAGTGGGGGCTGGGCAGTGTTCCTGCCAGAGAATCAACAAAACAGGACAACAAAAGACTTTGGAAGTCTAGCTTTCCCCAAACAGTGTCTGCATTGTTCAGTCTTTGTCATCCCATGGTTGCTGACTGTCCTTTCTGTCACAGTTGGCCATTTCTGTCACCCTCTCCATAGAAGACACCAGTAAGAACAAAAAGTTGAACTTTTGAGAGTTAAGAGTGAAATCCCTACTAGATTTGTTTTTTGTGGTCTCCATTGTTCAGCTGCTCCCAGGGAACCTCATTTTCCCATTCCACGAGCTTTAGGTCTACCACAATCACCCAACACCTGTAGTATATCAAACAGTTTCTTTTATACAAGTAATGCACAAATAGACTGTTTTAAGAAAGGGCAAAAGGACTGGGTGTGGTGTTGCATGCCTATAATCTCAGCTAATAGGGAGATAGAGATAGGAGGACTGAGATTTAAGTCAGGCCCCCACAAAAAGATAACAAGACCCTATCTCAAAAAGTCCCAAGCCAGGTGTGTACTCAGCTACCCTGGAGGCAGTAGGAGAATTAATGTCCAAAGCTGGGCTCTGGGCAAAAGTGTGAGACCCTATCAAAACCAAATTAAAGCAAATAGGGCTGTTGTGTCTCAAGTAGTAGAGGGGGAGGCCCTGAGTTCAAATCCCAGTACCACCAAAAAAAAACAAAACAAAAAAAAAGGCAAAAATACTGTAGCTGAAACTCAGGGTCCTCAGTTGGTGCAGCCCTCTCTCAGTGACCCCAGGATCTGCTTGAGAAGACCAGGGGCTCTCAGGTTCTAGTAGCATGGAGGGCTTGTCAAACACAGACGCTCACCCTGCCCAGAGTTCTGGTCACTACATCAGAGGGGAGGCTGAGAATTTGCTCCTATGTGCTGCTGATGCTGTTGGTTCAGGCACTACATTTGGTAAGAGCCCATAAAATTGATTTTTTTGTGTTCTGCTTTTCCTGTGTGCTCAGGATGGAATGCAGGGCCTCGTGAATGCTGGGCAGGCAGTTTACTAGTGAGCCACATCCCCAGTCCTTGGTGCCTTTTTTCTTTTTGGTGGTATTGGGGTTTGAACTCAGGGCCTCACACTTGCTAGGCAGGTGCTCTACCACTTGAGCCACTCCTCCAGTCCGCTTGGTGCCTTTTTAAAAGCCAGTATAAACCTATGATGCATTCCTGTGTTTTTCATCAGTCCTATATCATGAGGACCATGGTGGTTACTTTATTATTTTCAACTGCTGTGCCATAATTTCATTTCTATCCATGCTCCTTTCCAGTATTTTTGGTCAGTTACTATAAACGTGCTGCACTGAAAACGTTTGTATATTTTTCTTTTATGCAAGCATGTTTGTTTAGGATATGGAGAAGTGACAGTGCTGCTTCTGTGCATTTTCTTTCCATTTGGATTAATAGATAATGAACCCTGCTCTCTGGTGCTCACCACAGAAATACCCAGCCTGCAGTAATTTGACTTGTTCTCTCAGTCTGGGGCTAACTCAGTTGCTTCAGAAATCCTAAAAATGTTCTGGCTGGACCTTAAAAATTCATCCTGCAGTGGACTTTGAACTGCTGATTTTTCTAATTTTTTATTTTTTGAGATAGGGTCTCGCTACTAGCCTGGTCTTGCCTCTAGCTCACATTCCTCCTGCCTCAGCCTCATGAGTACTGGTATTGCTGGTGTGTACCAACACACCTGGCTAATAATGCTGGTTCTTTTTTTTTTTTTCTTTCCCCCAGTGCTGGAAATTGAATCCAGGACCTTGGACTTGCTAGGCAAGCACTGTACCATTGAGCTACATCCCCAGCCCTGAAAATCTTACAGAATTCCTAAATCTGTGATACTCGATGGTCTTTTCCTCTACCAGCACACCAGATGCATAAGAATTGCCCTCAGCAACAATGACTCACTAGATCAACTCCTTGAGGCCTTCTGTCCAATCGTATTTTTCTTATGTGAAGTCAGTGCTAGAGTGCAGTATGGATCTTAGCTCACAGCACACTGCATGTGTATAATCAAGCAAATGTTCTTTGTGCTCGCCTCCTTCTAAAGCGGTCTTCCTCTTTTTCTTCAGTGGGCAGTGAGTGAGTGGTGTCATTGAGGGCAGGTGTTAGGGAGGGTTGCCTTCATAGGTGAGTTATAGAAAGGCAGCGTCATTACATCCCACCACTACCAGTCCTGGTGTTTTGGAGTGGTAAGCTAAGATTAGGGAGGGAAAAGGCTGACACTGGGTTGTCAACCCCTTGTTTTGTGAAGTCATTGAGACCAACCCCCCACAAGCTTCCATCTTTTATAAACATAAGATTTTTAATACTTTCCCTAAACAAAAAACCCCAGAAAGAACATTATCCCAGAATAAAAAGCATTACTTATAAGTTTAGTTCCAGAAAAAATGTTTTTTTTTCTCTTTTTCCTCTGACAAGTGAAAATGTTGATATTATATAGAGTCCTGATAGAGAGAGGAATTCAGTCATTTCTTGGATGCAAGATTTGATGTCTATCTAGGCTTTTGTAGTTGGTCGCACTGTTCAAGTGTCCTGTCTAATGTGGCTGCTGGGGCGTATAGGTGGTCCTGGAGTCTGCAGCTCTCCTGAAGAGAAACATTCTTTTAATTCTGCACCTGCTGAGTGCTGGCCCCAAGCTGGGGACTGGAGAAAGAAGCAGGGGAAGGTGTCCTTGCAGTAGCAGCCCTCAAGTTCAGCTCCCTCTAGGGCACACAAACTACTTTCCCATGAGAATGTGCTCAGTTTTCTATGGTGATAACTGCCATGCCTGCTCAGAGATCACTTGCCATCAGATTCTTCACATAGGTTCATCACCTCTGTTGTATCTGAGCTTGGAAGAAACTGCTTTCCACTTAGCTGTTCAGCATCAAAAACCTTAGTGACTGCCACCACCTTTTATGTGTTTGCTCTGGGAAGTGAAAATAACCCTAATACATGCCGACAAAACTTGCACTAATTTTAGCATTGGGCTTCCCAAATAGAGAGAGACCCTGCAGGAGGGCTTCAGCTGAGCCTGATCTAGTTGCTCATTTTGAACCTCATGTGTATGTATGTGGAAACAAATTAAAAATAAACCACAGAGTAACACATTTCAATTTTAGTTTTTTCCGAACAACAAGATGTAAAAGGCTGACTAGGTTTTAAATAGGTACTTTGCTTTATTGGGTTTTTGTTGTTATAACTTACTGGATGAGGTGCTAACGGGATTGAGGTGATCCCAGAACTTTGAAAATCCTAAGATTGGCTAAAGTAGACACTGAGTGGCATGTAAGAGATGTACACAAGACACCCCAGTGTACCAGTTGTGGACACTCCACTCCCTTTCTGGGTTTGTTCCAGCAAATCTGCTAGGAAAGAAGGCAGGATGGTAGACTCTGAGTTGTGTGTGCCCCCCAGGAACTTGCCCAGAAATCCACTGTTCTGAGCCTAATAAATATTTAATGTAAGAGAAGGTATCTAAAGGGCTTGCTGAAGTTGCTATGGTGAGGCAGTGCAGGTCTCAGCTGTGTGACAAAGGCCTTTCAGGAACAGGAGCTCCAGCCGCCAAAGGTCATTTAACCTCAGCCTGAAGTGTCTTCTTGGCTCTGGTGAGTATTGATTGGTTTCTTTATGGTCTCCCTTATTGCAAGATGTCTAATTATTTTTAGTGGGTCAGGATTTTTTGAAGTACTGTTTTATTTTAGTTGAAATTTTATTTTAGTTTCTATTGCAAAATCCCAGTCTGGTTTAAATTTTTTTAATTGTCATGTTATTGTTATACTGGGAGTATATTGTGACATTTACAAAAGTTCTTACAATATATCATAGAAAATCTCAGTCTTGTGTGTTGACAGAATTAATATCTAATTTATTAGCTGTTCATAATATTGTGAAAGTTTTCATAGTAGGTAAAAAGTCCCCAAAACATTAGAATATACATAATATTAAAAAATCCTCGCCTAAGATTGCTTTCATTTGAAAAAGCATGAATGGTCTGCCTGTTTTGAATATACCTTGAAAATCTTTTAAAGCTGATTACAAAATTTGTCATGTAATGTAAATGTTGAAAACTTTTACATGAATTTAATTTTATAGATTAACCAACAAATGAACTAATGGGAGTTCTGTGACTGTGTAAAATGTAAATCTTTCATTTCATGGATGTTATGAGAATGTTCTATAAATTATCATCATTATTATTATTTTGGATAGGGCCTGCTGTGTTGCCTGGGCTACACTCAAACTCTTGGATTCAAGTGATCCTCCTACAGCTCAGTCTGCTGAATAGCTGGGCCTGCAGTCATGTGCTACTGCACCTAGTAAATAACATTTTCATGAACAGCCTTTTTGCTTTCGTATATGCTTCTCCTGCTAAGTTTTAATGAGTTCTGGTCAAAGAGAAAATGTATGTTCTAAGGGAGCCAAACATAACTGAGGACATATGTAAGTCTATAAGTGAATTTGAAGGTGGTCTCTGCAGTCTTGAAGCCTTTTGGGATTTAAAACAACAAAGCAAATAGAGATGACTTGCCTTTGAGTCCTCATGTTAGGGCTTATACCTTCTCTTCCTGGGTACAAGTTCCTGGAGGCTGGTTCCAGAGAGGGGAAGGAAAGTGGACGATTTAACAAGCACTGTTTTGGATGGTTCCCATAATATTCCTGGGTTCATCTCATTTCATCTCTTCAGCAATTAGTTGCCCTAGTCATTTGTGGTAATTTATAGATGGGTGGTCTGAGGGTTTGAGAGATAGAAGCTTTTTTCCTAGTTCATATGATCTGTAATGGAGTCAAGATATAGACTCAGATTGGTTTGGTTTCCAAGTTCATGCTCTAGGGTAAAAAAATTTTTTTTTTTTGTGGTACTGGGATTTGAATTCAGGGCTTCATGCTTGCTAGGAAGAGTTCATGCTCTAGGGCCACTACAGCCATCAACTGCAGGAAGACCTTGTAGCTGACTTGGCAGGTGTTCCTGTTAACTCTTGACTTAAGTGCTTTTGCATAACTTACACTTAAGTGTGCCTGTGTGTGTAGGTGAGCACATTACATGAATGTGAATGCAGAGGCCCTAGCTCTTGCTAGATTTTGGGCACAACAGTTAGCATCATCATCAAGATGATGTTGCTATAAATTTTTCCTCCTTCCTTATTCTCTTCTTTAACAGTGATGTTATTCTGCCTTGTGTTATAGTTAAAGGCTCAGAGGCTTGCATCGCATAGTAACCATAAGCTCCCTGAGTCATAGATCAGGTCTCTCTCTTCTCATTGAGAACAGTTTGGATTACAAGGGAAAGGGTAGGGGCCAGAAAGCTAAGAAAAGGTTGAATTCTGCCCAGGGCCCACCCTCCCTTCCTGCCTCCTCCCCTCCCTCCCTTCCCCTTTCTCGCCCTCCCCCCTTTTTTTCTTTCTTTCCTCTCCCTCTCTCTCTCTGTCTCTCTCTCCTTTCCTTTCTTTTTCCTTTTCTTTTCTTTCTTTTTCTCTTTCTCTCTCTCTCTTCATGTGGTACTGGATTTTGAACTCAGGGCTTTGTGCTTGCTTAGGCAGTCACTCCACTACTAGAGGCATGCTTCCAGCCTGATTGCGCTTTTTTTTCTTAACTCTTCCTCTGACTTTTCTCATTTTCTACAAGTGTTTACTGATGTGAGAAGGCTTCTTTACAGTTAAGCAAGTCTTTACCTCTGGGAATCAGTACCTTGCGTGTCATAGTACATCCCACCTTTTTCTGCACACAGATGTGGGGTGGGTGAAAGTCTATTATGGCTAGATCAAATTCTCTTAACGAGCCTTACCTGCAACCTAAGGCAAAATGACATCACTATTACAGATTGGTGTGTGCGATTTGAGTTACATGAAAGGAGGAAGTAGCTCTGATGACTGAGATTCCAAAGCATTTTTGTAAAAGATAAGGCATTTTCTTTGGATCTGAACATTGAGGATTTTGATTGTCTGGTATAGGGAAGAACATTCCAGATAAAGGTGGTATGAAGATTGTCTTAGTGCTTGTTGCTGCATGACGCATCATTCCTGAACGTAGTAGCTTTAAAAACAGAACTCAGAACACTTATTAGCTCATGCAGGTTTTGCAGCTCAGGAGCCTAGGGCTGGTTAGTTCAGTAGTTCTGGCTCAGTGTCTTCCGGGAAGTTGCAGCAAAGCTCTTGGCTGCACTTCAGTCATTCTAAGTCTTGTTGGGGCTGGAGGGTCCTTTCCTAGCTCAGGTTGGAGGCCGCTGGGGGACGTGTCTATAAGGTTGCTTATGACATGACCTCCCTCAGGGCCAGTGATGAGAGAGAGAGAGAGAGAGAGAGAGAGAGAGAGAGAGAGAGAGAGAATATGACTGTGTTGTTGCATTAACCTTTAAGCAGCTTAGTCTGCTAGGGGAAATAATATATACATATTTATATTTTAAGGGTACCTGTCCTTTAAATATTCTCAGTAGTGTTGGGTGGCATAGGGAAGAGTAATAGAAGAACAAAAAGATTTCGGGCATAGGAATAAACCAATTCGGGAGTCCAGTTATGTTTGTAAACATAACAGAATTCTGTACTAAAAAGGATACTTTACTGTGCATAAAATAGGGAGATACATTTTGTATTTAACTGTGATCTTATACTCTGGTTTCTCTTCAGATCATATATATCTTTTGCCTTTTTTAAAAATTGTGATACCAGTGATAAGGGATCTGAAAAGTGGTATGTCCACTGAGGTGTGGATTATTATGGGAGTTCAAAGGTCACTGGGAGCTAGGGTAGCAGAACCAGGTTTGTGGGGATGGGAAATAATCCACATTTCTCACAGTGAAGTCATGTGGTTTATCCATTTCTTATAATGCCATGGACCATTGTGATCCTCTTTCTACACACACGCGTGCACTCGCGCATGCCCTGAAAATGCTTTTGCTGGTCTGTTCTTCCTGCCAGGATGATACCACTTGCAGAGAATGTGGGCTTTAGGATTAAATCTGAGGTGACCCCACTAGTTGGTTTGGTAGTGTTGAGTCCTTCAACTTTTCTATTTTGGAGTGACACAGGAGTCAGGACTGCTAGGAATGAGTAATTTCTGAGTGCAGTGTAGCTAGCCCTTTTATTTATGTTATTGTTTAAAATTTGTCCCCACAAGTAACCAATTCCTATAAAATTATATTTTGTAATTGTGTTTACGTGTGGTGTTAATTTTAAAACACTGGAGTATTTTGTGTTCTGGGAAGTTTTAACCTGATTACTTAGGATGGATTACTTCTCAGAGGTGGTAGATCTTCTTTTAGGCCATTAACAGTTTAGAAATTAATAAGCAAACCCACTAAATACTACTTCTTGCCTGAAATAACACAGTGTTCCCGGAAAAAAACAAGCTGTTTTCTCTAGTTAACTAGGTGGAGTCGGTGTTTCCAGTGGGTCAGGTTATAATAAGATTGGATGAGTCAGAAATGACCTTATTACGGAGACAATTATAATTAGAATTTTGCCTTATTTTAATTAAGAGATTCTAACTCTAACCCATCTTCCCATATGGGTGATGCACAGGTACTTGCTCCTGACTTTTGAGGTGACCTCAGGAGAACCCAGGACTTCTGCTCTACTGAGGCTCACATTCCCAAAACCAAACAAAGAGAAAGCAATTTGCATGGACCAATGTCTGTGTGTCACAGTCTGTCCAATGCTGAAAAGATCTTCAGTGCTTAGTGTAAAACAAAGGCACACATTGTTGTATTGGGAGCATAAATAGCCTGCTTTTATTTTCCTTTTCAAAGTCAGATATGAAAATGAAATTGCTTACTGGTAACCCAGTGCCTGCTCACTAAGCTACTTTGTCCATTTCTCCTGCACAGATGGAGCTGGGCTGAGGAGTTTCTGTCCATGACTGGGAGTCAGGAAGGTCAGGCTCCCCATTTATAAATGTCTTCTGTATCTATCAAGATGATTAGGAGGGACTGGAGGCATGGCTCAAGCTATAGAGCGCCTGCTTTGCAAGCACAAAGCCCTAATGCCACCAAAAAAAAAAAAAAATTGCATGTAAAAAATTTTTTAGATTACTTTCCATGAGCTCTACTCTCCCAACACATTTTTAAGTGAACTGTACAGTATTAGCTGTAGTATTTGAGCCCCTGTTTATTGTTCCTGTTATTTTAATAGTTGTGCTGAATGTTTTCTGAAGGGAAGCTTTACCTCAGTCCTTTAAGTTGCATATGCCCCTCAGTGGGTAATTATTAACTATATCAATGTAGATCACATACCATACAATTTTTGAATAACATGGGCAGCTTATAATTCTAAATGTTATAAGAGTTTGCTCATCTGAAGTTCTAAATTAAAAAAAAAATTTTCCTAAAAGCACTATCCTAAGACTGTATCCTAGATGGGTAATGAAAATATTCCTACTATTCCTAAAATTAGATTGAAGTAATTATATCATGGTGATGGTTGTGCAACTCTGAGTATGTTAGAAACCACTGAATTATACTCTTTATAAAGGGTGAATTTTACAGTATTTGAATTAGGCTTGATAAAGCTGCTATTAAGAAGCAAAATAAAACACTATCCTAAATGTTACTATAAAAGTTCCCTTGTCTCTCCTTTCTCTGTCAGTGTCCTGGATATAGTTGGCATTTGGTACATACAGGTGACACCAAATGTTGAATAATATCGTAGTTCCTTTTCTGCTGCTGCACAAGAATACCTAAGTAATTTATAATGTATTCCTTTTTTTTGTGTGTTACTGGGGTTTGAACTTGGGATCTTGTGCTTGCTAGGCAGGCTCTCTACGACTTGAGCCATGCCCCAATCCCAGTAATTTATAATGAAAACAGAGATTGATTTGGCTTATGGTTCTGTGGGTTGGGAAGTCCAAGAACATGGCACCAGCATCTGATGAAGGCCTTTGTGCTGCATCATCTCATGTGGAAGGTGGAAGGGCAAGAGAGGGCTGAACTCATTTTTATAACAAAAACACTTTTGTAACAACTAACCCACTCCTGTGATCATGATGTTAATCCATTTCTGGTAACAGATCCTTCATGGCCTAATCACCTCTTATTAGGCCCCTTGTCCCAACACTGCTGTCTTTGGGATTAAGTTTCCTACCATGAATTTCAGGGGGCACATTCAAACCACAGCAGATGATATAGTTGAAATAATTCAAATGGCACAAATAGGTGAGGGTGGAAGTAGAGGCTGGAGTGGCAGGAGTAAAACTCCATGGAGAAGGAGGTCACATGGATGGCAGTGATGGTGGCTCAGGATGGAGAAGATGTGCCACCAGCAGGTGAGGGTCCAGGTGGGAGGATCTGCAAATGAGTCTGGAATTAGGTCAGATGGGAGTCTTGTGTTTGAAAGTTAAGCTGATAGTATTTTATGGTCCAAACTCTGATTACTCTGGCCTTCTACATCATGAAGCTGGCAGAGTGGGCTAAGGCTAGAAGATGGCTGCATTTTGGGGAAGTTGGAGGGAGGACTGGTGAGTTTCAAGTTGTTAGTTTTGAGAGCATCTGTTCTTGGATGGCAAGGTGTTAGCCAAGGAATGAGGTAAAGCAGGAAGGCAGAACCAGTCCTGGATCTGGACAGTTGTTAGAGGTTTTGAGAGTATGGTGTTCAGTACCTTTTTGGGTTCAATTTTACTGTTGTCATTCATATATTATTTTTGTTTTCTGATAAATCTCTATTTAGAGTACATTTTCAGTTCCCTAGATGCTTGTAGCTCTGTACTGGTATCTAATACACCTAATACCTTTTCAGTTTTATAATAGCAAAGCACAAATTAAGTTTTGTTCGAGCACCTGCAGAAGCAGATGACTAACTCTTATGCAGCCACATTTTCCTCCTTGGAGTGCGTTCAGATTCTCTTCCTGTTGCATTTTATGCAATAAGGTTTTAAATGGGAGATTTTTGTCATTTGGCATTTTATTGTCAAAACCAGACACCTTTTAAATGTAATCTCCTACTGAGAAACATTTAAATTCTCAAGAACCAAGCTATCCCTTTCCTCAAAGGACTGCATTGACTAACACCTTTACAATGAGAGTCCTGCTTCTGAGGGCTTCCCCCCAACTTATTTTTGTATGTATGAAAAATATACATACGAATTCAAAACAGTGCAGGTGGGATAGACAATTATAAGTCATACCTTCTTTCCTTGGACCCATTTCCTGGAGACACCTGTCAGGGTTGGGCTCTTGGGTGCAGAAATGTCCAAGGCAGGTAAATGGAAACTGGTCATACACGTGGTTCTGTGCTTTAACTTATATGGATCTTGAATATTTTTCCTTATCTAGCACATATAGAACATTTTTGTTTTCAGTAACTCTTTTGAAGTATAATTTGGTGTAAATGATTACGGTATAATTTACTTTAAAACTTAGTTGTCTTAAGTTGGTCAGTATTCATTGATTTTTAGTAAGTTTAGAGAGTTACGCAACTGTCACCAGTCTGGTTTTAGAACACTTCCATCACCCTGGGCTTATTTACTGCCCCTCTGCATTGCTACCCCCAGGCAACCATTAATCTACTTTCTGTCTCTACAAATTGATTTTACTCTTTTTAATAGTGACCAGTGGTCCATTTTGTGGAAGTACCAAAATAATTTAACTGTACTCATTCCAAGCAAATTGAGTTTTTGCTGATGTTTTATTTTGCTGCTTTTTACAAAATTTTTTTTTGACAAGATTGATACTATGCCTTTGAGTCACACTTGGTAAGAGTGGTAAGGGAGTTTTGCTGGAGTTGTCTGTGGATTTTCCAGTGATTAGCTTTAGGGCAGGAGAAGAATTTTAGGGCTTAGATAATTATCTGCATGGATAGCAAGTGCCTTAGGTCTTCCTTGATTAGGTGGAAACCCTAGCATTTAATGTGTGTTTTATGGATATGGGTGAAGTGCAACTAAATATTTACACTATTTGGAAAAAGAATTTATTATTTCAGTTTTTGCTTTGTCACTGAATAGGAGAATTCAGAAGTGGAGTGTTTAGAAGTATGTCTTAGGATAGAATTTTCAAATTGTGTATAGGGGCCTGTTACTAGGTCATAAATTTTGACCAACCATTTTATTTTTTAAAAAACAAAGTAGAGCAGTATAATTGTAAAATGCCTTGTGTGTTGTAATGGGGACATTGTTCTCTGAAACTTCAATTTTAGTTACAAATGTGTGTGTGTTATATAAACCTCGGGACAATTTCAATCGAGACATTAAACAGGTTGTGTTTGGGCTCACTCTTCATGTGAGTTCTACTGGAAGTCTTCTGGGGCAGGCGGTGTGAATGAGACAAAAATGTGTTAGGGTTGGCTGGGGAAGTAAGTTAGCTGGTTTTGGGAAGTGAGAGGGGAAAACGAAACTTTCCATGTGACCACTGTATAAAAAACAATGAATTATTTCAGATGTTCTAAGCAGGAAGCTTTTGATGGGTTTTAGTTAGCTTATCAACTATTCACTTCTGGTAGTTTTTGACAATACACACGTTTAGACTAGGGAGGGTTTGAAAAATTAAATTCATTGTATCTTGTAGTTGGAAGTCACAGGAAGGTCTGTGCAAATTTTCACCTAATGTAAATTTTTTCTATCATACCTCTGTTTGACAACCTGTGTGGTACACATCTGCTGAGGAGAGTTCATGAACTCTAGGCATCCCAGTTCTTCAGCTTCTTCATGTCTCAGATTTCTGGATTGGGCAACTTTGTTAGTTATTTATTGCCGTTTAACAAATTATCTCCCAAATTTAGCAGCTTAAGATAGCAAACATTGTTTCAGTAATAAGTCAGGAATCTTAGAGTAGCTTATGTGGTTGGTGTGGCTCAGGGTTTCTCATGACACAGCAATCAAGTTGTCAGTGTGGGTTGAAGTCTGCTGAAAGCTGTGTGGACTCAAGGATCCACTTCCAAGATGGCTTACTTCCATATAGTTGTTGATAGGAGGCCCCAGTTCCTTACTATGTGGGCCTCTGCATGAAATGACATACTCTGTCTTGCATCAAGAGTGAAGAAAGGAAGAGGTGATAGTGTTTTTATGATCTAACTTTGGAAGTCACATATAACCACTTTTGTATTTTATTGGTCACACAGCTCAATCCTCATACAAAATGGGAGGGTTATACAGGGTATGAATACCAGCTGGGGGATCACTGTGCCATTTTAGAGGTGGGTCACCATAGCAGCTGAGTGGGTGATGGTTGTAGTAATATTCTAGAGGATCTTAGTGGAAGAGTATAGTCCAACTTGACTGCAGATGACAAAGGTTTGCCTTTGCTGGGTTTAAGAAACAGTCATGTGGGATGCTCCATCTTGTGGAACCTGCCCAAGGAATCTTCAGGAACCTCCTGAAGGACCTGCCTGAGGCTGTTTTACAGGTAACTGGCAAGCACAGCAGGCTCATGTACACCAACACTACCACAAACGTGCATAACTGCACGAGGTCTCCAGGTGATAGGAATCTTTCAACTTCATTATGCTCTTGAAGGAGCAGCTTTGTGTATGCTGTCCATTGTTGACCAAAATGTCTTCATGGTGCCTCAGAACAGCATGAGCTCTTCAACATAGCTGCCCTCCAGATGGAAATTGTCTCCCTAAAATAGTTAGTTGGATATGGGAATCCAGGGTCAGGCATTAACTCATGCATTCTTTTGTCATAGAGAGAAAATGAATCATGCTAAGAGGAGACTGGATCATTGCATCGCAAAGTAGCTTCACGGCTGACAGAGTCTTAGGATTTTGATACAGATGGCAGGAAAGGTGTATTATGCCCTCGGGTTGTCTGCTGATTAAAATGTGGCTGAGAAGGTCACTCTGTGATTTAGGTGTGGAGAGGATAATGTAGCATGCTGACCCTGATGAGCATAGCTTGTACACACCTGCAGCCTCAGCGTCATCTGAGAGCTCCTTCAAAATACATGGTCTTAATCATCACTGCACACTTCTGAATCACACTTTCTATTGGGTGCCCAGCAGTCTTTTTAAAAGCTTTCCAGGTAATTCTGATCCCCCTAATGTTTGAGGAGAGTTGCTGTAGTTTCCTGGGGGATGTGGTAAAAGGGAGAGACTTCTCTGTGTCCATGACATCTTTGCCCAGAGTGATACCTGCTCCTGGGCTGGCTCTCATCTTTCTTTATTTCTAGAATTGTCTGTATTTCTTTGACCAGATTGCTTATATAACCTGTGGTATTTTATAGGACTGTGGTTCTAGATACAGAGGGGAGCTTTATTGCTGGGGAAAAGTTCCAGGTATCAGTGGAGGACAGGTCACAGAGGTCACTGATAGTGCTCCCCTCACAGTTTTAGACAGAAATATCATGCAGATATTGAAAGTCAAGAAGATGGGGGCTCAAGAACACAACAAATGTTGGTGAGGATATGGTGAAAAAGGGTATGGAGAATAATGGTGGGACTGTAAATTAATACAAGTATGGAAAACAGTATGGACACTCCTCAAAAAACTAAAAATAGAATTGCCATATGACCTAGCAATTCCACCTTTAGAGATATACCCAAAGGAGTGTAAGTCAGGTTACAATAAAGGCACCTGCACACCCATGTTTATTGCAGCACTATTCACAGTAGCTAAGTTATTGAAATAGCCAAGATGACCTACTTCTGATGAATGCATTAAGAAAATGTGGTATTTATACACAATGGAATCCTATTCAGCCACAAAGAAGAATGAAATTTTGTCATTTGCAGGTGAATACATAGAACTGGAGAACATCATCTTAAGGGAAGTTAGCCAGGCTCAGAAGGCCAAAAGCTGTGGGTTCTCTTTCATATGTGGAATATAGACCTAATACAAATGTAGCAATATTATGAAAAACGGGACACACCAAGGGGAGGCCACACATGAGAGGGGGAGGGTAAAAGAAGAAGTTAAGGTGAATATGGTTGATATACTCTCTATATGAGAATGAATATAGGATTTTCTTATGGTTGAAACAATCATAAGAAAGGGACTAAAAGTAGAAGAAAAATACAGGCAATGAACCAGATCAGGCTATGATACATATATACATGGAATTGCCACAAGGAAATTCCTTGTGTAGCTATATTAAACAAAAAATGTCATTTCTTTTTCCTTTCGTTTGCAAAATCAGATAACAGGAGGGCAGAACAAGTCCTGCCTGGGAGGGTGGGGGTTGATATCAGTGAGTGGGGGAGGAGGTGGAGAAAGGGTGTAGGAGGGTGAATATGGTGCAAATACTGTGTACACATGATTGTAAATGAAAAAAGCTACCTGTTGAAAGTATTTCTCGAATGGGGGGAGGGAAGGATAAAGGAGAATGATGGACGGGGTGAATTCAAGTGTGATAAATTTGATATGTTGTAAGAACCTTTGTAAATGCTACAGTGTACACCCTACGCATAGCACAACAATAAAATAAAGAAGATGGGGGCCTACACTGACATGGAGGGAGCTTTTCTCAGTTGTAAGTCCAAGGTAACCATTGCTTCACAGGATTATTGTGTGGCTCTGATGAAATGGTGAACATTAAAGACGTTGGAGTTGGTAAAATAATACACAAGTACTTTTTTCTTGGAGGCAAAGCATTTTCCTCTTGTACAGATTAGCTCAATTATTGCCAGTTCCGTTATGGTCACACATCACTAAACAGCTATATGATGTGTTCTGAGAAAGGTGGTATTAGGGGATTTCATTGTTGTGTGTTGTTACTAGGAAATATTCTTATGGGGCCACTATTGTTGACCAGTATATCTCTGTGTGGCACACAACTGTATTGGAATGATGGTAGCACCCTTTAAGGGTGGAAATAAAGATTGAAGGAGAGCATACTTGTAGCTCATGAAACAAAACATGTAGTAAGTACCTGCTCTCATTGTTCCTGGAACAGATATGACAGGCACTAAATAAAATCAACTGGTGTTCCCAAGCCATGGCCATGGGTTAGGGTTTACACTGTCTGCCGTGGCACTGACTGCGTGGCATATTGTATATAGGGAAACGGTTCTTATTGGTTGATACTTTCTATGTTTGGATGACTTCCCCAATCTCAACTTTAGCCATGTTTAACGTGGCTTGGTATTTTTTGGCTGTCGTCTTGCTCCTTGCTCTTTAAAATGTTACAAACATTTTTTTTTTTTAAACACCATTGTACTTCTACTTCCTGCTTGAAAAGTTGAGATAGTTTCTACAGGTAATCCACTGGAATTGAGGTGATATTGTAGGCCTAAGCTGTGGTAGGAGGACTGGGAGGAGACCAGGGAAAGATCAGTAGTGCTTTGGCTGATTTAGTGAATGTGTCAGAGAAGTAGATAGTATAGAATAGAACAGAGTGTCTAGAGAAAGTCATGATATATTCTTTGCTTTTTTTTTTTTTTTTTTTTTGCTGTTACTGGGGTTTTGAACTCAGGCCTTCACACTTGCAAGGCAGTACCGCTTGAGCTACACCACCAGTCCTTCATGATGTTATTAAAAGGAATCAGGAGGAACACAGCTAAATGAAAGGGGGAAATAATGCCTGGTTTTGGATGGGAAGAAGTATAATTCAGTTTTGATTTTAAGTTCAGAGGAGAGGGAGGGGTTGTTCACCAGACAATTGTCCCTGGTATATGAGCCAGGGACAGCCATGATGCTCTGCTGCCATGTTTGGAACCTCAGGTTGGACAGCGGATGTAAAGTTCCTATAGGTAATCTCTTGGGTGGTCCAGGAAGAGGAACCTATAGTTGATGGTAGAAAGGTAAAGGGAACCATATTGAATACTAAGGACTGGTGTTTTTAAATATCATACTTACTCCTTATAACAACCATATAATGTATGTGTGGTTAACACAGTTGTAAAAATACAGGATAAAAGTACTAGAGTGACCAGGTAACCTGTCAAAAGTCATATGAACTCTAGTAGGTACTGGAGCTAAGATTTGAACTCCACATTTACTCTTCACCAATAAACGAGTCTGCTTTTTATGTAGCTGTTTGAATTGCTAGAATGTAAGAACTACAAAGGATGCATCCAAAAGTGGCATATGGGCCCAGGTAACATCTCCAGGAAATATTTTACCTTTCTTTTCTTCCAGCCACTAGAGGATATCTTCATGTGGCCCTTGTTATTTAGGCAGAAGACTTGTGTTTCTTTCTCTGAATCAGTAGGGAGTAGCACAGAACAGAAAAAATGGAACCTGCTTACAAAACCTTCAGGCTCCATCAGCTCCTCTTTCCTTTTGATACCTCCATCTTCTCACCTTGATTTAGTGTAAATCTAAGAAAGACTGGTCTCGGTAGCCATTGGCCATTTCCTTGGGCCTGTGTGGAAGAGGGAGGGTTGGTTTGCAGACACATTTGCCTAGAGGATCCTGAATCCTCTCTCACAAATAATAGCTCTCATAATTTCCAGTAACGAATTCTGGAACATACACCATGTGCTGAATGATTTACAAACATAGAGTTAATCCTTATAGCAATTGAATGTGATAGATTTTTTAATATTCCACTTTCATTTATTTCTTTTTCCTTTTTCTTGTACTGGGGATTGAACCCAGAGCCTCATGCATGGTAGGCAAACTCTCTGTACTTGAACTACACCACCAGCAATATCCTACTTTTATTGATGAGGAACTTGAGGTTCAGAGGGTTTAGTTTCACCATTTCACACATCTAGTAGATGATGGAGCAAGGTTTGCATCCCTAGTTTTTCTGACTCTATAGGTAATTTCTCAACAAAGATGCTAAGTTGCCTTTTCATATGGAACCTCTCTCCAAACAAAAGCCTTTCCTGTCACCAGCTAGTCTTACATTGTTTAATTTTGATGGTTGACACATGGAATATATGGCTGAGAAGACCACTAGGTCCATTGTCTTTTAAAAAGAGGAGTCTTATCTTAGTAGCACTGTAGGGTACACAGTCCCATGGAAGATTAAATGCACCCACATCTCAACAATGTTAGGTGAGGGTAGAGGAAGTGGATCCTTTAATAGTGGCCCTGCGACTCCTAACCACAAAAGCTAGCTGATGGGGCTGGTGGTGTGGCTTAAGTGGCAGAGCACCTGCCTAGCAAGCAGGAGGCTCTGAGTTCAAACTGCAGTATCCCCTTCCCCCAAAAAAGCTAACTGGTAATGGTACCAGTTTTACCTGGAAAATTTAGCTGGAGTCTGGCTCAGAAGTAGGACAGTAGAGGTAGGAGGCATACCAATCTTTTGAAGACATTTACCCAGTGTCTTCAGAAGTCTTAGATGATACAAGACTTGCACTTAAAAAAGGAGTCTATGTGACTCAGCGTACCTATTAGTATTTGAAGGGAAACAGTGTGTCAGGTATTTTGCTGTGAATTGTATATACTATGATTAATAAAGCGATTTACCAAAAGAGTTCATCAGTTCCAAAGAAAAATATCCCATTGAGGTAGATGGAGTCACGACTGGTCAGCTTGTTTTCCTTATAATGGGTAAGCCATTATGGAAAGCTCAGTGAGTCTTCTCTGCCTATGTCAACACCAAACTTTCTTCTTGGCCGCCTTTTCCTTTCTGTCCACACTGACTCTTGTGATCCTACTCAGGACCCTGACTTCAAATATCATTCAGTTACCCCTAAAGCTGCAGCTGTACCCCCACCCACCCCTGCTTTGTATGCATGTGGGAAGGAGAAATAACCTAAGATTTGGGAAAGTCTGGGTAAACTTCTTTCTTCCTAGACTGCTCTTGTTTAAAAAAATTCTTCGAAGCATTTGGGTTCAATAATCATTTCTTATGAATGGTGAAATAAATTTAAATATGTTAAAATTGTTACTTTTTTCATTAAGAGACTATGAAAACAGATACTTTACTTTCCAGTCTTTAGTTGATACTGTAGTGCAATGAAAATTCTTTTTTTTTTTTTTTTCCAGTACTGGAGATTGAACCCAAGGCCTTGCGCTTGCCAGACAATGCTTCTACCAGTTGAGACATGTCCTTAATGCTTTTGTTTTTGAGATAAGGTCTCAATTCTTTGCCAACTGGCTTTGAAGCTTTCCATCTTCTTACCTCCGCCTCCTGAGTAGCTGGGATTATAGCTATGTACCACCATGCACAGCTTCATTATTAAACTCACGTATATCAAATATATAGAGGTAAGAATGAGGACTTGTCAAACTGGAATCATTTTTATACATTAAGTTCTTGAAAATAAATGAAGGGCCACATCACTAAAATTTATCTTCAAGTTATAAGACATTCAAACAAGCTTTTTCAAAGGCCTAAAGGCTTTTAGAAATATTGTTCTTTCTTTCATCTGTCTGTCTGTCTATCATCTATTTATCTTTTTTTATACCAGGAATTGAATCCAGGGCCTTGCACTTCTAGTCACGCACTCTACCATGGGAGCCATGTCCCCATCCTTTATGGTTTTTATTTCATTTTTGAGATAGGATTTGCTATCTTTGCCTGCACTGGCCTTATACTCCCAGGTAACTGGAATTACAGATGTGTACTGTCACACTTGGTTAAAATTCTCCTGTTTTGAGCTGAAGAAATTTAGAAAGCATGAAAGAAGGGAGGATGTGAATTACCTTAAAATTATATTACTGAAATTCATATAAACATAAAACTAGCATATTTCATTAAATTTTTTTTGTTTTCATTTAAAAAAATTTTTTTATTTTTTATTGTTTTATCATTCATATGTGCATACAAGGCTTGGGTCATTTCTCCCCCCTGCCCCCACCCTCTCCCTTACCACCCACTCCGCCCCCTCCCTCTCTCCCCCACCCCCTCAATACCTGGCAGTAGTGGGGCATCTTTTTTTTTCATTTTTCTTTTATTATTCATATGTGCATACAAGGCTTGGTTCATTTCTCCCCCCGCCCCCACCCCTTCCCTTACCACCCACTCCGCCCCCTCCCTCTCCCCCCCCCTCAATACCCAGCAGAAACTATTTTGCCCTTGTTTCTAATTTTGTTGTAGAGAGAGTATAAGCAATAATAGGAAGGAACAAGGGTTTTGCTGGTTGAGATAAGGATAGCTATACAGGGGTTGACTCACATTGATTTCCTGTGCGTGGGTGTTACCTTCTAGGTTAATTCTTTTTGATCTAACCTTTTCTCTAGTTCCTGGTCCCCTTTTCCTATTGGCCTCAGTTGCTTTAAGGTATCTGCTTTAGTTTCTCTGAGTTAAGGGCAACAAATGCTAGCTAGTTTTTTAGGTGTCTTACCTATCCTCACCCCTCCCTTGTGTGCTCTAGCTTTTATCATGTGCTCATAGTCCAATCCCTTTGTTGTCATTTAATTGAGGACACTGTCAACTATAAAGCCACACTACCACTAAGAAAGAACACTGCCAGTTAAGCCATGGCGTACCAGCAGAAAATACGTGCAAGCGTATCTGGGCCCAGCATGAGAAACATTGCCTGAGACTGTGGGGCATGCTCACACCCTGCTCTGTTTGCTGGATCCCTCTGCTCCTGGGTAATATGTTGCCTCCTTTTGCCTGCACAGCTCTCCAAAGAGGTTTGCTCTGTCTTTACCTCCTTACTTCGGGGCATGGTCAGCCCAGGTAATTCGGCTTCTCTGTCTTTAAGGCTTTCCTCATGTGCTGTGCTGTTGCGGTATTCCCAGGCACCTTGTCCTGCCATTCATCCTTGTCTTGTCTTATCTTGTCTTGCTGGACATTGCTGCTGCCTTGGTTGCTGTTTCCCATTCTTTTTTGTAAAACTGTTCCCAAATCTTTGCAGATGTTGAACTGGAGCAGTTCATGCCTCTTTGACCAGGACTAAAGACTCCATTCTCTGCCCACCCTTTAATAGTGCCTGTCTCCCTGCACTCACTTCCAGAGAACTTAGTATTCACTCTTAGGTATTCAGCCACAGTTTCACCTCGTGATGTATTCACCTGTTCTTTGGCTCTGCCAGTCAGCATCACAGTCTTGTTTCCAACTGCTTATGTAGCACGTGTACTTGGCTAGCCCATCAGTTTGACTTACGTGGAATTTGTTTGCATTCTGTTCTGTGTGGGTGACGCTGTTCTCTACTCAGTCTTGAGAGTCATCCTTATATCTTTTTTTTTTTAGGCCATACTAAGTTTATTAAAAATTTTTTTCTTAGTAAACTAATCTTAGTTTATTATAACTTTATTTTATAAACTTAATTGTTTTAATTTTATAATAACACATAATTTAAATACAGACACATATAACTACACAAACACATTTTTTTCTTTGTGCCCTTATTCTATAAATTTTTTACTATTCAAATTTCTTTTTGCTTTTTAAACTTTTTGTTAAAAACTAAGACAGGAACATATATATTAGCTTAGGTCTAAACAAGGTCGGGATCATCAGTATCACTGTCTTCCACCTCTACACACTCTCCATGCAATAATATATGTGGAGCTGCCATCTCCTATGATAGCAATATCACTTTCTGGAGTTTCTCCTATAGTTCCTTCAGGAACACCTTTTATAGCTGACTCTATTGTTTTTGTAATGATAAAATGTATAGTAAGTATATAAACCAGTAACATAGTCATTTATTATTATTTTCAAGTGTTATGTATTTTACATAATTGTATGTGCCATACTTTTATTTTTTTTTAATTTCTTTTATTCATATGTGGATAATTTTATCATTTGCAAGTAAATGGGTGGAACTAGAGAGCATCATCCTGAGTGAGGTTAGCCAGGTCCAGGAGACCAAAAATCGTATGTTCTCCCTCATATGCAGACTTTAAATCAAGGGCAGATACAGCAAGGGGATTGGACTATGATCACATGATAAGGCAAGTGCACACAAGGGAGGTATGAGGATAGGTAGGTAACCCAAAAACAAGATAGCATTTGATGTCCTCAATGCAAAGGAACTAATGCAGAAAACTTTAAAGCAACAGAGGCCAATAGGAGAAGGGAACTAGGAACTAGAGAAAAGGTTAGTTTGAGAAGAATCAATTTAGAATGTAACACATATGTACATGGAAGCAATGCTGGGACTCTCCCTGTGTAGCTATCCTTACCTCAACTAGCAAAAACTCTTGGTCCTCCTTATTAATGTTTATACTATCTCTTCAACAAAATTAGAGATAAGGGCAGAAGAGTTTCTGCTTGGAAGTGAAGGGGTGGGGGGGGAAGGGGGGAGTAATGATCCTTGTATCTTTTTTTCCTTTTCCATGCGATCACACAGTAAGGCTTGCAGCTCTCATCTTCTGAGTGTTTCTTAGCATTTACACAATCTGCCAGGGCCCTCCTCATCCAGGACCTTTGCCCACGTGGAGATTCTAGTGCTCTCCTAACTGATCTCTTCTCTAGGTTTGGCCTTCTCATGTTGCTCCTCCACAGTCACCAGAGGGTCTCATCTAAGAGACAGATGTGAAGTGTCACTTGGCCACTTAGACCTCACCAACACTTTATCCCCTGTTGCCCCTGTCCTGAGTCTCACCACACCCTCTGTGATGTGCTGGTCTGTCTTGTACTGAGCGCTGCTGCTGGCCTGCTCTTGTCCCAGCTTGCCTTTGCTGGGCTAGGGGCAAACTTCAGTTCTCAGATCAGCAGGGAAAGTTCCCAAAATCTGACTTTCTAACTGAGCTGATTTTCTCTATGTCCTTAGGATGTTTGTGTCCTCGTTTATTGCTGTCCATATAGATTTTATTTTTTAAGGCACCTTTTTGCTACATAACTGAAACTTGCCTTGAACTTTTGACCTCCTATCTCATTCTCCCCAGTATTGGGATTATAGCCCTGTGCTACTGGTCTTTTTCTTTACCCCAGTGGTAGTACTGCGGTTTGAACTCAGGGACTTGATGCCATGCCTCTAGCCCTGTTTGCTTTTAGATTATTTTTTAGATGGAATCTTGTTTTTTTTTTTTTTTGTATTGCCTGGGTCAGCTTCAGATCCTAATCCTCCTAACCATGCCTCCTGTGTAGCTGGGATTTCAGATCCTGGTCCTCCTAACCATGCCTCCTGTGTAGGTGGGATCACAGCTACATCACTATGCCCATCTTGTTTGTTTAGGTTCCCTAACTTTTTGCTCAGGCTGCCCTCAAATTTTGATCCCCTACGTCTCTACTTTCTGAGTAGCTGAGAGTAGAGGCCTGAGCCACCAAGCCCAGCACTTGTTCTGAGATGCATTGTGTCACAGTAGAGAAAGCCCTGGTTATGGTATAACAGTTGGTTTCCAATTCTCACAGAAGATGTCTCATGTGGTTTTTAGCTAAATTAAAATGATCAGTGTATAGTTTTCTTAGTTATAAAATGATAATGATGATCAAACATCATTGCCTAGAGATTCTCTCTCAGGCTTGAGGTAGCATGTTTGAAAGCAAAGGGGGAATATGTAAAGTTGAAATAATGGTAAATGTAATTTCTCTTCCATTAATTACATAATGAATGATCATTGAAAAAAGAAGCTTTCACCGTGTCGTCTTACCCATAACTCTAGGACTCAGCTGGAAGTCATTGAAAACCTTCCAGTGAATAATGAAAAGGATAAAGCCAGACTGGAGCTTTGGTTTGTAAACCAGGCTGCCCTTGTGTGAGATGAGACAAAGGTGACCCACCTGTGCAGGTTTTTAGCATCACGGAGGCCACCTGGGTAGGTTAATTGATGTATTTGAATAAGAGTTAGTCTCAGTAGGAACTCCTTAGAACAAGTATATAGCATTTAGGGAGAGGTAATTATGTGATGGTTTCAGAGGGTTACTTGGATGGTCTGTTTGGGCTTGACTACCTTTAACCATGTGTTTGTTACTTTTGCAGTATGGTATTCCCGAGGATTACTGGCTGCATTAAGTAAGAGTCAACCTAAGACTAAGAGAATTGTTTTTCTTTTTGGTGGAACTGGGGTTTGAACTCAGGGCTTTGTGCTTGCAAAGCAGGCGCTCTACCTCTTGAGCCACATCTCTAGTCCTTTTTGCTCTGCTTATTTTGAAGATGGGATGGTCTCACGAACTGTTTGTACAGGCTGGTGTCCAATAGTGATCCTCTTGATCTCAGCCTCCCAAAATAGGAGTGAGCCACCAGCACCGGCTCTGAGAGATCTTTATAAAAACATTCATTCAGAATCCCCAGTCTTACCCTGCATGGAGGAGTCTTGTTACTGTCCCTGCATGGGGATTCCTGTCAACACTTGCTTTTCTGGGGCATGAAAGGGTGCCAGTTTTGCTGTGTTCACCTTAAATAACCCTTAGTTTTAAATTGTTTGTTCTTAGTGGAGAATTGAGTGTTGATAGATAGTTGTCTTGGTGAGGATCTTGTACCTACCGAATATGTTTGCAAGTTTGTGTGGGTACAGGAAGAGAAAACCAACATAAATGGCTTAATTTTGTATTTTAGTGCCGATATTTTGTTTTTAAACACTACATGAAAGCTAGATCTACATTTTTATATGGCATTTGAAAAAAACCTGCCTATTGTGAAATATTTGTCTTAGTTTTTTTTAAGTGAAGTATACAATAAACATTTGCTTATATTGTGTTCTGATAAGGGTGAAATGACACAGTTAATAATTATAAGCTATTTTAAATTGTAAAGCTGCCCATTGTGTCTACATGTATATTTTAGTCACATGTATAATTTTTTAGAAGCTGCGTATTGAGTCCATCTGTGATTTCACAGTACCTTAAAATCTTAATTACTGCACCTACTTGTGAAGAATACATTCCACTTCACAGCAGGTGCCTGAAACCATGGATAACAGTGAACTGTGTGTACAGTGTTTTTTCCTGTACATGCACACCCTGATAAAGTTTGATTTATAAACTGGGCACAGTAAGAGTTTAACAACAATTACTAATAAACTGTAACTATAACTATACTATAATAAGTTATTAAAACTAAAAATTAATTTAATCTTATATTATTTTGAGTTATTGTATGCATGCTGCCAAATGTGTAAATTTCTGTCTGTTGTAAATATTTTCTGTCAGGCTATCACTTGCCTTTTAATACATATTTATGTATATGTACATATATATATTTTTCTCTGTGCTGAATATCAAACCAAAGGCCTCAGACATATTAGGCAAGTACTGTACCACTGAGCTACATCCTCAGCCCAACAAAATATATGTAAAGAATATATAAAAATATGTATATTTTATATTTATTATGTAAAATACATAATGTATGTTTTTTATATCATGAGTTTAAATTCTAGTAGTCAACTTTGTCAGACTTCTAGTAACTTTTTTCATAGATGATCGATAATCAAGCTATAAAAATAATGTTCTATAGTTATTTCTTTATTAACATACATTAATTGTACAAATTAATGGGTTTCACTGTGACGTTTCCCTACCCTTCCTATGGTTATTCTTACATTTTTGTTGAGTATTATATTTCTAACATTTATCTATGGCTTTTTATTCCACCTGGAATTTTTGGCTTGGGTTAGTATTTTTTTCTCCAATCATGTAAAAGGTAACTTTCATATATTAAATTTCTTTGTATGCATGGATTTATTTCTTGGCTTCAGTTTGTCTTACATGTTTTGCTTATTTTTATGCCAGTACTGCCTGGTTTAAAGGCCATATTCATTTTAGTTGTAAAATAGTTTACATTTTCTCCTTTTACATGGTATAAAAACAAACTTTTTCCTAGAAAACATTTTTCATGTATGAGCACAAGCACAAGCACACACTAATGAGTGAAAGTTCACAGAAGTGGGGTCACACTGTGAGACAGTATTCTTCACTTTGCCTTTTAAAAAGTAGCAGCTTTACTGAGATACAACTTTCACATCTCACAGTTCACCCATTTTGTCTAGAATTAATTGGCTTTAGTGTATTCATATGTTTTGCAACCATGATCTATTTTAGAACTCAAGCCCAAATGATAAGCTTTACCCATCAGCATTCACTATGCATTCATTCCTCTGCCCCAACTCCGGGCAAATGCTAATCAGCTTTCTTTCTCCATAGATTTGCCTGTTTTGGACATTTCCTATAAGTGGATCTATACACGTGTGGTCTTTTGTAACTGGCTTCTTACGTTATGATATTTTCACCCATGGGTTGTTGGCATGTATCAGCACTTAAATTTCTTTATGGCTGTATAATATTCTGATATATGATATGCCGTATTTTATTTATTCATCAGTTGATGAACAGTTTTCTACTTTTTGGCTACTTTGAATATTCATGTACATTTGTATGGACTTAAGTGTTCATACCTCTTAGATACATGCCTAGAGCAATTGTTGGGCTATTTAACTCTGTTTAACCTTTTGAGGAATGGCCAGGATGCACAGTGGATCCTCATCAATGCTTGCTGTTACTGTCTTTTTCATTATAGCCATCCAAGTGGGTCTGAAGTATGAAGTGGTTCTGACCATCTTTTTATGTACTTGACCGTTTGTATAGTGTATGTCTTCTTGGAAAAATTAGATTGTTTGCACATTTTAAAATTTGATATTTTAGAAGAGTTCATTTCATGTTTTTAAACTTTAATTTAATTTTTGATTAGCATACATTAATAACATGAACAGATTTCATTGTGATAATTCCATATATGTGAACAATGTACTTTGAGCAAGCTCACCCCCTCCATTGTATTTCCAATTTTGCCTTCCCGCTTTTTCCAGTAGTGTTTGGTGGATTTTATTAGCTGTCTTCATAATGTACACATGAAATGTATGTGCATCCTCTTCACCCCTCAGTATCCCGTGCTCTCATACTCTCCCCTCATTTCATGTTTTTATACAAGTCCTTCATCAGATAATTCGATTTTCCAATATATCCTTCCAGTATGTGGCTGTTTTTTCTTTTCTTTTCCTTTGTGATACTGGGGTTTGAACTAAGAACCTCATGCTTGCTAGGTAGGTAGTCTACAACCTGAGCTATTCACCAGCCCTTTCTTGTGTGGGGTGTTTTAAAGACAGGGTCTGGAGACCTGTTTGCCCTGACTGGCTTCCAACCATGATCCTACTGATCTCTGCTTCCTGAGTAGCTAGAATTACAGATGTGAGCCACTGGTGCCCTGCTGTGTCTTCATGTTTTTGATGGTGTTCTTGAAGTATGAAAATTTTTCATGTTGATGATGTCTACTTTGTCTGCCTTTGGTTTGTGCTTTTGGTGTCATTTCTAAGACTCCATTGTTTAATCTAGACCGTGTGGATCTATGTCTGTATTTTATCCTGAGTTTTATAGTCTAAGCCCTTATATTTAGCTCTTTGGTTTTAAGTGTGTGGTTTGAGGTAAACATCCAGTTTTATTCTTTTGCATGTGGATAGCCATTTTCCTAGCACCATTTTTCCTCATTGGATTGTCTTGGCACCTTGACAAATAGTAAACAAACTTAATGTGAATGTTTCTGTACCCTCTTTTTTATCCTCCTGTGTTTGGGTAGTAATACAGTTTGAACTCAGGGCCTTGTACTTTTTAAATAGGTGCTCTACCACTTGATCCACACTCTCAGCTCTTTTTGTTTTTCTGGTGGGGTCTCGTATTTTCTGACTGGGGCTGGCCTTGGACCATGTTTCTCCTATCTATGCTTCCCTTATAGATGGGATTTTATCTGTGAACTACCACACCCGGCTTGTTGAGATTGGGGGGAGGGTGTTCTTGCTAACTTTTTGCCTGGGCTGGCCTTGAACTACTGTCCTCCCCATCTCTGCCTCCGAAGTAGCTGGATTACAGGCATGCACCTCCGTGCCTGGTCCCCAATGTTTTGTAATTTTCACAGTATAAATTCTGCTTCTATTTTGTTAAAAGTATTTTTCAATGATATGACAAGTGACATTTTTCTTAATCTCATTATCAGATTGCAGATTGTCATTGCTATTGAGTAGATATTTGATAATATTTGTATATTGGTATTCTGTAAACTTGCTGAAGTTGTTTATGAATTATGATAGGTTTTTTTAGTGGATTCTTTTTTTTTTTTTTTTTTTTTTTCAATACTGGGGTTTGAACTCAGAGTCTTGTGCTTGTTTGGCAGGTGCTCTACCAGTCTATCCATGCTCCCAGGCTTTTTTTGCTTTAGGTGGGTTTTGTTTTTGGTAGGGTCCTGTATTGATGCCCAGGCTAGCCTGGACTGTGATCCTCCCAGTTACACTTCCTGTGTGGCTGGGATGACAGGTGCATGCCACCATGCCTAGCTTTTCTTGATTGAAATGGGGTGCTGCTAACTTCTTTGACCTACCTCAGTCCTCCTGATCTCTATCCCCTCAATAGCTAAGATTACAGGCATGAGCCACTGTACCCAGCCTTTAGTGAATTCTTCAGTTGTTTTATATATGAAGTTACATTATTTGTAAGTAGAGATTGTTGCCTTTTATTTCATTTTGCCTTTCTCCTTCAGTACAGTATTGAGTAGAAGTGGCGAGAGCTGATGTCCTGTCTGCTCCTGAATTCAGGAGAAAGCCTTCACTTGTTTGTTCTTATGTAAGATGTTTGCTGTGGTTTCCAATAGACATCATTTATCAGGCAGCACAAGTTCTCTTCTTTTCCTGGTTTGTTGAATTTTTTTTTACCATAAAAGGTGATGAATCTTACAAATGATTTCTGTATCTCTTGTGTTCATAGTTCTTTGCACTGTTAATATGATGCATTATATTGATTGATTTTTGAGGTGTTAAAGTAATGTACCTTCCTAGGACAAATTCTACTTATTCGTGCTATAGAATCCTATTATTATTATTATTATTATTATTATTTTGAAAATATGGTCTCAGTGTGTAGCCTAGGCTGGCATGGAACTTGCTCGGTAGCCCAATCTGGCCTTGAACTTTTGTGGTCCTATTGCCTAAGCCTACCAAACACTGGGATTATAGGTGTGCACCACCATGCCCAGCTATGTCCTTTTTAAAAAGAGAGTATTCAGGCTGGGGGCATGGCTCAAGTGGTAGAGTGCCTGCCTAACAAGTGGGAGGCTCTGAGTTCAAATGCTAGTACTGTCAAAAAAAAGAGAGACTATGCCTGGATATGTTTTTCTGGTATTTTGCTCAGGATCTTTTGTCTTTACATTCATTTGCAGTTCTATGATTTTCTTGGGATGTCTTTGGTCTTTGTATTAGGGTAATTCTGGCCTCATAGACTTGAGTTCTAGGTAGTCTTATATTTGTTTTATAAAGCATTTGTGAAGCTTTGGTATACGTTCTTTAAATAGTTGGTAGACTTCACCAGTGACACCCTCTGGGATTGGGCTTTTCCTTGTGGGTGGTTTTTAAATCTTGTCGTTTGTTAGAGATGTTTTCAGATTTTTGCTTTATTCTTGAGTCAGTTTTAGGATTTTGTATCTTTCCAGGAGTTAGTCCATTTTTTCTAAGCTAATTTGTTGGCATACAGCTCTACATAGTATTTCTTTATAATGTGTTTCATTCTGTGCAGTTGGTAATAATGACTGCTTTTTTTATTCATGATTTTGATTTTATTTTCTTTTTAAAGCTTTTTACTTTAGAGATCTTTCCGTAAAGATCTAACTTATCTTTGTTTGAGACTGTCTTGCTACATAGACCAGTCTGGCCTTGAACTCTTGATCCTCATGCCTCAGTTTCCCAAGTGCTGGAATTACAGATGTGCTCCAACTTACTTTTAAAGGTCAGCTAGTATTCCATAGTTCACCTGTTTATGGCCATTAGTATGAATAATGCAGTAGTTGTAACTTTATACATGTCTTAGTGTACTTTGGTGATACCATGTTTTTGAGGATAAATTGGTAGCACTTGATTTGCTAGATTAAAGAGCTGTCGTGTTCAATATTAGTACATATGGACAGATCAATTCCATAGAGTTTGGTGTGTATGAGGATTTCTCCAGCATTGGGAGTCATCTAGCTTTTTAATGTTTGCCAATAAAATATGTGAGCAATTAAATTTTATTTTGACTCACATTTTTAAATGAAGTTGAATTTCTTTTACATATATTGACTATTTACATTTATTTTTCTATAATGTTATATCTTCATTTTTATTGGATTATTTTACCAATTTTTGGTTATATTAAGGAAATGAGCCTTTGTTATGTGGCTTCTAAGTATTTTCCCTTGTTGTAGTTTCTTTTGATCTTGTTGGGCATGCCTTGCCATACAGAAGTATTAACTTTCCCTTCTGACTTCTCAACTGGCATCAAGTTGGCGTTCTTAACCACTGTTCATCATGCAATGTAATTGCATGGTTCTTTTAGGCCTCAAGAAAAATACATGCTAACCAACATATGCATCCCTCAGGGTGATTGGCTTTATGAACTTCAGAGCAGTTGCCTCGCAGACTGGTTTGTGTTTTGGGGACACAGCAGCCATCCAGGATTAGTTGGTAGGTCTGTACTCTGCGAGAGCTTTCTACCTTCCTTGCTCTCTGGGTGACACAGGAAGTTTGAAAAAGCAAAGGAGCATTACAGGTGAAAGGCAGATGGCCTGTCTTGTAAGATGTGCAGCACACCAGGCAGCTAATGTGTAGAAACAGAGATTCTCTGTCCCCGTGTCCTCAGTAATGTCTGTGGAGGACATAACATCCAGACGTCCTTAACCACGCACAGGACAGGGACCATGGCATTCTGCAGGAGCTAAGCCTTAGCAGCACTCTTTGTGCTCACAGTTCAGGGAAGTGTCTGAGAAAGACAGCATTTGAGGAGACTTGGAGGATGGCATTCCCTTCACAGTAGGTGTAATATTGATAGGTGATGGTGGTGTAGTATACTAGAGGATTCCAGAAAGAGAGTCAGTGACGTATGAAAGCCCAGGAAGCAGTGGAAATGCTCAGTCTCTGGGGTTTGAACCTGGCAGTGGAAGTAAAGATGGAAAGGTCCTAACTATATTTAGTGCCAGGGCTTTCTGAGGGGTGCTTGGATTTTATTTGATAAGTAGTGAGGAACTAGTCATAGTTTTAAGTTGGGCAATGGCGTTAATTAATTGAACAGATTCTTTGTTGAGAGACAGCGTCTTTTTATCTGTCCTGGGTTAGCCTGGGACACTCAGTCTTCTGTCTCAGTCTCCCTAGTGCTGGGATATAGGCATGCATTACTCAAAGCCCTCACTCCTTCCTTAACACCAGAGAGTTACCTGACCTTTGATTCTTGAAGGGCATGCTTTCCAGTCATGTGCATATGCACACATCTCGCCCCACTGCTGCTAACACCTCATTGGTCATGCTTCATTAATGGGAGGCTAGTCACATCATTCTATTCGATTGAGAACATAGATTTTTTTTTTGTCTTTAACAATGTGTTGATACAACATTAAAAAACCAAAGTGCTTTCTGTTTCTGCAGTCATTTGGTACAGCATAGAAAGCTTTGATCAGATGTTGGAGTTTTTCCTCACCTACAAGCCGAGCCAGTCTGCAGTGGACATCAGCTGGGAGTCCTCTATTTTACTTCAGCTCTGACTTTGTATACCTAGAAGTAGTAGGATCCCACCTGTTGAGGGCTCTTCTACAAGGCTGTCCCCCATGGACCCAGTGTGGGCCTCCGGAACTTCTGACTGACCAGCTATATATTGGAGTTCCCAGGTCTTCCCTGTTTGGGTCTGATTAATTTGCCAGAGTGATTCACAGAACTCAGAGAAACACTCATGTTTACCCATTTATTAAAAAGGACATGATGCACATTGTAAATGCACAGCCAGATGGAAGAGGTGTATAGTGTGAGGCATGGGAGAAGGGACACACAGCTTCCCTGCTCTGTTCAGGTGTGCCACCTTCTAGGAACCTCCTTGTGTTCGGTTGTCAAAGCTCCTAAAACTTACCTTTTGGGTTTTTATGGAGCTGCATTATGTCAGCATGGCTAATGAAATGAACTCCGTAGAGTTCAGAGTCGGACCGGAAGTTCCAGCCTCCTAGTCACGTGGTGGTTCACCTGGCTGCCAGCTCCTGTCCTGCCTCTGTCTTAAGAGCCCCCAGGCATCAGTCATCTCATGAGCATACAGAAGACACCCACCAGTCTGGAGATTCTTGGAACAAATAGCAAGTGTGTATTAATATCCCAGCAAGATAGTCCAGAAGTCTTTTCTGTTTGCTAGTGCCCACAATGGGTTACAGAGGCTTTTCTGCACCACCCACAGTACTAGTACACCCTGTGCAGTAGCCAGTCCCTAGAACAGTTTCCAGTGGTCCAGTACTCACACTGGATATAGTCCCCTCACGTGTGGTACGAGTTTTAGTCTGTGAGCAGTAGAATAGGTAGAAAAGAGAATATGTGACTTCTAAGATTAGCCTGTGTTTCTGCTTGGGGTCTTTCTCTTATTCATGTTCTCTGGAGGAAGCTAGCCTGCCACGCTGTGAGCAGCTCGATGAGGAGACTGAAGTGAGTACAGAATAAACCTCGTGCCAGTAACCACAGGAGGGAGCCTGGCAGCCAGTGTTCCTGCTCCTCATGGCCACCTGCAACCTCACGGGAGTCCCAAGCCAGAAACACCCACCTGGCCTTTAGAAACTGTGTTGCGATACATGCTTGCTATTTCAGGGTCCTGCATTTTGGGGGTAATTTGTTAAGCAAATTATTGTGAAATTATGAATCATACCCTATTATTTCCAACATCCTAGATTCTCTGTGTCTTTTCTCTTTTTTCTCACGTACACTTTCACTTGGTTGGCAAATTTACTCCTTTCCTGGGTTTATTTATCTATATTGGTCTGTTCCACTTGTTTTCCCACTAAATGTGCTATTGACTGGGTTCCTGTTGCTACAACCTTTAATAGTGAAAATAGCAGTGCAGCTGTCAGCATGGCAACATGGTGAGCTCAGCCATGATGTGACCATTTTTTGTGTCAACTTGACTGGGCCATTGGTGCCCAGACTTTGTGTCAAACATTCTGGATGTGTCTGATGGTGTTTTGGGGCAAGAATTAATATTTGAGTTGATGGATAAATAAAGCAGATTGCCCTCCCAATGTAGATGGGTCTCACTCATCCAGTCCCCCAAAGGCCTGAGTTCAAACAGGCTGGGTTTGGGAACTTCTCTCTTCATGCCTTTGAGCTGGGACCTTTGCCTTCTGCAGTTGGACTCAAATGTGGACTGAAACTTAACACCCTTGGTTTTGGCTTGCCAACTGCAGGTCTTGAGACTTCTCAGCCTCCATAATTGTGAGATATTTTATATATATATAAAATCTTTGGCGAGCCCAGAGTAACATAAATGACTTTATGCACATTAGCTGGTCAGATGACTGAAAAGAGCTGACTCACTATTTTCTGAGCTGCCCTGTGCTGAACTGGCCTTTCCCAGCATCTGCAGTGAACCTGCTTCAGGTAGTTTCCAGGGAGCCAACTTCTGGTTTCTGTTGCAACAATGCTTTTGGGTTTTCAAGGGAAGTGCTGAAGGTCCCATGTCTTTGTGCTTCTCTTCCTGCTTCTTAGGCAGCAGAGTAAAATCTGTAGAGAGGTCATTGTGAGTGGTGCTTGCTTTTGTGTAGAAGTAGGAACTCTTGCAGTGAAAACTCACCAGGGTTGGGCCAGTCTGTTGAAGGAAATAGTCTTCACGTCAGGATGAGCATTACTGTGGATGCATTCTGGGTTCCTAGTTTGTTTCTGTGTGTCATTGTGCTTCGTTCTGCAGTTAGTGCCCTTTGATTTTTCACTACTTAAAATTTGGAGGCCAGATTTCTCCAGAGGATTACCTTTCTAAATAAATCCTCTTACGGAGAATCTAAATTTAGAATTGCTGTTTTTGTCAACATGTAGACTCAGTGTTTAACACACTGTTTACAGGAGCTGGTGGGGCCAGCCTGCCTTCCTTCAAATTCATGGAAAGGAACCAGGACTGCCAGTGTCACGATGTACCTTGGCAGCAATGGGTTTGTCATCTTGATAGCGTATTTTCACTGCATTTTGACCACAAAAGAGGCTTTACAGTTCAAGTGTGTTGGCCTTCAACTTGGTTGTCCTATTTTTTTTTTTTTTGGCAGTGTTGGGGTTTGAATTCAGGGCTTTGCGCTTGCTAGGCAGGCACTCTACGCTTGAGCCGTGCCTCCAGCCCTTTTTGCTTTTGATTGTTTTTCAGGTAGGTTTCTCAGTTTTTGCCTGGCTGGCCTGGGACTGGGAACTTCCTACCTATGTCTCTCATGTAGCTGAAGTCACAGACATATACCACCATGCTCTGCTAATTTGTTAGGATGGGGTCTAGCTAACTTTTTGCTGGGTCTGGTCTCTTGATCTCCACGTCCTCAGTAGAGGTGCTGGGATTATAGGTGTGAGCCACTGTGCCTGGCCAGGTTTTCCTGTATTTGTATTAAGTAGGTAACTGTTTGGTTTTAGAAAGATGTTAGATCACCAGCCAGCTTTGTGAACCAGCCACCCTTGCCTGAGGTGTAAAATTCTTTAAAGATGATAATAATAGATAGAAGGCCTTCAGTAGAGATGCTCAGGTGGTTGTCTACTTTGCATTAATAATGGAGCTTGATAATAAAGCCATTTCCTTTATTGAGAACTTAAGCCTTTTTTTGGAAATATACATCAGTGTGCTTTTTCTGGTGAAGCCTTGACAATAGCCCAAGCAGACCAGTTTCACCATTCTGGGTATTTCCCCATAGGCAGAGTAGCAGAGAAGCTGAAATGTGTTTATTTTTTTAATTGGTACACTTTATTTCTTAGAGCCATTTTAGGCTTATAGAAAATTGAGCAGATAGTACAGAGAGTTCCCCCAGCCCCTTAGTTTCCTCTGTTAACTTCTTACCTTTATATGGTACATTCATTACAGTTGATTCATATGATACATTATTATTTTCTTACATTAATTATACAAAGGAGTTTCATTGTGACATATCCATAATATGTATATAATAATGCGCTGTAATTAAATTCATCCCCTCTATTACTCTTTCATTACCCTACTTTGATACACGCATAAAGTACTTCAATCAATATGATACATTATTATTAACTACAGTCTATAATTTACATTCAGGCTTACTCAATGTGTTGGACAGTTCAGTGGGTTTTGAAAAATGCACAATAAAATAGACCCACCATTGCAGTATCCTACAAAATAGTTTCACTGCTCTAAAAGTCCCCTGTGCTCCACTTACCCATATTTCCCTCCCTCCCCGCCACTGATCTTCTTGTGTTTAGCCTCTTCCACATGTCAGACAGATGGAATCTCACAGCAGGTAACTTTTCAGATTAGCCACTCTTTCAAGTAGTAATGTACATTTAAGGTTCCTTCCTGTCTTTTCATAGTTTGAGAGCTAATTTCTTTGTAGCACTTAAACATACTCCATTGTCTGAATGTACCACAGTTACTATTGATGCACCTACTGTAGAACATCTTGGTGACTTCCAGTTTTGGGTGGCTGTGAATAAAGCTGCTGCAAACATTTCATGTACAGGTTTTTGTGTGTGCATAAGTTTGTAGGTTGTTCAGGTGAACACCTGGGAGTGTGAACACTGGCTCTGAAATAGGTGTTTGGCCTGGTGTACACTCTTGCTGACAACCGCCTTCCGTACCTGTGGCATCCTAACCAGGCCTGTTTCTGCCAGGGGGTTTCTCTTTTTCATGGGAAACATTTTCTGAGCAAGTCTGGACACAGGAGTCTGGAGAGATGGTTTAAATATCTAACCACAGATACTCTTTCATTGCAGTTGCTGTGCTCCCATCCTTCCCCCATTGCTCAGTGTTGAACCTCTTATTTGGGGCTGTCTCGTAGTAATTTACATTCAAGTGTGAATGACTGTCTCAACTATTACAATCATTTGGCTGTTTGTTTTTTTATAGTGGGAGGATAAGTAAACACAAAACTTGCAATCCTTACCATTTTAAAGTAGATAATTCAGTGGCATTCATTACAGTTACTTCATTGGGCAGTCATCACCAGCATCTGTTTCCAAAGTTTGTTCTTGTTTTTAAATTTTTTTGAGATAGTGTTTCACTGTGTAGCCCTGGCTTGCTTAGAACTCACCATGTAGGCTACGTTGGCCTTGAACTCATGATCCTCTTGCCTCAGTCTCCAGAGTACTGGGTAAGAAGTGAAGTACGTGGTTTTATTTTGTTTTATTGTATTTTATTTATTTTTGATGGTACTGGGGTTTGAATCAGGACCTTGAGCCACTCCATCAGCTCTAGTTGGGTTTTCGTTTGTTTGTTTGGTGGTACTGGGGATTGAACTCAGGGTCTTATAGGCATACACTCTGCCCCTTGAGCCATGCCTCAAGTCCTCCAAAAACTTTTCATCTGGGAATATGATCATTTAAAAGAGGAATTAAAAAATCCATCTGAAGTTCTTTTTTGGAAAAATATTTCTATCAGTCACCTTATGCTGAATTTCGCTGCATTAGCACCCCCAAAATCTCAGCAGGTATGAACAACAATCTGTGTCTCTCTCCTTTAATATACATCACTTTCCTTTGATTAGATGTTGGTCCCATGGCCATGTCCAACTGCAGGGATGGCTGGGAATGGAGAATAACCCTGTGCATAGGAATAGGAGGAAATTGGTTTGGTGAATTGATAGCATTCTTAGCCATAAGAAGCAAAGTTATTAAATCATACACATAACTGTCTTGATCTTTCAGGGATGATGTGACAATAATTGCAGTTTCTTGGTTCTGGAAACATTGGGAAAGCATTTTTTTCCATGTTAGGCTCCCTTCTCATCCATACTTCAGTGGTCTTATCCTTTTAACGTTGAGAGCTTCTGAGAATAAGTAAACTTATGCAGTTTTTTTTTCATAAATATCCATTTGATAATGCCATTTTTAAAACCCTGAGAAAAGGTTATAAAGCGTCTTCACAATAATAAATACAGTTATTATTATAGTCAGATACTTAAAAAATGCCAGGGCTTATAGTACTTTCCAGCCATTGATTTGGTTTCAGGATAGCAATCTACTCTTGAATTTGCTTGTAGCATTGGTTTTACTGTTATCTTTAAGAAGGAAAGGATATGGAATTTGGAATTGGTGAAGGCCTTTCTTAATCAGACCAGCAGGTTCAGAGAGAGAGAGGCTGTAAAATTTCACACAGGACTGTTTCTTAATAAGACTTAGGAATAAATTGGCAATATTTGTGCTATGTATTCTTTAATAGTTGACTCACTAGATTCAGCCAGTGAGCTCGTTACAGTTTAAAAGCAAGTCCAGCCACCTAACTGAATGACCTGGTGAGATTTGGAGCACGTTTGGTATGCCTCAGACTGCTGGAGGTTGAAGTTCCCTGTCAACATTAATTTTAAATAAGTGCCTACTGTGCTCGAGAAATTCCCACTCCCTTAAGGAAAACTGTTTCATCTGAGCCTCCAGTTACCGGAATAGCTGTGTAAGCCCTGTGCCAGTTTTTCCAAATTATAATGATGTCCTCCAGATCACTTATTCCTTTTAGGGTTCTGACATTCGGTTATGTTTATGCACCCCTACAGAGCACTCTTTAAACTCAGTCAGCAAATTATAAGCATTCAACTTGGACAAAACCTCTCAATCTTCCAGTAATCTCACCAGTGAGACCATGGTAACCTCAAGTACATGTTAGTACTTAAATGGAATGGCCAGCTTGTATTCCTTTATTACTGAGCCATTGTTCTGGTCCTGTTTATGATTATTATTATTATTCCAGGCTCCAAGTGATTACCCAATAGAAAAGTCCAGGTACTTGTCTGCACTATCGTGACATAGCAGTTTGCCCTGTCTGAACTTGCTTGTTTTGTGGAACTGTTGTTAGGATGAGAGGAAGAAAAAGAAACAGACATCAAAACAACAAAACTTGTGGCTATAAAATCACTAATTTTCAAAAGTATATATTTAGAAAGTGCTGGTGCCCTGTGGAATGAAAAGCATGTCAGTTAATACTTGCCATGGTTTGGTTCTGGAATGTTCCCCAAGGGTTCATGTATTCAAGATTGGTCACCCCACTGTGGTGTTGTTGGGAAACATTGAAACCTTTAAGAGGTGGGGTGTATTGGGAGGAAGTTAGGTCATGGAGTGCGTGCTGTTGAAGGGACATTGGGCCCTTGATCTTCCTCTTTGCTTCCTGGTTGGCTGCCATGAAGTGAGTAACTTTACTCCACCATGTGCTTGCTGCATGATATTCTGCCTTGCCACAGGCCCAAAGTGACCGTAGACTAAAACTTCTGAAACTGGAGCTAAAATAAATCCTCTTTCTAAGTTGAGCATGTTGGGTATTTTGTTGCAGCCACAGAAATCTGACTAACATGTCCATGGAACTATGCACAATATGGTGGTTCCATTAGTGAGCTCATGGCTTTCGTAGTTTGTTTTAGCATACTCTATGATGGTCACACAGTGACAGAATTGCCAAGTGACACATGACTGTGGAGTTTGCTTAGACTTTTATCCTCAGGCACACTTAGCAGCTGTCAGCTAAAGTCGGATCTGTAACATCTGAAATCACCTGGAGTTTGAAGGCAGAATCTCAGGCCCCACTCTACACATGCTCAGTCAGACTGTAGTTTCAAACAGCTCGGAGAAACCTTAAAAGTGGAGAAGCACTAGTTGATGAACTTTTACCTGAGCCTGTGATCAGGGAAGCCACCAACAAGTGCAAGGAGTGACCATAAAACTTAAACTCAGATTCTATTTGTAAAATATGTATTTCATTTTTTGGTATATGAGTTAACTGGGTCCGTGGCAAATACCAATCTTTCTGTTATTTTCTGGTGCAGTAATGAAATCTCTTTAGTATGGGTGACTTCCCCAGCTGAAGCTTAACCAGAAAATGTGTTTGGAGATAGGTTGAGGGAGGGAATTAGGTATCATTCTTACTATGTGTCATGCTAGCTCTAAATGTCTTAAGTGGGGAAAAAAACCTTTGGCCTGACAATCACTGTTAATTCAACTTCAGTTGTTTTGAGAGTGGAACACACAACCTTGAATGTTAGGGTTCCTGTCAAGTGAGAGTTTCTCTGCAAGTTAATGGGACAGGTAAGTGGATTTGCACCTGTAAGAACTTGTCATTTAAGTTCTTTGCATTTAGCTCTAAATGATTTGAATATGTCTGGTAATTTATGCATTTTTATTCTGGAGGGGGTCTCCAGCGAGGTTAGTTTTTTCTTTTTTCTTTTTTAATATGATCCTGTGCCACTGTAGACTTTTTTCACTTTGGGTGGAAAATAAGGGGGGAAAGTAATGGAATATTCCCCAAATTTCTGCTATAAAGTTTTGGATCTGAAGGCTGACATATATTTTAAAGCCAACATGATTTACTCTAGCTTTATTTAGTGTTGGAATTGAAGCCCTGGGCTTTCTAGACAACTTGGTTGGCCTCACTGTGCACCTTCTTTTGCATTGTCTGCTCCGACTCTTCCTTTACACACACTTCACAAACTTGGAGCTTCTTTTCATTCAGGTTTGCCACTGGCTTCCACCTCCCCTTATCCATTCTTTACCATGGCTCTTGGGACACCCAGTCCTGTGACTTCATTTTAGATCTCTTTCCTCCCTTTATTCCTTTTGGGGAGAGGTGTGTTACAAGGGTGAACATTTATGTCATATTGGTCGCTCAAGGTTTTCTTCCATATGTTTTGCTTCTTGAGCATGAGTTCAAATCCTAGCCTCACTACTTTGTGCTGGAGCAAGTTGGTTAAATAACTTCTTTGTGCTTCAGTTGTCTCGTCTGTGAAATGAAGTCAAAAAACCCTATCCCAAAGGGTTGGTGCAAAGTGCATAGAAAAATACCTGGTACATAGGAACGGTTCCTTGGGGCTGAGTCACAATTACTGTCACTGTTATCATCATTAAAGGGCATTTTCTGCCCTTTTTGGCTTCTTGGACTGCTTCCTTCACTTCCCTCCCACACTTTCTCAAGGAAGATGTGACCAGCAAAGGTATGGTTGTGAGACTTCTTCAGTGGAAGGTAGAGGAAATTCTTCCAGCTCTCAGAAGTGGCCAGGAACCAAGATGTACATATATGTCTAAACTGTGACCAAAGCTCAGTCATTGTAAGCTACTCTTTGGTGTGAGAAGTGGCCTCTTCCTTTTTGTTCAGCTCCCTCAAGACTGCTAAATCTTCCTGAAGCATACCTGTAATCTTAGGTCCTTGGGTGGTAAAGGCAAAAGGATTGTGAATTTGAAGCAAAGCTAGTGAGATCCTATCTGAAAAACACAGACAAAAGGCTGGGGGTGTAGCTCAGGAGGTAGAGTAATTATCAAGTATATGCAGAAAGCTAAATCTGATGCAGAGGAGTTCCATATAAATTTCAAGTTTACAGAAAAATGGCAAGGCTGAGAATAGTATGAAGGACCCTGCACCCTCTAGTCTGATTGACTGACTGTTCGTATTTTACTCCACCTGCTTCATTTTTCTTCTTGTGTGAGACAGTGTTTTTAGCTAGAGAGGAAGCTGAATATTCTAGGGCCTTTTGTCCTTCAACTTTCACTTTGTGTTTGCACTGAGAAGGGGGATATGCTCTACATAACCACAGTGCAGTACAATTGTCAACTTCAGTAAATTTGGAATCCTTTCTTTGGTCCTTTCCTTCACTCCCTCTCTTCCTTCCCTCCCTTCTGCCCTCCCTCCTTCCTACCCTCCATCCCTCCCTTCCTTCTCTCCCCCTATTTTTGTGGTGCTTGGTAAACTATACGCCCAGCCCTTGATTTTTTGAGACAAGGTTTTCCTATGTAGTTCAGACTGGTCTTGAACTCCATATGTAGCCCAGACTAGCCTCATACTCATGCTTCTGGCTCGGACTCATAAGTGCAGTATTACAGGCATGTACCACCATGCCTGGCTATATTCCAGTTTTTTCAGCACATTCAATGATGTTCTTTATAGAATTCATTATAGGACCAACTCTAGGATCAAGTATATTTAGTTGGAATATATTTTAGTCTTCTTTAATATGGATCATTTTCTTTGTCTTTAATGAGTTGATGTTGTTTGAAGAATGTATTCCCATTCCCCTTTTTAAGAACTGAATTATCTGAGTACCTGTGACCTGTCCCTCCTATTGATTAGCCACTTTGTCTCTGAGATGCTCTTCAAGGGCCTGCCAAGTAAGTTTTGTGTCATACAGCTTTTAAATCAGACTATCCCTTAAATGTCTGTCAAACTTGGAGAGAACCTGTGCTGATGTATTTGAGCTATGTATGTATCAGTAGGTAGACAGAGGCGTATTTTCTCCATGGTCATTTGTACCTCCTGTTTCCACTTGCAAGAGCATAAGTCACTGGCTGCACCCGTTGACCATTGAGCTGCCTTTGGGCACCCTCTGCTGGCTCTGCATTGCATGAGCACTTTTCTGGGATTGTGTGACAGATTCCTCTTGCTGCCCATTTTCTTTCTCTTGGTTACTTGGTCTGCCCCGCCCCCTTCAATTATTTACACAGAAGAAGATCATATAATACAACCTGCTTTATTTGCTAAATGTGTCAAGAATATGTCCCCATGTTAAATACGTATTTTTACATTGACATGTTAATCTGCATATTTTTCTTTACATGAATACTTAAGTCATCCACTCAGTAGGTGTTTGCATTGCTTGTTTTTTTCCTTTTCAGATAGCATATAAAATGAAAATCTCCTGTACATACACCATACACATGTGACTTATTAAGCAGAATTTGATAAGTGGGTAGGTAGGAACTTGACAGGTAAAAGTACACAGGAATTTTTTTTTTGGTGGTGCTGGGGTTTGAACTAAATGTCTCACACTTGCTAGCCAGGCACTCTACTGCTTGAGCCACTTCACCAGCCCTTGACTGGTAAAAATATAAAGGAGTCTTTAGTCTGAAAAAAATTTCTAGGACAAGTTTTGCATGTGTTCAAGAACTAGGTGAATGGCTGGGTGTGGTGATGCACACCTATAATGCCAGTATTCCAGGGGCAGAGGCAAGAGGAACATGTGTTCAAGGCTAGCCTGGGCTATAGAAAGAGACTCTGGGCAAAAAAGCAAAAGGACTGGGGATTGTAGCTCACTGGTAGAGTACTTGCCTAGCATGTGCAAGGCCCTGGGTTCTGTTCCCCAGCACCTCCAAACAAACAACTAAACAGGAAAATCAAGTTTGGCTGAAATATGGCTGGGTAATAGTGGGAAACTTAGTGGGAAAGTAGGTACTTTTTCAGGACTTTCTACTGAATTGACAGAGCCCAACCGTAAGAGAAGTAGCACAGAAATTTCTTTGTTCATAACTAGAAAGCCCAGGTAGCTGGGTTCAGGGACTCAGATGCTACAGCTCTATCCCTTGCCTGTCTCTGTTTCTCCTTCTGTCCTTTCCCTGTCTCAGCACTGGTTCTCTTGCCTGTTGGCCTGGGAAGGGAAGGAGCCTCTAGGTCTCTCCAAATTGGCATCCAGCTGCTCACCAGCAGCTCAGGTTATAGAGCCACTTTCTTCCATTACTCATAGAGTGAATATCAGAGAAGCCATGACAGGTACTTTTTGTCAGATGTCTACTCTTAGGTCAGTCTGTGTGAACAAAGGGACAGTGGTCTGCCTCAGTCAGATCTGAAACGTAGGCCCACACCAAAGGCCAGGGAATATATAGGAACTATGATTATTTCTCCACCAGAACCCCATGAAGTATGTGATCTGGAATTCCTCAAGAGAAAGATGGTATTGAATGGATAAGACAGCAGATACCTACCATACTCATCCAGCCTCCATGGGAGCACTTCAAGCAGGTCTGAGTAGGGTATGGTCAGAGACATTGGAAGGAGGGTTCTCTCAGTGGTGCCTCCTTTTAGAGCAGGGGGAATTCCTTCAAGGTATGAGTCCTTCAAGGTCAGGCCTATGAGACTCAGGATATTGGGCCAACTGGCACACAGGAAATGAAAAGCAGCCATGGACCCAAAGACTTCCTCTTTCTTGCTAGATTGTTTTAGGAGTAGCCACTGCTACTGTTTCCAGAGTCATCTGTTTTTGTTTTTTTTTTAAGTGTAAAACAAGAGAGTTAATTGAGATAAAAAAGTGTAAAATGGGAGAGTAGAGCCTCCAGAGTTGGGGGGAGGGTGTCCCTAAGGGAGGGTGTTCTTCAGGGTCATCTTTATAGCATTTACTTTTGTAGATAAAATTCTAATTATTTATTTAGTGGTATGGGTGTTGAACCCAGGGCCTCATGCATGCTAGGCAAGTGCCCTACCATTCATTCAGCTACATCCCAGCCCTAACATTTTTTATACTGTTTTTGCTTGGCTCAAAAACCAGGCAAAGTTTTTGTTTGTTTGTTTATGCGGTATACTGTGTGTAAAAGTTTGTCACTTCAGTGGTGTATTCCCGAGCTACATTTCTGGTTTTTATTTTTTCAACTCCCTTCTACTTTGTCTGTGAACCTCGAGTCAACTGAATTTCTGCCATTCCATTAAGCCACCCATACTTTTCCCATGTCTGGTCATCTGTTTTCACTTTTCTCAAGGCTGGAATGTCTGCACTGGGGTTTGACTGGAGATATAAACAAGAACTGGTTCCCAGAGCTGGGGTGTTCTGTAATAGTGCTAAGATCCTACCAAAGCAGGTAGAGTAAAGCTTATAGATAATTAAATTCTCAACCCTCATATTTGTAAATAGGCCTTGTTGACTTTTTCCATTCCACAATGATTTGAAGCCAGATCTTCAGGGTAGGGACAACAGGGTGCTGTGGGGGAGGTTGTAGGGCCCAGACAGGCTGGCAGATGGCCCTTCACATCTGTATGCTGATGCTGGGAGAGGAGGGCTTTTGACAGAGGTCAAGGACGTGGGGTTGAGACAGAAGTGTAGAGGTGGTCATGGCTTGCATTCTATCTGTATTAAAAACTTTCTAATACTTGTGTGTCAAGGAGGGAGAACAAGTGAGGTAATGGAGAAGTGCTTTTTCTACCAGTATTTAGTGACCAAACACAGAAAATGTAGAGAAGGCCAAGGACTCCTTAATTCCCTAATCCAGGGATGTGACTGATACTTGTCCTGTCACAGTGAGAGAGAGAGATACTGTAGATTTCAGGAAACCTGATAGTTCATTCTTCTAAGTAATAATAAAAAAAGAAACCATTTTTCCTATTTCTTAATATAAAATGAGCAACATTTTAGTTTCCCCAGTTTTGGTACCTTTTAGGAAAGAGAATATAGATTGATTTTTTGTTGTTGTTGAAAATAAACTTAAAAAACTTAAGACAAAAACCTGCCAAAAAAAAACCAATGGTAAGTTGAGATGAATATGGATTACCTTGATGCATATGTATTTTTTATACTAGGCACACACTATATTTTTAATGTTTATGCTATTTTGGGTTTCATGTTTGCTTCTACTTCAGGAGACTATATCAAGTTCTTTCCTCAGATATTGAAAAGGTAGAACACTGCCTTTTTTTTTCTTTTGTGCAGTGACCTTTGTCCCCAAGGAGGCAGACGGATACCTTTATTTTTACCTCCTTAACATTAGAACCATAAGGGCTGTCAGTGCTGTGCTGGAGCATAGGCCACCATGAGCAAAGGAAGGTTGTGCTGAGAGACTGGTGCCAAAGGAAATGAATTTGGTGATTGGAAGTTTTGTTTTACAAGCCTGCTGTGGCCCTTTACTGCAGGGTGGGCTGTGCCAAGGGAAACAGGTTTATATGGAACCTCAGGGCCAGGACCTTAATTAAACAAAGAAGGTGCTGGAACACATGGGAGCTGCACCTTCAAAGCTGATTCTTCTCCTTTCAGTGCATGTGACTATAACTGCATCCTTCCAAAAGAGAAAAAGAAAGGAAGAAAGATTGAAATTTTGATGACAATAATACACTTTAGGTAAAGTAGTGATGGAAATATAGTCTTATTTTTGCACCAGGTTATGCTTAGAAAGCTGATTCTAACCCAGGAAGCTTGGCTTTCAGAATTCTCTGGTAATCCAGGGTAGAAAACAGTATCACCCCAGATGGCATTTGCAGGAGATTACTGACCCATAATCCTTCCTTGTCCTAGAAGATTAGGTCTGCCCTGGTGTAGTTGTACTCAGCTGACTGGTTTTTTTTTTAAAAAAACTGTAGGTTTTTTTTTTTGTAATTCTTCCAGGGTTTGCTTGAGCTGTTTGTACATCTGAGTGCTATGGCAGAGCTGGCCCCTCCTTTGTTTACTGAAGAAAATACCACTCCCCTGCCCTGGTTGTTCATTGTTGACTGAAATTAACAACAGGTGGTGATCAGAGCCTCTCCTGAGGTTGCTGGGGATCAGTCATCTATTAAAAGGCTCTCTTACTATGAGGGGGTGAAGGCTTCCAGAAGGAAATGTTGCACCTGAGCCTAGAAGCTGGGCGTGGCTTCTAAGCTGGGGTTGATTTCCTCAATGAGCTTGCTTGGTGCAAAGAGACCATGGCCGAAGGGGCACACAAATGAAGAGTAATTTCAGGCAGCTGTAAAGCCATGCACTCTGCCTTTGTCTGGAATGGATAGTAGAGACATGGACTTATTTGAGGACTACCAGTCTCCATTTGATTTTGATACAGGAGTGAACAAAAATTATCTCTACTTGTCTCCTAGTGGAAATTTATCTCCACCTGGATCACCTACTCAGAAATTTGGTAACTATATTGTAAGATTTGCTGTAATAAAACCTAGACGTATCTTGGGGCTCACCTGGCTTTAAAATTATTAGTGAAAGATGTATCAGGGTGTTGCTGTGTTGTAACGAGTTAGCAAGGTTTTTCCAGATTGAAAGAGGAGAGAGAGTTGGCTGTTAAGTATTCGGAATGTATTTGTAGTGGGAAGTTAGTTTTTAAAGTTAGTACTGTTTTTGTGTTCATTAGAGGTCTTCTGATCACTTTGAGTGCGTTAAGCTGATAAATAACAGAAAAGGAGGAATCTGAAGGCCTCACTTTCCAGTTGCTTCTGAAATTTGTGAAGACTACCCTCATTGTTGTCTTGGTAAACTGAGGGTTAAGCACTGAAGCACTGGCCGAATTCCAGGGTTTCTAACAGATGTCCTGAATTTTGTTATGGAAGACTGAGAGCAACTCACAGAAATACCTAGGCAAGAGATTTTTAAAAAAGGAAAATCTCAAAATTGCTGTGCCTTTGGAAGCCATTGTTCCCTCCCACATGCAGTATGAGATTTTCTATCAGCCTGGGGTCTGGTCAGTGAGGGTCTGAATGTGTCACTCGGCTGGCAAGAAGCCAGAGCCTCAACAGCTATGGTCCAAGTTGAATCTTGGACCAAGTTGTTCTTAATAGACAGTGCTGAGAGGAAGACAGCTAAATGACCTCCTCTGTAACTTGTCCAGGAAGCAATGGAGTTTTCCTGGAAGTTAATTATTTCCTTATTAATGAAGAATAGGTCACATTTTGTTCTTTTTAAGTATAACACATGGGTAATTCAGAAAACAGGTGCTAAAGGATACAGTTATAAGTACTGGAGGTTTGTGTATTTGTTAACTACAGGGTGTGTGCTAAAGCAACATCTCTGTAACTCTTGGTTTCAGTTGGTAGCCACCTTTGCAGGTAGAGCTTGGATTTCCTGGAAGGGGAAAAATGTTGACAATAAAAGGGTCAGAGTAGGTCTGTAGAAGGTGGGGCTGGTGATAGCAGCTGAAGTCTGCTGGGGAGTCTGATTGCTGAGAACTTGGCCCCTTGCTGACCCTTCTGTCTTTGTGGCCCACGACAGATCTCTGTAATAAAGGGAACTGGGCTTCCTATTTGCTCAGCTCCTTAATAAGGATGGCATCATTCTAACTTTTTAATTTTATGGATCAGAGCAGCACACACAGTGGGGAACTTAGAGCTCCATAATGAAGCCTCAGTGACAAGGGCCATGAAAACCTTGTGAAGCCAGGCTGCAATCACCAAGGAAGACTTACGCTGCTTGTTTCTCTGATTGCTTATCTATTCCTCTGGTCCCCACTTCACCTCTTTTCTTTCTTCCAGTTATGATCATGGCTTCTGTGGGACGTTTTCAGGTGTAGGATTGGCTGTGTCTCTGCAAATATTGCCAAATTATTTTCAGAATTCCTAGTAGCGATCTGAAGCAGCCTGAAGTCATGGGATTAAAAAAAATTGTTAAAAAAAAAAACCCACCATATGCAGTTGTCTGGTAAGAGTTCAGTGATTCCAAAACAGCCAAATCAAAGTGGGGACCTAGAAACATTGGTTCCCAGTCTCTGTGTGTGAGATTCCTTAGGACATATAAACCCACACACCTTCTGAACTTCAAATGTGATATATAGATGGACTGATAACATGTCTTTTCTGTGTTTGTAGTAGTTGTATTTCTGTGTAGATGCTCTTAAGACTATTACTTACAAGTGGTTTTTGGTCACTGCGTATTTTCTTAGTCAGATAGACAAAGGACTGATGTAAAAAGCCATCCTACTGAGAAAGGTTGGGAACACTGACTGCTGATCTAAAAAGAACATGTTCTCTGATTTATATCCAAAATGCCTTCATAGGGCAAAGGAGAAGTAATAAGATTCAGTCAGTGGGCAGGATGTTCTTGAGTAGGAGGTGAGCCAGTGGCTGGAACTAAAAGATGTCCTTTATCAGGGATGTCTGAACCTTTGGCATGACCAGTGCATTCAGGGGCATCTTTTCCCTTTTGACTCACAATCCTTATAAACACAAATACCTATCAGTAACTGAAACAAATTTTGTGAAACAGAACCTGTCCTTAGTATGTGTGATTATGTTCTAATTGACTGAGTGCGTGGAATTGGCAAGGACTAGTTCACACTCTAGTTGATTTTGCAGATGTGAACATTTTGAGTCTTGGAGAGATGTGTGATTCTCCTGATCACCAAGTCTAGTTAGCCTAAGCTGGGACTAGCACTTGTCTCTCAGTTTTCAATCAGTGTTTTTTAAATTTTTATTATAAATTGATTTTTTTTTCTTGGTGGTGGTGGGGTTCCAAGCCACGGTAGGTGGTGTACTACTGAGCTTTACCAGTTCCAGTTTGTTTTTTCAGAATATGTCGGGATCTTTCCTTCCTCCCCCACTTTTTCTTGAAGTTTGGGGAGTGACTTCTTTCCTGGATTGGGCATTGACTCCTGTCAGGGCCCTTCCTGTGTTCTGAAGAAGGTTCTTCCCTGCTCTTGCTCCTAGTTCCACCTTTCCCTTCCTCCTCTGTCTCTTTTCCTCTTTAGTAACCCTCACATTGCTCAGTTAAGATGTTGGGGTTCCTGGATTTTTCCCTAAATGGAGTGGATCAAGTTTCCTCAGATTTTTTTGTTGTTTCTTGCTGCTTCCGCTACATTACTCAACTCAATCCCCATACATCCAGGCTTACTCTTCTCACTGTGAGCAGTTAATGGGGAAGTTACTGTCTCAAGAGTGTGGTTTCTAGGACCCTTATTCTGTGTCACCATCTTCTAACTTTGAGCAGTGTCAACTGTTGTGTCTTCAGCTGCTCCCCTGCCTGAGGTTAGTGTTCCTCAACCTGGGACAGCTTTGCCCACTTCGGGCATTTGGGTGTTGGTTGTCATACCTGGTGTGGGTGAGACTGCTACTGACATCTAGTGCTTAGAGATCCAGATGCTATTCAGGCTTGTGTCCCTACTGAGAGTTACGTGGTTCAAAAGTCCTTAAAGTCCGTCATGCTATGTTTGAGAAATTCCAACTTCATTGAAGAGAGCTGCCTTGGTGTGGGACCCTCCAAATATTCCTCCAACTTCTGGGGCTTGTCATGTCCAGAAACAGAATAAGGCACAGAGAGCTGGAGCGCCAAGCACAGACTTATAAGGAAAAAATCTTTATCTTAACTATATTTTTGCATAGTACCATTATAGACACTTTATATGTTGTATCTCTTTTTATGTTTCTAGGATTGAAAAAGGGAGTCTTATTTCCCTTCATTTGTGCTTGAATCAAGCAGTCTGAAGTTTTGTACTGCTATTCTGATGTTAAAGTCATTGTTGTCTCTTTGAAGACTGTGTAAGATGATATATGCAGTTTATTTTCTAGAGAGTCTTTGAATGCTCAATTTTATGTCAACAAATTATTTCTTGGATAGTCAGTATTAACATTCTAATTCCAGACACCTTAGGTTATTTTCCTGGCATCTTCTTCCCTCTTACTTGAACTTTCCTGGGAGCTGCTGACTTCATATTTTTCCTTCTGTAATATCATTTGTGCCCCACCTATACAACACATGGAGTGTTTGTGTACTTTCTCTGTAACATGAAGATAGAGCACTTGGTCCAAATAGTAACAATCTTCTGATGGGTGACATGTGAGATAAAAGTTGGGGGTTTCCTATTTTAAGTAGGAAAACCTTTGTAGAGAGAATGCAATATATAAAATAAAGGGCTCAAGAGGTAAGGTAGACAGTGATACCAGTCTGGGTTCTTATCTCTCCCTGTAACTCAACCATGTACCTTCCTGTAATTCATTTATTCAGAGAGTGTTGCTGAAAATCTCTTTGCTAGACACCATGTTTCAGAGACTGTGCTGGACCTAAAGATTCGGGATTGGAACAGGGAGGCCAAGTATTGTCCTGCCATGGCTGTGCCCTAGTGTAGGAGATATTACTGAAAGGTCATTGTATCCAAAGCCACAGTGTCTTCTCAGCCTGGTTTGGGGGTCCAGGAAAAATTCTCCAGGAACAGTAAACCTGAAAACTGACTGACTGAAATGAATGGGACTTGGAAATAGGGCATTTCAGATGGAGAGGTAGCATGTTCACAGACATAGAGAACATGATTAGGAAGGGGTGGCAGAGATTGTTGCACATCATTGTGAATATAAGTAATGCCAGGGAACTGACACTTAAAAATGCAGGGTTGAGGGGCTGAAGAGTGACAGGTGAGGGAACAAGACAGTAACCCCAGCATCATGGAAAAGTAGGGGAGAGAAGGAGATGGAATGAGTGGTGGTGCTTGGGAAAGTCAGGAAAACAGATCCTTCTGTGTGCTCGCTTTGTTTAGATGAGGGATTTGGGATTTGTAGGTCCAAAGGTCACCCAGCTAGTAGATGACCAAATCCATTTTTATATTCTTTTCCATTTATATTAATTTCCTAGGGTTGCCCTAAAAAGTGCTACCACCTGGGAGGCTTGCAGCAATAGGGATTTATAGTTGCCTAGTTCTGGAGGCTAGAAGTACAAAATCAGGGTGCTCTTCCTAGCTTCTGGACTGCTTACTATCCTTGGCATTCCCTCCCCCACCCCCACCCCCCAAGGACCTCCTGCGCTTGCTACTTGAGCCATACCCACAGTGTATTTGTTTGTACTTTTGTTTTTGAGAGTCTTCCTGACTTTACCTGGGCTGATGTCAAACTCGGGATCCTCCTGCCTCCACCTCCCACATAGTTGGGATTACAGCTTTGTACTATCATGACTGATAGGCTCATCCTTAGCATTCTTTGGTTTATAGCTCCATCATTGTCTCTCTGCCTGCAGCATCACAGGCAGTCTCCCCATGTCTGTGTGTGCTATGCCTGCACACAACATTCTCGTCTCTTGGTCTCTGTGTCCAAATTTCCATCTTATAAGGACACCAGTTATTGGATTATTCCAGTATGGCCTCACTTGAGCCTGCTTATAGCTACAAAGATGCTGTTTCCAAATAAGACACATTCACAGGCAGCAGGAGTTAGGAAGTTGAATGACTACTTTGAAGGAGGTGTATTTTAGTTAACCACACCATCAAATTTCAGATCTCATGCTTGTTTTGTTTTTTTAAATCTCAACCTCCCACACTTGAATTTCCTCATCTTTATACAATGAAGTGTTTGAGTTGTAAATGGTCCCATATTCTTTTTAGATTTAAATTTGCATGAAAGTAGCTAAAATTTTAACCATAATAGAAAGTTTTGAAGAGAAACAGTCGAATGAAGGTCAAAGATGAAGCACTAGAAGACAGAGCTGTTCAGGTGAGGGCTGCGGGGTGTGTGTGTGGGGGGGGGTGCATATGGCAGCACCCACCAGACTTGGGTGGACTTGGTTGTAGGATCTAAATTTGTATATAAAAAGATTGTATGGAATCTGTAATCCCAGCAGAGAGGTAGGAGGATCATGACTTCTGGGCCACCCATGGCTAGGGAGACCCAGGTGTGTGTGTGTGGGATGTTGACTGAAATTTGTGGAAATATGTGGTGAATGGGAAAAGAAACTAACTTGATTACATCTTTAGCCAAAAAAAAAAAGTCAGTTCAAGTAAAATATTAATGTTCGTTCTATTCTAGGCACTGTGAGTGCTAAGATGAAAAGATAAGGAGGTGACATCAGGCCTTTAGCACTCTCTCTCCCATTCTTCTTCTCCCCTGGCCTGTCTTCCTTTCTCCCTGGTATGCTCCCTCCCACACATTCCCACCAAACCCAAAGCTGAAGAACACTGTCTTCCTCAGATTACCCACAAGTTTTCCCAAGTCTGATGTATTGCATTTCATGAACACTAAGACACCTCAGATCATTAGATGGTCTATTGTTTCATGTTTTTCTATGCAGGAATAAAACATTTTGCCAGTTAAACTAAAAATTAGTGGTTTCTTGTCACCTAAAATTTTTAAGTTTTATGCTTATTGAAGTTCCCTTAGATTTATTCAGTCAGGTATGCTGACTCTAACACTTCTGGGCATATTTTTAAAGAAAGTTAAGGTTTTCTTAAAATGCCCTCAGACTCATCCTCTCACCTGAATTGCTTTTCACCTAGGAATGTTGTATTCCTGTTTTTATTTTCCTAACACAGAATGTGTGTTGTAGTCAGTAAGTGGTACATCTGGGATTTTCTAAGCCATTGATGCCCAGTTTCCAGAGTGGGAAGCATGTTTGCAGGTGATAGACAGCTGTGTCACAGTGATTACTTGGCCCACCAGTGCAAATGCATCTCCTGTTCAAAGATGTACCATGTAAAGCCAGGTGCTGGTGGCTCACACCTATAATCCTAGCTACTCAGGAGGATCATGGTTCAAAGCCAGCCCTGGTAAATAGTTTGTGAGACCCTATCTTGAAAACTCTTCACAAAAATGGATCTGGTGGAGTGGATCAAGGTGAAGGCCCTGAATTCAAGCCTCAGTACCACACACACACACACACACACACACACACACACACACACACACACAAAACCCCAAAAAACCACACCATGTAGAAATGATTTAACATTAGCTCAGTGCAGTCTTATGTGTGTGTCTTCTCTGTCCTCACTCCCTAGACAGTGGGGCTCCACCCTGCTGCTGGTCACAGCCCTACCTAAAACACCTAAGGAACCTGGGCACCAGTGACTCAAACCTGTAATCGTAGCTACTCAGGAGGCAGAGAAGAGTTTCAAGATTCAAAGCCAGCCTGGGCAGAATAGTTCGCAAGACCCTATCTCAAAAATACCCAACATAAATAATAGCAGCCTCTTCAACAAAAAGTGCTGGGAAAACTGGGTAGCAGTCTGCAAAAAACTGAAACTAGATCCATGTATATCATCCTATACCAAGATTAACTCAAAATGGATCAAGGATCTTAATATCAGACCACAAACTCTAAAGTTGATACAGGAAAGAGTAGGAAATACTCTGGAATTAGTAGGTATAGGTAAGAACTTTCTCAATGAAACCCCAGCAGCACAGCAACTAAAAGATAGCATAGATAAATGGGACCTCATAAAACTAAAAGCTTCTGTTCATCAAAAAAAATGGTCTCTAAACTGAAGAGAACACCCACAGAGTGGGAGAAAATATTTGCCAACTATACATCAGACAAAGGACTGATAACCAGAATATATAGGGAATTTAAAAAACTAAATTCTCCCAAAACTAATGAACCAATAAAGAAATGGGCAAGTGAACTAAAGAGAACTTTCTCAAAAGAAGAAATTCAAATGGCCAAAAAACACATGAAAAAATGCTCACCATCTCTAGCAATAAAGGAAATGCAAATTAAAACCACACTAAGATTCCACTTCACCCCTGTGAGAACAGACATCATCAGCAACACCACCAAGGATTCGGGGAAAAAGGAACCCTCTTACACTATTGGTGGGAATGTAAACTAGTACAACCACTCTGGAAAAAAATTTGGAGGCTACTTAAAAAGCTAGACATTGATCTACCATTTGATCCAGCAATACCACTCCTGGGGATATACCCAAAAGACTGTGACACAGGTTACTCCAAAGGCACCTGCACACCCATGTTTTATTGTGGCACTATTCACAATAGCCAAGTTATGGAAACAGCCAAGATGCCCCACCACTGATGAATGGATCAAGAAAATGTGGTATCTATACACAATGGAATTTTATGCAGCCGTGAAGAAGAACGAAATGTTATCATTCGCTGGTAAATGGATGGAATTGGAGACCATCATTCTGAGTGAGGTTAGCTTGGCCCAAAAGACCAAAAATTGTATGTTCTCCCTCATATGTGGATGTTAGATCAAGGGCAAACACAACAATGGGATTGGACTTTGAGCACATGATAAAAGTGAGAGCACACAAGGGAGGGGTGAGGATAGGCAAGACACCTAAAAAACTAGCTAGCATTTGTTGCCCTTAACGCAGAGAAACTAAAGCAGATACCTTAAAAGCAACTGAGACCAATAGGAGAAGGGGACCAGGAACTAGAGAAAAGGTTAGATCAAAAAGAATTAACCTAGAAGGTAACACCCACGCACAGGAAATCAATGTGAGTCAATGCCCTGTATAGCTATCCTTATCTCAACCAGCAAAAACCCTTGTTCCTTCCTATTATTGCTTATACTCTCTCTACAACAAAATTAGAGATAAGGGCAAAATAGTTTCTGCTGGGTATTGAGGGGGTAGGAGGGAGAGGCAGGAGGCAGAGTGGGTGGTAAGGGAGGGGGTGGGGGCAGGGGAGAGAAATGACCCAAGCCTTGTATGCACATATGAATAATAAAATTAAAAAAAAAATACCCAACATAAAAAAGGGCTGGCAGAGTGGCTCAGGGTTTAGGCCTTGAGTTCAAACCCCAATAATGTAAAAACAAACACATCAAAAAACACCTCAAAGATCCCATTATTACAATTGAAGATGGGAGATGATCTGCTTGCACTGTACAAAGAAGAATTAAGGAAATGGCTAAAATATTAACCTAAGGGGGCAAATGATTGCCAGTGTTCATTCACTTGGGCTTGATAATGCCATCTGTGACTTTTCAGACCAGGGATGTGAAGAAGTCTTTGTGGAGACTGTTTTCCTTGTCCTGCCCTGTTCATTGGTATTTCTCTAAGAAAAAGTATGTAAGGAAATAAGAGTGCAGAATCAGAAAGACCCGAGTTTTAAACCTGCCTCTGGGAATCTGGGTAAATTATGCAACCTCAGAGGACCTAAGTTTCCTGGTGGAAATAAATACTCCTCTCACCAGATGTAGGTTGTAAGTTTTTTTGTTTTTGTTTTATGAGAAAATGTTAAACAATTATTCAGTGAGACTTATTAACACAAAGTAAGGAAAATTGTTCAGTACCATCGAGGTAGATACGGAGACTACTGCATTGGGGGCATTATAGGGGAAGGAGATTGGATTCCTCTCTGAATATTGCTTGGGCAAGGAACTCCTGTGTGTGTGTGTGTGTGTGTGTGTCTGTCTGTCTGTCTGTCTGTCTAGGGAGCTCTGGATGGAAAATTACTACCGAGAAATACAGGAATAAGGTGGACTCTGACTTAAACCAACTTAATCGGATTCTTGCTGAAGGCAGGCCAAGATGAACATCATCTGGGGGATGGTGGAGGATGAGAAACCTGATCCATATTTGATCAAGGATGGGGATTCTGATTTAGCAGTGTTCTTTGCTTCCATTGATTTTATAAAGAATGGATAGAAGGGCCTAAGAGAAGATTCAGAGGCCTGACTTAAGTTTTCAAGCAAACAGTCCTTGTCAAGGTGTAAATCTCCCCTCACAGTGATTAGGTTATTATATTTCAATAAATATTAGTCATTATTCCCTGTCTTCATCATTTAAAAACACCTTTGCATCAGATTCTGAGAAGGAACTTTAAAACTTAACAAGAATTTTTTGGGGCTATTTATAATTTTAAGGAGTACTATAAAGTATCCTGTTGTCTACCTTTTGTAGTTTGAATGAGAAATTAATTTTTTCTCTCAAAGGCCAGACTCTCCTTCCATATTAAATGCTATACTATTTCTGAGCATATAGGAAACAAGATGATATCTAAAAAGTTATATAAGGCAGAATTTGGATCCTCGGGTTTGGGGAAACTTGTGTTTGAAATAATGAAGGTTGGTTTTGGTCTAGTCTGCCAGATTATTTAAAAATAGTCTTATTATTCTTGCCTTCAATGTCTTTTCTAGTTTTCAGATCACTGATATTAAGGATCTCCTTTTAAATCAGACTATCTGAGTTCAAAACCCTAACTCCAGCAACTGTGCTAGTTGATCAAGTTGCCTGGCCTCTCTGAGCTTCTGTTCCATTCCCTTTTCTGTTGCATGTAAATGACTGAATATACTTGAACCATATATTTGAACCACTTGGCTCGGATTTGAATATAAACAGGATACACCCATGGTGGTGGCTGTGGTTAGTAATTATCCTGAGGCATGGCTGTCATATTTTGCTGGTAATTTTGGCATCTACTATCCTGTACTTGCTTTGCATCCTTTTCAGTTGAATATCTTAAACTGTGCCTTTAAATTTTAATATTATTGTTTTGCTGCCACCTACAGGGTAATATGGAAAAAGCAGAACATTTGTCATCAACTTTGTTAGATGCTGAGTATAAAAATCACGTCATCTTGGTGGTCCTGCAGCCAACTATGGACAATTCCAAAGTCCTCTTTTCTGAGATACTTACTTTCCTTGGTATTCTAATGGAATACTACATGAACTGGTTGAATATTCCTTAGCTTTCAAATATTCAACCAGTTCTTGGGAGAAGAACTTTTTAAGGTTTTGGAGTTTTTTGGAGATGAGAATATTTGCATAGACTTTACTGATTGATTGAGCATCCCTAATTTGAAAGTCAGAAATCTGAAATTCTTCAAAATCTTAATTTTTTTTGAGTTAAGGTTGTTCAACCCATAGCAGAATCCCTTTGGATTCTTCTTGGAATTGGTGGTACCCATAATCCATTATTAGCAATCAGATAATGTATTTTCCCCTTACATAAGTAGATTTGCAAAGTAGCATTTATTTAAAAGCGTGAAAGAGTCTTTGCTATTTAAGGCATGGTTTAGCACCTGAAGTTTCTTGGTCTTGTTTTGGTTTTAGTCTTCTTGCAGTTGAGAACTTGAGAGTTCTGAGCAGAATATTACAATAAAATTAAGGATTGTTTACTGGCAACTCTGATACAGTTTTGACTGTGTCTCCTTATCTGCTGTGCTTGACTCCCATCCTCACTCTCATACTCCCTTTTTGACAAGCACATACTAGTTCTTGGAATCAGTTTCTGACTGTATGTGGTGCAGCACCTCCTTCACAGTTGGAGTTGGCTGGAGTTGGACTGAGAGGCACCAGTACCGGAAAGGAGGAGATGGTCCCATGAGGCCTGTTTGCTACCCTAAGGGGCTAGACTATGTTTTAAAAACATGGAAGCACTAAAAGGTATTAAACTGGAGAGTGAAATGGCCAGATTTCTGTCATGGAAGTATTAACTCAAGCAGTCCCTTCAAAGTATTTTAGAGATGTGCAGAAGCTTATGTTTGTCAGTCCAATTTGTGGTGTTATAATTGTTTTATTTGTATTACTTTATTTTTTGCTTAGGATGCTGTAAACACCTTCCAGGTAGGCACTGTTTTGGTACTGGTCGTGGTGATTATCATAATTATGAACTACCGTTAAATAGTTGGCACGTGATAGCCCCAACACCAAGAACCTTTGTGACTGTAACAGTGAGTGCGGTCACATTGGTTCTTGTTTTTCTCTTATGTTGCTGTGACTGGCAGCTCGTTCACAGCATGGTCTTCCTTTCCGCCTGCCCAGCTGCCTTCATGTTCCTGGCATTGTGCTTTGGAGGAGTGCCACATAGCTCCTATGGCTGAACCCACACTGCTCAAATGATTGTGGAAGGTGGTAGGGAAAGACTGTATTGGTTGTGACACTCTTTGGTAGAAAGAACAGGAAATATTCTCCTGGTCCTCTGTGCAGCAAAATCTGTTGCTGAAAGAGATTAAAAAATCCCACACCTGGGACCTAGGAATGGATAGGCAGACTGGCTAGGGCAAGAGGCCAGGAAACACTTGTCTTAGGTGTAAAGTTTTTTGTTATTTTTTTGGGTGGTACTTGGGCTTGAACTCAGGGCCTACACCTTGAGCCGCTTCACCAACCCTTTTTTTGTTTTTCAAGATAGGGTTTGCAAACTATTTGCCCAGGCTGGCTTCGAACCTCAATCCTCCTGATCTCTGCCTTCTGAGTAGCTGGGATTACAGGGGTGAGCCACTGGTGCCTGGCTCAGGTATAAAGTTTAAGAGGGTACCCAAAAGCTTAGTAATCAAACAATATGTAAATGCAGTGCTTAAGAAGTTAAAATTAATACAAAAAATCTCTGAACAAAATGTTAGAATGTAAAATAGTGGATTCTTTGAATTAACTTTGATTTTAAAAATTGGATTAAAATATCGCTGAGGTTATTGATGCCTCCTTCTGTTTTGCACCCAAGGTTTGAGCCTCACTGGCCTTTAGCCTTGGTGCAGGTGGCCATGAAGAACATGGTGCAGAAGAGCATGGATTGCTGAGCGGCTGCTGCCTCGCTGGCTGTACTCCCAAAATAGTTCTTCCCAGTAGGCTCTGCTTTTTCCTTTTCTTTTTTTTCTTTCTTCCCTCCCATCTTCTTTAGGGTCTCAGTAAGTAGCTCAGTCAGGCCTCAAACTCTCCATCCTTCTGCTTCAGCCTCCTGAGTGCTAAGATTTTACCACCACTAACTAACGGGAGGAAACGGAACACGGTTTCTTTTAAGATGGTTAGTTGTTCTGTGGTTGGTCCTTCACTGAAGTTGTTAAAGAGTGATTTGATCTCCACAGGAGTTAATGAGTGTGTAGTCCTCTCCCCTAAAATCTTTGATCTAATTTATGCTGATTTGCTCACACAGCTTTGCCTCGACCATATTGTGACTGAGAATATGAGTGGAAGCAGAGGGGAGGCTATATTTTCTAAATTTATACTTTGCCAGAGTCTCAGTTGGCAGTATTTATTGGCTAGCCCAGACTTTTGTCCTTTATTACGAGCTAGGTCATTGGGTTGCTGCAGAAAGGCAGTGTGGGATTCTAACCTGATTGACTTTATTCCGGCCTTGACAGTGGAGCAGCCCAAAGGAGAATTTTACTTGGCATTCACATTTTTTCTTTTTTAATCTCCAAGGTCTGCTGGGGACAGACCCAGTACCCGAGGAAGGAGAAGATGCTGCTGCCACACTGAGTGCCACAGAGACACTCTCAGAAGAGGAGCAAGATGAGCTGAGAAGAGAACTTGCAAAGGTAAAGGAGCTTCATGGTTTGCACTTAAATTGTAATGTCCCTTGTGCTTCCAAAGCTCATTGTAACAGCTCATGGTTAGCTCCAGGGGAGAGAAAGCACCACCAGCTTACTTGTCCCACAGGTCTTGATTAGGGGAGAGGAGAGAGAAGAGGGTGTTTTTACATGACATGACAGAGCATCTATGGTGAGGTGATCTGAGAGGTAGGGTGTATGGCAAAAACTGGAGGAGCAGAGAACTCATGAATCACCTGAGGACCTTGAGACTAATGTCTGGACACTTGCTCTTTAGTCTCCTCTGTGACTTTGCCTGTCTTGCAGGTATAGGCACTTTTGAACCTCATGCCTTCCAACTCCCTCCTTCCTTCTTTCCATCTAACTTCTGACTTCCACCTCCTTTCTTAGCTTCCTTCTGGGGCTGGGGAGTGGTTCAGGTGGTAGAGTTACCTGCCTAGCAAGTGTGAGGCCCTGGCTTCATACGCCAGTACTACCGAAAAAGTCCTTCTGAAAAATTCATATAACATAAAATTAACCATTCTAAAGTATATAATTCAGTGGTATTTAGAACACTCACGTTTGTGCAACTGTCACCTCTTTCTGTTCTAGACATTTTCTTCGCCTCCACAAGAGCTCCTTGCACTCACCAGGTAGTCACTCCTCAGTCTCCCCTCTCTTAGTCCCTGGAAATAGCTAATCGCCTTTGTGTCTCTGTGGATTTAACTACTTTCTACATATTTCCTATAAATGGAATCATATAATATATGATCTTCTGTATGTGTCTTCTTTCACGTAGTGCAATGTATCCAGTGTTCATCCATGTTGTAGCATCTATCAGTAATTCATTATTCATTCCTTTTTATGGTTGAATAATATTCCACGGTATGTACCTACTTTATTTCGTTTTAGAATTCATCCACGGATGGACACTTGGGATAATTCCACCTTTTGACTGTTGTGCACAGTGAGCTAGCAACATTTATGTGCAAATACTTTTTTTTTTTTAGCTTTATCCTGTAAGATAGAATAAACTGGTTTCAGTTTTTTTGCTTGTGTGCCTAGGAGTGGAATTGCTTCATCATATGGTTGTTTCCCTTTTTTAACTTTTTTTTGAAATACTGGGGTTTGAACTCAGGGCCTATACCTGGAGCCACTCCACTAGCCCTTTTTTTTGTGTGTGTGTTGGGTGTTTTTGAGATAGGGTCTTATGAACTATTTGCCCTGGCTAGCTTTGAACTGTGATCCTCCTGATCTCTGCCTCCTGGTAGCTAGGATTATAGGTATAAGCCTCAGGTTCACATTTTAACCATTTTTGAGAACCACCAAAATGTTTTGTACACCAGTGATACCATTTTTATATTACCATAAGCAATTTCTTCACATCCTTGCCAACTTTTTTTTTTTCTATCTTTTTGATTCTAACCATCTTTTTGTGGTTTTAATTTGTATTTCTGTAATGACAAATGATAATAAACTTTTCATATATTTATTAATCACTTGCATATCTTCTTTGGAAAACTGTCTGCTCAAGTCCTCTGTCCATTTAAAAAAATTGGGCTGTTTGTTGCTTAGATGTAAGAGTTAGGTATATATTATGGATTTTAGATACTATCAGATACATAATTTCCAAACATTTTTGCTTGTTTTACAGGCTGTCTTTTCCTTCCCATCCCCTCCCCTCCAGTCCCTGCATGTTGATCCTTGTATTCTGCCACTTTGCTGAATTTGTTTATGAGTTCTAATAGATCTTATTTTTGTGGATTCTTTATTCTACATATAAAGTCATGTCATCTATGATTAAAGATCCAATCATATGTGAATCCAATTTGTATGGCTTTATTTTTCTTTCATAATTGCCCTGGCTAAAACTCCTAGTGGAATGTTCAGTAGCAGTGGTGGAATTGGACAATCCTTTTCCCTTATTTTATCAGGAAAGCTTTAAGTCATTCATCACTGAGTATACATTAACTGCCAGTTTTTCATAAATGTACTTTTTTTCATGTCATGGAAATTCCTTTTGCTTCCTACTTTGTTAATTCTTTTTTTAATCATGAAAGAGTTCAAGATTTTGTCAAATGTGTTTTTTCTGTACCTAATGAGACAACTGTCTATTTTCCTTTCATTCTCTTAAGGTAGAATATTACCATTTTTATTATCATATTACTGTTGTACTGGGGGGTACATTGTGACATTTACAAAAGTGCTTACAATATATCTTAGATTCACCCCTCCATTGTTCTCCTTTATTTCCCCTCTGCCCTTTGTAGAATACTTGCAGCAGGCTTCATTGTTCCATTTTCATACATGAGCACATGATATTCCCACCGTATTCACCTCCTTCACCCTTTCCTTATGTCCTCCCCTCTCACTGGTGCCAACCCCCAGACAGGATCTATTTTACCTCCTGTCCTTCATTTTTGGAAAAAAAAAGACATTTTTAAGATAGTTATATAGGGAGTTTCATTATGATAACTCAAAGTATATATGTATTATATCCTGAATTGGTTCATCCCCTCCATTTTTCTCCTTTCTACATTAGCCGCCTTTTTATGGTGATCTCAACAGGTGAAATATTCTGTATTTACTCTTGTATAGAAAGTACATCAATCATATTCATCTTTGCTTTCTTCTTTTATCCTCCCCTTCCTGCTAATGCCCTCCTCTCAGCATGACTTGTTTTTCATTCTTGTGCTTTGTTGGTTAGGTGTCTGTTCATTGTTGAGTGTAATTTTGCCTTGGTGTTACACCTGTACATGCACTCTGCTTAAGTCATTGTACCCCCACCCCACCCACCGCACTTCCTCAACCCTTTTCCTCATCCTGCGTTGTTAAATGGTTTTCAGTGTGTTTCCTTGTGTCTTGTTCCTACACAATTTGATGTATTTCATTATTATTTGTTGTCTGTCTTTCCTTTTCCTCCTCTTTTAGTCTCCTCCACCAGTTCCATTTTTAGGCACACGTTCTTTATGTATCTATATGTGTATATAATAATGCTTGCATTTGTATTAGGCCTATATTCCATATATGAGAGAAAACATGCAGCTTTTGACTTTCTGAACCTGGCCAACTTCACTTAGGATGATGTTCTTACAGTACCACCCATATACTTGCAAAATGACAAAATTTCATTCTTCTTTGTGGCAGAATGAAATTCCATTGTATATAAACACCATACTTTGTTAATCTGCTCATCAGTTGTGGGGTAGCTTGGCTGTTTGCATAGCTTAGTTACTGTGAATAGTGCTGCAATAAACATGGGAGTGCAGGTGTCTTTTTTGTAACCTGGGTTACATTTCTTTGGGTATATACCCAGGAGTGGAATTGCTGGATCATATGGCAGTTTATTTTTAGTTTTTGAGGAGCCTTCATATTGTTTTCCCTAGCGGTTATACTAATTTATATCCCACCAACAGTATATGAAGGTTTCTTGTCCCCCACATTCTCACCAACATTTGTTGTGGTAGTGTTCTTGATGGTAGCTATTCTAACAGGAGTGAGGCAGAATCTTAATGTGGTCTTGATTTGCATTTCCTTTATAGCCAGGGATGGTGAGCATTTCTTTATGTGTTTTTTGGCCATTTGGACTTCTTCCTTTGAAAAAATTCTATTCAATTAATTTGCCCATTTCTTCACTGGATCGTTGATTATTTGAGAGTTTAGTGTTTTGAGTTCCCTGCATATTCTGATTATTAATCCCTGTCAGATGTATAACTGGCAAAGATTTTTTTTTTCTCATTCTGTGGACTGCCTCTTCAATCAGGTGACCATTTCTTTTGCTGCACAGAAGCTTTTTAGTGTTAAGTAGTACCATTTGTCAATCCTTTCTCTTAGTTGCTGAGCCATTGGGGTACTATTTAGGAAGTAATTGTGCCTGTAAGTTCCCGTGTTTTTCTTATAGTTCTTGTTGTTTCAAAGTTTCAGGTCTTATATCAGGGTCTTTAATCTACTTTGAGTTGATACTTATACAGGGTGAAAGACATGTATCTAGTTTCAGTATTTTTGCATGTAGATATCTAGTTTTCCAAGCAACATTTGTTGAAGAAGGTGTCTTTCTCCATCATATGTTTTGGGCACCTTTGTCAAAAATCAGACTATTTGCAGTCTTTTGTGCTTCCATATGAACTTTAGGGTTGATTTTTCAGTATCTGTCATTGGGATTTTGATGGGAATTGTATTAAGCATGTAGATTGTTTTTGGTAATATAGCCATTTTCACAATATTGATTGTGCCAATCCATGAACATGGGAGTTAATTCCATCTTCTGTAGTCTTCTTTGAGTTCTTTCTTTAATGGTTTATAGTTTTCATTGTAGAGGTTTTTCACTTTCTTTAAGTTTATTCTTAGGTGTTTTTTTGAGGCTATTGTAAATGGAATTGTTTTCTTATATTCTTTCTCAGTGTGTTCATTGTTGGGCTATAGGAAGGCTACTGATTTTCGTATATGGATTTTGTATCCTGCGATTTTGCTTTATGCTGTCTAGGAGGTTTTTTGGTGGAGTTTTCTGGGTCTTTAGGTATAAGATCATGTCATCTGAAAATAGGGATATTTGACTTTTTGCTTTCCTATTTGAATTCCTTTTATTTCTCCTGCCTCATTGTTCTGACTAGGAATTCCAAGACTATGTTGGATAAAAATGGAGAAAGTTCCTGACCTTAGAGGAAATGGTTTCAGTTTCCCCATTTAGTATGATGTTGGCTGTAGGTTTGTCATATATAGCTTTATTATGTTGATGTACATTCCTTCTGTTCCTAGTTTCATCAGAGTTTTTATCATGAAAGGATGTTGAATTTCATTGAAGGCTTTTTCTGCATTTATTGATGATTATATGATTTTTGTCTTTGCTTCTGTTAATATGTTATTAACATGGAATATTACATTGATTGATTTTCATATGTTGAATCATCCTTGCATTCCTAGGACAAATTCATTTAGTCATGTTTTATCAAGTCCTTTTACTATGTGGCTAGATTTGGTTTGCTAGTATTTTTGTTGTGCTTTCTGGAAGTAATAGTCCTAAGAAATACCAGTTAGTTTTCTTTTCTTGGAATATTCTTGTCTATGTTTGATGTCAGGGTAATGCTGACCTCTTTAAAGGAGTTAGGAAGTGTTCCATCCTCTTCTATTTTTTTGGGTTTTTTTGGGAAGAGTTTCAGAAGGATGTGTGTTGAATTTTGAAATGTTTGGTAGTATTAGTGAAGCCATCTATTTTTAGACTTTGTTGGGAAGTTTTTGACTACTGATTCAATCTCTTTTCATGTTATTGGTCAGTTCAGATTTTCTTTCTTCATGGGTTGTTTTTGATCATTTCTATGTTTTAAGGAATTTGTCCATTTAATCTAGGTTACATAGTTTGCTGGTATTCACAGTATTCCTTTACAGTCTTTGTTTCTGCAAGGTTGGTATTAATGTTCCCACTTTCATTTTGATTTTAGATATTTGTATCTTGCCTTTTTTTCTGTCAGTCTAGCTAAAATGTTGAAAAATTTTGTTCTTTTTAAAGAACCAGCTCTTGGTTTTATTCATTTTCTCTGTTTTCCTATTGTTCATTTTGTTTATCTTCACTCAGATCATTATTATTCTCTTCCTTGTGTTTGCTTTGGGTTTAGTTTGTTTTTTTTCTTTTTCCAATTCTGTAAGGTGTAGATTGAGGTTAGTGATTTGAGATCTTTATTTTTAATAGCACATTTTAATTCTACAAAAGGTTTCATTGTGGTATTTCCATATAAGCATGTAATGTACTTGGATTCAATACCCCCCCCATTACTTTTACTCCCTTTTCCCCTCCTTTTAACTGGTTTCATTATTCTGTTTTCATGCACACATATAAAGGACTTCAATCATATTCAGCTCGCTCCACACCCTCTCTTTTTACCCTCCCCCCTTCCACTGGCTCCCATCCCCTGTTGGTCCTGATTTTATACTTATGCCGTTCTTTTCTTTTTTAGGTCTAGGTTCTGCATGTGAGAGAACATGTGACATTTGTCTTTCTGAGCCTGGCTGATTTCATTTACTAACCTGATGGAAATGTTTAGTTTTCAATGCAGATATTTACAAGCTACACATTTCCCACTGTCATTGCATCCCTTAAGATTTAGTGTCTTGTGTTTTTGTTTTCATTCATCTCAAAATATTTTCTGATTTTCTTTGTTATTCTTTGACATTCTTGAAGAACAGTGTGCTTTACATATTTGTGAATTTTCAAATTTTCTTTGTTTTTGAGTTTTAATTTCATTTCATTGTGATTGGAGAAGGTACTTAGTGTGAATTAAAACTTACCAAGACTTGCTGCCTAACATATGTTCTATCCTGGAGAATGTTCCACGTGTGGTTGAGAAGTATGTGCATTCTGTGATTTTGGGTGGAATGTTCTGTATATGTCTATTAGATTTAGTTGGTTTATATTATTGTTCAAGGTCCTCTGTTTCCTTATCTGCCTGACTTTACTGTAAATTCTTTTTTTTTCTTCTTTTGCATTGGCACTGGGGTTTGAACTCAGGGCCTCATGCTTGCTAGGCAGGTGTTCTACCACTTGAACCACTCAGCCAGCTCCCTACTGTATTTATTTCTTTACATAAGGGTCTATAAGCAAGGTGGGGGTAGGGTGGGTAAAGGAGATTAGTGATAACCCTAATGAAGAGAACAAGGATTAAAATTACAAAGTGTTTAGTGCATGACTAATGTTATTTTCATTTTTTTCTTTTTAAGTGGTACTGGGATTTGAGCTCAGGGCCTCACCCTTGCTAGGCAGGTGCTGTACTGCTTGAGCCATGCTTCCATCTGTTAATGTTTTATATTTATACATATGTATGTATGTATGTATTTATTTATTTTGGCAGGACTGTGGTTTGAACTCAGCTCACAAGTTCATGCTTCTAAGGCATATACTCTATTGCCTGAGCCATACCTTCAGTCCGTTTTGCTCTGGTTATTTTGGACTATCTTGAATATCTTGAACTATTTGCCTGGACTGGCCTCAAACCGTGATCCTCCTGATCTTTGTCTCCCAGGTAGCTAGGATTTACAGGTGTGAGCCATTGGTATCCAGCAATACTATTTTTAAAAAGAAAAAAAAATCAGTTTTCACACAAGCTATGTTTACTGTAGAAACATAAAAAATGGAAACGAAAGTCAACAACAGTATAAAAACTTAGCTGTTTCCAGCTTTCTTCCTTGTGTTTATTGTTGTAATATGTTTCTATATGTGAAGAGCGCATTAGAATACATATCTATAACTTTTCCCTACTTATTTGAAATTTCAAAAACATTTTATGCCAAGAAATAGTCTACCAAATCAGTTTTAATTACCGCACAGCCCATTTTTAATTTCTGCAAGCTTATTGTTAGTTGCTAGGCATACATTCATTTACAAACAGTTAATTGTTTTTTTCTTTCAATTAGGAATAGTAGTTGAAAGTACACTCACGAAACCTTTATGCATGTTCTTTAATTAAGCTAAAGCCCTGGAGTTGGAATTGTTAGTGGAGCTAAGGGCTGCTGAGGTCACACAGGCATTCCCAAGTGTACCAACATGGACTTGGTGCTCTTGAGACTGTTTCTCCTGGTATTGAAAGAGCAGGTTTCCAGACCCTGACCAGCTCTCTGGATTAATCCATTATCAAAATAAAAATAATTACTCGCACCTAGTATCTGCAGACTATTCATTATATGGCAGGTGCTCAGCTGAGTTCTTTGCATGTATTATTTCATTAATTTTATGAAGCAGGTGTTGGTATCATGATTGAGGTACATGTAGGTCTCAATTTCCAAGTAGACTATGTAACTTTATTTAGTAACTGAAGTTATCAAGTATGCTGTGATCTGTAAACATTTTCTCCCATTCCGTGGGTTTTTCTTTTCCCTCTTTTTTTGTCTGTTGTTGTTCTAGGGGCTGCACCTAGGCCCCCATGTGTGTAGGGACGCACTGTACCGCTGAGCTATACCCACAACTCTTTCCACTTTCTTGATTGTGATCTTTGAAGCACAGAAGTTTTTTATTTTGATGAAGTCATATTTATGTACTTTGGTGGTTTCTTGTGCTTTAAGGTATCATATGCAGAAGCCATTGCCTAACCCCTATTAACAGAAATCAAGGTTACACAGTTCATAGCAACACTGAGTCTTTGTATTCAGGTCTTTGTGAATTCTGCTGTCTGTGCACTTACTCTTTTATTTGTATAATATTCATGCTTTCTCTGACATGTATCCAGATCTTCCCCAAACTCTATGAGATAAGATAGAAAACTATTACTACTAGCCTCCTAGTTGTGTTCTAATAATAATTGGATATAATGAAAATGATTTTCATTCAAAAGAAATGATATATTTCAATTTGGAAGAAATTGCTTAAAATAGTTGTAGAATGGGAAGCTTTTAAAAACCCATTTTTCTTTAAAATTCACCCTTTTGAAGTATACAAGTCAGTGATTTGTTTATATTTGCAAGGTTGTACAAACATCACCACTTAACACCAGAACATTTCCATCATCCGCCAGAAAACCCTGTTTCATTAGCAGCCACTCCCAGTCCTCCCTCCCTTTCTCCTAGCAGCCATTGATCTTCTTTGTCTCTAGGTTTGCCGGTTCTGGGTATTTCATAGAAATGGAATCATATGATGTCTTTTGTAATTTCTTCTTTGAGTTAATATGTTAAGTGTTCAAGCTTCATCCATGTTGTGACCCACGTCAGCACTTTGTATTACTGCGTAATATTTTGTTGTATGGCCACATTCTGTTTTTCCATTCATCAACTGATGGACATTTAGGTTGTTTTCACTTTTGGGGCTGATAGGAACAATACCATAATGAACATTTGTATACATGTTTGCCTGGAGACATATGCTTTTAATTCTTTTAGTGAAATTCCTAGCAGTAGCATCGCCAAGACATTGTAGCTGTGTGTGTAAATATTTGAGGAGTGGTCAAACTGTTTTCAGCCAAACTGTATCATTTTATATTCCCACCAGCAGTTTCTGAGGATTCTGGTTTCTCCATGGCCTTGCCAGCACTGGTTCATGCCTGTCCTTTTGACTTTTGCAATCCTAATGAGTGTGAAGTGATAATTTTGATTTGCATAATGAATAATAGTGAATAATGTTAATCATCTTTTCATTTGCTTAATGGTCATTTATGTATCCTTTTGTAATAAAGGTCTGATTCCTTTGCCCTAAATTTCTTCATATATTCTCTATACTAGACCCTTGTTAGATATGTAATTTGAAGATACTTTCCTCATTCTGTTATAATTTCATGATAATGTACCTTAATAATTGTTTTTAATTTTGATGCAGTCTTATCATTTTTCTTGGTTGCTTGTACTATATGTGTTACATCTAAAAACCCATTGCCAAATCCAAGGTTATGAAGATTTGCCTTGGTGTTTTGTTCTAAGTGTTACATAAATTTAGATTTTTGATCCATTTTGAGTTAATTTATGTACACGGACTTAGTTTTGAGCCCAACTTTATTCTTTTGCATATGGAAGTCAGTTGTCCAAGTCACATTTGTCTGAAAAAAACCTGTTCTTTCTCCTCTAAATTATCTAGGAACTCTGCAAACCAATTCATTATAGATATGTGGGTTGATTTCTGGACTCTAAATTCTATTTCATTAGTCTGTATGTCTGTTCTTAATGCCAAGTACTGCAGTCTCCATTACTCTAGCCTGCTAGTAACTTTCTCACCCATTTTAAAATTTATATCAGAAATTCTTAATGTGCTCTCTTATACTCTTAAGGGCATTCCATGTGCATATGTGTGTGTTGAATTAAGGAATTGTAGCTGCAGTTTGCTGTGTGTTAGCACACATTAATTAACAAAAACAGGGAATTCACTGGATTGTGTATTGTTCAGAAAGATTTACAGTAGTCTTTGTTTTCTTTTGCTGTTTTTGTTTGGCTGTATTGGAGATCGACACAAGGCCTGGTGCTAATTAGTCACTACCACTTAGCAATACCTCCAGCTCTTTTGTATGTTTTTTTAAGATAGCTATTTAAGTTTTCTTTTTTTAAATTTTATTTTATTGTTTCATTTTATTTTTAAGATAGGGTCTTATTAACTTTCCCTAGGCTAGCCTCACTCAAGATCTTCCTGCCTTGGCCTCCCTAGCAGCTGGGATTATAGGTGTGTACCTGGCCTTCTTTCCAACTTTTATTAGGGGAAGTAACTACCTCAGAAAAAGTGTTAAGGGGTAGGAAACTTATTTACTATGCAGATACTCCTTTAAATATCTGATGATCTGGAGTTAAGAGAAAGGTTTTGGAGAGGGAAGAGTGTATAATGATTGAGAAGTGGTGTCTAAAAATCCGGATGGAAATTGTGGTTCCTACATTACTTGTGTGATGACTTTGGGCAAATCATTGAATTTACTTGATTTTGAACCTTATCCATTCCTCCTTTGTTGCCTTTTTCTTCTCCTGTTCTGGAAGTCTTAAAATGTGACTCCCGGAGCTGTGTGTAATATTTGAGATCCTCTCTGACAAGCACAAAGGACTGTGTGTTTGCTCTGGATTTCCCTTCTAATTAATGCCATCTTAGAGCTATGTAGTGAAAGTATTCCTTTTTATTTCACAGCCACATCATGTTCAATTTGTCCTTCTCTCCATTGTTCATTTCATGTTTTCTGAAGATTTAATTAACAGTGAAAAAGAGTTTACTTAGCAATACTATATGTTGTCTTTAAAGGTCATGTCTTTGAGATGATAGAAGTATTGTATAGGTCAGGACTGAGAATATGGCTTTGCAAAAGTAAGGGAACATTTCCGTAAGGGTCTTGAATATTAATGAATATACCTTAGGGATCCAACCTTTCAACTTTTTGGAACAAAAAGTCTCTTCCACATTGTGTCTTTCCCTCTGTGACTCTGCCCTTTTCCATTTCCCAGGTTTAACCTTTTCCTCTACTTTATAAATCTGCTTATAGTGTTGGCTTCCACAGCATTTCCTAATCTTACTGTGCTCTTGCTAGACCTCAAGGCTCTTTTTTCCAGATCTTTCCAGCTTCTCCCACTGTTAACTCCATTTCTCCATCAAGGCTCCAGGATGAGAAAGACTGGTTAGTTGACCACTTCTTTTCATGCCAGGCACCTCAGTAGTTCTTGGCCACTGGATGGGTGGCTGTTTTCTGCAGGGCTGTCTCGGGGGAGCAATTGCTGTGGCTTTGGCAGGCCTATGATTGAAGATCCAGTATAAACCTTCATGAAATATTCAAAAAAGTTGTGTTTTGGTTTGTTCTGGTTGTGCATGTTTTGGTGGGGATGAGATTAGTTTTAGTTTTTGTAGGCATTCAAGCAGAGTTGAAGTGTCTAGCTGGAAAGTTAGAGGTCAGAGAATGGGTGTTAGAGTGACACAAGTATTATCCATCTGAAGGGTTTAAGGCCTTAAACCTGAGTAAGGAAGCATAGGGAGAGAGAGAAGGCCTAGGACATCAAGATACAGACTATAAACAGTTGTTGTGGTAGAGAAAAGAACAGCTCTACAGGAATGATCAGTATGTAGATGATTTACTTAACTTCTTTTTTTTGAGGCAGGATCTCACTATGTAGTCCATGTTTACTTCTAACTTGAAATTCTCTTGCCTCGGCATCTTCAGTGCTGGGATTACAGATGTGCACCACCACACCCAGCTCATTTTGTTTTTAAAGAAACAGATAAATGAGTCAAAAAAATTTTAACTGACAATAAAATTTTGAGTGTAGTTTTGCTCTAATAACTTTAACTTACTGAATGACTCCTGCTGTATTCCCACCCCCAACCCCTTCCTTATAGGTAGAAGAAGAAATCCAGACTCTGTCTCAAGTGTTAGCAGCAAAAGAGAAGCATCTAGCAGAGATCAAGCGGAAACTTGGAATCAACTCACTACAGGAACTGAAACAAAACATTGCCAAAGGGTGGCAGGACGTGACAGCGACATCTGCGTATGTGCCCTCGATCATGAGTTTTTCTAGACATGTAAAGGACACTTTTGTACCTTTTCTTTGGGTAGAGGAAGAGAAAGGGGATGAGGAGGTTTCCACAGCATTTCTTTGGACCATGCCAGGCACTTTTTTTCTAATTTTCCAGTGTACCTGACTCCCTTCTAGCTTTGCTTTTCCAGACTATTTTAGGGAATAGAAAGAAAAGCAGCCTCATAAGCAAGTTGAAGAAGGAAAATTCAAGTTCCCAAAATGTTACACAGTACTCCTTCCTTACTGAAGTTTCTCTTTCTGAGGTTTCAGTTTCTCATAGTCAATCCTGCTCTCCCATCTTGGGATGTGAATCACCCCTTTATCCAGAGCATCCGTGCTTTATATGCTACCCACCTGTAGCTGCTTAGTAGCCATGTTAAGAGAAAATGTGTGTGTGTGTGTGTGTGTGTGTGTGTATGATTCAGTATGAGCTGTAATTTTAGGTATCCACTGGTGGTCTTGGAGCATATCTCCATCAGATAAGGGATAGGACTATGTATATTGATTTTCCAAATACGTACATATTGTCATTTACTTCTCAGGATAACCTAGTAGGTGGATGGTGAGATAACACAAGGAAACAGGCTCAGTGAAGTGTTGAGCATAAAATGTGGAGTCTAGATTTGAACCCACATCTGGTCAACTATAGAATCAGTCCTTTGGGGGTGGGGACAGTACTGAGGTTTGAACTCAGGACCTCACATTTGCTAGCAGAAGCTTTACCACTTGAGCTACTCCACCAGCAGAATCAGTCTTTTTTTTTTTTTTTTTTTACCATGCTCTGTACATACCTAAGATTAGGTCACCATTTTCTCATGTATGTTCATGGCAGAATCTCAAATTCTCTGTCCCTCTGATCACACAAGTTATGATACAGAATTATCACAGTGCAGTTTTCTTTCCCAGTGCTAATTGGAGCAAGCTTTTAGCAACAGATTCGAACTGTCCCTTGTCTTGTGTTCAGGTCCAGTGGTAAGCTTAGGCGTTGACAGCCACTAGCAGTGAAGCCACCTGCATTCCACTTGACAGTACTTGGGTGCCTACTCTTTTGGTCTGCTTTCTTCCCAAATTAGTTGACAGTGGGAAAACATGCAGAAAACTAGTATTTGATTGTATTAACCATAAGCTATTTGTTTCTGGTATTTGATCTTGAGGGGTAAGAAAAAATGCCTGAGCATTCATTTCCACAAAGTAGGATCTTAACCTTTTTGGTAGGTATCATCTTTTTTGTTGTTTGTTTTTCTCTAATCTCCACATAGCTGGGAAGAGGGGGTGGCAATTTACACCTTTCTAAAAGCAAATATTACACTAGGGTCATTTTAAGTATTGCATCTTTTACATGCTTGAAAGTCTAGCAAGTCCTTATTTGGTAGCTCTACAGACAGGCAAATTTTTTTAAAAAAGAAAAAGAACTTTTTTATGCCCATAAAATTTGTTGGGAAATTAAAATACACTGCCTGTCCTGACCTACGTTTTGCTTCTTACCCCTTTATTTGAGATAAAGGCATCTGAGGAATTTGACTCCATTTTTATTTTGTTTGGCTTATGTGTAAGAGGAAGGAGAAGAGGTATAATTTCTTTCAGACTGGCTCATTTTCATTTTTCTTCCATGACTATTTTTAGTTCTACCCTGATTTCTTTGGCCATTCCTTTGTGGGCCTCTGCCTTTCTGTCAGGTCTCAGGTACTGCAGAAGATTGTGCCTGAGATGATGGTCAGTCTAAGATGAGGAGGCTGTTGATACCCTGTTGGTTAGGAATGATTTTTGAAGTCCTTAAAACTATTTTATTTGTGGGAGTTCTCCAGTAAGAGGTGACCACTACACTGGAAATAATTGATAATTGAAAAGGCTAGCTTGACCATTCTTTTTTTTGTTCATTTATAATTGACTTTAGATACAAGAAGACATCTGAAACCTTATCTCAGGCTGGACAGAAGGCTTCAGCTGCGTTTTCATCTGTTGGCTCAGTCATCACCAAAAAGCTGGAGGACGTAAAGTATGTCTGCCTTTTTCCTTGCTCACTAAGCAGCTAAGGCAGATTGAAATGTTACTGTGGTTGTTTTTTGTTTCCTGGTTTTGGCTCAGGATGATGCTAGATTCTCTGTTAGGGTGAGGGAGAGGGGAAAACTCCTTCAAACCAGGATCTGAAATCATAGATCAAATTCTTTTAGAAAGAGCATTCTAACTTAAGAATGATCATCCTAGAAATCCATTAAAGGTTATTGAAAAATTCTGGTTGCAGTTTATGTCTTTTTAGTCCTTCTTGATCATACAGGGTAAGTATGCCTCTGGTGGTTGAATATTTGTGATTGTGGGCAGAGCCTGGAGTCTTTCTCGGGATGAATACAAGAGCATTGAAGTGCACGCTTGGACTGAGACCTGGCTTCACTTTCTGTATATGACAGTTTTATGCCATGGTGTGATTTCAACATGCTCATTTGTGCACTGGTTTGTACTAATGGGTGAGCTGTGTGTACATTCATGCTTAGGTCCACATCTTGATTTTGAGCTGTTGCTTTTTGTTTCCCATTTCTATTTTAGACTACTTTGCACAGTTTTCCTTGTCATTTTGATAAAACCACTTCATAAGTGCTTTGTGCCTCTCTTCCCATATGGATTAGGATAGTGCTGAAAATGGAAAACATGGTTTAAATCAGCTGTGCTTCTGTTGGCATGCACAATTTGTGGTTATTTTCTTTTAAAGCTCAGATTGCATGACTTTTTTCATTTGTGGGGAAAGCAGATTTTATAACCAGAATTTTATTGGTTGAATAGATTTGTTCAATCAATGTATTACACTTTATACCAAAATAAATCCCTCCATTATATTTGGAGTATCGTCATCCTATGCATAATGAGCATAGCTTTCTTGAAGCTTTTTGATAATTAGTAAACAGGTACATCGGTTAGATACTCTCACTTTTTCTGCTTACTGAATTGTGTAGTGCTATAGGATGAGGTAAAATATGCAACTTTTAAAAAGTTACTTAATTGTTATAGATTTATCAGAACTTCCTTTCTTTTTTAATGCTTACTCTGGCTTCTTACAGATTGCAAGCCTTTTCACATTCATTTAGGTAAGGAGAGTTGGAACCATCACTGCTGTCTAGCAGTCGTGTGAGACGCTGTGCTAAGATTAGATGATTATACTATGGTGGATGCTTATGTTTGTTCACTATGTAATTTCTTGCATTTGGAGTATTTTTTTCTCTAGTGCATTTCTAATTTCAAGGGAGGGTTTCTTGTATACCATGGATAATGGATAAATTAAAAGAAGAATTTGACACTAGTTCAAGGGTTATAGAAATGATTTTTGAGTTTCTTTTTAATTTTTTTTTTTTTTGTGAAAAGAAGCAGCTATTCCATGGCATTCAGGATTCCTCCCTTTTAATGTCTGACTTTGTTTTTGATGCTTTTGTTTCTTTGGTGCTTTTGTAAGGATGTTGGAATTCTTCACCTGGGTCCCATTATTGCAGTTATAATAGACTGCATATGTGCTGCCTCGTGATGTTAAAGTCTTCTGTCTTCTGTAGGTTACTCTACATTTTTGTGTGTGGTAAATAAGAAAATTTACCATTACCGTGCAGTTTTTAATATTCATTTTATTAGCTTATAGTTTTTACTATTTTATCATTTCTTTATACTAGTTTATTTTAAACTGTGCATGCAAAGCAATTTCATGGTTTGCAAAGGGAAAAGTACATCAAAAATATGCTATTCCAAACCATGCCTTAGAGGAGTCCTGGTGATGTTGAGCAAACCTCTTCTTTCTCTTTGCAGACTTTGATTATCTAATTAGGTGTTGTAGAAAACAGGTGGGGGAGGATCTTTACATGCAAGCAGGAAAGGTAATATAGTAGTCTCCATCTCTGTTACTAGTAACTTGAATTTTCTTCTTAAGCAGTCACTTGCTGTGATCTAGTGCTCTGCCTTTGTAAATAAGCAAACAAGTACTTAGAGTTCTGATGTTGGTGACATTTATCTCTGGAAGTCAGGGTAAATCACAGAAATATATAAACTGTCAATATTGGACTGTTTAAAGCTAAAATTAAGCTTTAAAAAAATCAGGTAATAACCAGTGATAAGAGTTGATTGTGATCTTTGGAGTTCACTTAACATGGCCAAATGCTGCCTTCAGTCACATAATCCATTCTACCACCCTGAGAATGCCTGCTGTGGATGGATCCTGAGGCCATAGCCACCACCAGACACAGCTTTGTTAGAGTAGAGTTTAGCAGTTTTGAGTGCTGAGGGTCAAGGAAAAGGGGTCGGGGGCATGAGGGGATGCCTTGAGAATTGAAGAGCCTGTAAGCACTCGATTATAAGACAATGCCAGGTGTGGTACATATGTAAATACAAAGTATAAGAATATGTGAGAGCTGTAGAGAAATGTTGCTTCTGTAGATATCACTGTTTTTCTACATCTCTAAAAAGATTAAGCAGGTGTATCTAGGTATAGCTCAATGTGTACTGTCATTAATTCATCAGAAACAAATTGAGTTTTGCTGCTCATTTCTAGTTCCTTCTAAGTTGCTTTATTTCATTCCATTTAAGGCTACAATTGAGATTATACTTCACTGTTTTCAGTCTTGTTTTAATGACTATACATTGTATATTATTATGTGGAGGTTAAGTGAATCTTTTGATTAATACTTGGAAATGAGAAATTAAATTTTTAAACTAATTCTTCTACATCAAAGGTTGGCTAAGGTGATTTAATCTGATTTCATGTGTTTAGATGTATAAAGAAAAACACATCTTTTAGATCATGTGGGTCACAGAAGCAAAATACTGGCCCAAGAACTATCCAACAAGAGATGGTTCCCTCTCTAATCCTAGGAGCAAGGCCCCTGGGATGGACATGAGAGGCTTCCTATAGAAACTGCTTGGACACAGGTGGTTATCCTATTAACTGTCCATCTCTTCTGGCAAATTTAGGCCAGTGGTTTCACTAAGATGTAAAATTATAAGAGCAGAAATGTACTAGTTTTGCCAGCTTAAGTTCATACTTAGCAACAAGGGAGAGGAAGGAGAGAGAGAAGAGGTGGATGGAAGAACAAGGAAAGAGGCACAGTCAGACAGAGACACTGGAGTGGTGGTGGAAAGAGAAAATTAGAAAAAGAATGAGAATAGTCATTTTTGATGCTGTGAGAATGGGGCATAGCAAGGCTGAGACCCAGGTGGGAGGTGTGTGCATTTCCACCCCTCTCCTGTTTGTTTTTTCTGTACACATCCATGGTAAGCATTGACTCATGCTTTTACCGTTTGGAGAGAGACTTTAAAAGAACCTATTTCACTCAATGCCACTGTTAGAAATAAGTTGTAGTCTTAGTAATTAATAACATACTATAATCAGTAATCTCATTGTGCTAGTTTTGATATGCTTAAGAAAAAGTGCTGTTTCATTTTGTGTTCATTTCCAAAGGAATCTTTTTAAATGAGTGTTTCTTTGTGTATACCTGTGGGTATTTTAAAATTTGTTTTAGGTTTATTAAAATCAATCCAAACAATTCCTTTTTTGCTGAAAATTTTTATCCCTTAGTGAGAAAAATGAGATCATTTTCTCTTCTCAGAAAGAGAGTATATTTTAATTAGAATTTGGAACATTATAATAACTTTCTCTACCTTTCATATTCATGTTTCCCAATTTAGTAAATAAAATTGTTCATTCTTTAATTCAGAAGTATTTATTGAGGGCTGTGTCAGTCACTGTAGGGTTAGAACTAACCCTACAGTGACTTTTTAAGAGATATAATCTAATATGAAATAATGCTAATTCATGTTTCCACTAAAGTCATGTGTTACAACAGATAAGACTATATATAGTACCTCCAAAGTGTGTACTGTATTACCTTGATTCTATGCTTGGGAGGAAACTGAACCATAAGGGAAGGCTAATTGACTTCCCCAAGGTTGCAGAGCAAGTGTGAGTGGCTGATGGTCAGGATTGAAACCCAGCACACCTTGGTTCCAGAACAATAATAGAGACTGTCCACTGGGCATTGTTTAGCAGTTGCTCTTCCGTTATTGTCTGTATGTCAGGAGAATGTGTGAGAGTAGAACAGCATAACAATACACAGATTGACTGATCTTACAAACATGCTTGGTGCACAATAAGCACTCACAAATGTGAGCCATTAACTCTTCCATCTTCTTCCTCTACCTCTTTCTTCCCCTCCTTATTCTGCCCCTCTCCCTTACTATTAAGGATGACAAAATCGAATAGCCTGGTGTAAGAAACCAGGAGAAATTTAAAACCAGTTCAACTTTTTAAAAGAATAACTTTTGCAGAATAAGAGTAAGAAGTACTTAGAATCAAATTGCCCTCTGATTATTTTTCTCATTGTGTTTTGAGGAACTACCTGGACTTTTCTACTGAGCTACACTCCCAGTCCCACAGACTAATATATTTGAGGGTCACAAATCAAGGTAGAAAATAGTTTTAAATTTTTCCTCATAGATGTTAACTAATCTTCACAGTGTGTCTCTTGGAGATTATTCTGGTCTAGCAGCAACATTTTTTTTAATTGCTTGAGCTACCCCACTAGTCCTAACAATATGGTTTTTTGTTTTTGAATTCTACAATTCTTCTTGAGGGGAAGTAGAAGGTGGTATGTAAGTTCCAGAAATTTCATGGAACTTTTTGTAGAGAAACCAGAAATGAAAGAACAGCTGCCCCCTATAGTGAGATTATGGAGTAGCTACCAACCAAATTGAATTTCATTTCAATACAGATTGCAGAGGGGATCAAATAACTGGATGGGATTATAATTGTTCTTCCTTGGTCTTTCTACCAAAATGACTGCCTCACAAGCAGAGAAGCCTTGACTTTAAATCTGTTTCTGTTCACTAATTTCATTCTGTTTTGTGGACAAGTTTTTAGTCTTTTTTTATTGTGAAAAATGCATAGAGAGAAGTACTAAAAATCAAATTCAGCTCAGTGATTTTCACAAAATCAGCCTTATTTTAATCACTTCCTTGCTTTTTTTTTTTTTAACATATTACTACTGAAGCATCCTAAGTTGGTGTGTGCTAGCTATGTTCTCTTGAAAGGGACATAGAACTAACTAGAGTCGGAAGAAAATGGTTTTTACATGGGTGCGTGATAATAGTGACTAGAATTACCTGTGAATTTCTAAAATTTTCACTTTTGTCACATCTGTACTCATTTTGTTGACATTATCAGTTTCCATGTGTGAGTCCCATGGACAGGCAGTTTATCACATGTTTGGTCATTACTAACCTTGGCCAGAATTTGGTAGTTTCTGCCAAAATGAATGTTCTAGTAAAGAACATTTCGATTACGAGGAACAGAAAACTATATATGTTAGGTCAACATAAAAGATACAAAGTTCTGTGATCCAAGGAGTGGAGAGAAGAGAGGAAATAAGCTCAGGCCCTACTCAAACCAGGCTGACTGGGAAAGTGTTAGAAATTGAGATAGCTTCTAGAGACCACGCTTATTAGAGGAAGCCTTTTCCTCTCCCACCCTGCCCTGTTCCTGCTTGGTCTTTTCTCCCTCATTTCTTCTGCCTCTCTCCGTGCTTATATTTGAGTCTTCCTTAGGGAATTGGCTTCTCCATCTTGCAGTTTGTCTGGTCCCCTAAAATTTTCAACATTCAAGTCAGTGTGACATTCTAGCTTAAGTACCTACCACTAACTGAGTCAGCAGCTTAGTCCCAGTTAGAGCACGCTAAAAATAAGGATCTTAATTGTTTTAACTGTCTTCCCCCGTTCAATCCAATCAATCTGTAGGTCACCAGGAGGTTAGATGTGGTAGGTGGTGCTACACTGACCCAGGTATCATAAGTTAAAGTGGAAGGTGGTTTGTGCAATGTGGCTGTTCCAGGCATTTCTTTAGAAAGGTGATGGAGTTCTGGTATTGTTAATTTAGGAGTTTTCTTACTAATCTCTGTCTTTCAAATATGGAACCAATACGCTTCCAAAGATGAAGTAGGAAAAAAAGTAGCAATTCTCCCTGGAGTAGTTGTAGTCCTACACCCAGCTGTCAGCCACTACTGTAGGAAAGTGAGAATGCTGCATTATATGGATCTTGTCCTGTATTATGTAAGACATAAGTACAGAGATATCCAAATATTACACGGATTATTTTGATTACACAAAATACCAGATTATTTTTGTGTATATCAGAATCATACTCTATATTGTTACATAATAATGCAAAACTAGATTGAGGAGCTGACACTCAAAATACATTACCATTTTAACAACTGACTCTGAGAAAACTAAATCATAAATGTAATTGAAAGTTAATACCCTGAACTACCCACCTCATCCAAGGGAAAGATTACTTACCAAAAAAGCTATACCAATGATCAAAATATTATGCACATAGTAATACTATCAGCAGAATGCAGTGGTTTTATAAGCCTAAGAATGAAGGTACTTTGAGCTTATGAACTGGTCTCCAGGAGAGATGGCCTAGAGTAGATACCTTGAACCTGAACAATCAGTGAACTGCACTGTCCTTGAGTAGAAGTTGGACTTAGTAAGATAGAGGGCCAAATGTTATTTGAATGGCCTTTTAAGAGCATTTAGTTTGTGATGAAGTGTAAGTGTGCCTTATTACAGAACAGATACTGATATTTCTCAAGAATGATAAGTAATTTATAGTCATTCACAGTAGTCAATTAGGTCATTTATTTTGAAACCTACCTGTTCCAGCCTGGCAACAAATGCTGTGAGAAAGATGGCCTTTCACAGAGACCTTACACTGGCTTTGCTTATACATGTGTCTACCTGTATGTATGTGTGCTTCATTTTTGAGGGGAGGTGGTGAACACTGAACTAAGAGTCCTAAAGACCCAAGTTCCATTGTTGATTCTGCCGTAATCTTGGCCAGACTATTTAACTTCTGAGCCTGATGCTACAGGCCTTGCTGATCCAGGTGTGAATGTACTTTACAGTTTTCAAGGTTCTATGAAAATACAACCTTGTATTATTAGCTCTAGTAAGGATTGGGATTAAATTGGCTCATGAATAAAAGTAAATTACATCAGAATAATTTTGATCCCCTCTACCTCAAAAAGCAGACAGCTTTTCATGGTGTCAAATGAATAAACCTCCTAGATAGCAAAGTTTTGTCAGCTTTTTTATATGTTGAATCACGACTCTATACTAACTTCATTTCTGTCTCTCTTTAATGCTGCCTCTTAGTATACGCTCCATTCAACATTCAATTAGCATGCCTGCCATGAGGTAAAGTATATTTTTACAAAATGTAGTTGGTCTTATGCTCTCCTGTGCTTTCTTTAAATGCTTAATCTCAACTGTTCTGAAGTAGGGAATTAGAATTCTGCCCTGAACAAGCTACATGTAGAAAGTGAATGCTAGTTTCTAATGCACCTTCTCTTTTCGTGGATTTAGGTGGCCCATCTCCTTTATGTACATTAGCCTTAGTTATGCTCCCTTTACCCAAGTGTGACATTTGGAGCCAACTGTGATACAATTCTACTGCCCACTTTCATCAGCAAGCACTTGCAAGTGGTACATGTCATTACCTCACCTAACCTTTAGCGAGTAGAGGATTTTTAACAGTATGTGCTTGGTTTAGACTTCAGTGTATATCAAAATCACCTGGAAGGGTCATTCAACTAGACTTACCCTTAGAGTTTCTGATTCTGGGGTGCAACCTGAGAACTTGCATTCCGAACAAGTGCCCCAGTGATGGTGATACAGCTGGTGTGGGAGCCATACTTTGAGAACCATTGACATATACTATTCTGCCATCACTGCTGGGATAAGGAGGAAGCCTATATTCCCATTTGTTTTCTTTCCATTTTTCATCTAAGTAGTAGGACAGATAAAAGCTTTGGAAACCTTTGTTTCTGTCATTAATGTGGATGAAAGAGAAGCCCCTTGGGAAGGTTCCTGTGGGCTAGGAGTGCTCCCTTTGTCAGTTGGGACAGCTTGTGAAGTAGGAAAGCCAAGTGTCAGTGTTCCCAGCTTCTTTTTGGTTCCTCCTCTCCCTGTTTGTGGTGTGCTTCTTGAGAATTAGGGTCCCTTTATAGATCTGCTTGTCCCTCTGGGATGATGTGGGTTGATGTAGGAATCCTAACAGGCAAGATGAGAATCTAAGGAGGAGTTCCAGAGCATGGTACATTAACCAAGAGTAAACTGATGTAGTGGTGGTGTCGTCTTATATCATGACAAGTTGTTTGGGGAAGTGACAGAATTGATGTTTCACATGGTTTTGTTCTCTTTCCTCACACATGTGGTTCACTATATCACTTAAGTCTAAGAGTGGCTATCTTAATGACTCACAAGCAGACTTGTAGAGACATTAGCTCAACATTGATAATCGTATATGATATGTATTTGCTTGTATCCCTGCTCACATATCATATAGCTAAATATATGTTTTTTTGCTGATTAACAGTGATGAAGAGGAACTCAGTCAACTAATGTTTTCAAAATTAATTTTTTTCAGCGTTTGTAACTTTATCATTTTTTTTATAGAAATTCCCCGACTTTCAAATCCTTTGAAGAAAAAGTTGAAAATTTAAAGGCAAGTAGAGAAATGAACAGAGTCTTTGTGCCCAAATTTTCTTTGGTGTGGATCATTCTCAAATATTTTTGAAAACTAAGAATTGTAAGCATGTTACTCTCTAGGTCATTAATGGACATTTCAGTGGTTATGTACTCTTTTAATCAATAGTTTTTGAATATATGGTGTAGCAGGATAATATGCTAAATGCCAAAAGGAAATGTACAATTTAAAAAGTGACAGTACTTTTGCTGGTCCCTGGTGGCTCACACCTATACTCCTAGCTACTTGGGAGGCTGAGATCGGAAGGATCAAGTTCAAGGCTAGCCTGGGCAAATAGTTCATGAGACCATCCCATCTCCAAAATAACTAGAGCAAAATGGACTAGAAGCTTGGCTTAAGCAGTAGAGCACCTGCTTGGGAAGTACAAAGCCTGAGTTCAAACCCCAGTCCCACCAAAAATAAATAAATAATGGTTTATTCATGTCAAATACTTTCATAATTGCACAAAATTTACTGTAATTTTGTTATAGATAACAACAATATAAAAAGCACAATTTTAAAAAAATGGTGCTGCCACCCACTGACAGTGACTTATGTATGTCATAATACTTTGCTATTATACTTTATAAAGAACCACATATCATAATCATTTTCCTTCATTATGTTTAATGATTGTTTATGCCTTGTAATGGATATTGTTTTTTTAATCTTAACTATTGTACATTTTGTTACTTTATTATTACATGAGTCCATGATGTTTGTCATTGATGATTCACTCTTTATTTTTTATTTCTTTTATTTCCATGGAAGTGGACATCTTTCTGTAACAGTTAGTTTTATAAATTGCATCATTTTCAAGATTATATTCAGAACTACCAAATCATCAACTCTTAGGATCACTAATGACCTCAAAGTCCTCTAGTTCACACTCATTGCCTGACCCTCTCTACAGGGTTTGTATGAAGTCTACATGTTCATTTCTTCATAACCTAACTGATAATTATAGTGGATCTATCTTAAGAATTAAAACTAGTATCTTAGATGTTTTAGTATAAGCGAGCCTGCCCATTCATTTCTTCATAATGTAACTGATAATTATAGTGGATATATTTTAAAGATTAAAGTTAATATCTTAGATGTTTTAATATAAATGATCATGCTGGGTATGGTGGATCGTGCCTGTAATTGCAGCATTGGGACTCTGAGGCAGGAGTATTACGTGTTTGAGGCCAGCCTGGGCTGTATAGTAAGACCTTGTCTCAAAAAAAAAAAAAGAGCTTAAAAGCTAATATTTAGTTATGTCTTTCAGATCTTTAACTGAGCTGTGCATTTTTAAATGCATCTTTAAAAAATTACAGAGACAGAGTATGTTTATTGGAAGAAAAGCAAACACTATACAGTGATCTAGATCTTTCTTTCTTGCACATTACAAACATTAGCACATACCTTTTATGTTTTTACCCAAATGTAAATGTTTTTCCAAGAGTCACACTGTACACATAGCTTTATAGCTTACTTATTCCACCTCCACTGGCCTGGTGCTCTGTGAACCCAGGGTTGCAGGGACCCATTCTTTTTGCTGACTAATAACTTCTCCAGAGCCTAGGACAGTCATTGACAAATTGCTTAGTATACATTTGGTGAATAAAAAAATATAGTCACCCTTCAGGATATGTACGAGAGACCAGTTTTCTCTTCTTAATGCCACATCATATATTTCAAAACAGATTATGTCACAGAAAGTCAAGGTTTACTACAATTCAGTTCTCAATGTTGTTGTGACTCTACAGCTGCTCTTCAGCTCCTGCCCTAAGCGTTAGTTTTTAAAACGTCTAGTTAAACCAGGCAGGCAACTTATGTTCATTTGATACTATATACGCTATGTTCATTTGCTGTGTACCCTCTTCTTGAGTATATACTCTATAAATTGTAGTGCCATCTACTTTTTAAGTATGATTTGACATTATTCAGATAAAAATGTCATTTAAAAAAAGCATAGTACATTAAACTAATATTCCCAAGGAAATGGCAAATTATACTCTTAGGATATAATTTTGCCAAATTATACATCTATTCAGTTAAACATTGCGTTGACAAGTACTCCTATTGGGATTTTGGATTGATTCATTTATCTGTGAGTATTGAGCATTTGCTGTGACAGGGAATGTTGAGAGCACAATGTAGACCAGTGGCAGAAATCTCACCTAGCTTTACAGGAGGAAAGGTCAGGGAAGGTCTCAGAGGACCCAGTATTATAAATGGAACTGTTTGAAGCATGAAGGCCCTTTTGAGGAATGAGAATTTGGGCTCTGGGCAATCGGAAACCATTGGAAGATTTTTGACAATAGGAGGAACACATTCTTCTGTGTACTTCAGAAGAAAAAAGAAAAAAAGAAAAAAAAAACCCTAGCAGCCTTGTACAGCCCAGGTGGGAAAGATTGGTAATGGGCAGATTAATTGGGAAGTAAGAGTTGTAATCCAGGTCAAAGATGATGGTGGAGTTAATTAAAGTAGTGCAATGAGACAAAATGTAGAGATATTTAGAAATTAAGAAGGACACAATAAAAGTGATTGCATATGGAACAGGATGGGGCAAGCTCACAGACAACTCCAGGTGTCTGGCTAGCATTACTGCCATAAAAAGTCTTTAAAAAGATAGCTGAAAAAAATAGCTACAGAAAGGATTGGTTGTGGAGAGAAGGAGTTTAATTTTAGATGTGTTTAATTACAAGGAGTCTTAAAGAATTTCTTAGCCAGATTCTGGGGGCTCACGCCTGTCACACTAGCTACTCAGGAGGCAGAGATCAGGAGGATTGAGGTTTGAACCAGCACAGGCAAATAGTTTACAAGACCCTACCTTGTAAATAGTCAACACAAAAAAGGGCTGGTGGAGTGGCTCAAGTGGTAGAGCACCTGCCTAGCAAGTGTGAGGCCCTGAACTCAGACCCCAGTACTCTCCCCCCCCAAAAAAGAAATTTCTTATAGGGCTGGGGATATGGCTCAAGTGGTAGATCATCTACCTGGCCAGTATGAGGCCCTGAGTTCAAACTCCTGTATCTCCCCCTCCACCCCCCAAAAAAAGTCTTATAATTAAGGAATGTGTTCTAATAAATTTAATAAACAACTACAGATATTAATTATTAAAATTTCTCAAAATAATTAAAAGATTTTGAATGGGATAGCAAAAAGAATGAGACAGGAAATTTCAGCTAAATTCTAATTGTTAGGATTTCTAGCCAGTTGAGACTGAGCTAAGAGGACAGTCAAGTTCAAATCCACTATGAGCTTCCTGCATCCAGGGTTTCTTAATGTTAGCTATCCTGTTGCTCAGTCATTGTATGTAACAGCATAAATATGTCACTGTTGAAAAGCATGAAGGACATATTATATGTAAGGGTTTTAAAAAGCATAAAATATAATACAAATGTAAGACTGATGATGTATTCATTCAAACAAATATTTATTGATAGAATTTCAGGCTAAGAAATTCTTAAGTTGGAATAGAGCCTCAGAAACTTCACGTGCACACAAATACCTGAGGATTGTGTTGTAATGTGGAGTTCAATTCTGTAGTTAAGAGTGGGGTCTGTGAGTATCTAAGGTTCTGAATTTCTAACAAGCTCCTAGGTGATGTGGAGTGTACAGGTCCTTGATCCAGAATTTTAAGTAGTAAAGTGTTGAAAAGCTTATCCTGTAACTGGGAAAAATACATGTATTTCTTTCATTTGTTGTACCAATAACATTTCTTGAATGAGTGTAGTTGAATAAACAATCTGATGCAATACAAAGTGTTTACATAAGGGTCAGGAGACTTCAGTAGATAATTTAGAATAATAGGCTTTATAGAGTTCTTAAATTTCTCTGTACAGAGCACTTAGACAAAAAGAAAAGGGGGTAGAATTTACCAATCTAAATGTTTTAGCAAGGAAGGAGGAATGCCTAAATTATACTGTTATACCATACTGAGCATTACAATAGTATTAGAGTCCATACATAGATATACAATGATCACTGAATGAGGTTCCCAATTTATTTGTTCTTGAAAGTAAAATTAAGAGTTCATTTATGCAGAGTCAGCTAATTTTGTTTCATGTTGTCTTTTCTTTTTTGAACTTTTTTTTAAGTCTAAAGTAGGGGGAACCAAGCCTGCTGGCGGTGATTTTGGAGAAGTCTTGAATTCAACTGCAAATGCTAGTGCCACCGCCACGGAGCCGCCTCCAGAACAGATGCAGGAGAGCCCGTGAGATTCCTACCTTTGTTCTGCTACCCACTGCCAGATGCTGCGAGCAAGATCCAAGCACATCTTGTCAACATTCATTCCATCAATTTCTACCAGATGTGCTTTTATTTAGCTTTACATATTTCTTTGACCAAATAGTTTGTGGGTTAAACAGAATGAAAATACCTTCACCTCTACTACCAGAAAAAAACACCCTTTAATGTGCATCAAAGGCCCTTAATTTAGGCAACAGTACTATAAAGACAGGTATAGTACCTGGGGAGGCTCACTAGAATGATCTGAGAAGCTGCAGGTGATCATAGTTGCTTTTCTACTTGACAGAATTGCTCAAAATTGCTCTACATCTGAGATGCCAGTTTGATCTTTGTCTTCTGTAAGATTTTCTTTTTTTCCAATTTGAATTTCTATATATTTGATTCCTAACTAAAATTGTTCTTCTGAGTTTTCTGAATCCTGGTTATTAAAAGTTTTGGTGGTGGTTTGTAGGTGATAGGGAAGAACTACCACCTACAAAAATTTTTTTCTTGAATAAATCCTGCTTTCATATAAGGTACATATCTTGGGTGTCTGAAGTCCTCATACTAAAGTAAACAGCTGTATATCCAATATGTTATAGTTCTGTAGGTGACGATGTTTACAGTAGTTCAGACTACTAAGTGACTTAAGTGGGACCCACTCCTATATTCTTGCTAATCACCATTTGTGACAGTAACCATTTCAGCATCTTGGTTATTATGCTACTTACATCAACTTTTCTTTTAAAACAAGATTAAAATTTTAATTTCTGAGTCAAGCATATTGTATTATCAGTAGGTTGAAATATGAGCATACTCATCAATTGTTCAATTGAAAAGCCTGAAGGTGTTTTTAGTCTAGGTAGCTGTAAAAATGCTAAAGTCCTTTACATTCAGGGAAACATTGCTGTCTCTATTTAATCCATTTTACATTCTTTAAAATAAGCACACAAAGCTATGTGACTAATGTAAGTTGAACATTTTTTATATTAAAATGTTGGCGATAACTCCTGAGGTTGTAATGCATTAATAAAAATGGGCTTATCATTTTCTACTTGTTTTCAACGTGGTAGCAGTTCTAAAATGGTACTGTAGACATTCGCCCTACTTTGAGAACTGGGTCTCTGTTAATGAATAAGGCCTCTGGATGGATCTGCACAGGCCAAGGTATTCTGTTTACTCTGATAATTAACCCACCACCACCATCATCTCCTTATGCTGTACATGTTTATGGCCTACAAGGTTTTATCTGTTATTTATCAAGTGTGACTGTTTTATTATTGTTTATGCCAAATGTTAATTGCCAAGCTTGGAATGACCTAAATCATTTTTTGAAAGCATGACTATATTTACTTGAGGATAAATTCTTCTGAAAATCAAATTTGAAAGGCCATACATGTTGTTATAAAATGACATGCTTCCATTCTTGATTGCTAGAGCTTGCGTGTTAGCACTTTGAATGCAATTGATACTCCTTTACATACTTGTGAAAAGCTTAATAAATTCTGTATATCAGTACTATATAGGTCTCAATATTTGTTACGAGACCAGTGGTCTGCAAATAGCTTGTTAATGAATCAATTGTTTTCTAGGCTTTAAAAAAGGGATTTTTAAAAACCATCACTCTAAATCACTGCTTAATGGTATCAGACTAACATATTCTAAGGTACATATTTCCTTCTAGAGGCTGTAAGACTAAGTAAGGTTGTGGTAGCATTGTCCCAAGAAGTGAATTTATAGAAATTTGTCTCTTTATAGAAATACTTTGGTTATTCAGCTTAACTGTTGAATTAGTTTTTCTACTAACTAGTCTTGAATTGTTGTTGTTCCAGTGTTTTCTATTCATCACATTGTTTCCTAGGTGTCCTGTCCTGTGCCTGTCTTTTCAACAGGCAAAAATAAAGTAAGATAACAGTTTCTGAAGTGAGTTGAGGTAAAATATCTTGAAATCTCTTTACTGTCCATATGAGGAAAAATTATATAAATGGTGGTGGGAAGGGGGATGGGTATGAATTGGTGAATACTGGGATAGTTATGAAAGCAACAATTAGAGAATCACTTTTCTAGACATCTTCCTACACTTAATCTAAAAAAAAATGTTGTAAAGTACTCTTGTCTCCTAAAGAAGTTGTAAAAAAAGTGAGGATGAATTTAGAAAAATAAGCATGTCATTAGAAATATTCAAAATGGTCTTTGTGGTAGATTCAATATTCAGAACTCACAGATATTTAAGAAATTGGAAGCACAGTAGTTAGTAGAAATACAGAAAGATGTCCTAGCTACCCTATTGTGTTTTGTTTGGCACCGTAAGAAAATGGCAAGAATGAAGTCTCAGGTATTTGTAAAATCTCAGATATTAAAGCATATAAGAAGTGTAACAGAAGGAAATATCCCTGACAATATCCCCTTCTTACAAAAAGGAATGTCTTTAATTTATGGAGTCTGTGGGAAATTCAGGAAGAGTTCTTATGGTTAAAAGGTCAAAGCAATCAATGGAAGAGAGCAGCATTATCAGTAATTGCATTATCATCTTAACAACTCACAGTAATTATTGATCTATAGCAAACACATTTAATTTGGACTGTTTCTAGATCTGTTAATCAAGATATATACTGTATTTTTTTGTATGGTGTTTGAAAACAATAAAAATTCTATGATTTGGGTACGGGTTATTTTGTACATATTACTTGTTTAGGAAAGGGGTAAGTCCAAAATGCAGCTTCTCTTTCAAATCCTTCTTAGCCTGACTAAAGATCAGTGAACAGCTGTATTGAATCAAGGTATTAAACAAACATAAAAAGGCTACAGGCTGGCTACCAAAAGGTATTTATTAGGTGTCTGTTTACTGCACATATGCCAGAGAAGATGATGCATTAGGCAGTTTGTGAGGATCACATGTTTCTTTATAATTGTTAAAACCAGATGAAAAATCAGAGTCTTGCCCTTAGAAGAAGAGACTTTGACCATTGGGTTATTTTTAGTGTTCATTCCATTTGAATTTGTATTAGTTATAGAAACCATGTGTGGGTTAATATAAAGTTAATATAAAGCATTATCACTTTTAAGGAAGCCAGCAAAAATTGTTTTCACAATTTTGATACTGTTCTGACGCTGAAACCAAAACAAACCCCAAGGTTTCTCATTCTTAGTTTGTAAGCCACCAGGGCAGGGCCTGCATGTGTCTATCACCTGTCAGGATTTCAGACTTCAATAAATACTGTTTGGTGACTCAAATTCTTGCCAACTCATGTAATTTTGGTGTTATTTACTTAAGTTGGTTGGGAGTGTGATTATTTTAATTTGATGGTTTTCCTACCACAGTAAAAGTCAAATGTAATTTTATAGTTTGAACCCATATTTCTAAGTGGTTATGCTGACTTTAACAATGTCCACTTCAAAATACTTTAAAGTTTTCCTTGATTTCTAGGATTAGTTCTGTTCATATATCCCAATTTAACTTTCCAGCTTCTTGAATGCTGTTGCCTATCCTTCATAAATTCTACATGCTTTCTTTAATACTCTTACCTGTTTCGGTGGTTGGCTACACCATGATACTATCTCCCCAGTCTCTCTAGAGTTATTCATTCTTCCAGGCTTTCACCTGTAGTTAAGAGGCACAGATTGCCTTTTTTTCTTTTGTGGTGATGGCAATCAAACCCAAGGTCTCAAGCATGTTAGGCAAGTGCTTTACCACTGAACCACACCCCCAGCCCCAAAAGGCATGAATTTCTAGTCACCTTAAAATCACTGCCACCCAGCCAATAATAGCCACCTTTTTACTGAGCTTTCAGTAAGTGTCCAGGCATTTTACACTTGCATTTTTTAAAATTTAGAGATGTGGTAATTTTACAGTTTGACAGATGCGACCATAGCTAGTAGACATGACGTCAGGACTTGAACTGTTTTCTGTTTACTTTCCTTGCCATCTGCCATTACTAATATTTTTATATGTGTATTAACAACTTGTAAGCTGTAGAGGAGAAAAGAGGTCTGCATTTTTAATAAAACCAGAAGGAAGGTGCAGGTAGAGCAGGATCAACAGCCTTAAGATGCCATAAGGATGTGAAAACATTGCTGCTGCAACAGATGTTCCTGCTGGGTTAGGGAAAAACGTCTGGAGACATCTGTCTTGTTGACTCATTCACTTCTTTAATCTTTCATTTGATCCTTCTGATAATCTACCAAAGGCACAGAACTAAGGCATAACTTGAAGTCAGTTGTTAATTCCTCTTTTGAATGTTGGTGAATTTTTCAGTGTTTTTAAAAAATGTGTTTAATGTAAAAGTTAGCCTTCAATCTGCAAATAAAACTGAAAGCTTTTATTTGTATCTTACTGAGATACAACCCATCAACATGTTCATTTTTAAAAGGTAAGAATTGGAATTGTCCCCAAAATGCCTTTCTCATAGTTCTTCAGAAGTTTGTCATTTGGCTGAGGCAGGACATGAATGTAACACATATATTGAATTTTAGAGTCAGGACCTTAGTAACTCCTACTTGTTTTGTCCATACTGATGTCAGAGTTTTCAATGCTGGGGACTGAACCCAAGGCCTAAGCAAGCACTGTACTACTAAGCCCCCATACTAATGTGGTTTAAGTTTACAAAGCACTTCCTTAAACTTTGGCACTATGGATAACAGCTTGGTTTTACAAGTAGGAAGGAAGCAGAATCTACACGAAATTTGGTTAGGATTAGGACTACTGTGGGTTCTTAAAGGTCTTTGGCCATGCTCTTTATAATTTACAACAGCCACAGAATAAAGCAAAACTGTTTCAGGCAAGAGTCCATTAATGATAAAGGGAAACAAACAGGTTTAGTGCCTCGAGGTAGAAATCAACCGGAGGTGGATTGCTCTTCAGCCCCAAACTGAATTTGTGAGGATTTTCACACTAGTAGTAGTTTTATGTGATGCCCAAAATTAGGCAGCATTCCAAGTCAGTGAACTTCTTAGTGTTCCGTACAATCTATGCCATTGGTTGAGAGCATGAGAATGACATCTATAGTAAAAGGCATTACTAAAATAGGGTCTGTGACCTTAAAAAATCCTCCTCTCACAGTCCTACTTTCTTCCCACTTTAAAATTGTGTGTAAGCTGTGTGCCACCTGCCCCCAGAATGGCTAGTTGCGGGATTAACAAAACTGGTTAAAAAATTGGACGAAACTGGTGAACACATGAGTATGGTATTATGTTTGATTTTGAAAAGGATGGGCAGCTCACATTGAGAAGAAAAAGAGAAAGTCCAACGTGAGGGTGGAAGCCTCAGGGTGTAATATATGGGCACATTCTGAAATTTCCCAGAAGGGATAGTACCTGTCAGTGACAAAACGTCTCGAAGATTACTATTTCCGCAAGGTGGTGTGTGTGGGGGGTTCCGATTTTAACAGTGCAATCAAGGGCAATCTCATGTTTGGATACGAGTCACAAGCACTTCGAAGGCAAATCTTAGCGGACGTCCAGACTAAAGATTCACATCACCAGTTTTTGCTAACGTCGCCGCCGCACACTGCTCCGCAGCACAGGACAGATCTTGCCCGGGGGCCTGGGAGGGCGGGGCTCTCATCGCCACGCCCCTTGACACGCGCGCTTGCGGAGCGGGGGGCATAGGTCAGAGGTTGGGAAGGCGTCATGGCGGCGCTGTGTCGGACTCGTGCCTTGGCCGCCGGGAGCCATTTTCTACGAATGTTTCTCTTCTCCAGGCCCTTTCGAGGAGTAGGCACTGAACATGGCTCCGAGAGCTGGAGTTCCCATTCCTCAGACTCAAAAACTGGCCCAGGCGGCTTCGCGAGCGCATTGGAACGGCACTCGGAGCTGCAGAGGAAGGCGGAGCTCGGGCGGGTGAGAGAGAGGGTGGGGCCACGCCACGGCGGAGTGGGCCGGCTGGGCGGGGGGTGTGGGCCCCGGCGTAGGGGGTGGAGTTACGTCCGCGACCTGGTGAGCGTGGCGGGGCAGGGTCGGGCCGACTGGACTGCCGAGCAGATCCCTACGCGGACTGCCGAGCAGATCCCTACGCGGACTGCCTGCATCCCAAGACCCGGGCCGAGGGGCGGCGAGGGGCTCAGCTGTCCGCGCCTTAGCGAGCGTCTTTCCGGCGGGCGGGTGGCGGGAGTCACCAGGGGACTGAGCTGCTCTCCGTATTGGTCCACACAGTGGCTTACGATGGCTTCAGCTGCAGCTTGGTGTCTGGCGTAAACATTTGTGAACTAGGTTGATAAGTAAATGATAGAATTATAGTTTTTCTGAACTTGGGCGAATATTCTGTGAGTGCTTCACTTTCGTTTCTGTAAATGATGATTCGTAAGGTTTTTTGTTTTTTTTTTTTTGGTGGTATAGGAGTTTGAACTCAGGGCCTCACGCTTGCTATGCTTGCGCCCTACAATTGAGCCACTCGTCCATCGCCCCTCTCTTTCTTCTTTAAAATTTCCATGTATCTCAACCAATACTTTTGTAAAATTACTAGATAAATTAGATAGAGAAAGTAGACATGAGAACAAACTTATTTTTTTATTCAGCAAGCATGAAATTGGGCTATATAAAAATAAACTTTCTCAATTTGTGTTTATCTTCTTGGGGTATAGTACCAAACAGTTCACAGGTAGGCATTTTCCTGGATTACAGCTCCATTTTAGTAACTAAGTGCCAAAAATTTCCTAAGATTCAAGGATTAGAAGAAGCCTGCTGTGTTAGTTTTCTGCTTTTTTAAAAATTATTTATTTATTTAAGAAAATTATTTGTTTTTTGGGGATTGAACCCAAGGTCTTGTCCTTGGCAGGCACGGTATCACTGGAGTCACATCCCCTGCCCTTTTGTTTTTACTTTGTTTTTGAGATAGGCTCTCACCAACTTTCCCTGGGCTGGCCTCTAAATCTAGCTCACCCTACCTCCACCTCCCTATAGCCAGGATTATAGGTATGCACCACCACACCCAGTTAGTTTTCTGTTGCTATGGCAAATTGTCGCAAATTTAGTGACTTAGAGCAGTAAGAATGCTGAAAGGAATTTTCCTGTTTCACCTTCTGGCTTTTCTCACTCACCTTCCCCCCACCATACACAACACATTTGGAACATTTTCAGAAGTACCTAGAAAATCATTCTCAATTACTAAGTTAATTTGGCAAAAGTGAAAATTCTAGTATCACATGTATAGTAATAATTGTTTGGAGTTCCTAATGTCTCTCATACTTGAGAGTTTCACTTGGTAGGTTTTAATATGAATGTTTGCTTAATGAAGGGAAGAATGTTTGCTTAATTTGTGACAATTTGCCATAGCAAAAACAGAAAACTAGCTGGGTGTGGTGGTGCATACCTATAATCCTGGCTATAGGGAGGTGAAAGTAGGGGGATCTAGATTTAGAGGCCAGCCCAGGTACTTAAGAGTGACCTGATTCCCTTTTCTTTCCTCTCCAGACAGTTCTAGTGGGGCAGCTTAGTTTTTCCAGGAGGAGGCTGGGGTGTTTCTGGCAGCCCTGGCCCATGTATTTTCAGTTCAGACTGGAGTCTCCACGGGCAGTTTTTCTCCACCTAATAAAGTTTAGAAAACATAATTGTACTAGATGAAAGGTAAATGTGTTTGGTTGTGACATGTAGTTTACCTATTCAGAATTCTGGCTCATCTTGGTTTAACGGAATTCCATTCCATTCTCCTCCTGGGGAGGAGGGTATTAGGAGATGGTTGCCCTCTCCATTTTATAGGTTCTTAGGTTTGTAGCATTTCAGTTATGTGGTGTCTTTTACTGGTTCTTAATACTGCTGACTCCAGTTGCTCACCAGTCTAGGTTATTCCGCACGCTGCGATAGAGTTATTTTCCCAAAGTTAAATTTTATAGACCTCCATTCACAATGCCTAGAGATTAAATACACATCTCACACCACTGCCTTGCAGGCCTGCTGCCATTATGTTGGGTCCTGCCTGGTACAGAGGTTAAAAGCTTAGGCTTAGTTTAAGGCTTCAGGATCTCAGACATTCATTCTGCCATCTTACTAGCGGCCTTGGACAAATTACCTACCTGAGTTTGCTTTCCTACCTCACAGTGAAAGTTTATATGAAATAAGTGCTCTCAGTACACTGGTGCAGAGTTAAGCTTTCACTCAGTGGAATTTAGCTTTTATGTGGCCCCAGCCATTTTTCCTTCTTACTGCCTTTTGGAGAATATACCTTCACAGAGATGCTTCCAGAACCACATTGTTCTTTAAATTGAATTCACTGTTTCCTTACTTAATAGTAAACTTTGCCAAGCATGTAGGCTCATCAGGTGTAGCAGGTGTCTGGTGGAAGCTGCTGAGGGGGAGCTATGCATGGGATGAGAGGGCATGCATGGGGCACCTTCCTACTGTTCTGTCAGTTTTGCTGTGAACCTAGAACAGCGCTAAAATCTTTGTGCATGTATGTGCATGTGTGTGCTGAGGACGGGGCCCAATACCTTGTGCATACTAACAAATACTCTACCACTGAGCTACAGCCCCAGGCTTGGCTTTTTGTTGTTGTTGAGATAGAGTCTTGCTTTATAGCTCAAGCCAACCTTGAACTCACAATCCTCCTGTGTCTGCCTCCTGAATACTGGAATTATAAGTATGTACCACCACTTCTGGCTTAATTTTGTGTCTTATGTTTTGATTTTTTCCCCCATTTTTATTAGGTTATATTCCTTCTACAGAGGGGATTCATTGTGACAATTCCAAATAGCCTTACATTGTCCATTGGTTAGATCACCCCCACCGTCTCGCCTCATAGTTTTGTGTTTTAAAGAAAGCATGTAAGATGCTACTTAAAAATGTAAATAGGTTTATATGCAACTATAAGTTGAGCTGTACCATTCAAAGAAACAATAAACTCACATTTTTCCAAGCAAAAAAAAGATCAAAACCAACCAAACAAAAAAACCAAAAAATCTCAAAAGCCCTCATACAACCATGCACATGTCATTTTGTTTAATCCCAAGTAGAAAGACATTTGCAATTTCTGATATGTTAACTGGTGCTGAGTAATAAATGTATACTTCAGAATGAAGTTTTTCTTGACTTTTTTTTCTCTCCAACAACAGAAGTTTCAGAACCAGAGGTATTTAGTCTTTTAGCACTCAGGAAATATTGGCCAAGTGGATCAATGAATGAATGGTACATACTGTGCCTGGTGCACTTCAGTTAAACCTGGGCTAACTGATGTGTTGTGACTGCTCACAGACAGTTGCACAAGTGAACATGTGCAGGCCTGAGCATATCAAATGTGCCTCTCCACAGTAACAGTTGAGCAAGAAGAAAATTGAAAGTACCACATTTGTTTTAATTTTAAAGTTGATTGTAAGTTTTTGGTACATTTCTTAATTATGATGAAGAACATGAGCATTTGTTAGGTGATGATGGGGATTCAATTTGTGAGAAAACCCATTTTACTTTCTGGAGTTTCTGATTCTATTTAATTGAAGAGTATCCTGGCATTACAAGATGAATACTTACCGGTGGTCAGGAGTTTTGAAAAACAAGTTAATTATTCACAAATTATAAAAGTAGCACTTTACTATTTCAAATGTTTTTATTAGTGTAAGTTACTCATAGAAAAGGGTTTTATGTGGTATTTACATATGTGCATATAATTTTTTTTTTTGGTACTGGGGCTTGAACTCAGGGTGTTGCACTTACTAGCATTACAGGTGCACTACACTTGAACCATACTTGCAACTCTTTTTCCTCTTGTTATTTTGGCAATAGAGTTTCATCTTTTGTTCAGGCCAGCCTGAACTGTGACCTTCCTATTTTATGCTTCCCGCAGTCTCTTGGATGACAGGCGTGTTCTACCACACCGAGATTTTTTTCATGAGATAGGGTCTCCCAAACTTTTTTGCCCAGGTTGACCTTGAACCTTGATTCTCCCAATTTTAACCTCATGTAGATTGGGATGCTAGGTGCATACCACAGTGACCAGGGATTTATTGACATGGGGTCTTGCTAACTCTGCCTCTGCTGTCCTCAAACTGAAATCTTCATGATCTGTCTTCTCAGTAGCTAGGATTATAGGCGTGAGACTGGCTTCTTCAGTCTTTTTTTTTTTTTTTTAATAGTTTTTAATCACAGAAGTCTTTTACCTCCTTGGTTAAGTATATTCCTAAGTTTGTTTTGTTTTGTTTTTTTGCAACTACCGTGAATGCAGTTGTTTCTCTGATAATTGGTATATAGAAAAACTACTGATTTTTGTGTGTTGGTATTTTTATCCTGCTACTTTGCCAAAAGTGTTTTATCAGATCTAACAGTTTTTGGTGAAGTTGTAGGGTCTTTCAAGTATGATATCATGTACAGATAGAGGATAATTTGATGTCTTCATTTCCTACTTGTATCTGTATTATTTCTTTCTCTTGCCTTATCGTTCTAAGAATTCAAGGACTACATTGATTAAAAGTGGAGAGAGTGGACATACTTGTCCTGTTTTGGATTTTAGAGGAAATGCTTTCATTTCTCTTCATTTAGTACAATGTTGGCTATAAGTTTATGGTATACATCCTCCATTATATTGAGGTATGATCCTTCTCTTTCTAGTTTCTTCAGTGCTTTTGTTATGAAGGATGTTGAATTTTTTCCCAGGGTTTTTCTGTATCTATTGAGATGATCATTTAATTTTTGTCACTGACTCTATATGCTGTATTGTATTTATTGATTTGCATATGTTGAACTATCCTTCCATCCCTGCAGTGAAACTGACTTGATCATGGTGTATGGTCTTTTCAATGTGTTGTTGAATTTGATTTACAAGTATTTTAATGAGATTTTTAAAAATACGACAATCCAGGAAATTGATCTATAGTTTTCTTTTTTTGTTATTCTCATCCAGTTTTGGTATCAGGGAAGTACTGGTTTTATATGATGAGTTTGAAAGAGTTCTTTCCCATTCTATATTACAGAGCAGTTAGAGGAGTTTTGGTGTTAGCTCTCTTTTTAAAGATCTTGTAGAATTCATCAGTGAATCCATCCCATTCTTGGCTTTTCTTTGTTGGGAGATTTTATTACTGCTTAAATATCATTGCTTGTTTCTGATCTCTTTTTGTTTTTTATATCCTCTTGGTTCAATTTTGGTAGGCCATATGTGTTTAGAACTTTTTGCATTTCTTCACAATTTTCCAACTTACTGGAATATAAGTTTTCAAACTATTCCCTCATGGTCCTCTGGATTTCAGTGGTATCTGTTACAATATCCTCCCTTTTCATCTGTAATTTTATTTATTTAGGTCTTCTTTATTTTTTTTGGTTAATTTGACTAAGTGTTTGTCAATAGTGATTATCCTTTCAAAGATCCCACTCTTCATTTCGTTGATCCTTTGTATTGTTCTTTTAATCTCTGTTTCATTAATTTCAGCTGTAATTTTTAGTGTTTCTTCTGTTGGTTTGCAAGTTGGCTTGTTATTTTGCTAAGACCTTCAGATGCATGATTAAGTTATTTGAGATTGCTCTGATTTTTCTTTTTGTTTTGTTTTTTTTTAAATTTTGGGGGGGTCTTATGGAGGCATTTGAATTCAGGGCTTTGTGCTTGTTAGACAAACGCTCTACTACTGGAGCCATAACTCCAGCCCTTTTTGCTTTTTAGGTTATTTTTCAGCTAGGCTCCAGGGTTGGCCTTGGACTACAATCTTGCCATCCTCTTATCTATAGTCTCTTGCATTGCCGGGATGACAGATGTGTGCCACCATGCCCAGGTTATTGATTGACATGGAGTCTTAATAACTTTTTGCCTGGCTGGTCTCAAACTGTGATCCTCCAGGGCTCTGCCTCCTGAGTAGCTAGGATTACAAGTGTAAGCCACTATGCCAGGCTCTCTGATTTTTTGTTTTTTAAATATAGGCACTCCTAGCTATCAACTCTCCTTTCAGAACTGCCCTTGCTGTGTCCCAAAGGTTCTGGCAAGTTGCTTTCATTCTCATTTGATTCTAGGAATTTTTAAGTTTTCCCCCTAATTTCAGTGACCCATGGATCATTCAAAAGTGTATTGCTCCATCTCTATGTGTTTGTATATTTTGATTTAATTCTTACAGTCCTTGAAGTATAGACTTGTGTATATGTGCACCTTAGAAATAAGTGATATGTAGTAAGAGCCAAGCAAATTGTCCTTACAGAGACATTCTTCTGTAATCAGGAATTGAACCAAGCACAGTGTATCATGAATTCCTCATCGTAGTATTTCACTGAAGTAGTAGATAAAGGGAATTCAACTTTTTTTTTTTTGATGGGACTGAGGTTTGAACTCAGGGCTTCACATTTGCAAAGTAGGCACTCTACCACTTGAGCCAAACCAGCAGCCTGGGAATTAAAATTAAAGGGCCTGTAACACCATTATTTTGTTATTAGGGTCTGTTCATTTTTGTAACCAACATAACATAAATTTATGTATAAAGGACCCAGAGATGTTTGCTAAAGATACATTTTCAATCAGATACTTTTTTCTGTCTTTGGTGCTAGGGACTGAACACAGGGCCTTGTACATTCAAGGCAGGTACTCTACCACTGAGCTACATTCCCAGCCATTTTTTAAAATCCTAACACCTTAATCTCTCTTATGTCACTTAGACCATAAAAATTTATAGAATTGTGAATTGCTGTAGTATATAATCCATCCCATAGCCACAAGGTGGCAACAGTTATGCAAAGAATTGTGCTCTCTGCTTTATGGATATTACTACTATTTCTTAACAGTAGAGGGGGGCATGTCACTTCTCAGCACACTGGAAAGTGGTTTGCAGAGTGGTCTAGGGGCACACAGTATCCTTTTATTTCAGCTTATTTATTTTAATGCTGATGGTTTAAGACACTTTGTAGTTTTGCCTTATTTTAGCAATATATTAAGTAGATTTCATGCAAATATTTTAAAAAATGTTTTTCATGAATATTTCTTACTATTTTTTATTTCAAAATTCTGGAATGTTCCAGGAGACAGAACACTTAAATCAAATATCTAGTTCTTTTGAAAATACTGAAAAACCTTAAAACACAGCTTGTTTAAAGGATTTGTTTTATATAAAAGGGAAATTTTTTTTATATAAGTTTTAAATCCACTAAAATTCATAGAGTACCAAAGTTATCTACCTTCATTTAACTTTTCCCTCTCCAATTTTATATCGACAACTTCTAAAAAATACACAGCTTTAAAAATAATTTAATATACATAGGAATACTAAAAAATATTTCTGATTTTTACCCATGATGCCAACCTTTTATTTTTTTTGCGTTATAGAATTTTAGAAGTTATCTGTGTTAGTAACGAAAGTCTTCTGAAATGTTTACTTCCGGGTAGAGTGTGAGCATTTTTAAAGCATTATTAGAGAAAATGACCAACTAGTATAAGGCTAATCAAAGAGTAAATTGAAGTACATAGAATTCTCAGGGGAGAGTAGGTTTTTATGAACACCTATAGTATACTTATAAGCAGTACTATGTGTTTCCTAAAAATGCTGTATTCTGTATATATTTTGTTTTGTGGGTGGTCTTAGGATCTGATACATTCACATTCTTTCATGAATTTTCACTAATTCACTCTGTTACTTGAGCCACACCTCCAGTCCTTTTGCTTTTAGTTTGTTTTTGAGATTGGGTCTTACTAACATTTACCGTGTGCTTGCCTCAAGCCCTGATCCTGTCTGTGACTCTTGAGTAGCTACAGGTGCTACCACACCTGGCTTATACTTTTTAAACTCTTGGTTTTTTTATCCAGAAATTTTTAATGTGCTTAAGTTTTGTTTTATTTTGTTTTTTGCTTATAAAGGTTATATATGAAGATTTTTATTACATCAGTTTTGTAACATGATTATAACCCTTTATGTTTGTTTTTATCTATTGGCATCAAGTAACATTGGAAGTAAAAGAAACTAACCACATTTGAGCAGGGCCTGATTTATAGGGATTTAGGAATAAAATTAAATAGTTTTTATTCAGTTTGGGTTTTGCCTTCCTAAATTTTTAAGGCTTTGCAACTCCACTGTTGACAACAGCTAAGCAGTGAGACCTGACACAGGGAGGTGTCGGTCCAGGTGTTAGCAATTCAACAAGTTGCTTGGTTGGTCTCTGACCAACTACCCAAGTTGGTACGCTTGGGTTCTCCAAAGGAAGTAAGGGAACGCTGTGAGTTAGATGTTACTGGGGTAGAGAGTATTTATCCCAAAGGCATGAAAACGTATGTTCATATAAAAACTGGTACTTAAATATTAATAGCAGCTTTATTTCTTTTAAAAAATGTTTCTATTAGTATGTGATAGTTATGCAGGAGTTTCATTGTAATGTTTATATATGCATATATTGTACTCTGGTTTGACTTATCCCCTCCATTATTCTCCTTCTTCTCCCACTCCTCTTCTTGAAATGACTGACAGGTTTCAATGTTCCATATCCATACACGTATAGAAAGTGCCACAACCATGTTCACCCTCCTTTACCCTCTTCATTTACCTTCCCCTTTACATGACTAGTTCTGCATTCCTGTCCTTCACTGTTTTAGTGTCTGTTCATTGTTCAGTGTGATTTTGCCTTGGTATTTTACCTGCAAATATATTGTACTTTAGTCAGTCAAACTTCCTCTATTACTGTTCCTTACATTTTTCCCCCTACCCTGTATTCAACAGTTTTCAGTGTGTTTCGTTGTATCTTGTTCTTACGTGGATGTGATGTATTTCAGTATTATTGAATAATAATATTTCAGTATTATTCACTCCCTATCATTCTTTTCTTTTCCCCCTCCCTTAGTCTCCTCTTACAGTCCACTTTTGGAAACATGTTCTGCAAATATATGTATGTATACGATAATGCTTGTATTTAGATCTATCTTCCACATATGAGGAAAAATGTGGCGATTGTCTTTCTGAACCTGGCTTACTTCACTGAACACAGTTGTTCTCCAGTTCCATTGATTTACCTGTGAATGACAAAGTTTCACTTTTCTTTATGGCTGAATAATATTCTATTGTATATACGTACCACATTTTCTTAACCATTCATCATTTGTAGGGCATCTGTGCTGTTTCCATAGCTTGGCTATTGTGAATAATGCTGCAATAAACATGGGTGTGGAGGTTCCTTTGTTGTAATCTGACTTACATTCCTTTGGGTATATCCCTAGGAATAGGATTGCTTGATTATATGGCAGATGTATTTTTAGTTTTTTTGAGGAACCTCTGTACTGTTTTCCATAGTGGTCGTACTAATTTGCATTTCCACCAGCAGTGTATGAGGTTTTTTTTTTCCCACATCCTCGCCAACATTTGTTGTTGTTTGTGTTTTTTTTTTTTTTTTTTTTAGTAAGTTAGGATTTACTTTTGTAAAAATATGTTGACAAATATTGTATCTGTATTTGGAAAATTGTAACACAAATAAAAAACACAAAACATCCAATGTAACACTGATCTCCCATGCCTGACTCAGATATAGATGCTGAGTATTTTATATTGTATACAAAGAATTTCAAAGTTCCATCAATGCTTAGTATATACTATTATTATTCTTTACCAAGATCTTCATGAAATTTAAAAGGCTGGTTTAAAAGTAGTTATTTCTTTTCTTGAGTAGTCTAAAATATGTCAATGTGGATTAGCCTTCAAATTTTCAGGGCATGAAAGAGAGTACAAATAGAGTACCCCAGAATATTTTTTAACACAGTTAGGATCATTTCATTTCTAGTAAAGCCAGGAACAACTTTAACTTTTAGGTATTTAAAATTAAAATACCCTAAGCAAACATAAAAGGTGTTTTTGGGTCAACTTATTCTTAGTACAAGTAGTATATGTCAATCGATTTCCAACCAAATTCTTATAAGCATTCAAAAAACACTTGTACTGTGTAATTGTTAAACAATACACCTGTGTAGCGGAAGATACAAGAATTCTTAAAGAAACAAAAAAATCTCAAACTATTCAACTCCTAAAATAAGAAATTTGCAAATTAAGAAATTATCAATGTTGCATGGAGAATACTTTCAAATTCACTTTTAACTGCTTGACATGTAATTTAAAAAGATTACAGTCAAACTATTTATTAGTATTTATAGAATGCTACCTTTCTGGGCATATTTGTTATACACAACAGTTTTTAATTAAGAAGAAATCACTTCATAGTTTTAATCACATAAGACCAGCAAAAGGAATAATCTGATACTTGCTCAATGTCAATTCTGTCCATTAGTAGTATAATAGCCAAGAATCTGACTGATAGTCCACTTATTTGGGTTACATATTTCCATGTGTCTCTTTCAAGAGCAGCTCAATGATTTGGGGGGTAGAGACCTGGTTAGTACAATACAGAGAACATAAGGGGAAGGTAAAAAATGACATTTAACACTACTGCCAGTACTTATCTCATTAGGGTAATAACTAAGGATAGTATTAATTTTTGTGTGATTTGCTTTCAAAGCCATTAACCTGAATGTGACGTATATACACAATACATACACAACCCTAAGCAAAATACTTTTCATAAGTGATATTACATTTAAAAAATTGGAAATAGTATCTGTGCTGATTTGTATTTTGATTTAGTGGAACAAGAAGAGAACAACATTCAACTAGGGAGGGTTATACTGACAATAAAGCTCTTAAATTCAAAATGTCTTCCTCTCCCTTTGTACTTACCACAGGCTATACAATGTCCTGAGAGGATTCATTATGAGGAAAATGTCAATCACAGCTTTAATAATGTACTTTGGAAGGAGCTAATGGAAAGCAAATTGTAAGGTGACACTTCATTTTTGTTTTCAAATAAGTGGTCTTAATGTTTCTTCTTATAGAAAAAGTTTAAATCAGTTTATTATAAATATATCTAAATCATTAATTTTTGCAGCTTTCAGGTAAAGTCCAGCACTTTGTTTATACAAAGTGTATGAGAAGAGTTCAGTAGCGATCATCTAATCTTAAGTTGTGACATCATCCACTCAAGTCCTTGGCATAATCCCTCTCCAGTAAGAGCACAACATGCCTGGATATGCCACTGGTGATCTTTAATAGAAGTTAGCTTCAAAAACTGGGAGACTTCTGCCACAGTCATGCATTCTTTAACATCTTGTTTATTAGGAAAAATCAGCAACCCAGCTTTCCTTAGGTCCTCGTGTGCTAACATTTTATAGAGTTCTTCTCTAGTTACAGAAATTCTCTCTCTGTATGTACTGTCCACAACAACTATTACAAACTCTGTGTTAGTATAGTAAGTGTTCCAGGAAGAACGAAGAGATTCTTGGCCACCGATATCCCACATTAGGAAACGTGTGTTATTAATCACTATCTCTTCTACATTACTTCCTATTGTAGGGGATGTATGTACAACTTCATTCATAGAAAATTGGTAAAGGATGGTAGTTTTCCCTGCATTATCCAACCCAACAATGATAACTTTGTGCTCCTGGTGATTGAACAGTCTCCATATCCTGGTGAAGAGAATTCCCATTCTTGGGCAGCGGACCCCCTCCAGCCCCCGGGCCGCCTGGCCTCCCCTGGCTCAGGCTGTGGGAGAGGGAGACGCGCTGGGGCCTCCGCCTCTGCTGCTGCCGCTCCCGCGCAGGACACCGGCCCGCTTCCTGGGAACCGGAGGGAGGCCAAAGCCCAGGCCGCCCTGCAGCGCGCGAGGCCCCGCCGCTACCGCCGCGGCACTCGCCTGACTCGCGGACATCGCCGCCGCGTTGTCTGCCAGGAGCCTCGCAGGCCACCGTCCTCCCCCAGCTCCTCTCAGGCGGCTGTGGTCTTGTTTGTGTTCTTGATGGTAGCTATTCTAACAGGAGTGAAGTGGAATCTTAATGTGGTTTTGATTTGCATTTCCTCTATGGTCAGGGATGTTGAGCATTTCTTCATGTGTTTTTTGGCCTTTTGTACTTCTTCCTTTGAAAGATTTTTTTCTGTTCATTTGCCCATATTTCATCATTGGGTCATTGATTCTTTGGGAGTTTAGTTTTTTGAGCTCCCTGTATATTCTGGTTATTAATCCCTTGTCAGATGCATAGCTGGCAAAGATTTTCTCTCATTCTGTGGACTGCCTCTTCAGTCTGGTGACCATTTCTTTCTTTCATTGTGCAGAAGCTTTTTAGTTTCATGTAGTTCCACTTGTCAACCCATTCTCCTAATTGCTGAGCTTTTGGAGTTCTGTTTAGGATGTTATTGCCTGTGCCTGTATAATCCAGTGTATTCCCTACTCTTTCCTGTAGGAGTTGCAATATTTCAGGCTTTATATCAAGGTCTTTGATTCATTTTGAATTGATATTTGTACAGGGTGAAAGACATTGGTCTAGTTTCAGTCTTCTACATGTTTTCCCAGCAACATTTGTTGAAGAGGCTGTCTTTTCTCCACTGTACATTTTGGGTGCCTTTGTCAAAAATCAGGTGGTTGTAGTTGCATGGATCTCTGTCTGGATCTTCTGTTTTGTTTCACTGGTCTGCATGTCTATTTTTGTGCCAGTACCATGCTGTTTTTATTGCTATGGCTCTGTAGTATACTTTGAAATCAGGTATCGTGATACCTACAGTGTTACTCTTTTTGCTCAGTATTGGCTTGGCTATTTGCAGTCTTTTGTTTCCATGTGAATTTTAGGGTTGATTTTTCCATCTTTGTGAGCAATGTCATTAGAATTTTAATGGAATTGCTTTTGATAGTGTAATGATTTTCATGATACTAATTCTGATCCATGAATGTGGGAGATCTTTCCATTTTCTGATGTCTTCTTTAATTTCTTTCTTTAGAAGTTTATAATTTTTTTAGAGGTCTTTCACTTCCTTTAAAAAAATTTTTTTAAGGCTATTATAAACGAAATATCTAGAAAGGCTATTGATTTTTGTATCCTGTTACTTTGCTAGAGGTTTTTATAATGTCTAGGGTTTTTTTTTGTTTGTTTGTTTGTTTTTTTGAGTCTTTTAGGTATAAGATCATGTCTTCTGCAAATAGGGATGATTTGGCTTCTTTCTTTCTTACATGAATTCCTTTTATTTCTTCTTCCTGTCTTATTGCAAACTTTGTCTTACTCCAAAACTTTGTTGAATAAGAGTGGAGAGAGTAGACACCATTGTCTCATTCCTGACTTTGAGGAAGTGGTTTCAGTTTTCCCCCATTTAGTGTGATGCTGGCTATGTTTGTTGTATACAGCCTTTGTTATGTTGAAGTACATTCCTTCTATTTCTAGTTTCATCAGAGCTTTTATCAAGAAAGGATGTTGACTGCAGAGTGGTTCAAGTGGTAGAGCCCTGAGTTCAAATCCCAGTACCACCCCAAAAAAGAATGTTGAATTTTGTCAAAGACTTTTATGCATCTGTTGAGATGATTGTGTGATTTTTATCCTGCAGCTTTTTCTGTAATGGTAAGAACTGGAAACAGCCCACATGCCGTTCAACTGGTGGATGGTTAAATTGTGGTAAATCCTTACCATGGAATATTGCTTAGCCATAAAAAGTAATGAGTGACTATTACTTGAAATGGTTTGAATAACTCTCAAGGGAATTATGACAAAAGGGAAAAAAAAGCCAGATCCAAAAGGTTACATGCTGTGATTTAATTTATCTGGCATTCTTGAAATGACAGAACTATAAATAAGATGGAGAGCTTATCATGGTTGCTAAGAGTTAAGCATGGGATGGATGGGTAGAAGGGAAGTGGAGAGTTACAAATCATCAAACCAAGGGATCCTGTGTCAATGGAACCATTCTGTTTGCGATGTGAGATGTGGGGGATTTGTAAAGAGGTGGAGCCTTGTGTGAGAGGTTGGATCATTGGGGGTGTTGCCGTTGGGAGTAATTGATGTATTTGTTGTTAGACCCACTTAGTTCCCATGAGAATGAGTTGTTGGAAAAGAGAGAGCCTATCTGTGAATAGCTGTTTGGCTTCATGTCTTGCCATGAGATTTGTTCTACTTGCATGTGCTTCCACCATGATGCCATCCTCCATGATGAGACACAGTCACTAGAGCTGGCACCATGCTATTTGGATGTTCAGATCCCCAAATTTTAAACTGAATAAACTTGTTTTCTTTATAAAGTACCCAGCCTCAAATATTTTGTTATAGCAAAGGAAAGTGCGCAGACTCATTTTTGTTCTCACTGTGTGCCCATTCAGAGAGGTCTGTTCACAGATCTCTTTTCCATACCTTGTCATCTATTTTCCAAACATTTCCTTCTAAATTCCTGACCATCCAAAAATCAGAATTTTTGATAACTAATATAAGCTATCTATCTTTCCAGGGAAAGTTATCATTTATGTGTACTGCCCAGAGTTTTACCTGCTGTTCCTTTACCACAGTCCTTCAGTGTCATCCTAGTTCTACACTGTGAGTCACCTACAGAGAACTCTCCAAGTCTCTAATCTCCATCTGCCACAGACCATTCAAGCAGCTCTGCATCTGCCAGGTCATATAGCCCAGCAAGCTAACTGGCTTGCTCATGAGCCTGGACCTGTTATGGAGCTTTACCTTGTTCCAGGGCCCACTCAAAACTGGCAGCTTTCAGGGTATTTAGTAAAAAGATTGGATAAATATGCCCAAATAATTTATTTATTGCCTCCAGAATTCAAAAAGAACCTCTTGGCATTGTGCTTCTTTCCTATTAGTAAGAAAGGGTATCTTTACACATTCCAGATCACTAGCCCTTAGGAATTTCACCAGATGGGACTTACTTGCCTCCTCCCGTATACATATGTCTTACCCTGCATCTAGAAGGAGTTGCAAAGTGTAATGGACCATCAGGTTGTCCAGTGGAATGATCTGGCAATAAAAATTCCTACAGAATAGGTTATAACATAGAACTAGAGAACTGATACTATCTTAAGATAATGATCTTTACTAGCAGGTTTAGTAAAAGAACACAATTGTGAAAATCAGTAATTGGATACTAGATGCTGAGGGATATTTGACTTGGTCTAGCCATGTAACAAGAGCTACAGTTGGACCTGCAACCTAAGTTTATGATAAAAACTTTTCATTTTCTAAGCTCCTTCTGTTTTCTGCAGGCCAAACAGGCAAGTTGAATGAGAAAGCATTAGGATCACTGTACTCTTGAATTTGTCTATGGCCCTAGCACCCTGAATGTGCCCAATCTTGTCTGATCTTGGAAAGTTTGGTGGTGTACCAATTGCTGCACTCCTTCCTAGAATGTAGCATTGCCTTCAATTTACTTGTTTGGTAGGTAGAGGAAGTTCTAGTGTTTTCTACTTCCTTAGTTGCCCCAACTCCTCAAATCAAGGAAAAGTGTGGGGACTGTCCCAGTGGCTGAATATTGAAGTGTGCATTTTGCAACCGGGAAGCTAACCTCAGAGTAGTTACATGGGATGACCTAAGCTAAAACACATTGAGCCTGTGACCTCCTAAGCCCCTGTCTGACTGGTGAGATGTAGATCTCCAAGAATTAGTGTTAATTCAGATAATCTCTGAAAAGTCTGATTATTTCCCTTTCTTCAGTGGATGCAGCTCTCTTTGGGAAAGCTATGAGGAAGAGTGACAGTATAAATTTTTGGCAGAACCCTTTCTTAAGGGGACGTGACCTCTTCTTCATGCAAGAGACTGAAGGTCTTAGAAATTGGTTAAACTTTGGAAATTGGTTGAGGGGCCATAACATCCATTTGTGGTGATTCAAGTCAGACTTTTTTCCACTCAAACTAGAGTTGCCCATATATGTTATTTCTAGGAAGACTATAATCAACAGCCAAAGAACTGTAAAGGTCAGACTGTTCTGATTACTGCTTAGGCTCTCTCGCATTATGATAACTGTGCATACCAGGTCTTTGGCTAGTAAGTGCTCACTTGATTTCTGCTCTTTGGGGTCTCATCATCTCTATTGTATTCAGGAAGCTGTTTGTGGCAGATTTCCCACAAGCAGTCCTGGCCTTCTGATAACAGCCACCATACAGTATTTCAGAAATGCTAGTGTTCCACTCACAAATGTTTTTTTCTTGGCCTTGGTGAAGGGAGTATTTTTCCAAACCTTTTAAATACCTTCCTCTATACTAAGGAAGTTCTGGTATTTCAGTTTCATTTTCTGTAGTCTTATCTTGGGTTCAGGTTTCATTCAGCCAACCAAGCAAACTATTAAAGCCACTCGCAGTCTCTTAAACAAGCATTGTATCCAGAATCTCTGCTTAGCAAACCTATATTAATAAATTTGCTCTCAGGCAACACTGTTTTCCTCTCACCAAGATCCAGTACTTTTAGGAACAATTCCCACATGCATCCTCAGTTTCTGCTGGTAGAAACTGGCAACATCATGCAATTCTTTTGGTGTATATTGTACATTTTCATGGACTACACTTATATTTTACCCTTGGGGGTCTGCTGAGACTTGAGTTTGTTTGAAGGTCTAGAACAGTGCTCTTTTTAATAGAACTTTTTGTGAAGATGGAAATGTCCTATAATATGTTGTCATGTATAGCTGTTGAACAATTAAAATATGGCTAGTGTGATTGAAGAGTGAATTTTAAGTTTAATTTCATTTCAATTTAAAATTAGAGTTAAATGGCCACATATGACTAGTGGATACCATACTCAACAGTGTAGGTCTAGAAGCAGTGAGACGTAGTAATGATGGGGTCTTGAGGATGAACAGTCCTTGTAACTACCTCCAGGTGTACCATTGTAGGTTCTTCAGGGGTGGCGAAGTTATCATTTGCAGACTGGGACTTCTTTTACTAGCAGATACTTAGCAGAATTTAGGGGTTTAAAGTCTCCAGAATCATTAGATTCCCAATCCAGTTTTCAGAATCCACTGCCTTCCCAATTATTGTGTAAAGTTTTTTACTAGAGAACCTGCAAAATTAAAAATTCAGTGTGCATTGTCATTTAGCTATCTGTAGGGTTAGACATGGTTTGTGGTTTATTCTTTTGTTTTTCAGAAATCTCAATCTGTGACTCTTTCAGGACTGTCATAGAAACTTCCAGATTCGTTTGGTGGACCTTTAGCTGTTAATTTTAGCAGAAACCCAACACTTTTGCAGCAACCAACCAACACTTTTATACTTCTATCTTTTGACCTAATTGATCTGGAGCAGAAAATATTTGCTCACCACAAAACCTTGCCTTCTGTGGGCACTTGATTATAGATGTCTCCAGGTGTTAATTAAAAAAACTGCTTTGCCAGTGTGTATCATGGATCAGGAAATGAGATCAGTTAATGCCTTTAAATTGAATCACTTCACAGAACCAACCCCAAATAACCCAGAAGAGTTCTGATAATACATCTTAAGGTTCTTTTCCTCTGAAACCATTTGGGTATCTCATCTCTTATGCTCACAGCCTTGGTGAGTGTCTCTTTGTGAGCCAGTTCCTGTCCTGGACATTATTTATTTGTGTTGTCTCTATATTTTTATTATGCAGTATTAGAGTAAGAAGTAGCACTAGGGAGTAATAGCATTTTTAAAAATCAGATTTCTGAAAGCATTTTTCTCAATAGGCTTTTATGTAATGCATCTCTGAAAGAATTTTTTGATGTTGCTTTTGAGAGTGGGTCTCACTATGTAGTCCAGGCTAGCCTTGAACTTGCTGACTTCCTCCAACTCATGATCCTCCTGTCTCAGCCTTGAAAGAATTTTTTGACTAGTGTGTTTGTTGAATATTGGAATGTGGGTAGTGTTCATGTAGATGGTCTCACAGATGGGATAGAAATTGGTTTCTAGATGATTCTTTTTAGGATAATCAGCAAGTATACCAATTCTCTTTTCTTTGTGTTGTAGGAACTAAGATTATACATTTATGTAGCTTTTTTTTTTCAGCTTCTCTTTCATCAAATATAGCAAGGAAGATAAAAAATAATTTTAAAATGTGAAATATATTACTAAAGAAATTGTATAGTACTGACTAAGTTATGTAAGATCTTAGAGCAAGGCATTTGATGTAGTTCTGGAAGTGTTCCACTTCCTAGAATAGTTGGAAGTAAAATTCCATATACCTATCTGCATGCCCTAGCTTTTTTAGTCAGATAACTTCTATCTTATTAGAAACCATAAAGGCATTTTTTGTTTCCAGCTCTGTCTTTTTTCCTCTCTCCCCTCCAGCATCTGCTAGCATATGTCTCATAGCTCTTCTCAGAAAGTGAGAGAAAGAAAGAAAGGGTGTGTGTGTGGGAGAACCTAGTTTCCTCTCATAACTATATTTGCCCCTATCTAGCATAATTATTCTCCTCCTACTATAATGGTCCTCTATTACTAATATTTCTCAACTTTTTCAGTCATCTTCCTTCATTAAGAAATTTTTGAGCACATGTTCCAAATGTTCACTTTAAAAAGATGTGTAAGTACTATAGTACTATTTAGTATATACATTTTAAAGCATACACATCTATCCTCACACAAATGTTATAAAGACTGAAGTAAAAAAAAAAAAACCCTACAAATAGAAATGGCAGTGTTTGCTTCTTTTGTCCTATGGATTATCATGAAGACCACTGTTCTTTCATATGGCCTGTCTTCTTTCCTTCAGGCCTACTCTAGATTTGTATTCTTTGGTTCCAAACCTCCTATAAACTTTTAACTTTCTCTACAAGTATTTCTTGGTGGCTCACTTGATTTCTCTTGATAACTTTTCTTTCCTTTAGTAGAGGTTGTGGTGAGTCCATGACTAGGAGTAGGAAAGGAGTTATCATGGTTCTTATTTCTCAATACCATTTCACACTACTGTTGTATTAGAAATGCTTTTTAAAAGGCTCCTTGATAGGAATCCTCTCAATTTTTTCAGTTTTTTTTTCTTTAGCATCAGTTTGCAGTTCTCTATATTTCTACATCTCTGTATCTCTACATCTTCAGTGACTTCAGCATCTTCATTGGTGACTTCATCAGTACTTTGGCCACATAATTTTTTATATATTAACCTTGTATCCCGCAGCCTTGTTGCTATCATTTATTAGTTCTAGGAGTTTGTTTTGTTTTGTTGTTGATATTTGTGGATTTATCTACATAGATGATCATGCATCTGCAAAAAGTTTTACTTCTTCCCTCCCTAGCTGTATAGTTCTTTTTAGTGTTATTGTTTCTGTTTTGTTGGTCTTATTGCCTTGACTAGGACTTCCAGTATGAGATTGATGTTAAAAAGCCATGTGAAGGGGATATGTCCTTGCCTTCTTCCTGAGCTTAGTAGGAAATTTCATGTTTCTCATCATTAAGTATGATGTTAGCTGTAAGGTTTTTAAGGATATTCTTTATCAAGTTGAGAAGTTCCTCTCTATTCCCAGTTTACTGAGAGTGTTTAATCACAAGTGGGTGGTTGGATTTTGTCAAATGCTTTTTTGTGTAATTATTGGTATGACCATGTGATTGATATTATGGATTACATTATTTGATTTCTGAATGTTGAACCTGTCATAAATCCCACTTGTATGGGATTTAAGTCATTGGATTTGATTTGCTCATATTTTGTTGAAGAATTTTGAATCTTTTCATGAAAGATATAGTCTCTAGTTTTCTTTTCGTGTACTGTCCACGAGTGGTTTTGGTATTAGAGTAATGCCTGCCTCATAGGATGAATTAGGAAGTATTCACTCTATTTCTATCTTCTGAGAGGGACTGTAGAGAATTTGTATAATTTCTTCCTTAAGTGTTTGATAGAATTCACCAGTGCATTTATCTGGGTCTGGTGCTTTCTGTTTTGGAAGGATATTAATTATTGATTGAATTTATTTAATAGATATTAGGCCTAATTGAATTGCCTGGGGTTTTTTTCTGGTGTGAGTTTTGGTGGACTGTGTCTTTCAAGGAATTGGTTTGTTTCATCCAGGTTATCAAATTTCTGGGCACAGAGTTTTTTCATAGTTTTCCTTTATTATCCTGTTAATGTCTGTGGGATCTATAGTGATGTCTCCTCTTTCATTTTTGATACAGTAGTGTCTTCTTACCTATGGTTTCACTTTGTGTGGTTTCCATTACCTGGAGACCACAAGAAGAAGAAGGTTGACTACGGCATAATAAAATATTTTGAGAGAGAGAGAGAGAGAGAGATTCCCGTAACTTTTTATTACAGTATATTGTTATAAGTGTACTATTTTATTGCTATTATAAATCTCTTATTGTGCCTAATTTTTAATTTTACTTTATCACAGGCATGTAATATAAGAAAAAGCATAGTACGTGCAGGGTTTGGTACAATCTGCAGCTTTAGATATCCAGCAGGGGTCTTGGAACATATCCCCCACGGATGCTGGGGGACTACTATATTAGTACTTTGTGTCCTCTCTCTTTCTTGGTAAGCCTGGCCAGAGGCTTATTAAATTTATTAATCATTTAAAAAAACCAGCTTTTGTCTGTGTTGATTTTCTCTATTGATTGTTCTGTCAGTTTCATTGCTTTCTGCTCTGATTTTAATTTTTTTCTTCTGTTTACTTTGGATTTAATTTCTTTCTTTTTCTAGTTTGCCAAGATGGAAGCCTAAATGATTGATTTCAGAGTTTGCCTTGTTTCTAAGATGTAGTCAATACAATAAATTTCTCTTTCAGCACTGCTTTCACTGCATCCCTGGTCCCACAAATTTTGATAAGTTTTGTTTTTATTTTCAGTTAGTTGAAAGATTTTTAAATTTTCTCTTGAGATTTTTTTTTTTCTTTGTCCCATGTGTTTAGAAATGTGTGTGTACTCTCCAAGTATTTTGCAGTGTTTGAAGCTGTCTTTCTGTTACTATTTCTAGTTTAATTCCATTGTGGTCTGAGAGCAGATATTGTATGATTTCCATTTTTTAATTTTGAAGGTATGTTTTATGGAGGTGTGTTAGAGTATTATCTAACTTGGTGAATGTTCAATGAAAGTTTGAGGAGAAGTTGTATTCTACTGTTGTAGGATGAAATAGTCTGTGAAAGTCCATTATATGCAGTTGGTTGATGGTGTTAATAAATTTAACCATGTCCTTACTGGCTTTTTGCTTGCTGCATCTATTTCTCATAGAGGGGTGCTGAAGTCTTTAACTGTAATAGTGGATTTATTTATTTTTCCTTGCAGTTCTATCAGTTTTTGCCTCATATATTTTGACTAATGCTGTCATATACATATACATTAAGGATTGTTGCATCTTTTTGGAGAACTGACCCCTTTATCGTTAATAAACTATAGTAACAAACTGCTATCTGTTAGATCATTTAGAATAAGAGAAGGGGGTGGTGGAGTGACTCCCAAGTGGCAGAGCACCTGCTTGGCAGGCTTGAGGCCCTGAGTTTAAACTTCAGTACCAGCCAAAATAAAAAAAGAGTAAGAAAAATAAGTTTTTATTTTACTTGTATTTATTTCTGTTTCAATGCTGTTCCTTTCTTTATGTAGATACAAATTTCTGGTCTTTAAATTTTTCTTCTCTCTGTAGTATTTCTTTTAACCTTTCTTGCAAGGCCTACTATGACAAAAAATTCCTTCAGTTTTTGTTTGTCTGATAATGTCTTTCTCTCCACCCCCTTCCATCCCCCCACCCCGCAACACTTTAGATATTTCTTTTATCTTCTTTTCTGTATGAGAATTTGTAAGTAATTCTTGTCTTTGCTCGTCTATAGATAGGATATTTTTCCCTCTGGTTTCTTTTGGATTTTTTTCTTTATCTTTTTATTGTCTCCAGTTTGAAAATGATACAGTGTAGTGTTTGGGGGCCCTTATCCTGCTTGGTGCTCTCTGAGCCTTCTGGATCTGTGGTTTGGTGTTTGATACTAATTTGGGGGAAACTCAGTCATTATTGTTTCAAATATTTCTTTTCCTTCTATCCTTTTTTCTCCTTCTGGAATTCCCACTATGTTTTATCTTACACCTTTTAGATATTCTGTCGCACTCTCCTTCCCCACCGTGTTTTTTCTCTTTGTTTTTCAGATTGTGCAGTTGCTATTGAGATACCATTAAGGACAGAGAATCTTCCCTCATCCGTGTCCAGTCTACAAAAAGCCCACTGAAGCTAGTTTTCATTTCTGTTCAGCATTTTTGATCTCTAGCATTCTTTTTGCTTGGATTGCCCTTCTGTTCTTGCCTGGTGTCTGCTTTATCCATTAGAGATCTTAGCACCTTCATCATGGTTGTTTTGGATTTCTGGTCTAGTAATTCCAGCATCCCTGCCATAGTTGAGTCTGAGTCTGATGTTTTACCTTACCTTTAGGCACTGTTTGAGTGTCTTACATATGGCCACATATTTATTTGATCATACAGCAACCCTGTAAAATAGCACCACAATTACTACCCCGATTTTATAAGATACAGCAGCACAGAGCTACAATGCATTGCCTTTGCGGAGCTGGTGAGGCAGAGCCATGATGTGATGCATGAAGCTGACTTCAGAGCCTCCCTTCAGAGCATTCCTCTGCTGCCCTCACTGATTGCTGTCATTTTAATTCTCACTTTTGTAAGCTTGTGTTGCATAACAGGTTATCCCAAACTTAGTTGTCTTCTGAACAGTCTATTCAATTTCATTTTTGAGGAGAGAAAAACTCTTGTATTAATTTTTCTGGGGCAATAGGTTTTGTGCTCTTGAGTATTTTGTGCTGAACATATTGGCTGCGCTGCCTCTGTTTTTAATTCTTCCTCTTGTTTTTATTCTGCCTTTTTGTTCTAGACTTCTGTTATTCCTGGCCTGCCTAAGCCTCAAATCTTTCTGGAATGCTTTGGGACAGATTGGCCTCCCCCTACCCCAGGCTTCATCCTGCACACATTTTTTCTGCATTTCCTTCCATTCTGCTTCACTGGTTCCTAGTCTTCTGCATGCTGTCTGACCACTAGAAAGCATGTGGTTATGCTTCGGGCTCTATAACGTTCTCTTCACTGTTAAGAGGTTAAAATTTCTATGATTATTTTCAATCATTCTTTCCCATCATTTAATGGAATTTCAGAAAGGAGAGAGATAACTGTAAATACGATTTCATCTTGAGGCACTAGCAGTTTATTTTAGCAAAAGAATATTGTTACAAGCATTACATATATTGATTAGTATTGTGGAAATAAAAGTTATTTTTGGACAGTTAATAAAAAGTGAGTCATTCTAGAGCTAGGAGTGGTGTTACACGCCTGTAGTTCCAGCACTCAGGAGTCTGAGACAGGAGAACCACAAGTTCAAGGCCAGCTTTAGCTACATTGAGAGACTTGATTTTAAAAAACCCACAAAAAGTGAATCATTCTAACATTACTTGCAGAGGACTGGTCAAGTGACTCAAGTGGTAGAGTGCCTGCCTAGCAAGTGTGAGGCCCTGAATTCAAACCCCAGTGCTGCCAACCCTCCCTCCACTAAAAAAACCTAAAATTACTTGTCAGACAAGGTACATGTTGAAATCCTTTTTCTTTTCTTTTTTGTGGTACTAGGGTTTGAACTGAGGGCCTCATGTTTGCTAAGTAAGTGCTACCACTTGAACCTCTCAGCTAGTCCTGAAATCTTTTTCTTACTAAGTAGTATGAAAGTAAGTACATATACTATTTCATTATTTTGTTATTGTTTGAGGAAGCTGAGTAATAATGATGTCTTACATTTCTAATACATACCACTTTATATAATCTTTTATTATTTATTTTTGGTGGTATTTGGTTTTTAACTCAGTGCTCAGACTTGCTAGGCAGGCACTCTACTGCTTGAGCCACACCCCCAGCTCTTTTTTTTGTCTTTATTTGTTTTTCAGATAGGATCTTATGTTTTTGCCCAGAGCTAGCCTTGGACCACTATCCTCCTATCTATGTGTCCTGCACATCTGGAATTCAGGTGTGCACTGTTATACCTGATTTGTTGAGATGAAGTTTTACTTTTTGCCTGGGATAGCTTTGAACCTTCCCATCCTCCTGATCTCCACTTCCTGAATAGCTGGGATTACAGGTGGAGCCACTGTGCCTGGCCCTATAAAGCCTTTTTTGTATTTGAAAATATTTAAGAATTTCTGCTGTTTTAGAGTTGGAAGAAAATATAATTGTCCAGTTCTTTTATTTTCAAATAAGAGAACAAATCTGGAGAGGTTAACTTTTTAGCTATTTATTGGCCACGTTTGTTATAGCATTTGGGTTTCTTAAATGATTGTATTATTCTGGTATGCTATATTCTTTCTTACGGGTTTTTTTGTTTGCTTGTTTTTTGCTGTACTGGGGCTTGAACTCAGGGCCTCGTACTGAGGCCCTGTGAGACAGGCACTCTGCATTTGAGCAATGGCTCCCTTCCGCCAGTCCTTTCTTTTTTAGTTTTTTTCAGTGATATTTCTGTCTTTTGGCAACTTTTATTTAAGAAGTAATATACCATACTATGTAGCTTCGACTAGCAGTTATGTTGTTTCTGTGTAGAATGAAGTAGTTGGACTAGTTGATGGCTCATTTTTCTTTTATTACTGAGAATCTTTGACTGCAAGCTATTGTATTAAAGTGTCCTCATGTGCATGATACTTACAATATGTATATACGCTTCATATGTTTTAAGGATTTTAAGTGATACAGTTTTTGTATTTTAGATTTTCTATGGTAAATAATATGAAGAAGAATGCAGTTCTATACAGAAATTACTGCAGTTAGCATTCGGTGCATTTCTTCTGAGGGATTTATATCTATACAATATATGTAATTTACATGTAAAATAATGTAAATATGTGCAGAAACATAAACACTGTTTTCTTAAACTATCTACCAGATAGCCAATGTTTCCCAAAATTTTATAAAGGTTTATATAATAGATAGAACATGTGCAGAACTAAATTTTCTTTTCCTCTTTACCTTTCCTGTGCTGGTCTGCTCTTCCTCTTGGCTCCCTGGTTCCTCCACCTCCATGGCCAGCTGGGTATCCAGTCCTCATGCTCAGTTGAGCTTGGTGTCTTCTGTGTCCTGTGCTCACCACCCTGTCATCTATGTGCTAGCTAACTGAAGGAGCAGCTTAGCAGTTCACTCTTCCCAGCTCTTCTTTTTATCCTTCTGCTCATCTTGCATACTGCTACCACCACTGTCTTTTTAAAACAAAGAGCAAGTACTGTCACTTCCTTGGCGGGAAACCACTTTTTGACTCTGATGCTAACCTGCTTAGCCTAGAGTACAAGACTCTTCACAACCTATGTGTGAGCAACAATTCTGTTGTAACTTTTGAACCAAGTTCTGTAGTCATGTTGGTTTAACTCCATGTCCCCTACCATTTCATATGTTCTCATGTCAAGGTCCAGAACTGAGACTGGTACATGATAAGTACTCAACATCCAGTTTGTTTGATGAATGACTCTTATTGCTTGTTCCCTTTATGTTCAACTTTGAGAAAATATGGCAGAATAACAGGAAATCTGAGCTCCAGAACAGCTCTTGAGGGAAGCAGTCATCTCCAAATTACCTGCTTGCCCACTTTCACCACAGTGAGTGCGCTTTCTGGTCAGGGTTAGGCACTGAGCTCAAGAGGCAGACCCAGCACTTGACAGAGTACCTGCCTATAATCCTTGCATCTGCATCACCATGGGAGGAGCTTTCAGTGTTGGCTTAGACATTTTATAAACAGGACTCTCTACATTTATTGTGTTTAGAAGTTACTTGACAAGTAAATGAGTGCAGCTTGGCTTATGCCCTAGAAAATCAGATAGTTCTATGCTATCATTTTTGTTCTTGTTGTTGTCATTGGTACTAGGGATTGAATTCGGGGCTCTGTGCTTGCTAGGCAAGCACTCTATCACTGGAGTCACGCCCCCCCCCAGCCCTTTTTGCTCTAGTTTAGTTTTCAGATAGGGTCTCACTTTTTTTTTCCTGGGCCAGCTTTGGACCGTGATGATCATCCTACATAAGCCTCCCACATAGCTGAGGTTAACGGTGTGTACTACCACACCCAGCTTATTTGTTGAGATTGAATCTCACTGTTTGCCCAGACTGGCCCTGAACTATGATCCTCCAGATTTCTGCCTCCCAAGTAGACTGATTTTCGAAGGAAGATTTTGCCTGGTTGTTTGCTATGGTTTCCAAAATCAGTGAACAATAATGAATGTACAATTTAAGAACAAACTTGGTGTTAACTCAAGGGTCTGGTGTTATATTTGTGGTAAAAAAAAAAAAATTCACTCATTGAAAAACCTCACCTCCATTGTATGTGATGAAGTAAATAAAAGGCAACAATAATGGAACAGAAAGCAATAAGTTTTATTTCCACTTGATCTTAAAGTTATCTTGAAAATAATTATTCATAGTTTTATAGAGCTTATAATGCAATAAATATTTCTGAACAGATTTACCAAAAATCTCAAGAGAATCATTTTAAAATAACTGAGAATACCCAATTTCCTAAAGCCAAGGGGAAGTTCCCCTTACTGTCACAATAATCTTAGCCCAGACATTCTTTGCAGTCATAAAGGAGATGGTGGTATTTTAGGAGCAAGGCTAGTGATGGGTGCATTATCTTCATTTTCCTGTCATCTGAGGCTGTTTTAATTGAACCATGGCTTCAATGAGTCTGCTGACAAAGACAAAGAAGAGAGGAAACCTGGTAGATATTAACCATCAAAGTGTGATGAAGAAAAGTAGGGACAGTGTGCGGGACCCTCCCTACTACAAGCAAGACGAGAACCCCAAGTTAACACTGCTCCTCTCCAGGCCTCTGGGGACAGCTGCTGCAGATGCATAGGGGCTTCCAAAACAGGGGCATAGTGGCTGCTCTTGTTGCTGATGGCTTAGAGTTACCTAGTTTTACTCTCTGCACCACATCTAAAGGGCAGTTCTTAGCTGTGTCTGTGTTGTGTTTTTTCCTTGTGTCTGTAAGAAAAAACTTATTTTTTTTTTTTTGTGGTACTGGGGTTTGAGCAGAGGGCTTTGCACTTTCAAAGCAGGCACTCTACCACTTAAGCCTTTTATTTTATTCATTTTTTTGGTGGTACTGAAGTTTGTACTCAGGGCCTCATGCTTGCTAAGCAGAAAGGAGCTTTTAAGCAGTTATGAGCTTTTAACTCTTAACTTCATGGAGTTATGAGTTAGTGCTGTGGCTCATGGCACACATCCCTGGCTATCCTTTCAGCTCTAGCTTGGCCTGTACTTCTCCCGACTTGTTGGTTTATATTGAGCCTTCTGTGCTAAGAGTTCCTTCTTAATAATTTTCTTTGAGAGCCTGAGGTACAGCTCAAGAGGTAGAGTGCCTGTCTAGCAAGCATGAGACACTGAGTTCAAACCTCAGTACTGCCTAAATAAATAAATAAGTGGTACTAAAATGTATGCCATTTTCATAAAAATAATAAGTCTTCTTTGGTAATAATATATAACATAATAACCTTAAAACTCATTCCAAGTACAGGATGTACTTAACCAGAGCAAATTGTTAATATTCTTTTGTGATTAGCTCTCACAAATACAAACTTAATGCTTCCCTTCATCTGTGAAAAGTGTAGATATCACAACGTGTGTAAATTAAAGATGAATAGAGGCACAAATCTCTGCTCATGGACTTCTGAAAAAGCATGTATTTGGCAAAAATTTTCATATAAAAAAGGAGTAACCAGATTACATTGCATGTTCAGCCAGACCATAGGCAAATTTAGTCTATAAAAGACTCCTAGAAAGTAAGCAGCACAAAATGTTTAAAGATGCTACTTTTTCTTTGGAATTTGTCTTTAAGAAAGAGAGGGAAATTTAAACTCGATTTGTTTAAAATTATTATATAACAAGAGCTCGTGCTGGGTGCCAGTGGCTTATGCTTGTAATCCTAGCTACTCAGGAGACAGAGACTAGGATCGCAGTTCGAACCCAGCCCAGGCAAATAGTTTGCAAGACCCTATCTCTCAAAGCCCTATCACAAAAACTTGTGCGGGTAGAGTGGCTCAAGGTGAAGGCTCTGAGCCACTCCACCAGCCCAGCTTTTTGTGATGAGTTTTTTCAAGATAGGGTCTCTCAAACTGTTTGCCCAGACCAGCTTCGAACCTTGATCCTTCTGATCTCTGCCTCCTGAGTAGCTAGGATTATAGGCGTGACCTACCAGTGCCCAGCTCAGACTGATAATTGTGATGAAGGACTCTTAGTCATTTTTATGTGAATGTGCATTTGAATTTTTATTAAAAGAACAGTCACTCTCACTAAAACCTGAATTAGAAGGCATTTTCTGCAGGTGGTCAGTACAAGGAATGAATCCAGCGGGCTCCTTGGATGCCTCTCTCCCAGTCTGGCTCTGACCACCATTCTGAGAGTTTTGTATGCAGATGCTTCTTGCTCCTGCCTTACTTGGACTTTTGTACCATGGCATCATGCTATTACCTGCATTCAGTAAGGAAAGGGAAAAAGAGGAAGCTGAGGAGCACAACTGGCTTTTGAAAGCAAAATTCCACTTAAGTTCTTCAGTAGCACCACAAAATGTAAATGTACAGCAAATTGGCTTTTTAAAAATCCTTTGTGTCTTTCTTATTCCTACCATATTATATATTTATGTTGAATTTTATGTGTATAAATATCTTTTCATATTTAGGAATCTCCAAAAAATGTGGAATCCTTCGCATCCATGCTGAGACGCTCTCCTCTCACACAGATGGGCCCTGCCAAGGACAAAGTGGTCATTGGAAGAATCTTTCATATTGTAGAGAATGATCTTTACATAGATTTTGGTGGCAAGTTTCATTGCGTATGTAAAAGACCAGAAGTGGATGGCGAGTAAGTAGACTCATTTCCAGATGCTTTACAAGTATTCATAAAAGTTGAAATACCTTAAAAGTATTGTTTTGAGGGTAACTTTTGAAAAGGCAGACAGTAGATTTGCTTCTCATGGTAATGCTATTAGAAGAAAAGTCTGAAGTGCTTAAAAAATCCTTGTTAGTCATCTTAGGCCACTCTTTGTCTTTTCAAAGCAATAAGAGTTTTGGAGAAGATCTGAATGATAAGCCTGATGATGATTCTACACCATAAAATGAAAATGGATTCTGTAGTAATGTACGCTGCTCAGGCCCATTTGCCTGCAACCTTTTTTGCCTCCTCCCCTGTTCCACAGACATTGTTTTTCTCTTCAGGGCAGCCTTCCATTGTCACATCTTCATGTACCCTCTTCTTACCCCACTGAATTCTGATGCTTTATCGTTTTATCGATTACTTTGCATTTCTTTTTCAGAATTGTTATTTTTCCTATTACATAAATTGAATTCATTGTATTTATAGTTTGTACAGATAAAGATATTTGTGAATATAGATATGCATTGGGGAAAAAACTAGGGTGGGAGATTTAGGAGTATAATATCAAGGTTAAAGGAAATGTTGAGCTAAGATTCCGAGATAGGAAAACAAAAGTAAACAAGATAGAAAAGATTTATTTCCATCAGTTTCTGATGTGCACACTTTTTAGATTTCAGTATTTATAGTATCAGGATGCATCTTATTGTTGATGATATATCAATTTAATTGGCAGTTTTTTTCTTCTTAATAGCTTATAAAATCATGACAAGTATAGTAATCATTGATGTCTTAGAGTGATTAAGAAGTTCATGATGTTTAAGAATGAATTATATTGTGGAAATGAATAAGGAGGGAATGTACTCTAGACCTAAGAAAGTAGTTATGAGACTCAGTTTCCCCTTTCTAAGAGCTCTGGTTTCTACAGGTGCAGATGATAACTGGGTTCACCCAATTAGGGGACTTAGCTTGTTCTACCTGAATCTGAATAGGACATGAAAAAATTAACAGAATACACATTTCCTAAGATCAGCGATGCATTAGTAGATACTTAACAATCGGATTTCTGATTTTTTTGAAAGGCCCTGATTTGCCAATTTCTGTAGTGTTAAATATGCCCATCATGGTCAAATTCAGGTTACTACTGCAGTGTCACTGAAAGCAGAGCTGTGAAGCTGTGGACAGTGGACTGTCACAGCTCTACTAGATAATGAGATGCCAGCCAGTGTTTCAGGCATGGCTTGAGTTGGTATAGCAATTACTTAAAAGCTCAGTTGAAAGTAGGAAGACCTAAAGAAATTTCTAAGTAGGATGTATCTGTCAATCCACATTGTAATACTCTGATATGTATCTATTGTATAGAGTTATTGAAGGGATTAAGTTATTATATGTAAAGATTTAGAACAGGACTGGCATATGGTAAATAGATGCTACTATTGTTGATATTTTTTGTTGTGTTACTATTGAAATACCTGGTGACCTAAATGACATCTCTCAAGAATTCCTACTGAGGAGGGTTTATGGAGGAGGCAAGTGTGAGTATATACGGTCCCAAAGTTATCCCTCAAGAGAGGCATCCTAAGCTCTTGGATACTGTCAGCAGAAGCTATAGTAGACATTTTTGTCATTAGTACAAAGTATATCCATAAATTTAAAATAAAGTACTGTTTTATTTTACACAAAGAAGTCTTATGGTCTCCAGTTGTAACTGATAAACTTTTCATCATGTTCATGAATGCAATCCAGTTGCAGTGACTATCCTAGCCTTACAAGTTGACCTAATATGTGACCAAAGAACTTTATAAAAAATTGTATTTTACAGGTAACTCTGCTGAGATATTTCTCAGGAGATGCTCTCTTTCTCACTCAAGGTTATTATCATTTCCCAATACCAGTTTTGTTTATGTTTCTTTATATTTAAGCATGGAATTTTGTTAATATTTCTTTCATGGGTGTTTATTTCTTTGTGGATATTCTTTTATCCATACTGTTCTTTTTTTTCATTTAATTGAAATTTTATAGCATTAGTTTTGTCATTATGTCTTACTCTTGAACATCATGTTTCAGCGTGCTTTGGAGATGTACAATTATAGTTCTGATTCTTATGACTTACTCGCTAAAGTGCAAAATTTTAAATGTTAGTTGTGTTTGGGATTAGGTATTTCTGTAATGAGTGCTATAGTACAATTTGAATTTATTTTATGTATAATATAGCTTTAAATGGTTAAATATTAGAATCTCTTGCAATATATATTAAATATATATATTAAATCTTAAATTTTTATTTAAAACTGCATAAATACCACATATGTACATATTCTATTATGGAAATTACTAATGTGCTTAAAACCCACATTTCCATCTGTTCTTTTTCCAGGGAAGCAGTTTGTTTAACAAATGTCTTTTGGGAGTCGGGGGTGGCCCATAGTAATTTTGCAATTAAGTTCTCTCGTCTTCGGAGCAGTCACTATCTATTTATGTGGGAGAGTTACGTGTCTTCATCTCTTTGTTCTGTAGTTACCTGCAGTAGTTATACCTCAGCTTCCATGGAACCACCTGCCCAGATTCCAATTACCGTCACCAGAAATGCCCACTTAACTTCCAAGTACTCAAAACATCAGTGCATCCATGGATGAGGATCATGAAGAGGGAGGAGCCATAGTTATGCAGCAGTCGATCTGTTCACTCATATGCTCATTCATTCGTTCATTTAAATACTTACTACACCTCTTCAGTTTGCCAGACAGTAACTGTTAGGGCTGGTGAACAAAACAAGCTACTTCTCTATCCTCATGAAGGGAATATTCTGATGGGAGAAGAAGGAATAGAGAGTAAACAAGGCATAGACCAATTTAAAATATCGATAATTATACAAGTAAAAAGGAATAAAATAGTGACAGAATACTGATGAGTGGAAAATAGCAGTAGTCAGAAAAAGCCTTTGACCAAAAATAGAAAAAAGAAGAGCCTTTGACCTCTGCTTCTATTGCTGTAAATCTGAAATACCATCAAAGTGTTGCCATTTATTTATTTATTTATTTATCAGTAGTACTGGGGTTTGAACTCAGGGCTTCATGCTTGCTAGGCCAGTGCTCTACCACTTGAGGCACTCCACCAGCCCTTTTACTGTTTTGAGTATTTTCAAGATCAGGTCTTGCAGACTGTTTGCCTGGGCTGGTTTTGAACCATGATCCTCCTGATGTTTGCCTTCTGAGTAGCTAGGATTTACAAGCTTGAGCCACCGGTACCCAGCCTATTTATTTATTTTTAAGTGATAAATAGGAGTCAAAGCTTAAGCTGAAACTCTGAATCTGTGGACCAGAAATGTTAATTTCTAACATTGTGCCCAAGAGAGTAGATTACTTAAGACAACATTTAGCCTGAATAGTTTGGTTACTTTTTTCTTCCCTATCTATACAGTAGACCCTGGCATCAGTGGTGTGTAGTTCAAGGAGACCTCCACTGAGGAGGTCTCAGGATGCGTAGAGTTCAGTGCTGCACTGTGGATGCTTGATTCATTTTTCCCATCATGCCGCCGAGCATCTGCTAAAGGCGTGTTGTCTTCAACAAATTTAAAATTTCACTTTATCACTTAAATGAAGCACATTCACTTTGCTTTTTTTGTTTGTTTGTTTTTTGTTTTGTTTTTCATTTTTCTTTTATTATTCATATGTGCATACAAGGCTTGGTTCATTTCTCCCCCCTGCCCCCACCCCCTCCCTTACCACCCACTCCACCCCCTCCCGCTCCCCCCACTCAATACCCAGCAGAAACTATTTTGCCCTTATCTCTAATTTTGTTGTAGAGAGAGTATAAGCAATAATAGGAAGGAACAAGGGGTTTTGCTGGTTGAGATAAGGATAGCTATACAGGGAGTTGACTCACATTGATTTCCTGTGCGTGGGTGTTACCTTCTAGGTTAATTCTTTTTGATCTAACCTTTTCTCTAGTTCCTGGTCCCCTTTTCCTATTGGCCTCAGTTGCTTTAAGGTATCTGCTTTAGTTTCTCTGCATTAAGGGCAACAAATGCTAGCTAGTTTTTTAGGTGTCTTACCTATTCTCACCCCTCCCTTGTGTGCTCTCGCTTTTATCATGTGCTCATAGTCCAATCCCCTTGTTGTGTTTGCCCTTGATCTAATGTCCACATATGAGGGAGAACATACGATTTTTGGTCTTTTGGGCCAGGCTAACCTCACTCAGAATGATGTTCTCCAATTCCATCCATTTACCAGCGAATGATAACATTTCGTTCTTCTTCATGGCTGCATAGAATTCCATTGTGTATAGATACCACATTTTCTTAATCCATTCGTCAGTGCTGGGGCATCTTGGCTGTTTCCATAACTTGGCTATTGAAGCACCTTCACTTTGACCTTGCTTTTGAGGCAGCATTTGCTTTTGGGGAGGCAGATTTTTCACAAAATGAAGGGCAGGGGAACATTTAGTAGATCCCCAACAATTTAAACAGAAATACACAGGACTGACTGAGATCTTCACGTAACATGAGCTGCATATTGCATATGCAGGAATTTAAAATTTTGGTTTTGAAATTTCTTTTCATTTATTACTTATCATTTTTGTCCACTTTTGGTCAAAACCATGTGTAATAAATCTGTGACTAAGGAGGGCTTACTGTGTATACAGCTCCTCATAGCTATCACAGTATGTACATACAGCTCCATGTAGACATGCATTGTTTTATGAACAGAAACTTTCTAAGATAGCAGATTCTGTATCCCAGTTTTATTTTGTCCTGAAATTAAGGTTTGCAGTCTTCACAGAGTATTACTGAGTCTCTTGTTTGCTTGTGTAGTAGAAAGGCTTAGATTCCTTCTAAAACCCTTCTTTAGGTTTCTTGTAGCTTCCTGACACTTAGGCTTAAAAATGTTGAGAAATGTCAGGCCAGCAGATTCACTGCTCCAGTTACTTTTCACTCCTGCCCACCCCAAAACAAAATTTGTGGTGGGAACTGACTATTCAAATTTGTTTATCATTCACCAGCCTGACCTCTTTTTGACAATACATTAGCCATATTCACCTTCCTTTACCCTCTTCATTTACCTTCCTCCTCCCACATGGCTTATTTATTGAGATGGGATCTCACTAACTTTTTTTGCCTGGGTTATACTTAAAAGGGGATCCTCCTTATTTCCATGTCATGTACCACCACACTCAGCCTTAAGCGTACCCTATTTTATGAGTCTTCACTTTTAGTCTGTTTTTTCCATGTACCAATCTATAAGTGAAAGACTTCTGTGATTTGATGAAAGCACTTTTCTCATCATGTGACCCTGCCTGTCCTTTTCTTTAGACTTTTTTTGCTTCTGTATTAGTAATACAGCACACAGTTTCCCAAAATTGTCCCAGTATGAATTAAGATTATTCCCTTTCTGTATTTCATCTGATTTCTTTCAATAATCATATTAGCTAGTTTTTTAATCTCATTGAAATTTATGTATTTGTGTCATTTATAACTCACAAGAAGCATTTTCCAAATGATGAAAGTGAGTCTCTGAACATAAATAATCTGCCACTGTCGTACAGCTGATAATTTCACAAAACAGAGATTCAAACCTAGGACTGTGTGTTATCCAAAGCCCAGAAGTGTTCTTTTTGCCCTGCTATGCTGTTTTCTGAGTCATGCAACCTATGGTTAGTCAAGTGTCATAAAAATCTCCTAAAAACAGTCTCACATATGAAGCAGTGTTGTACCAGGGACTCTGAAGGCAGTGCGGTAGTGAGATGGGGAGCTCTGTGCAGGTTTGTTAAGGCATGTTGGGTACTCAATTATAATATCCCTGTTATGGTGTTCACAATTGCTGTTGTCTGAATGTGTGTCGTTCCCCACACGCCCCCCCCCCCCCAAGGTTCAAATGTTGCAACATAATCACCAGTGTGATGCTATTAGGAGACGATTAGGTCATGGAGCTGCACCCTCATGAATTGAATTGTGTCCTTATAAAAGAGGTCCAAGAAAACTGCCTTGATTCTCCCACCATTTGAAGACACAATGAGAAAGCGTCATCTGTGAACCAGTACTGGCCATCACCAGACACTGAATCTGCTGGCACCTTGTTTTTGGACTTCCTAGCCTCTAGGATTGTGAGAAATAAATTTCTGTTTATAAGCTATCCTGTTTATGGTACTTTGTTATGGTAGCCTAAACTAAGACAGTGGTATTTGGATAGTGTTATCACCAATAAGTTAATGACTAGTGGACCATGCTTTGTTTTGGAATGCATCTATATCATAATTATAGTGAGACCTGTGAGTACAGAATTGGTTAGTGTTTAACAGTGATTAGTCGCTAAAAGTCATCATTCTTCATGTTATCTGAGAATAATATATTTTATACAAATTTATTCTGCAAGTAATGGAAGTTTGCTACTTGTAAGTGGTAGTTGATTTTAATTCTTTGGTTGTTTTTATATAATGAAGCATGTACATTATTAGGTCTGAAGTAGTTTAACCATTTTTGTTTTCAATGACCCAAGGTAATAATTTACAAATATGAATTATCATTATAGAAATACTATATAGAACTATTTCTCAATAACCATATAATACCAATTCTATAGTTTTGTATTTTAATCCTTCTTTTCTGTTGTTATGCCCATTTTTGCTTTTTGTAGCTTTCTCAAACCTCCTAATTTTCTTGTTACAGTGTGCTGAGAAATTGATCATCAAGTGTGTTGTGCTTAAAATAAGAACAACTGGTATGTAAGGACCTAGCAGCCTCTTCTATAAGTAAAGTACATGTACCTCAGTACGTGTGCCTTAACATGTGTTTTGACAGCTCCTAAACTCCTGCTTAATTCTCATTGTATTCTCAGTACTTGATGTCCCAGATAACTAACTTCCTGATAAGTGAAGTGTGATTGGTGTGGGATTTTACCTGTGTTGATTGCCTGTTCACTGATGCCCTTGATAGGGATTGTCACATATCAGAACAGTGTTTGTCGAGCCAGTCAAGGTGCTGAGTGTTTTGGACATGAGCATTTATCATGGTTGAAACTTTAACACCTCCAGGAGGAACAGAAGAGAAAATAAGATGGGATTATTGGATCCCAAATCCTATTTAAGATGGCGTCAGTTCATACATTGAATTTAAGTAACTGACTAAATTCCTTTGAAAATTTGCAAAGCCCAAAGAATTGTTTTATGGCATAGATTATACATAATAGAACATTTTATCACTCACAAGAAATAAGCTACTAGTTTTATTAATTTTATTTGCAAATAAACTAGGCATGTTACAGTTTTTCATTGAGCCAGAAAGCTTTACATGTGTAACTATTTTGTGCCACCTTTTTATCATGAGTCCTAATGATGTACAGATTAAAGCACAGTAGCTGCTTTCTTTTTTTTTTTTTTTTTTTAGATTTACAAATATTTCTATTTCATGATTTAATTTATTTCTTTTTTTTTTTCCTTTTTCTTTTATTATTCATATGTGCATACAAGGCTTGGTTCATTTCTCCCCCCTGCCCCCACCCCCTTCCTTACCACCCACTCCACCCCCTCCCGCTCCCCCTCCTCAATACCCAGCAGAAACTATTTTGCCCTTATCTCTAATTTTGTTGTAGAGAGAGTATAAGCTATAATAGGAAGGAACAAGGGTTTTTGCTGGTTGAGATAAGGATAGCTATACAGGGAGTTGACTCACATTGATTTCCTGTGCGTGGGTGTTACCTTCTAGGTTAATTCTTCTTGAACTAACCTTTTCTCTAGTACCTGTTCCCCTTTTCCTATTGGCCTCAGTTGCTTTTAAGATATCTGCTTTAGTTTCTCTGCGTTAAGGGCAACAAATGCTAGCTAATTTTTTAGGTGTCTTACCTATCCTCACCCCTCCCTTGTGTGCTCTCGCTTTTATCATGTGCTTATAGTCCAATCCCCTTGTTGTGTTTACCCTTGGTCTAATGTCCACATATGAGGGAGAACATATGATTTTTGGTCTTTTGGGCCAGGCTAACCTCACTCAGAATGATGTTCTCCAATTCCATCCATTTACCAGCGAATGATAACATTTCGTTCTTCTTCATGGCTGCATAGAATTCCATTGTGTATAGATACCACATTTTCTTAATCCATTCGTCAGTGGTGGGGCATCTTGGCTGTTTCCATAACTTGGCTATTGTGAATAGTGCCGCAATAAACATGGGTGTGCAGGTGCCTCTGGAGTAACCTGTGTCACAGTCTTTTGGGTATATCCCCAAGAGTGGTATTACTGGATCAAATGGTAGATCGATGTCTAGCTTTTTAAGTAGCCTCCAAATTTTTTTCCAGAGTGGTTGTACTAGTCTACATTCCCACCAACAGTGTAAGAGGGTTCCTTTTTCCCCCGCACCCTCGCCAACACCTGTTGTTGGTGGTGTTGCTGATGATGGCTATTCTAACAGGGGTGAGGTGGAATCTTAGTGTGGTTTTAATTTGCATTTCCTTTATTGCTAGAGATGGTGAGCATTTTTTCATGTGTTTTCTGGCCATTTGAATTTCTTCTTTTGAGAAAGTTCTGTTTAGTTCACTTGCCCATTTCTTTATTGGTTCATTAGTTTTGGGAGAATTTAGTTTTTTAAGTTCCCTATATATTCTGGTTATCAGTCCTTTGTCTGATGTATAGTTGACAAATATTTTCTCCCACTCTGTGGTTGTTCTCCTCAGTTTAGGGACCATTTCTTTTGATGAACAGAAGCTTTTTAGTTTTATGAGGTCCCATTTATCTATGCTATCTCTTAGTTGCTGTGCTGCTGGGGTTTCATTGAGAAAGTTCTTACCTATACCTACTAACTCCAGGGTATTTCCAACTCTTTCCTGTATCAACTTTAGAGTTTGTGGTCTGATATTAAGATCCTTGATCCATTTTGAGTTAATCTTGGTATAGGGTGATATACATGGATCTAGTTTCAGTTTTTTGCAGACTGCTAACCAGTTTTCCCAGCAGTTTTTGTTGAAGAGGCTGCTATTTCTCCATCGTATATTTTTAGCTCCTTTGTCAAAGATAAGTTGCTTAGAGTTGTGTGGCTTCATATCTGGGTCCTCTATTCTGTTCCACTGGTCTTCATGTCTGTTTTTGTGCCAGTACCATGCTGTTTTTATTGTTACTGCTTTGAAATATAGTTTGAAGTCAGGTATTGTGATACCTCCTGCATTGTTCTTTTGACTGAGTATTGCCTTGGTTATTCATGGCCTCTTGTGTTTCCATATAAATTTAACAGTAGATTTTTCAATCTCTTTAATGAATGTCATTGGAATTTTGATGGGAATTGCATTAAACATGTAGATTACTTTTGGGAGTATTGACATTTTTACTATGTTGATTCTACCAATCCATGAGCATGGGAGATCTCTCCACTTTCTATAGTCTTCCTCAGTCTCTTTCTTCAGAAGTTTATAGTTTTCCTTGTAGAGGTCTTTCACATCTTTTGTTAGGTTTACACCTAGGTATTTGATTTTTTTTGAGGCTATTGTAAATGGAATTGTTTTCATACATTCTTTTTCCATTTGCTCATTGTTAGTGTATAGAAATGCTAATGATTTTTCTATGTTGATTTTATATCCTGCTACCTTGCTATAGCTATTGATGATGTCTAGAAGCTTCTGAGTAGAGTTTTTTGGGTCTTTAAGGTATAGGATCATGTCGTCTGCAAATAGGGATATTTTGACAGTTTCTTTACCTATTTGTATTCCTTTTATTCCTTCTTCTTGCCTAATTGCTCTGGCTAGGAATTCCAGTACTATGTTGAATAGGAGTGGAGATAGTGGGCACCCCTGCTCCCCCATAGCCTCTCCCGCCCGCCAGGCTCGTTTATTTACAGTCCCGGGAAGGATTCCCTTCCCCCAATCTTCAGCGCTCAGGGCGCCCCACCCTCTTTCCAGCTTTCTTATTGCTTAGTATTCAGTTTCTCTTTTTTCCCTGGGTGGAGGTCAGTCTGTCGAGGGGGGCTATGCTGCTCTGGCCCAGGCTTGTCTGTGGGGCTACCGCGGTACCGCGAAGCTCACCTGGTCCGCGTCTTCCCAAGCCGTATGGGCGCCGGCCACTGGCGGCCCCGGGGGCCCTCCTCGGTTCTCCGTTTAACGTGAAGTGGAGATTCTCTGCGCCGGCTGGAGATGTGGAGGGGTCAAAGTTATGCCTTTTCTCGGTGATTATGCCTGCAAAGTGTGTCTCCAGCGTCTCTCCAAGATTTCACTATAGGAGGCTCGCTTTCTGCTTCCTCCCTCTAGCCGCCATCCTGGAATCCCCCAGTCCCTGCTTTCTAACAGTTGATTCAGTCTGGGGCATAGTATTCCATAGGGATGGAGAAGAGGTGATGGATGGTTCAGTTACTTGTTAGGGAAGCTTTCCCAGAGGAACTAACAGTTGAACAAGTTGTAAAGAAGGAGTAGGCAGTTACACTAAGCACAGACATTGAGTGTTTCCAGGTGAGAGCTGCCCTTGCAGATGTTGCAAGTGAGAGAGCCTGAGTCTTCAACCTGGGTGGCTTAGTGAGCCTAAATTAAGAAGGAATGATGGAAGTGGGAAGGTGAATAGGAGTACAATTTTCAGGAAGTTATATGCTAGTCAAACAAGTGGAGTTTAGGGCTGGAGGTCTAGCTCAAGCAGTAAGGCGTGTGCTTTGCAAACGCAAAGCCCTAAGTTCAAACCCCAGTCCCACCAAGAAAAAAAAAAAGAAGTGGGGTTTACAAGCTGGATGTGGTGGCACTTGCCTGTGATGCCAGCAACAGGAGGCTAAGAAAGGAGGAACTTGAGTTCATTGCCAGCATAGGCTACATAGTGAGACCCTTCCCCCCAAAAGAAAGAAAGAAGGAAGGAAGGATGGGAGAAAAGGGGAGAGGAGGGGAGGGAAGGGAAGAGAAGGGGAAAAGAAAAAGTGGGGCTTTATTCTGAAGGTGCAAATAACCATTAAAATTTTGTAGCAGATAACATGGATTAAATTTGCATTTCATGAAATCATCCTGGCAGAGGTGTGAGGTGTGTGTTGGCAGAATGGTGCTGAGTTAGGTCCATAAGGAAGCTAATGGGGAGAAATGATGAGAAGGTGAATTAAGTGTGAAGGTGGAGAAAAGAGAAACATTCCTCAGCGATCTAGGAGGTAGAAAGGGCCTGTCTTGTTGACTGAGTAGTTGTGGATTATGAGATAGAAGGAGACGTTTTGAACAATATTTTATTTCAGATGTGAATTGCTAGGTAGATAAGAGAGTTGGATTGCATTGGGAGGTGAAGCAGGGGGATATATTGACATTTTTGCTTGCTTGCCTGCCCAGATTTAGATCAGTTTGACTCCGTCATTGCCATTACAGTCATAGTATTTCTGATAACTTGCCATGCAAGGAATATTTCTCTTTTTACCAAACTATAAAATCCCTATGCTTAATTCATGCTTATTGCTTAACTTAAAGAACCAAATTCTCCAAACCTTTTCATTTCAGTAAGTTATGTTTTATTTTGACTTTTTCAATGGTTGCATTTCTGTAAAGTTCTCAAGTCCAGTTTTATAAGCAAAGTCATTTATTTACTAGTGTGCAAATGAAGGTTTTATCTTTTAAAGCATTCTCTCTATACTGGCATCTGTATCACCACACACATGATTGACAGCTTTGCAAATCAAAGAGTTTCAAAACAAGGGTGATTGGCAGCTCTAAGGTAGCTAGCACATGCACTGAATGTTATTTGTACTTTTGTTTGACATGAAGGTGGAATAAACAAGCTAATTACCTGGTCTTTGTTTCTATTTCAGGTTGTATGATGTGTAGGGTCAAATAGAGAGTGGATTGTATATTGAATGTTTCAAAAACTAAAGTTTTCAAGTGTATTGGTGTAGGAAAGAGAAAATGAGAATTTGAATTAAGTAGTTCTTTTTATTGTAGAGGACATTGGACAGAATTTTTAAGAATGCATATTTTTTCTATGGAATTATCTCAATGAAATTCCCTTGTATTCTTAGTATCTGATAGTAAAAATGAAGGAAAAAGTATGCATATTTTTAACAGATCAGTGACTTAAACTCGTCCTGTTAGCCTTTCTTTTATTTATCCTTTATTTTAGGATAGAAGAGTATCCATTTTATTTTTAATAAAATATATTCAAATAAGTATTACATGTCCAAATAAGATCAAATTATAAAATGCAGTCTTGGGGAAATGTTTAGATTCTTGAAATACATGTAATTCAAACTGTGAATCACATGAGAGGATTTTCTTCCTTGTTTGGATACATTTCATAGGAAAGCTCTTTGGGTTTTGTTCTATTGGATTGGTAGTTCTATTAGATTCTACTTTGATTTCTTTCAGTGGCAGTCACATATGTACAGCTCTACAGGGCAGAGATTGTCTAAATTTATGTGTCTACTGAGTTTGCCATACATGTTTTCTCAGGACTGTAAAGGTCAAAAGTGTATCTGGAAACTACTAAGAATGCAAGCAATTAAATGTTCTTACAAAAATTTTGAACTTAATATCATAATAGAACAGAGAGAAGAAAAAGTCAAGGCTGCATTCTTGGAATTGGTTCAGGCTGTAGTTCTATTGACCTAAGAGTGGATTTTTTATAAAATTAAAAGCTATTTTTAATAGAAGTTCTGAGTTCTATTTCAGTTTGTAGAATTTTGCATTAATTTAGATGGCCACTTGATAAGATCTAGTAACTTTTAGAGACCCAAAACTTCAGTATGTATTTTGTAATTTGTATATAATTGCTTAGCTCTCTCTATGATAGGCACTTTGTTAAGAGATTGGCATGCATTATTTCTTTTACCCTTTTTGTTAGCTAACATTTAGGTAATGTTAGGATCCTCATTAAAAAACACTAAGGCTTACAGAGGCTTTTAAGTAATTTACCCTAAGATGAACTGTTAGAGATGTGGAAGAGGAAGAGGGAGTAGGGAAGGAGGACTGAAATAGGGTAATAGAAGGGGAGAATATTGAAAATATGGTATATGTATATGTGAAAGTATCATAATGAACCCATTACTTTGTACAACTAATATGTACTAACAGAAATATCAAATAAAAAGAATTGCCCAAAGATGGCAGTTAGTAAGTGTACAGACCTGAGGCAGCATAACTTCTCAAAGTCCATTTTTGTTAATCACTACTTTATGCTATTCAGATATACTTCCAGGATGCGTGTGTGTACATATATATATACATACATATATGTATATACACACACATACACATACATATAGATGTATATGTATATAATTTGTTGATTTCTCAGTAAATATTTGTTGAGCATATATATTGAGTACATATAAATATATATGTATATATAACACAGTAACAGATAGATGCCCAAGTGAATGATGTGATGAAACATGGAAGTGTTCAAAGGAGAAGCTAGAGCAAGAAAGTTGAGGTGGTGGTTTCATTAGAGAAAAAAGTGCCTCACCTAAAGATGGGAACTTTGATTAGAATCTGAAAGATGGGGGAGTTGTTGGGAGATGGATAATGAAAGGATATCTCTGGGAGAAATAGGATGAGCAGTGGGAAAGAATTAAGAATGAATTTGGTGTGATCATACTAGTTACTTACATCTATATAACAAATTACTCCAAAATGTAGAGCTTAAACAATTAATCTTTATTGTTTAAGGTCTAGTTTAAACCTTAAACCTTAATTTAAACCTTTAATTGCTATGGGCCAGGAATCCAGGAGAGCCTTAGCTGGATGGTTCTGGCTCAAGGACTCAAGAAGTTCCTTCAGGGTATTAGCTGAGGCATCAGCCATCTGAAGGCTCGACTGGGGTTGGGGAATTTGCTTCCAGTGTGGCTCAATGCTGTGTCTGGCAAGTTAGTGCTGTGTGTTAGTCAGATTTCTGTCACTATGATAAAAGTACCTATGATATTCATTTTATTTTAGCTCACGATTTCTGAGATTTCAGTCCATGGTCTGTTGGCTCTGTTGTTTTGGAGCCTTTGGGGAGGCAGAACATCATGACGAGGAGTACATGGTGGAGCAAAGCTACTTACCTCATGGTAGCTGAGAAGCAAAGAGAGAAGAATCAGAAAATACTAAGGATTCAATATCTACTTTAAGGGCACACCCCAAATGTGGTATCTTTCTTCCACAAGGCCCCACCTTCCAAAGGTTCCACTACCTCCCAATGGTACCATGGCCTGGCAACCAAGCTGTCAATACATAGAGCTTGGGAGGATGTTCCAGATCCAATATAGCATGATGTGTGCAGAGCAGAGTATGAGAACTTGACATAAGTACAGCTATGTTCAATAATCTGCAGGCTGAGTTGGCATGGCCCCAGTCACAGAAGGGGGCGAGGGCAAAATGCAGTATGGCTGCTTGTCCTAAGACGTTTACATTCAGACAGTAGCCCTGGCAGGTTCCTCCTGTTCACAGTAATGTGCCCCCCCCCAACTGTTGCTCCACCTCCTTGTTTGCCACTGTATATAATAAACTCGCGCCTTGTTTGCCACTGTATATAATAAACTCGCTGGAGGTAGATGAGGCTGTTGTGTCTCTCATGCAGGTCTTGAGAATGATGGTTGTTAGCAGGAGGCCTCAGTTGCTTGTCACATGTCTCTCCATTGGGCTGCATAAGTGTTCTCAGTAGTGATCTAAAAGAGAGCAAGGAGGAAGTCATGATACCTTTCTTGAAGAGTCACACATTGTTACTCAAGCTGTATTTTATTTGATACAAATAAATTGCTGTATTAGTTACTTTTGTATTGCTGTGACCAAACAAATCAAAGGAGGAATTATTTATTTTGCTCATAGTTTCACAGGGTTCATTCCATAGTCACTTGGCTCCATGCACGTGGGCAGAACATTGTGGGGGTGGAAGTATGTGACAGAGGAGTTCTTCACCTCATTGTGAACAGGAAACAGAGAGGAAACAGAAGTACATGAATAAAGCAAGATTTAAGAAAATGGAAACATCTTTCCCTCTGTTATTTTCAATGTTCAGATATTTTTAATCACTAGTATTAGTATTATTAGGCACTACTTAACTCTAAATTTTGTGTATGTTTCTAAGATAACTTAATTTTTTTCTTCCTTAGTATAATTCTGGGGATCCAAAACCTTTGTCTCCTTACTTATCCATGCACTTAGTAAAGTGCTGATAGCTTTAGGCTAATTTGTAAACATTAATCAAGTTGGTCAGGCCCAGCACTATCTTGGGGGGCCGCTCTCTCTCTCTCTCTCTCTCTCTCTCTCTCTTTCTCTGTCTCTCTCTCTTTCCCTCTCCTTCTTTCCCTCCCCTGGCCTTTGAAATCCAGTGATGGTAAAAGCTCTTTCAGGCTGCTGGCACTCAGCACTCAGACATATTGTGGGTTTTCTGTAGGCATTTGGTACATGGGATTGGAATAAGAGACATTAGACTGTAGAATATAACACTAGACCTGGAGTTAGCATTTTATGTTCTACTCTAAATCTCTATATCTTCTGCTTTGTTAGCAAAAACAATGTAAAGAAGACAAAAACTGTAAATACTAAAGTAGCAGCATCAGTGCAGATCTGTGTTTGTGCCACCGTAAATAAGAGTGACTGCACTGAAGTTTTGCCATGCTCAGATTCAGGCATCCGATTACAGCAGAGTAGCTGTACTTCCAAATGTGAAATGCAAGCATAACAACAGATAAGGCCACTTTGGAGAAATGGGGGGAATGTTGTCAAGTATATTCACTATAGATTCTTGTTTCTCAGCTTCAACCAGCACTCTCAAAATTCTTGCATCTACTTTTGTTATTTTACCTTTTTCACTCCTACAGACTTTGTTTCTTTCTTTTACCTACTTAGCAGATAATCTTGAAATCAAGTTCAGACATTAGTTAAACCATATGATATCCCTGTTTTTATAAGTCAAGAATAGTTGACTATCTGAAATTTCATATAATTCAACCTAATACTCTGTAAATTTTATCTGTTCTTTTCTTTTCACATTTTTATTACCGTTTATTAGTTGTACAGGGGGATTTCATTGTGACATTTCCATATATACTTACAATATACCTTGGTAAGGTTCACCTCCACCATCGTTCTCCCTCTTCCCCCCTCCTCATTCTCTTTTGGTTTTTCTGAGACAATATCTAACTACATGGCCCAGGTTGGTCTCAACTTGTGATCCTCCTGCCAATCCCAATGCTGGGATTACAGTTATGTCCTACCATACCTGGCTTTCTCTATCATCTTTACTAGAGAATTTGGTAAAATCAAAAACATTTTAGCTTGTTTCTCTTTTAAGCTATTGTTCTGTTCTTCCCTGTTCCAAATATTGCCTATTTTCTTAATTTCTGTTCGTACTTTGGTTCAGCCCACCAGGCTCTGCCCTAACCATTAGAAAGAAAGCACACTCATAATGTTATCAGTAACCCCTGGCCACTTGCTTACCAGTTTTTGTTGAGGCACTGAGGCATTCAGTTCTCTTAGCTGTTCTCTTCTTTGAAATTATTTCATCATTTCACTTTTTTGGTTACCCTTCTACTTGTAGTAGAGCCAAGCAACTATGGACTGAAACCTGAGTCAAAATAAGCCTTTCTTCTTTTTAAGTTGATTGTCTAACAGAAGTATGGTTTGGGGCATATGCAAAGAAGATGAGCAAAACAAGTATGAAGAAGAGCATGGGAGTGGAGGGGAAGAGACCTTGGTCTCACCACACATTTGTCAGTATGTACAGGAAAAGTTCATTTACCCAGAAATCTACACTCAGTTTAACCCATAGAATTCCTCCCCCAGGGGGTTCGCTGTAGTACGGTGGTAAACTGCATGCTTAACACGTGTGAGGCTAAGCATGCAAAAAAAGAGTTGCTCTAAAGCAAATCCTATTGCTTTGATGCTCATCTGTTTTAAAAAACACATAATTTCAGTAATTGAAAAATACTTTATGTGGATATAAATGACACTAATGTCTTGCTTGTATGTGTCCATTTTTCTTTCATTTGGTAAATGAGGAATCATTCAGGTTCAGCATAAGTCTAGTATTTGAAAATATGTTTTGTTTGTAGTTTATTCCAAGTTCTTAAGAAAAATTTTTTCTTAAATTATACAAGTTTCTTTAAAAGTTTTAAATCACATTGTATGCACATTTGAATAAAAGAAGAAAAAAAGATGAGAAGAATGTGTAAAAACAAATTGTCACAAAGATAATAAATAAATAAATAAATAAATAAAGTTTTAAATCAGAACTTTAATTTTGGACCTAAAATAGAATACTTTGTGTTCCTTTTTAAAATGCAAATTAGATATTAAGTAAGTATAATTTGCACTTTAATTAGTACTAATTGAGCATATTATAATGTTCATGTGGATTTTATGCTACTAACTGTCATTTTTTAATTCATTAAGAGAACAAATTTTTCCTCGATATAGTATCCTTGAAAGCATTTTCTTTTTTGTACTGCGTTCTCATGAAAATGATGGTATCAACTGTTTGTTTTGAGAAATAATGGAGAAGCTATACTTCTTTCAGTGTGGAACATATGACGTGAGGTTATTTAGCTTTCAAAATATATGTATTTTGCTGTAAATGGACCTGTTTTGGAAGTCAACATTTTCTTGTGAATGAACATGGCATCAAAACTGCTTTTTGACTCGGTATCCGTTTTGTTTTGGCCTTTAGTTACACTCCATTTATTTTTTTATTTTCTAGAAAGCTAATATGCCAAACTATTTTGAAAGTTAACAGCTAAACATAAACACCTAAAAATCTCAAAATCTATTCCAGAAACAAAATAGCTTTTTCTAATTATAATTATAAATATTTTAGCCTGCCTGTTTCCTGGATGTAATTTATTTAGAAATTTTAATTCTGAACTTAGCTTATTTTGTGAATATTGTGTCTTCAGCATGAATTTTTTTTACTCATCTGAAGTTTGAAGAAAAGTGTTCAAAAAGTAAAGTTTAGCATATGCTGGTTTGTGATACAAGCTTTATATTTGTTATTAACAACAATGGTGATGACGGTGGTGATGACGATGGTGATGACTGATAACAGTGGCAGCAACTTCCTAATTTTAGGACCGTTAGGAAATTCTCCCTGTAAAGGAATCTTAAATCACTTTAAGAAAATAAACATATGCTGCATCTTTGGAGGAAAATAGTTTAAGAGCATCTGGCATAGTGCCTTGCAGAGTATAAATTCACCATAAGTATTCATTGCTTATTTTTTATTTCCTATGTGAGTGTGTGTGTGTGTGTGTGTGTGTGGTAGGAATTGAAGATGAAATTCACAAAATCGCAAGCTAAACAATAGTATACTTCAGTTATAAGTTGAGCTATACCATTCTTAGTTTTTCCTTGGTGTTATAAAGGAACAAAATTACCTTTGATGAAGAGGCTTGGGAATTCCTGTTTCATTGAAGAAATGAGAACCTTCTGAATTTTCAGAAGGAAAGTAAAATTATTACTGAATTAAATAAGAACTTACTGTTTTCCAGAATTGAAAATTAGGAAGTTTTCTACCAGTTCTTGTTTTCATAGTTAGACAATTATTATCATATCATTATCACAATCAGTATAACCAACAATATTCACTATTAACTCATATTACTGTTTAGTCACTTTTGTTAACATTGGCCCCAGAATAAGGGTTTCTGAATTTGAATCCTGACTTCACTCCTTAATTGTGTGATCTTCTGCGAGTTGCTTAACTTCTTAAAACCTGAGCTGTCATGTCTTTAAAATGAATGAAATGATACTACTTACCTTAAATGGTTGATATTAGAATTAAATAAGGTCATCATCATTATATCAGTGGCATGGTTAAACCTTTTCTGTGTGTCAGACCGATACCATGCCTTACATACATCTATACATCTAATAAGCATGCCTACTTAATAGAGGAAGAAGGTGAGCCTTGACGAACTTAAGTGACTAGTGTCACTTGCAAACAGTAGAACTCTTGAGTTCTTGTATGAGAATCCTGGGTGCTGGTGGCTCCTGTGACTGCCTCAGCATCAACCTCACCATCATGCTTGGTGCAGTAAGGCTGCTGGTTTTGCAAGCAGCACAACTATTGAAGCAAGGAAGAGAATGGGAGGGCAGGACCATCTGGCTTGTCCCTTTCACTCGGAAAACCAAAACTTTCTAACCTCTCTGAAACTTCAGTTTCTGTTTCATTGGTCTGATCTCTATAACTTGGCTCCTTTCTAGCTATAGGGAAGTCTCTGAAAACCAGCATTTAACTTTTTCAATGAAATTTCTTTGATTGGGTTTTTCTTCATTATAGAGTATTAGAGGGTTGGGGTAATTCTTATGTTACCTAGCTGATGGTTCTGTTAGGTAGCTCAGTCCTACAATGTAAATGACCTCTGAGGGCCTCGTTCCCAGTTCTGCCTCTCAAAGGATAAAGACCCCATGTCACAAACATTTTAAATAAACATTATCTATATCAAGTTTTCTTAAAATTTTGTGATTTTCAAAATAAAAATTATTTCCCTCTTTAAGCTGCCTGAATTTTGAAGGTATAGGTTATGTTTTGCTCTATCTCCAAGTAAAACATTTTTTAAAAACCGAAAACTTAGGACTAAATGCTTTTTATATTTAGAAATGACTATTATCATATGTTTGTTTTAGGGAATTTCTGATAACATTTTTTAACTTTCTGTAGTAAAAGTATCATAATACATAGTTGAAGTATTGAGTTTTTTCCTCTCTCTGTTCTAATTATTATGTTTTAACTTGTATTAAGTGAATTTGTTCTATGTTCATTTCCTAAGGAGTGGTTATCTGCCGATTTCATTTTCTGGAAAAATAAAAATGTCCACAGTTCTTGGCAGTGCTTATTTATTTATTTTAATCTGTTTTTTAAATTTTTATTAGCATATTAAAATTGTGCAGGGGCAATTCATTGTGACATTTACATCTGTGCTTACGACACATCTTGAATTAGATTCACCCCTCCATCTTTCTTCCTCATTCCTCCTCCTTCTCTGAGGGCGGGGGTGAGTGGGTGAAATTAAGGTCATAATCTAAATTCTCTGCTTAATTCTTTAAATATTTAACTGTACTTTACTGTTTTATCTTTCTATATTTGAGATAAATTATATTGAATTTTGTAGATGAAAAAGGACAAGTACAGTAAGGTTCTGACTTAGACAGCATTATCCATGATTTTTTAAGCAAGGAAACTGAGATTTAGAAAAATTACTAAATTTATGCAAATCCAATAAACTGTATTTTTAGTAGAATTTGGACTGAAACCTGATCCGATTCACAAGTGCATGGTCAGGATAAAATCTTGGGCATTCTTTCCAGTGAGGACAGATTCTAGACTGTCTAGTTCCTTAAAATATTTAAATTACATGTTTATTAGGGGGGAGAAGCAGATCTCAATATCATATCTCTACCATTTAAAAAAAATATCAATACCTTTTTGTCACATTCATCTTACATATAAGCCAAGTTTACCTTAGCTGACAATTTTTCATTTTTGTTTTACCAAATCACTTCATAGAACTGTTTCAGTAAGTTGGGCTGAATTTAGCTATACCACTGTCAGTCCTAGGCTGTCAGTGAGTGGTAAATGCATAGACTACTCTTGTCTTGTCCTTTGTAGTCTGAAATTCAAAGCACTGTATGTCTTTTAAGTAGTTATATTGCAGTGTGCTCTGTGGTCTGTGTTCTGCATGTATAGCTCTATTTCATGTTCATTTTTTTAAATTGGAAATTAACCAAGTAAAATATTTTTAGTTACATTTTTATAAGAAAAGGGAAAGTAGGTAAAAAGCTAGACATCGATCTACCATTTGATCCAGCAATACCACTCTTGGGGATATAACCAAAAGACTGTGACACAGGTTACTCCAGAGGCACCTGCACACCCATGTTTATTGTGGCACTATTCACAATAGCCACATTATGGAAACAGCCAAGATGCCCCACCACTGACGAATGGATTAAGAAAATGTGGTATCTATACACAATGGAATTTTATGCAGCCATGAAGAAGAACAAAATGTTATCATTCGCCGGTAAATGGATGGAATTGGAGAACATCATTCTGAGTGAGGTTAGCCTGGCCCAAAAGACCAAAAATCATATGTTCTCCATCATATGTGGACATTAGATCAAGGGCAGACACAACAAGGGGATTGGACTTTGAGCACATGATAAAAGCGAGAGCACACAAGGGAGGGGTGAGGATAGGTAAGACACCTAAAAAACTAGCTAGCATTTGTTGCCCTTAACGCAGAGAAACTAAAGCAGATACCTTAAAAGCAACTGAGGCCAATAGGAAAAGGGGAACAGGTACTAGAGAAAAGGTTAGATCAAAAAGAACCTAGAAGGTAACACCCACGCACAGGAAATCAGTGTGAGTCAACTCCCTGTATAGCTATCCTTATCTCAACCAGCAAAAACCCTTGTTCCTTCCTATTATTGCTTATACTCTCTCTACAACAAAATTAGAAATAAGGGCAAAATAGTTTCTGCTGGGTATTGAGGGGATGGAGAGGGAGGGGGTGGAGTGGGTGGTAATTGAGGGGGTGGGGGCAGGGGGGAGAAATGAACCAAGCCTTGTATGCACATATGAATAATAAAAGAAAAAGGAAAAAAAAAAGGGAAAGTAGGAAGAAGAATTTATATATCTGCAGCAAATACCAAATATTGTGTTCTTTTGCATTAAAATTTTTATGGTTTATTGAAATGCATAAATTATAATTTGGCAAGTGTTCTTTTTATATATACTCTTATTCTATTTTTTCTGTGTATTATTATTTATAAAAACATTTTATGTACCAAACCAAACCTAAGTAATTCTGTTATCCTTTTCATTTTATATTAAAACTTAAAATTATTTATTCTCTATATTGATTACTACAATATCAAAGCTGATATTCTTTAGTGATGCCAAATTAACAAAATTGTACTAATATTGATATTTTTGGTATTTTTCCTTTTTTGGTTTTGACTTGCAAAAACAATACCTTTCATAAAGAAATTATAGCGAATTCCTTAAATATTTAAATTTTGAAACTTCAGAATTCTGACAATCATTTTAGTGTATTTTTTTCCAAAACTTTCAGCCAGATACAGGTTTTCACTTTGTTTGTATGTAGTTTTAACTGTACTATCTGTAATTTTGAATCTTGAGCTTCTCAGTTAATTTTATAGCAATAGCACTTTTTCACTGTGAAGAATACATTATGTATCATTGGATATATCATAATTTCTTTAGGCACTCCTGTTTGTTAGGTTGTTTTTGCCTTTTCCTATAAATGACAAAACTAGGAGCCTCTCAAGAATAAGACTTATTTAGGATTATTTCCTGAGGAAAGTATAAGTGGAATAACCAGGCTTAATGGTTACTCGTTGTTTTCAGGCTACATAAACAAGATTGAACATTTCATCTATTTATTTATCAATAGCATTGACTTTTTTATATAAGTTGTCCATTTCGTTGGTTAGTCTATTTATCTATTGGGATTATAGTGCTCTCCTAATTTATGTACATGAGCTCTTGATATTGTTAGGATTGCTCACCTTTTTATTTAAAAAATATTTTTTACATAAGTAATTCAAGCTGGTTGCAAAATACAAATTCAGATAAATTAAAGAAAACAAAAGATTACCTAGTGAAAACATTTTTACATATATGCAAAAAATTCCTAGCAAAAAAATCATTTTTGAATTTTATTTTGTAGCTAAGTTTCCCGTCATGAACATTTATGTCATGAACAAAAATTGTTAAAGATCACACAGCATTTCATTACTATAATTTAACTAGTCCCCAACTGATTTTGTTGGGGACTAGTTAAATTGTCACACATTGATGTTGTTTCAAAATTCAAGATTCAAAATTACAGAGAGTACTTATAAACAATATTTCAGCAACAGTTCTGTGCACAAATCTTGTTGTAACTGTCTGATTATTCCTGGGGACAAAGCTTTTGAAGTGGCAGAACTGCAAAGGAGATGTAAATGACATATGCATATATGTGTAAGTGATATATACATATGTAAATGATATATACATATACACACATATACAGTAGGCCCTATTCTCAGGGGAAACAAAAAGACTGTACTGGAATCTGTACTGGATGTGTACAGAATTTTTCCTTGTCATTATTCCCTAAATTGTACAATATAAAAATTACCTAGCATTTACATTGTATTAAGTATTTTAAGTCATGCGGAGATAATTTAAAATATACAGGAGGATATGCATGGGTTATATGCAAATACCATTATTCTGTATAGGAGCTGAGCACGTGCAGATTTTGGCATCTGTGGGATCTTTACTTTCTCTATTCCTAGTTGTACTTTCCTCCTGGCCCCTTGTCTGCTTTCTGCTGTTCCCCAAATTCTGGACTCTCTTCTTGTCAGAAATACCGTGGGAGTTAACAATCCTTGACCAAATTCTCCTTTAATCTCCTTTTGTACTTCCTAGGCATAGACACTGACTTGTCCTGACTTTCCTGTCTAGGAAGTGCACATAGTATATAGAAGCAGGAACCCTTGCCATCCAGATTATGCAGTTTTCTACATAATTTATGAAGTTCTTGTTCCTCAGATTGCTTACCATGAGCCCATTTGGGCGATAGCTTCTTTCTATCTTTGCTGTATACTTGTAGAAGCTAACTTTCTTTCTCTTCCAAACCTGAGTGCTGTGTGTACTTTGCCCTGTGAATACTTGTCAGTTCTCTACCTTAAAAGTAACTTTTTCCCTTCTAATGACTGAAACTGTATAATATCACTTAGTGATTGGTTCTGATTTAATGTTTGAGAAAATTCAATTTGTCTTTTTATTCATATTTTTAGATTCTGTAATGTTTTTAAAAATTTGACATTATCTGTGGCTTGTATATAATTTTTTGATATGATTTAAGAAAGGAAATATTTATTATACTCTAATCCTTTTAAAAATAGTAATTTAAAGCTGCCTTTTTCTCTGAACTCTGAATTTGACTTTCATGTACTAATAGTATGTGGCCTTTTCTAAAACATTTATCAACATGTGGGTTCTTTCTTTTGTTACCTTTTAGTAGAAATTAAGGAATCTGTGTTTGTGGTATGTTATTTTTAAAGTAAGAACTTTCTGATAGGTGGAAATGTAAAATTTTGCAACCCACTTTAGAAAACATTTTGTCATTTCCTTCGGTGGTCACAGTTACCATGCTATGTGACCCAGCAATTCTGTGTGTGTGTGTGTGTGTGTGTGTGTGTGTGTGTGTGTGTGTTTGTATCAGAGAGATAATACTTTTTATCTACTCAAAAGCTTTTATATAAATGTTTATAGTAGCCTTATTCTTGATAGCTGAAAGGTGGAAACAAGTCTATCAACTGATGAATCAGTAAAGAAAACATAGCATGTTCATACAGTGGAATATTATTTGCCCGTAAATAGGTAATGAAGTTATGAGCCATGGCATAATATGCCATGAAAGAAGCTAGTCACAAAGGATTACATACTGTATGAGTCCATTTATCTGAAATGTCTACAATAGACAAGTGTACAAAGGTAGAAAGTGGATTAGTGATGACTTGGGAAATGAGAAGATGGGATGAAGAGGGCTGGTGGTGAATATTGAAGGAAATGATGGCCAAAGGTTACCATATTTTTGTGGAGTGATGTAAATTTTATTAGCATATAATAGTTGTACAGAGGAATACATTGTGATATTTACATATGTGCTTATAATGTATCGTAGTTAGATTCACCCTCTCCATCATTCTTCCTCTCTGTCCCTGGCTTCTTAGAATTATTTCAACAAGTTTTCATTCTATTTTCATATATGAATATAAAACACATCCTCTATTCACCCTCGTGGGGGTGATGTAAATGTTAAAAAGTCAATTGATGCATAATTATTTTAGTAACTATACTGAAGTTCATTAAATTGAAGTAGGTGAATTTTATGGCATGTGAGTTACATTTCAGTTGAAAACTTCTCTGTGTAAAAATTCAGCATGATAGGGGAGTCAAGAGATGCAATTTCTATTTTGTGTTGTGAACCTGCACAAGTCACACATCCTTTTTGTTCCTCAGACCCCCTTGTCTGGTTGGTCTTTTTAAGTCCGTCCTACTCTAAAATCTATTATTTTAACTTTAAGGGAAATTATCTGATTATAGCTATTGACAAATATGCATGTAGACACACTGATTGCTGTGATTCAATGGTTTCCCAAATTGCAGGCAAGCTGATTCAGTAGAACTGATCCTGCTGTCCTCTTCTCCCTTATCATGGCTTCTAAAGGAAAGTCTATTGTTTGTTTATATTAAAGGCCTTGTTTTCCCAAAGTTACTGTACAGTGAAGTTCACCTCATTTCTTAGCCCAAACAATACATGTGGTGCCACCAAGTCTACTGTCAAATAGCTTTCCTATTCCTTTATAAAACTTGGTAAGAGTGTCCCTTGTCACTGCAATGTTAGTCGGAGTATCTCAGCAAATAACCACAGACTATTTATAGCAATGTGTGTTTTTGATTTATAACATTTTATCTCTTAGAGACATAGCATATTATTTGCTTGGTTACTTTATAATTGTGATAGTTTCATGCCACCCACTGTAGGTTGTTCTGCAGTGGTTATCCTAACCACAAATTAAGGAGTTATTTTTCTGTGGTTCAGTAATACACAAGGATTATATTGCAAGAGTTGCTGGAGCCCAAGTTCTATAAACAGTTTTTTTGGAAGAAGTCTTTGTCAAGCAGACTAACTAGATTGTTGGTATTCGAAAAATTTCAGGCCAGAATTTAGATGAGCAAAACATAGCTTGTCAATTGTGTTCAACTTGTTGAATATTGTGCTAAGAAATGTCAGATGAGGAATTTTACCCTGTGCTCTCTGGGTTGGTACAGGCAGCCACCTTTTCAGGAGGACAGAACTGAGAAGGAATTCCTCTACAGCCATAGCAGTGATCATTTGTACTTTCATGAAAGCACATTGTCTAGGAGAATTTGCTCATGGATGTGCATACATACATTTGTGTGCATATAGGTGTTCACAGATTTCCCTCGACACACCAGAGACTCATAGCATAGAGATGAGATAGGTTTATCTTCTGTTGTGACTCGTATTGGTTATTCGTAAGTAGAACCATTCCTTGTGGCAGTGTATGAGGTCAGCTGAATTCGTTGCAACACAGAGGTTGCTCACCTATTAAGCACCACAGGAGTGTCATCACACCTCACTGCCACTTTTGTTCACAGCTTTATTCAAGCATGGAAAGCAGCCCTTCTGCTTTTTTTTATTTTTTCAGATAGAGTCTTATGCTTTTTACCTATGGCCAGCCTCTGACCACAGTCCTGTTACCTATGCCTCCTGTGTAGCTGGGATTACAGGTATGAACCATTGCACCCAGATTATTTGTTAAGATGGAGTCTCACTATTTTCTGATACTAGCCTCATGATCCTCTGTTAGTGGGAATGTAAATTAGTATAACCACTATGGGAAGCAGCATGGAGGTTCTTCAAAATAGAACTATCAGCATTACCAATCCTGGGCATATATTTGAAAGAATGTAAATCAGGTTATATTAAAGACACACACTCATGTTTATTGCAGCACTATTCACAATAGCCAAGATATGGAAACAGCTAGATCCCCTACAACTGATGAATAGATTAAGAAAATCTGAGATGTATACATCAGATACACACACACAGACACACATTTATACATATGCAATGGAATATTATTCATCCATAAAGAAGAATGAAATTAAGTCATTGTAAATGGATGGATTGGAAATCATTGTATTAAGTGAAGTAAGCCAGGTTCAGAAAGACAAGGTTGCATGTTTTCTGTCATATGTGGAAGATAGATCCAAAAGATAACCGTATACACAAATACAAACAGGATTTTGTGTGTGTGTGTGTGTGTGTGTGTGTGTGTGTAAAACCCATCTGTGATAGTGGGGCTATTTGAGATTATTAGGGGGAGGAGGGAGAGGAAAAGAGAATGATAGTGAATAAAATTGAAATCATTGTCTCTGTAGAAAGATGGCATAATGAATTATGCATTGAACGCTATTAAATAATAGGGTTGAGGGAGAAGTGGAAGGGAGAGTGATAGGAGGGGTTAATCTGATTAATGTATGGTATATTGACAGTTTAAATACCGTAGTGAAAGCCCTTTGAACAATGAGTATAATGAAGGACAGGAACGTGAACCAGGCCCCGCTAAGGGGTGTGCTAGTAGCAGGAGGAGGGTGGATAGAGAGGGTAAAGGAAGGTAAATATGTTAGTGTATGTTATATACTTGGACTTTGATAGAACATTGAAACCTGTCAATGATTTTAAGTAGGGGGTAGAGGGATAAAGGAGAACGATGGTGGGGACGAACCTAACCTAACCAACGTACATTGTAAGCATATATGGAAATGTCACAAATTAAAAAAAAAACAAAACTATGATCCTCCCAATCTCCACCTTCCAAGTAGCTAAGCTAACTCTTATGACCAGATTTCACTATATTTTGTTTTAAACTTTTATTATTAGCTGATATGTCAGAAGCAAAATAAGCAAAATAGCTCTGAATACATGTGGTAATGACATAACATTACAGAAGATGCTCACTTAGTATCTGAGTACAAAATTTTTTTCCTCTTCTTTTCCTTTCTCCCTCCTTCCCTCCCTCCTTCCTTCCTTCCTTCCTTTTTTTTTTTCTTTTCTGAGACAGGGTTTCTCCATGTAGCCAAGGCTGACTTTGAACTCAAAATCCACTCGCCTCAGCTTCCCCCATGTGGGAATTACAGCCATGCACCCCTGAGCTGGCTCCTATTTTCTTCTTACGTGGCATAATCATACTTGTTTCCTTTTGTAGCAGATATTACCTTAGTGATTAGAGAAAAGGCAGGATTCATAAAGATTTTGTACTGACTTAACTCACGGCCTTGAGCTCGCTAGGCAAACGCTTCACCTCTTGAGCCATACTCCCCAGCCTTATTTCTAGTTATTTTGAAAGCCCACCGGACTTCTCATAATTTATTTTTGGCTAAAGTTGTAGTCTTATAAATAATGGAAATTTTGTTCTTTTAGATTTCTCTCTAGATTTTTCAGTTTTCTTTATTTTTTAAATTTTTGTTGGCCATGGGGACCAAACCCAGGACTCTACCCCTGGTTGGTAAGCACTTTACCACTGAGCTATATCTCAAGACTCCAGTTTTCTCTGTAATTTTAGTAGCCTAAAACTAGGCTCAATATTTCCTTTCTTTGCTGAAGTTATTCAGATAGATTAAGGATTAAGCCTTCCAAATTGTTTCTACTCCTCCAGTGGATGACTTAAAAAAACACAAAGTTCCTTCTCACACATTGCTTTTTTTTTTTTTTCCTTAAGTAGGTTTAGAATATCATCCTCAGTCATCTGTTTTCCTCATCCCTACCTGCCACAGTGCTGTGGGTAGAACCTCACATGTTGCGAGGCAAGTGCTGTACCGCTGAAGCACAGCCCCAACCGTTCTGTCATCTTTTAAGAAGGAAATGAGAGGAAGTTGTTTTGTTATATTATCTTTTTTGGGTGGTACCACATCTAAAAAGTGGGATTTTTAAATTGACTAGCTTAATGGAATAGAATTAAGGTTCATTGTTCTAAGGGATAGGAATAATTTTTAGATGGGAAGCTGATTTTAAAAATAATTTGCTAGGGCCCAGACAAATATTTTCTATGCTTTAATTCATTAACTCTTAGAATTATATTGAATACATACTGTTCTTATTCCCATTTTACATTCTGAAGGCAACTAAGGGGACAGAGAGGTTGAGTAACTTGTCCAAACCACTTGACACTCTTTAGTAGTTTGCAGTCTCAGTTTCAAACACTGGCAAACTGGTTACAGAGCCTCTTCTCCTAAGCACCACATTAGAATGCCTTGTAAACTCTATAATCAAGAGTGAATAAATGGGACGGGGGACATGGTTCAAATGGTAAAGTGCCTGCCTAGCAAGCCCTGAGTTCAAACCCTAGTACCACCGAAAAAAAAAAAAAGTGACTAAATGCCAGTGGAGTCAAGAAAGGTTTCACAGTGGAAGTGACCATTGAACTCATTCTCAAAGAATGAACAGAAGATCCTGAGTAAAGTGCAGAGAGGGCAGATATGTAGATGCTCAGCAGTCTCAAAGTGTGTTGTGAGAAAGGTTAAAAAGGGAAGGTTGCCATGGATGATACTAGAAAGAGATTGGTTGGAATCAGGTTGCGAGTTACCTGTGTCCAATCAAGGAGTTTGGACTTTGTCTTAGAGGTCCAAAGATGGATGCTGAGCTGGTTACTTCAGAATCAAGTTGGGAGCTTGATAAAGAGGCAAGTTCCTAAGCCCCACTCGAGAAGATTCTGATTCAGAAAGTCTAGCACAACAGCTAGATGGGTGGTTCTTATATATAGGCACACCTGGATCTCTGCAACAGGTTGTAAAGAACTAATTGAGATTTAGAAACAGGCAGGTGACAAGGACAGGGTGTGATTTGATATTAAGGTAATTAAAGCTAGTACAAAATAATTGGAGATTTTGAGGTAGGGAGATCAATTAAGAGGCTGTTGCAAAAATTTAGAAAAGAGGTAATAAGGTCTTGAATTAAATGCAGCAGTAATGGAGCATAGGTGTCTGATTCAGAAGGTACCTCACAGTAGGAACCCGTATGTAGAATGGATAGGAATGGGTAGGGAAGAGTAAAGGACTATGTTAGTAGTTTTAGGCTAGGCAGTTAGGTGCATAATCACCCAAGAAGAGCAAAATTATTTTGTTAATTATTATTAATTAGATAAGTTATTATTAACTTATTTAAATATGTGTATTCCAGGTAATATAAGCAGTTTGTGTTCAATCATACAAGAGTAAGAATTGGCAGTTAAATTCTGACCCGTCATCTTCTTGAGGCAGTGCTGGCCACATCTCTTTGCTGTAAGTCTTCTACTCCTTAAGAAAATTCATTCTCCACTCCTTTCCCCTACTCAAAGCCCGAGGTAGTACCCTCCACCTTGAACATCCAACTTGATACCTGATTACCAGGCACAGGGTGGTGCAAAGACTCCATCAGAAAACACATTGCTTACTCAGTACACGCTGCATGTTAATGCTGAACACCACGCCATTTCCTCCTCACAGCTGCACCTTTAGCTGCCTTTTGCCATGTTTTGCCATGCAAGCAGTGGTCTGTAAGCAACCATGTTGAAACCATGTGATCTTTTCCAGCTGGCCACAGCTGATAGAGTAGACATTTAACCAAGAACAAGAGAAAGAAAAGTACTTTCTTCATGTCTGAGGCTTTAACTTGTAAATTCAAGGGCTTAGTGTAGCCATATTGTATGCCATGCAGAGAAAGTGGATCCATAAAAAAAAGAATCACACAGACAAGTAGAGAAGAGCGTGGAGGAAAGGGGGAAGGGAGAGACAGACCATTGTCTGTGTCCTTTACGGCTTGTCAGTCTCTGGGAGCCAGGAGTCAGTATCCACTCACCAGCCTTTCCAGTCTTTTGTCAAAAGGTAAAGTTAGGCATACCAGGCCTATCATTTTTGAGAAGTGTTGAACGTTTAGACAACATACTTTGATTTGGTGATTCGAGATACAGATCAGCTCTTCATATTTTCAGTCTAGCCTAGGCATTTGGATTGCATTTGCATTTTAGAGTGGGAAACACTGTAGTATGTATTCTAACACAAAGTTTTAAATCCTAGTGTATATCTCTAAGTACTTATTTCAAGGTTCTTATTTTTACTGCTCTTTTTAAATGATTCTTGCCATGTTTTATAGCCAGATTATGAGTATAGAGAACACAGAATGTATTCAGGAATCAAGATTGCCTTTATTTATTTTTATTATTTCATTTTCTGAGACAGGTTTTCACTATTTAGCCCAGGTTGGCCTAGAACTCCCAATCCTCTTGCCTCCATCTTCAAGATTACTTTTAAATGCATGTATGTAATCGCTCAACATTTCTTTCTTAAAAGGATATGCACATTGAAGTGAAAAATCATAAAATGTATACCTTCAAGAATGAAAACTTGAAGATGTCAAACTAATGTAAACACATTATATTAGAAAAATTTCTAATTACAAAGTGAGAATTTATTATAATTTTGGTCACATTTTATACATAGCATACACAATTGTGAACTATGCTTTTTTGTGACCAACAAAAGCACTAAAGCCAAACTGCATGCTGATTAATTAATTAATCCATAAGAATTAAAGTTCCTGTTTTGTATTTATCATGCTGTTCTATAGTATATTTGAGCAACCTTGCTAATTTTCATACTATTTTCTAAGTCCATGATTTATTCTTTGGCTTATGAATTATATGGAAATATATTTTAACAAATTTTTTTTGGTGGAACTGGATTTGAACTTGGGGCTTCATGATTGCAAAGCTGGCTCTCCACACCTCCAGCTCTAGAAATATATTTTACATTCCTAAACAAATGAAAAATTTTTCATGGTTTATTCCTAGCAAAGTTTTATTGGGATCAGGAAAAAAACTTTAATTTTTGAAATTTGTCAAACTTTCCTTTTTACACACTATTGAGTTATTTTATGTAAATGTTTCATTTATAGAACCACTGTCATGGTCATTTGTCTTTTCTGCTAGTAATCATTTTAATTTTTTGTTTTGATATGTTTTGAGGCTGTTTTACTGCTTTTGTAAAGTCTAAAATTTTCATATTTCAGCTTTTTTTTCACTATTTAGTATGCCTTAGTGTCTCTGGTAATGTTGAAAGAAGCTGAGCATGGTGTATACTAGCACTCAGGCAGGAAGATCATGAGTTTAAGGCCAGCTGGGATACATAGCAAGATCCAGGCCAGTGTGGGCTACATGGTGAGACCCTGTCTCAAATAAAACAAACAAACAAAAAAGTTAAAATAAGGTCAGGTTTTGCAAGACCCCGCTTCAGAGCTTTGTTTATTCCGAGCGTAGTTCTCTTTTCTTTTCCTGCCTTTCTGTAGTCAATTGTAAACTGGTGGCTCAGTGATACAATTCGAAAAAATGTTTTTCGTATTTTAACCACTGTGTTTATTTCTGCTTAGCAAAAGCTTTGGTCAGCCTACTTGTTCTAACACACTGCTGGAGCTGGAAATCTGTTATTATTTTAAAATTTACTTATAATCATGATAATACAGGAATATTGTATATGCTTACAAGTTCAGACTTTAAATTAAGTCAGAGGGAACTTTTACAAACTAAGTGCAAAATTCATTTAAACTTCTGCCATTGTTCTTGCTTGGTGTTGATGTTCTGTTGACCAGTAGTGAAGGAGTTTAAACATAGGGAGCCATTCTGAAAGTAATTGAAACATTACTTTTTTCTTTTTATAATCACTTAAATGCTTAAAACATCTATCCTCAAGGCAGTTATTTTTCATTAATTAACTTATTTGCATTCTCAGTATCATTACAGATATAATTAACATGTAAGATAAAATTCATAAGCTTGAAACTCATTATGGTTGTGTAGTGATGAGGATTTATGAAAGCAATTAAAACAAAGCGTTTGACTCCTAAAGACTAGATGAGGTTGGCAACTGCCTGTTCTTCAAGAAGGATGAAAGGATATACCCTAAGCATATTTTAATTCATAATATATTATCATTTATGGATTTATGGTTTGATTTTGTGCCAGACCTTCTATAGCAGTGTCTTCTTTTCTTTGCTAAGCATAAGGACGGTACTATTTAACAAGTTGTTATAGATGCCTTCATAGGAATATCAATGAGACAGTATAACATTTATAATACAATCTGAACTCAAATTGCTTGACTCTGCTTATTTAAGCCAGTTACCTAATGTTCTATTCCTCAGTTTCTGTACTGTAAAAATAATAGTACCTTAAATAAATCATTTAGAAGAAAATCTGGCACCTAAAATAGCAAGCAGTTAATGTTTGTTATTGTTTTTCCCTCTTAAGAATAATTATTAGGCTGCACATTGATTTAGATTTGGGGAAAAATGTCAAATCATACATTGTTTTTAAAGGTTACTATTGATCGATTTGTGTGTATTATGTATGGTTATGTCACATGTGCAGTGTTCATAAAACTTGAACTCATGTGTTTGTTGGAGATCACTGAAAACAACCTCTGGATACGAGGGATAGCCTCATGGACTCAAGAATTAGTGATCTCAGTCATCTGGAAAAAGTGTTCCTGAAGGGTCATGAATATACAGGTCCACTCACTGTGGGAGTGGTGGTGGTAGCTGTGACGTTAGTACTAGTTGTAGAATGTGGTAGCGGCCATAGCAACAATTGCTAAAACTCACAGGTAACATTTATTCAGTGCTTACATGGTACCAGGCCCTCTTCAGGTGTACTAATTAATTTTATCTTTATATCAACCAAGGAAGTAGGTGTTATGTCTCAGTAATTATTTTTTAATGTAAAATAGTGGTTACTGGAGAGTCTGGCAAGGGTAGGTGCAGCGGGGATAGAGAGAGGGTGGATAGTGGGTACAAAGCACATTGTGGAGGGAGTAGTTCCAGTGTTTTACAGTACGGTGGGGTAACTCTGATCTACAACAATTAATTATTTATTTCAAAATAACTAGAGAAAATTTAAAGGCTCCCACCACATACAAGTGATAGTATTTGAGAAGGAAGTGCTCATTATCCTAACTTGAGCATATACATTATATACATACTGAATTATAGTACTGTACCACATAAATAAGTACAAATGTTATGTCAATCAGGAAGTAAAAATTAATACAAAAATAATAATAATAATAGCTTTTTTCAAATGAAGAAATGGGAGGACATCCAGTCTTACAGATGGAAATGAAAGCACAGTGAGATTATACAATGTTACACATCTCCTAATTGATAGACACAAATTTGAGCACAGTCTTATCCTAAACATGCACACTTAAATATAGACATGTTTCTGCCCAGTTATTTTTGTCTTAGGGAAATGATACTGCATTCAGCACTTGAGCTTGCACCTTGTTCTAGCTAGGCTTTCTTGGCCAGTATAAAACAAACCATTTTAAGTCAAAGTAGGTTGTCTATCCATGATATCCACTGAATTGTCTTAGAATTCTGTTTATCTTAGAATTCTGTTTCTTTATTGGTATACCCCATTACCCCAAGAAATAGAAATTAGTATAAAGAGAAAACTGTATGTGCTTGGGACAATATGGTAATACACATGCAAGAAAAGCAGTGCTACTGCTGCCCTTGTTGATGTCTCAGATCCATATCTGCTAGATCTTGCCCACCAACTGCTTCGTGGCTCAATTCCAACAGCCTCAGTTTAATTAGGCCTACTTTAATTCCCTACTTTAAGCCAACCCTGATTTCTCTTTGCATTCAACACAAGCCTCTGAAAAAAGATTATATAACTGGCCATAAGAGAAATAGGACAGAAAAGAAAAAAAACAAAAAGAACAGTAACAGTGATTTAGTCGATAACTATATTAATGTTAAACTAATGGTGACTTCTATTTGCCTTACTTATATTTTAACATAAAAGTTACTCGCTCATGTAAGCTAGAGTAGGAGGAGTTTTAGCTAGTGACTTTCCAGTTCTCACTTGACCTGTCCTGTGCATATGGATACAACTGCTGGCCACGGGGACAAGTGTGGAGCATTCTTCCATCTTTACTTCCTAGGCTCTTTAGCCCCCATTGAGCTGTGAACAGTGGCTGAGGACAAAAGCTGTATACACTGTACAAACAGAGCACCAAAGCAGCAGTACACTGAGTCATTCTTCTCTCTGTGTGAGAACTGAGGGGGACTCTATTCATTTCCTTTGTGCTGGTGTCTGTCAACAGTGCTGTTTGAGGCAAGGCCTATTGTGCTGGCCAGTGTTTCTTATTGACCTAAGTCTGTGCTTGCTATGTTCCCAGGGTCGAAGTTGTGAGTGAGAGAATGTTTGGAAAGGGGTAATCATAGGCTAAATGCATTTTGCCACATTGTCATCTGACCTATTAAATCTAAACTGTGGTATATGTTAATGCAAACAGGTAATTATATAGTCACAGCTGCAGCTATTGACATCTGGTTACCACCCCCATGGGAAAAATAGTATGTGCTTTTTGTCCAGTGTCTAGGTTCTTATATGCTGGACTTTAATGATTTTGAACTGAAAATGGATAATGCAGTAGTAGGAAGACTAAAAGATTAACAAGGTGGATACTTTAAAATAGTCTCCAACACAGATGCTTGCGTGTTTTCCTTTGATAACACATTGCCTTTCTTTGAGTCCAGCGTGTATAATCTTGACTGAGCTTTAGGACAGTATAAGGTAACAATTGTTTTATGCTTCTGTGTTGTATGATCACATTATCATGCTAAGTCACTCTGAAAGGGCCACCTCTCATACTCAGCTGTGCCTGCCTGTGCTTTTATCTGTTGTGTCCTCATTGCTGCGCTCTCGCAGTGCGGGATGGTCTGTGCAAAAGGCCATTGGTCCTGGTCGTGGCATGTACATCAGACTGACTTGAGGCTCATGGCTCTCAATTATGTTAATAAGGTCTGTCCTTTGTAGTTACTTTCAGGATTCTAAGGAGCAAAAGTTATGAATAAATTAGTCTTAGTACATCACATCTTCTGTGAAAAAGAAGCACTTTTATAACAGTCACAGAAAAAATGTTTAGAAATATGTTCTAGTCTACCATGAAAATCCACTTACCACTCAGACATCCTACATTTATATTTTCATTCATCTCTACAGTTCATTATTTAATAATATTTAGTAAAAGCCTAGTTGATGGTAGACTGTGCTGGTAATTGGGGTGCCACTTAAAAATCTGTTGGCTTCCTTTTTCTGATTTATGCTGTCACTTGTGGCATTAAGAAGTATATCAGGAATGAAACTCACAATGCAGCACATAGAGGAAATTAGCTTCAAGAATTTGTAATTTCAAGGTTTTTCTAATGTTTTGACACTTTCTGTCCCTTGAATAGTGGGATGCAGTGTCTCTCTAAGTAGGTAGTTACAGATTCTATTTGGTCTTGATGGGAAAGCAGTCAGGATGCCCATGGGCCTGGATTATCCTGCCTTTTGAACCAGAGTCCTGTAAACAGGGCTCCCTTCCCTTTGCACTTCTCAGAGTGAGCCTGGACTTACTATATTGGTCTCTTGGAGCTTGTGGCCATTCAAAAGATAATAATTCAGCATCACCTTCTGTGTCTGAGGTCCTAGAAATACAGTGATGAAAAATATAAAACTCTTATCCTCAGGGAACTCAAGTTAAATTCTTTTGTTTTTATTCCATCCTTACTACAACCCCAATTTTGGAAACATGGCATAGTGATTGGATTTAATATGATAAATAATATGATAATTATGAAATGTGGGCCAATAATGAAGAACTGTCTGTCCACTTTAAAACTAATATTCCTCAGTAAGTTAATAAGTAAAGTTGGCATTGTTGTGCATGGAACACTAGGTGGAATTAAGATAATACTTATGCAAATGGCATGCCAATCACTATTAATCCTTAAAAATGAAAACTTTTCAAATTCTTGTAGTGATTTTTTTAAAATAATACTTTTTTTTTTAGTGCTGCTGTTTCATATATGTAGTTATTTTGACAGATAATCACTTCAAAAGGCTGTAAGAAATATTTGTAAGAAATAACAAACCATATGCCATCTTGTAGAAGCCCTGATTTGGAAAGAATGTGGCTCTTGGCCAGCAATTAATTAAGTCACCCTTTTGTTTGGGCCATATTGTGATGTTGTATAGGTGTGAAATCTTCTCTTGTCACCAGATAGAAATATTCTTGTGCATCCATGATTGTTTTAGGGAAAGCAGTCAACTTGGGTGCTGTTTTGCTACAAAGAAGAATTTTAAGTATAAGTAATTGAAGCACACAAAAGCTGTTAGGATAAGATGAGAGTAAGAACTTGGCCCTGGGTTAGCAGAAAAATGATTCTTATCACTTTGGTCTGTTGAAAATTGCATCAATGTTAACAAGAAGTTGGAACTTGAACATCTGTAGCAGGTGTCTGTTGCTAGAGAATATAGAATGAGAAAAAATTACTTAGTTATATGCTGTGTATAGTGGGATGTCCTATTGTTAAAAGAGAAAATAATTAGCCTGACTAATCGATTTCCTGCATTTCTCCTGAACTCCACTTTAGATATTCTTAAATTATCTTCAGAGATCTTCTCTGATATCAAACTAGATGGGCTCAATTAGGTTCCTCGTGTTCCTCTCACCGTGCAACTTCACTTGCTTCTCATTAGCGTAGAATTGACTTCTTATTCAGGATATAGTAGTTAAACAGAGTTATGGGCCCTGGGTCTAAAGATTGCAATCAGGGAAGGCTGGCCTCAACAGAGAGCTTCCTTTCACCCATTTTGACCATTGTCACTGCTTCCCCTCATTCATCCTCCTTGCTGTTGATCTTAGCAAGAGACCCAGAGACACTATTGCCTTGCTTACAAATAAGGGTTTATGTTTGATCTTTTCATTTTGTAAAAGATAAAGCACCTAGATCTTAAAAGAGTGCTTTCTTTTTTTAATGAACACCAGTGGCTTTGGGAATTTCAAAAGCTCTGTAATGTTTTGTTCATATGATAAAAAGGATTCACAACAGACATGTGATCCAAATACTTATTTTCTCTCTCTTTTAATGGAAAATTATTTCCCTAAGATTAAGCATGACTAAATTAGAGGTTTTTTGTGTTTTTCCTTCTAACCTAGCTAATAAAACCAAACCCACACATATTTTGAAAGGTTTCCTGATTGCTAGCTTAGCAATTGAGCTTCTTTTTCTTTACTGTTAAGTACTAGCAGTGAGTACTAGCCTGCCAGCACCAAAACACACATACCTATACTTAGTCTGTTATACATGGGGAGAGTGTGATGCATATCTTTAGTTTTGGGAAAAGTGAAAGCATATCGAAGTGCTTTACACGTAACTGGAGGTGGGTGCAGAGGGGTTAACCATCTGGCATACTCTGTGGCTTAATTAGGCTCTGGCACAGAGCCAGAGTCTGCAGAAAATGGGTCTGCCTGGGACAACCACAGAAACCAGTGGGTTTCAGGCTCTTTGGCAAGGTCTGGAGCCTTCAGCAGCAGTTTGTGCTTGTGCGTACCTGTTGTGGGAAAGTGAGAGGCTGTTCAGACAAGGGACAAAGCAGCCAGGCATTTTCCCATCCAGCATCCGCATTGTACTTTTCTCTAACAAGAAGGCGTGGATACCTGTCTCAGAGCTCAACTCCATGGTGCTTTTTGCCATCCAAGGAGGGGCTGGGGCAAGCCCACTGGGGAAGACTTTGTGGTCTCTCTGAGATGGCGCTGAGTGCAAAGAGTCTTCCTAGTAAAATAGGATGTTGTTAGGATTTAAGGTTTGGGAATGATCCATGGGACATTTGACAATACTGAGGAGTTTTAATCAGTCAGTGTTTATCCTCTGTGCCTTTTTAAGAAAGGAAAATAGTTTTATTGCTACTTTATTGATAAAATTCATAGTGGTTCAAAAGATTATGAGCATTTTGAAATAAAACATTGTTACAAATGTACTATTTTTAAAACCATGTGTACTGATTTTGTGTAAGTGTAAATCTGAAATGTTAAGATTTAATCTAATGTTTTCTACTTGCTATTAACTTAAAATAGATTTGCAATTTGGATTGCTCATGACTCTAATGCTAATCTTTCATACCAAACACCCATATTTATTTATTTATTTTGGTTTTTTGTTGTTGTTACACTAGGCATACATTGTAACATTTGCAAAAATTCTTACAATACACTAATTGAATTCACCCCCTTCATCATTCACCTTTATCACCTCCTATACCCATATTTAAATGTGCTTGAGTTCTGTGTGCTGAAAAGTTTTCCTGTATAAAATTATTTTGGATGGGGGAAAACATTTGCAAGCCACAGTTACAAACCACCTTTGTCCCTTTTATTTAAAAGTTATACTACTTGATCTTTCAGAATGAAATCTGACTTTTAAAACTATATATAAACAAAAAACCCCCAAAATTTGAAAGTTTTAAAAAAACTTTTATTACAGTTTTTTTATATAGAAAAACTATTTTTTCTTGCAACTATTAAAAAATAGGTAGAGTATCTCCCTGAGAATAACAGTTTGACTTTTTTTCTCCTGTATTTTACAAAGTTTTATTTTACAAGTTTTATTTAACAAAGATCTCCAACTCTCAATCTATCACTTTTTCCTTGAAGCATTATTCAATGTAGTATTACTGCACTACAAAGAAATTAATAACAGTATCTTGGAGCTAATTTATTACTACAATTAAAAGCAGATAACAATAGAATTCCATTATTTTGGCAATCTTTGCTGCAGATAGAGTAATGTAATTCCTGTATACACTAATGCTTTATAAGCTCATATGTGAAAGAGGGAAAAATTTCATTCCAAAGTCTATTGTGTAGCTTAAGCTGTATATGTATAATGTACATCTTTATTATCTGTACCACGCATTTATGTTGGCACTCATTCATAGATAATCTTGTGGTGTTTCTTTAACTCACATAGTTTCCAATACTAGATTATAACCCTACTTCTATGCTTAAGGCAGTATTGGTGAAAAGACTCAATGAGCCCCTACTAACTTCAGATATCTAATTTACTTTACTCAAATGAGTTGAGCAAATCCAAATTAGCCTTGATATATTTGGGGGTTATATTTGGACATTTCTTAAAAGATCTAAGAAAAATTCATCCTAACTTGCATATCAACAGAACCAGTATTTATAGCCTTGAGCACACATCACATTTGTTAGTTTTTTAGCTATGTGGACAGAATAGAATAACAGGACTACCCATTCTCTAAATTACCTTGGGTTGACATGCCCATCTACAAAGTCTTGGACCACCTATTTTGCATTAAATGAAAATTCAACAAAATTTGTTGGTGACTCTTAGTAAATGTCTTTTTTAAAAATGTACCAAATAGGACTAGTTAGCAATAAAATTATTTTTTAAATAGCCCTGGTTTCCTTTGTGTCTTAGAATTTTCTTTCCATCAGGTATGTTTTTTCATTATGCTGTTTGGGGAGCTTTTTTTAAAAAAAAGATTATAACATTTTTTCTAGCTCTTTTAAAAACATTATAAAAGATAAAGAAGTTGTAGTGCAACATATATGAACTCTGAAGACATTATGCCAAGTTAAGAAGCCAGTCACAAAAGGCCATATATTGTATGAATCACTTCATATGAAATGTCCAGTACAGACAAATCCATAGAGACAGAAAGTAGATTAGTCATTGCCAAGGGCTAGGATGAGGAGCTGTGAGGTGCGTCTGTTAATGGGTACAGGGTTTCTTATTGCAGGTGATGGAAATATTTCAAAATTAGATTGTGGTAAAGACAGTACAATTCTAAGAATGTACTATAAATTCACCAGATTGTTCCCTTTCAATGGATAAAATTTACCATATGTGAATTATGTCAGTAAAGCTGTTGAAGTTTTAGTAATGGAAATACTTTAGATTTAAAAAATTATTAATGTTTTATGCTTATAGTTAACCTCTCTCAAAGTACCCCACTGTAGGATTGTAAATATAAGTTTTATGTAGACTAGATCATTAGCCTAATATCATTTTAATAACTGAACTAAAACCCATGCTACAATATGTTAATCTGCACAGTCCTAAAACCTGACTGTTTAAGAGATATTTGTATCTTTCATCGGAGATGAAATGCATTGATTTAGCAAATATTTATTGATTTCTAATACATGCCAGGCACAGGTGCCTCATTAGCACAGTCTTATAATAATATAACAAATACTGCCCCACATGCTAATACAGACATGACCAGATTCTGACTCCTGCCCTCTACAGTCTCACCATTATTAGAAAGACAGGCAAAAACAAAAGCATGCCCCAAAGGTGTGCCATTATGATATCGGACATCCTAAAGTCCTGACCATTCTTTTATAAGTAGACCGAATTTAGGATGGGGGAAGAAAGTGCTATGCTCTACCTCAAGATTTTAAGGAAAATTCTCTGAGAATGGAACTTGTGGTCTAAGTTGGAGAGAAAGAGAATGTGCCAGGGAGATGGGGTCCTCCCATGCAGAGAGAATGAATAATTTACACCGAGGCACAGAGCAAGGGAGAAACAAAATAAGCATTGGGTGTTCAGGAGCTGCCAGTGGCTCAGGTCACGTCTGAGCCCAGGGCTCATGTGTTGGGTGCCTTGGCAGGAGATGACGTTGGAGAACTGGACCAGGAAGGTGGCAGGAAGGGCCGTGTAGGCATTGGTACATTCAAAATGAATGCCTCTGAGAGAGCTGCTCATTTATTATTTAATGTCGTTAATTTATAATCACCCGGTGTTTGTCATCATGAAATGTTCCTTTGTATTTCTTTTGCTATTTCATGTCTTAAGAGATTTTATCTTATTAATATAGCCATACTAGCTTTATTTTAGTCAGTGTTTGTATGATAAATTTCTCTGTGTTATATGTATTTAAAGTGTGACTCTTACAAGCAGTGTCTAATTGGGATTTGTTTAATCTATGCAATCTGCCAAGCTTTAACTTTTGATTGGAACACTTTGCCCTTTTAAATTTCATGTAACCACAATATATTTGAGTTTAAGTCAATCATCTTACTATTTACTTCCCCCCCCCTTTTTAATTTTTAAATATACTCAACAAAAAAGAGGCAAATTTCCAGCAACCTAGGAGCTTCATTTAATCAGAGGGCTCCATCCTCCCAAGGTTTTGTCGTAGTAAAGGTTTTACTATATGTATCTTCCTGTCATATTTTCAAGAAAGAAAAAGTGTACACAGAGACACACACAAATTTTACTTTAATTAGATTCAATGTAGGACAGGAAACTGAACAAAAAAGAAAGGACCTTCTTCTGTACAGATTTCAAGCCAAGAGAAAACCCAGAGGAGGTAAGGACAGTAAGGAAAGCTGAGTCAGAAAGGTTCAAACCTTGCTCAAGGTTCAGGTGGTGAACTTAGTCCACATGAGATGGATGTTTGTGCGCTCCTCAGTTCCTTGCAGTATCTGGAACCTGTATCCAGTCCTCATAGATACCCAGCATAGATTGGACGACATAGAGTTTCCACTCATAAAAAAGAAAAGTCGGTGTTGCCATCTGTATGAGTTTGCTCTCCAGAGAAACAGAACCATTAAGAACTGTATCTAAAGCTATAGATGATTTATTTTAAGGATTGGCTCATGCAATTGTTGGGGTTGACGAGTCTGAAAATATATAGGGCAGGCTAGCAGGCTGAAAACACAAGCAGGAGTTGATGCTGAAGTTCTGAGGCAGAGTTTATTTTCCAGAAAAACTTTAGTTTCTTTTAAGCCCTTCAACTGATTAGATGAGGCCCACTTACATTGTTGAGGGTAATTGTGAATTGTAGATGTTAACACCATCTGGAAAATAATTTTGCAGCAATACCTAGATTAGTACTTGATTAAATAACTGGGTACAGTAGCCTAGCCAAGTGAACACATAAAACTAACCATCCCCTCATTTGTAGTATCGAATATTGTAGAGGCAGCAGAAAAGCCACAGAGACATATTTTTAATAGCAGTGCTGCCTGTGGGATAACAGAAACACCCACTCCTGGGGAGAAACAGCAAGCCCTGGGAGAGAGGCCCATGGAGCAGCCTGTTTAGGTCAGGCACTATAGAGGAAGAATTCATGGCACACAAATTCCTTTATTTTTTACCATGAATTTCCCATATTCCTCCCCTCAAATATACAAGGAAGAGACCAGAGAAGAAACAGAGTCGTTGCCACTGGGAACTTTACACAGGACAGTCCTTTTATGTAAATGACCATTGCAGAATTAAAAGAGTATCAGTATGTCCCTAGTGTGCCTCTCTCTAAGTCAGTGATCTTGATCTTTATTTTATTTTTATTTTTTAAATAAATTTTATTAGTATATATTCATTGTACAAGGGGGATTAATAGTGGCAATTCCGATTAGGCTTATACTGTACATTAGTTACATCTCCCCCATTGTCTCTCCCTCGCAACCCCTTCCACAACCCATTTAAAGCAATTGCAACAAGTTTCTTAGTTCTGTCTCCTTCATATATATATGAAGTCCATCAATCATATACCATCACCCTCCTTCATTCACCCTCCCTTTTTTTATTCTTTATTAATTATTTTAATTTTACAAATCAGTACGTGTGCGATATATATAATAAATGATCTTTGTTTCTGTCTCTGTCACACTCACAATATATGTGTGTGTGTGTGATTTGCTTTTTCTCCTTCAACTTTTCTTGACTTAAGAAACTGTAAAATTCAAGGGGGGTGGATTCAGGCAAAACTGGATCCAGGCCTTATTTAGTTATTTTCCAGCAGTACTGGGGTTTGAACTCAGGGCCTCGTGCTTGTTAGGTAGGTGCTCTACTGCTTGTGCCATGCCTCCAACTACCCCCCTCAACTGTTCTTTATATTTTATATTTTTATACTTATTTCTTTCCTTAACTACCCTAAAGGAAATTTTAAGTTACTTTGGTTTTAGCTTATATAAATGATGTCAATGACGGCTCAGTTTTAACTTCCTGACAAAAGGGCAGTTATGTTACTACTACCTACTGTCCGTATTGATGATGAGGACTGTGACTCTGTGGGCCCATAGATACAGATTCAGCTCCAGATCCTGAGGAGTGTCTGGAAGACCCTGCCTTTCACAGCCATGTGCTAGTGGAACTGAACACTCGTTGCCCTCTGTAGCAGTGATGAGAACTATCCTTGCCCTCATATCATGAAATATGTAACCAGAGCACTGTAGTTTTTAAGAGAGAAAACGGCTGTAGCGCATTGAGCTCAAGCAGCTGCTGCTTGATGTCTTCCACTGTGAGAGCACCTTTCTGACAGGTTCTCAGGCTCAATGCTGAGGTCAGAACAGGATTAGGACAGGAACCCACTTTGCACTGACAGCTGCTCTGTTAGTCAGTGCTCTGACTTCAGCTCCATGGCTTCTAAAGAATGTTTAATTAATTTTCTCACTACCAAAAATTATCTCTAAAAAAAGCTATAATCACATATTTTAACTGGTTCTGGTTTTTTGCAAGAGATTATGATTTTTCCCAAAGTCACAATGAAAATTTTGTTCCTAACCTGCTCTTAAAGACTTTTATCTAACACAAATATATCAAATTTAACAAATTATGAATGTTACTATCCAATCTTATTATTATCCAGGAATCGTATTTTGGGTTTGTTTTTTGTTGCTGTTGTTTTGTTTTTTGGTACAGCTAGGCAGATCTCAAGTGAGGCCTGGTGGACTTAGCTGACTCCTTGTAGCAGAACAGCTACCCATGGGAAATGAGGGTCTCTCTTGAGGATGTAAGATTCTTTCCTGCAATAAGGACCCTGATACCAGGAGGTGGGAAGGGCTTGTTAGGGAAAACAGGGATTCATCTGCATCTGCTTTCTGTGGTGGGTATTTTGCCTTGTGGGGGTGCAGTTCCAGCCCATTTAAGGGGAATAAGTCTTGATACAAGAATACTCTCATAGGAAGAATATTTCTACTATTCCATGAGAATTCTTTAATGTCATTCTCGTGAAAAATAGTGTGACAACATTTCTTCTTCCAATGTAAAAATAGTTCTTTCTTATACCTTCCATTTATAGGCAGATCATTGATGATGCAGTTTGGGAAGGTTAGAGTAGAAAGAGAAAGATATACTAGAAATAGTTTTCTTTGTAATATTCCCTGTTAACCCATCCAAATAGTACATCTCAAGCTGTATAACTAAGATTGTTTGCATTTATCTATCTATCTGTGAGCAAGGAAACCACTGCAAGTATTCTAACAAATTTTGGAAAGAGGTATTTTTGAGTGGTTTGATGTACAAAAATTTGGTTATGTAATATATAAGATCCACTTAGGGAAGAGGAGTTGAGGACATCTCAGAAGAATAAGCATTATTTTCAGAAGCTGATAAAATAGGTTCTGTGGGATCTGTATTACTCCTGTCAAAAGTACCGTCTCATATATATCAAGATACTTTCAGCTGCAATTGGCAGACCTACTGTTAACTGTCTTAAACAGAATAAAATGTATCACCTCTCATAACAGGGAATCCAGAAGCAGAGCATTGTAATTGTGTTGTGATGAGAATTCTGGATCCTCTTTGTTATGATTGTTTTCTGTACTGGCCTCGCCATGTAGGTTTTGAACTCAGGCTTGATCCTATCATCATCGCAAGATGATGGTAAAAATACTGGAAACCCTGTCCATAATTGACAGTTTGCAGGTGCGCAAAGGGGACATGTCTTTCTTGCATCTCTTTTAGGAGAGCAGAAGTTCCCCTGCAGATACTCCATTATATTATTAGCCAGAATTGCATTACCTATCTACATATAAGGCAATCATTGATGGAATGAAACTGTGATTGATTCATACTTGTCAAAAATCTGCCAAGCTGAGCTGCATAATTTTCAAAGCTCAGTCCCAAACAAAAGTTTGGGTCTCTAGCCAGGAGTAGGGAAGTTAATGTTCCCTCCCATTGGTCCACCACTTCAACCCAAAGTGAAGGGCAATCCAAAGGATTGCTGCCAGTGTGCCAGGATCCACAGAGGTACCTGCATCGTGTATGGGTGCAAGACTCCCCATTGCTTTGCTCACAGAACATATCATGGAATTAACAGTTTGTGGCTGGGAGGGTCACCACCTCACCTTACACCAAGATTCCACAGAGTGCATGTCCCAACTCTGAACCTGGTATCAAGAATCAAATGTAAGTCTAGACTCCAAGTCCTAGTGCTTTGTTGTTGTCCCATCAATGGGTCACTTGCAGACACAAATGCCAGGATTAAATTATTAAGAACTTCAACTCAGTGAGCACAGCACACTAAACCCCAAGCACAGGACTTTCTTCCTTGAGTTCCTGAGTGGCTGCACTGGTTCGTCACATACCCATTCTCTTCCAGGATGAGAACTGCAACCAGCTTCCCCAGCCTGAACAAAACAGGGTTTTGTTTGAAGGAAGAGTGGTGGTGGGAAAGGCAGTAGATATTAGGCTGGGAATCAAGAGTGTTTGCTATAAATACCATGACCAGAGAAAATACAGTGATTTGAAATATGAGTCCCAAAGTAAAAGTGACAGGGGGGTGCTCTGGCTTCCTGTTGGTGACTCTGGGATTGAGTAGCAGTGGACATCTATTCATCTGACATTGGTTAGCACAAATCCTGAATACCTGAGAGGTCAGCTAGTCTGATACAATCTAAACCCCATGCTCAGAATTTTACTTCAGATGGCAAAAGGCTATCTAGTTATTCACTAAGATAACTAACTACCTTGGTGAAATGTTTTTAGATTTTTGTGCAATCATTCTTACTTCCAGTCATTTATCTGAGGTATTGTGTACTTGTGTGCCTGTTAGTTTTCATGAAGATCTAACATGTATTTTATATTTATTCCAACGTGGGTTTTTTTTGTGTTGTAGTTGTTGTTTTTGTTGCCCGTGGTATCTTTTCTCTGTGTCTTCACCCTCATTTGTCAGTTGTTTGCATGTGTACACTGCTGGATTTTTGTGTCTTAATTTTATATCCAGTTACCTTACTAAATTTATGGCTTGCAATACTTACTACTTTTATTATCAGGGATTTTCCAAAGAAACAGTCATTATCTGTAAGTAGTGAGAAACATATCCTTTGTTTAATTTTTATGCTTCTTTTTTATGTTTTCTAAATATATTAGTTACAGTGACACTTCTTGTTATTAAAGTACAAAGTACCCAGTTATTGAGTTTCTTTTTTGTCTATTAAGCTGATTTTTAAAAAAATACTTAGGGACCATTTGTAAGCAAAATAGTGCCTTTACAAAACAAAACCAAAAAGCTGTAACTGGTGGTGTAACTTACTAGTAGAATCTGTGCTTAATATGTAAGGTCCTGGTTTCAATCCCAACACCACCCAAAAAAGATTTTTAAAGCTTGCTGTTTTAATTAGAAAAGCATTCATTTTGCAAATCTATAATCTATGACTTTCAGATAAGCATTTTTCCTTCCTCTAACTGTAGAAAACTTAGAAATTACACAAGAGCAAAGAGAAAATTAATACTACCATTGGAAATGTAGTAGCTTGTTGCATTGTTTTGTTTTAGTTCATAGTTTTGGGGGGTTTTTTTGAAACAGTGTTGCACTATGTAGCACAGGCTGGCCTTGAAATTGCATCAGCCTCCCATGTGCTGGGATTATAGGCATGCACCACCATCACTGGCTGAGTGATATTTTTAATAACTAGCTCTAATTTTAACAGATTGGTTCTCTTTCTGCAAGGTATTGAACCTAACATTAAATTGGATTTCAGTTAAATAAATCAGACTGTCTGGCTAAGAGTATTGTTCATACTCTCAATAATACAATCAGTAGTACAAACGGACGGAACATATGTTAAAATTTTTGTTTCTTCTTTAGTTAAAAGCACACACATTAGGCTGGTGGAGTGGTTCAAGTGATAGAGCACCTGCCCAGCAAGTGTGAGGCCCTGAGTTCAAACACCAGTACAGCCAAAAAAAAATAAATAAATAAAAGAGCACACACATTAAAATAGTGGTTCAAGAATGAACAGGGCTGGCAGAGTAGCTCAAGTGGTAGAGTGCCTTCCTAGCAAGTGTGAGGCCCTGAGTTCAAACCCCAGTACTGTCAAGAAAAAGAAAAGTGTAGTATACCAAAACCTATTACTAATGGGATATTGTGAATGTTATCTGTGTTTTCCCCTACTACGTAGTATTATATTCCTTGAGTGTTCAACTGTGATGAAATCTATATTAAAGCAATTAATTCATACTGGAAAATATTCTTTAGTTTCTAGATCCTATATCTCAGAAATTTGTGGGTGTGTATTTTAAAATAATTTACCTTTTAGAGTTTACTGTCTAAAGATTCACTCTATTACTAAATTTAAAAAGAGATATAACAGCATATTTTTCATTTCCTTAATTTATTGTAGTGAATTTTATTTTTGACATTTTAATTTGAGAAAATGTAATTACTTTGATTAAATGATTCAACATCTTTGAGATTGCTTAGCTCCACTATACAGTGGGTTTAATAAGCCTTGCTTTTCAAAGGCTCTTCAAGTGTCTCATAAATTTCTGCATTCTGCCAAGCACTCTGCTGTGTGCTTCAAGTAGATTCAACTAGAAGTAAATGAATATAATGGTTAGATACTATAAATTCTTTGTATACTCTGGTTATTAATTCTGTGTTATAAATTATCTCTTTTCAAACAATCTCATGTTTTACTTTTTTCATGGAGGATTTATTGTACAAGAGTTTAAAATTGAGTACAGGCAAAATGCCTAAGAATGGATTTAATAGAGTTCTCTCCCTACAGTTAAAATTATAAAACACTGATTTAAAAAATTAAAGAGAACATAAAAAAGTGGCAAGGTATGCCATGTTCGTAGATTGGTAGAATCAGTATTGTTAAATGTCAATACTACCCAATGCAATCTATAAATTCAGTGCAATTCCTGTCAAAATACTAATTGCATTCTGCCCAGAACCAAAAATCAATTCTGAAATTTATATGGAACCACACACAAAAAAAACCTGAATAGCCAAAGCTATTTTCAGCAAAAAAAGAACAAAGCAGGAAAAACACTATATTACTTGATTTCAAAACATACTAGAAAGTTGTAATAATCAAAATAGTATGGTATTGACATAAAAACAAACACATAGATCAGCTGGACAAAATACAGAACCTACAAGTAAACTCATACATCAATAGTCAACTGATTTTTGACAGAGATGTTAAGAACACACACTGAAAAAAGGACAGTCTTTTCAATAAATAGTGTTGGGAAAATTGTATATCTACATGCAAAATATGAAGTTAGATTCCTAGCTCCCAGTTACCAAGGTCAAAATGGATTGAAGATTTAAATGTAAGTCACAAAACTTTGAAAATACTAGAAGAAAGCATAGAGGAAATGTTTCAGGACTTTGGAATGGATAAGGATTTTTTTTGGACAAGATCCCCAAAGCACAGAAAATGAAAGCTGAAATAGGCAAATAAGATTACATAAAACTAAAAAGCTTCTGAACAACAAAGGGAGTTCTCAACAAAAGTGTAGAGACACCTACAGAATGGGAGGAAATATTTGCAGTGTATACAGCTGACAGGGTTTGATATCCCAAATATAAAAGAAAGTCCCAAAACTCAATAGCAAAGACACAAATAACCCAATTTTAAAATGTCCAATAAATAGATAGAAATGGGAACTTCTCAAAAGACAGCCTACAAATGGCCAGCAGGCACATGAAAAAAAAAATGCTCAGTGTCACTAATCATCAGGGGAATGCAAATCAAAACCATAATGAGATACCACTGAATCCCAATAAGAATGACTAATATCAAAAAGACTTTAAACAATAGCAGGTGCTGGCAAGGATGTGGAGAAGAGCAATACTTGCACACTTTTGGTGGGAGTGTACATTAGTGCAGTCATTATGAAAAACTGTATGGAGTTTCCTCAAAAAAATAAAAATAGAACTATTGTATGATTCAGCAATTTTACTACAGGATATATATCTAAAAGAAACGATATCAGTATGTCGAAGAGATATCTATACACCCATATTCATTACAACTCTATTTGCAATAGCCATGCAATGGAAACAGCTCAAGTATCCATCAATTGATAAATAAATAAGAAAATACTATTTGGCCAAAAAAAAAAAAAAAGAAGAAGAAGAAAAATGAAATCCTGTCCTTTGCAACAACATGAATGAAACTAAAGATCATTATGTTAAGTGAAATGAGTACTGGATGATCTCACTCCTGGGGGATCATCATAGAAGTTGAGATAGAACCATGGTTAATGGAGACCCCATGCAGAAGTGAGAAGGTCGGAGGGGTACTGGTTGATCAATGGGTACTAAGATACATTTAGGAGCAAGAAGCTCTGGGGTGCTATTGCATAATGTGATGACTGTAGATAACAATTATATTCTGTATTTTCAGAAGAGTAGAAGAAAGGATTTTGAAAGTTTTCACCACAAACAAATGATTAGTTTGAGGAGATAAATATATTTAATGCAATATTTGCATATATTGGACATTGTAAATCATAATATGTAAACCTTTTAATGTTTCTGTGTATCAGTTTAAAAATTCATTGAAATAAGTTTTGCCTCAGGCAAGTGTGCCCATCTTTTACTTTATGGATTGGTATGGTAGTCTTAGCCATAGCCCCAAGTTCTTTGACATTCTTCTCATCACCTTTGAATCTGAACTAAATGAGCTCTTGCACAATAGAAGGTAACAAAGGTGGTATGTGCCAGTTTGGGGGCCTAGGGTTAGAAAACAGCTTCTTCTTCCTCTTTCTTGGGATACTTTCGGAATATAACCACCATCCTGTGAGGAAGTCCATGGTGCCATGCCCTCCAGAAAAGTCCATGTGGACAGCAACCAACAGACAGCATGAACTTGTCTTTATCTATGTGAGTGAGACAATCTTTAACTGGATCCTCCAGCCCCAGCCAGGCTACAACAGACCTGGGGAAGCAGAGACTAACTGTCCCGCCCAGCCTTGCTCAGACTTCAGGTTCTTGAAAAAAATTAAGGATTATTTTTAAAACTGTTGAGTTTTAGGATGATTTATTATGTAGCTGGAATAGTTGTAACTCTGTGTATCTATCTAGAAAAGCCTTTCCTGTGCTGGGGTCAAAGACATGCCAGGCACTAGTGGCTCACACCTGTAATCCTAGCTACTCAGGAGGCAGAGATCAGGAGGATCACAGTTCCAAGCCAGCCTGAGCTAATTGTTCACGAGACTGTGGACCCTATCTTGAAAATACCCATCACAAAAAGAAAAAGGGCTGGCAGAGTGGCTCAAGGTGAAGGCCCTGAGTTCAAGCTCCAGTATCACAAAAAAAAAAAAAAAGAAAGAAATTTCCCCTATTTATGTATAATATACTCAAAGCTTGAGTTTTCTTAATTTCTGTAATGTATCTACTACTTAGCATTTTTACTATGGAAAAGCACATAAAATGCAAGGTTTACCATTTTTGGCATTTAAAAGATACAATTCAGTTCATTCCCAATGATTTGCAGCCATCACCACTATCCAGTTTCAGAATATTTTCATTATCCCAAAAGAAAACTCTTTGCCCATTTTACAGCTTATTTCTAGGTATGCTTTGGTAATGATGACCTAATAATCTCTTTTGTTTCCAGATAAAAAAATAATTTTCTCAGTTTGATTTATCATTAATCTTTTTTTTCCACGAATTTAAAATGCTATCTCTGTCATCTACCATGTTCTGTATATGTACTTAAGTTTGTTTAGGGTAGTTCACTTTTCTCAGTTCTCTTGCCCAGGGATTTTAGAACATAAATTTGTATTTATAAATATACTGCTTTGTAGTTAGGCTTCTTGCCAAGGTACCTTTATGTATAGCTATATATGTATTTTTTTCCATAGTAAACTATAACAGATCTCTGAATGGCATTCTGTGTGACTAGGTTGTTAGGACTTTCCAAAGTTATATACATACTGGTTTTATTGAAACCTAATTAAGTTTCACATGTTTTGGTATAAAGTTTTTGGTTCCTATGCAGAGCATTCTAACTTGATATTATTTTAAAGTGCTTGATAATAATAGTCATATGTTGGATCTGAAATTTTGTGTTTGACAAGATTGTGGCTTTACATATGATTATTCTCAAGTGTTTTACGTAATGTACGTCTTACCATCCCACACTGACCTGAACTAGTGTGTTCATGCCCTACTCTTTGGCTCCTTTTGGGAGATAATGATAGCCTCCAAAGAAATTTGAGTAGGTAAGGACTAGCTACTTTTGACACCCTCATTATTAGATTCTAATTAAAGCAAATCTCAGACCTTGCACATACAGAACTTTACTAGCTAAATACTAACAAGCAGACACAGGCAGTTCTTAGAACCTGAGGAAACCACATCTCATAGTCCTTAGAGGCATCCTGACTAACACCTTGTAGATAAGAGTTCACTCAGGAGCTATTCTGCCTCCATCATAGCCAACAACAGGCAAACAGAATCCTCTACTTTTTGCAGCTGGATATTAGAATATGCAATTTAAGGGAAAGCCTGGAACAAGGGGAAAGCATCCATGCTCCAGTGGATTCCTAGCCTCTGCTCATGAAAAGATGGACCAAGTCTTTAAAATGCTTTTTTTTAACCAGCCCATATCTCTTAAATGCTATTTATTTCACAAATGGAACCCCATTTTTAATATTAACTAGTTTCACCAATGAAACCTCCAATATCACAATGGTAATAGCAAAGGGTCAGTTGTTTACTGAACTGAAGATAATAGAGACACTTAATAGCCACCTGCCATATGAACTTTTATTATTATTACAATTGACAAGCCCCTGGATTATATATTTGTTATTTTAATGCACATCACAGCATCCAACTGTATTTTTAAGCATTTCAGAATGAATTATAGACATCATGATCAAGTATAGTATTTTTATTAAAAGAACATTTTCTAAAAGAAATATATCAGTTTTGCTTATAAACTGTTAAGACATACCGAGGAATTAAATTAAAAGTGTCAAAAGCAATGTGATGTCCCATGATGAAAAAAATTTGGAAGTATAATGTGTTATTGGTAGAAATTGGCTATAGTCATTCTTTCCTGCATCTCTTGTAGCTGTTGTCACTTAGCACACACTGCAGCAGTCTGACAGGCAAGTAGCTGCCTTTACAACCATTGCCAGTGCTAAAGATTTTTCTAGGCTTTTAGCACTCTTCATTCATCTGTAAGGACAGGCAAGGCAGCTGTCTTTATGTATTGGTGTAGGGTTGGCATGGTTTGGTAAGGCAGCTGCTAGACTGACTTCACAGCTGGGGGAATGCACTTGGTATCAGTGAAAGTTAACATTATGCAGAAGACAACAAAAGCTTCTTAATCTTAGATCTTGGCCATGTGGAATAAAATAGCACTGTTAATTCCTCCTAAAAATATAATCAATGGAAGGTTATTGAAATATGTTTGAGCTTGATGCTAGCCATTTCTTCTTGATTTTTTTAAAGAATCTTTACAGAATCTCCCTTCCCTGAGTGATTTAGGACATACAACTGTGGATTGTTTGTTTCATTCAAAGTGGACCACATTTTCAAAATTTGTTTTATCTATAGAGAACATGGGACTTTTTTTCCCCTGATAATAGCCATAGTTATAGTAGCCTGTTAGATACTTTTTAAAAATATTTAATTTAAGGGAAGGGATTATTTTAAAAGCAATCTCAAGATCAGTTTAACTCTAAATGATAAAGATATAAAAATACTGGTCTGATGTTACCCAGACACCAATTTCTATCTAATCAGGGAAAGCACTGATATTGTTAAGAATTGTTAAGTAAATTCACATGCTCCCATAACAACTCTCACTCCAGACTTCTAGAACTAGTCTTCTCAGCTTTACTTACAGAAATTTCATGAAAGAAACTAAGTGTTACAGAACCAGATAGATATATACATTGCCTGAAGTTGGCTCATTTAACAGAAATTAGGGGACAATTCTAAGATTTTTAAGACTCATCTTCAAAAATCCCACTGTTGGCATGCTTTTATTTTGCATAATCAGTTCTTGAAACTATAAAATAGTTTTTGTGCTGTTGATAATTTGTGGTCTCTTGAAATTGTGAGTTTTTCACCTAGGAGTGTTGTATAGCCCAGGTTGTCAGTGGAGAATCAGTACAGTCTCTGCTGCTGTCTCTTAATCTACTTTCCTTTCGAACCAAACTGCTGTTCCTGAGCCTCCCTGAGGAAATCAGCACAATGTTCTCATTTTTACCCGTTCCGCGCAGATGTCTTGTCCCCTCAGTAGGAGAAATCGCATTGCCTTAGGAAGTCTGAGTTGAGTCTCAGATCGGGTGCTATAGCAGAGTTAGCTTCCTTAACTTCCTAGACATAGTCCTTGGCACCTGACCACATTGAAATAAGTTAAGTGCACCAGTCAGATTTATCTTCCTCCACAACAGTTGGCCACTGTCATTAGCATGAACATGCAGATGAAAAAACATTTTTCATCTTATTCTTTTTCTCCCTAATTTACAATATTCTCACAGGTTGTTAGGATGGATAATACACTTGAAGATGTACTTACCCTTAGACCTGAATAAGTTATCGAAACAGTTTTCTCTTTCATAACAACTGGCTCTGAGCTTAATTAACTTTTCAACATTTAAAACCCAACATCTTGGATTAATTTATAACTCATGCTAGCTAATTTGACTAAATTAATAATAATTATTGAGACTTAAGTCTTGGAAGAACTGTTTTCTTGTAAATAGCATGTTGGTTTAGCAGGACTAGAGCCAGGAGATTTGAGTAGGTGACGTCTCAGAGACCCCTGAGAATATGATTTTTATGCTGTATTTTGCCTTGTTCTGTAAATGCCTTATAATTGCTTAAGTGGGAAAAGTGTGCTGAAGCTCTCCATCTGGTCTTAAGATTGTATAAGCAAACTGTTACATACAAAGAATAATGGGGGATATGGAGAACAATTGTTAATCTTTGTTATTTGGAACATCTTCCTTCAGCTGGTAATCTAGGAGACTGGGAGACAGTAGAGTGGATCAAGATGTTATACCACATTTGGAATCAAGGAAATACTGAAAGATCTGAGGATTTTCATGTATAAAGTAACCACCACAGATTATATGTCTCAGTTTTTCTAAAAGACAAATTTTTTCTAGGACTGAGACTAGTCACACTGACTTGTCTATTGATGGGGAAAGGAGATTATATGTATTAAAAATGATAGCTTTCTTTTGGGTATTTCAATACCCAGGTTCAAAAAAATAATGAAATAAAAATCAGTGTTGTGTGCTTCATTGCTTTTCATGTGTGAGAAAACTCTTTCAGCAATTCTTTCTACCCCAGGGGTACTTAGATTGCTTGTACTGTCAATACTTCTCTCCATTTCTTTTGTCCAGTACAATACACCTCCTTGTCCCTTTTTGAGAGTAGTGGTAGAATTTCACCCACCATTTAAAATGTAGATGATGCATTGTTTGGAAAAGGTGGTTTTGAAAAACAATTTAAATCTAAGTGAATTATCACCTAGGTTGTGTGTATGGCTTGACCAGCAATCAGATACTGTGGGAAAGGCACAGCCAGTGTTGGGGATGATGAAAAAGAAAGGTTCTGCTGATAGTTTCTTTTGCTGTTCAATAAGGGCAGACTTCTTAATAACTTGTCTGTTCTTTCCAAATTTGGAGTATGCCCATCTTGTAAGACTGATAAGCAAGAGCAAGATTTAGTTATTAAAGTAACTTTAAAAATAATTTGTCAGCTGTTACTATATTTTTATTTCCCAGAAGAGTTGACAGGGTTAATTTTGCTAACAAATGCATTATGAAAATGTTGAATGAATTTTAAGTCAGAGGACCAGATATATGTGCAATAATGCCTCACTTATCTAGAATTAAACTCCTACACTGACAGCTCTTTAGGCTCTCCAAGACAGAGTACAAAACCTGAAAATAATGGAGTTCTGAGAACAGTGGCCATAAAGTTCTGTACTAAAACTAGTATCTTTTTACCAGATAGTTTTGCTTAATATTCAGACCACTAATCTTACCTCATATGTAAAGATTCAGAATTGTCTGGAAATGAGGCCCAAAATTCAGCCTCCAGCACATTCCCCCAGGTACTTCAAATGCTTACTAAAAATGAAGAACCTTGCTTTTGGCCCTCATAATCAATGCTTATTGATACACATTTCTTAGTGAGATTGGTTTCTCAGCTGACAGGTTAGTAGTGGCTTACTTCTAAAAACAATGGAGGTAGTTGAGGCAAGTACCAGGGCAGCGGGAAGAATGAGAAAACTATTTTTATTCCTTAAAAGAAACTTCCATATTGGAATATTTAATAGAAGATTTTTTTAAGTTCTATTTTATTTTTAATTGACACATTATATACATATTTATAGGGTACAAGGAAATGTTTCATTTCTTGTATACATTATGTAATAATCAAATCAGTTTAATTAGTATAGCCTTCACCTCAAACACCTATCTTTTCTTGTGGTGAGAATATTAAAAAATCCTTTTATTTATATTGAAATATGCAATAAATTATTGTTAACTATAGTCATACTACTGTGCAACAGAACATCAGAGCTATTCATTCTATCAATAACTTTGTACTCATTATCAAGGTCTCCCATACCTTTGCCCACCTTTCTCCCCCAGCCGCTGGTAGCTTCCATTCTACTTGGATTACACATATACACGAGATCATGTGATACTTGCCTACTTCACTTAACATCATGCCCTCCAGATTCAACCATGTTGTCACAAATGACAGCATTTCATCCTTTTGGTGGCTAAATAGTATTTCTTTACACATTCACTATGATGGACACTTAGATTAATTCCATATCTTGGCTATTGTGACTAGTGCCATGATAAACATGAGAGTGCATATTTCTTTGATCTACTAATTTCATTTCCTTTTGTTATACACCTAGTAGTGAGATTACTGAATCACAGATTTTCTTCATGATGATTGAGACCAAGCTGATTTATTTTATTGTTATGACATGCCTTGTAAAATGAGTTTTAAAATGCAGTTATAGCTGTAATGACCTTATAAAGGAGAGAAGTATAGGCAACTCTGACTAGGTATACTTTCAGCTTTAAAATCACCATGTAGACAAAGGGTTTAAAAAATGATAATGGGCTGATTGGTGACTTACAAAGTGTGTGATTGGGTGACTGCACCATAATGGGACTTAAAATCAGTATGATCCTCAGCAGGCAATGACTTGTCCTACTTTCAAATGTGTAAGAGCGTGATGTGGCCACGAGAGACATTCTCTTCAATGTGAACAAAAGCATTTTGAAGAGCAAAATGAAAACCATTAGTGAAAGTTGAATGAGATCATTGAACCTGGTCCTAAGGAACTTGGAGAGAGCCTGTGCCTATCTTTCTACAAGTATTTCTGAAACCACAATTGCTGGTGCACATTGGATAAAAACCAGAATTCGAAGCAGGGATCATCCCAGGGAAACTGCCATCTTCTCCTTCTTCCCCAGGCAACTCAGCACATCCGAAGAATCCCCTACTCCTAGAGGATTTTGTGTGAAATGTTTGATTTTGCTTATTGAATAAGTATATAGATTAATTTTATTTCATTTTCATTTATTTGCTTGAGCAAATGAGGATTCCTAAACATAAAACCCGTTTATAACACTGATCCTATAGTCCAAATCAATTAGGTCATAATTTGACATTATAATTTATCTCTGCCAGATTTACAATGAAGTTGTGTAGTTACCTATAAATTCTTTTATGTCAAACATTTGATTTGGATTTAACTTTTCTAAACAAATGCGCTATGCCAGTGTATTGAGAGGAAAGGGAAACCACTGACAATGGTAAGGTACTGTTTTAGTTTCGTGGCATTCAATTTTTTTTTCTTTTATTCATATGTGCATACAGTGTTTGGGTCATTTCTCCCCCCCTTCCTTCAACCGAAAGGGCATTTCTTAATTTTGGCATTCAATTAATCTACTTCTCTTGACTCAATAATATTGTAAAAAGGCACAGACTGGAATCAGTGAGGACAGAGTTTGGATCCCACCTCCACTGTGTCCTAGCTATGTGGCTTAGGGAACGTTTTCTCACTTGGAATATGTGGTAGTAATGTCTACCTCATGAGAATAAATGAATGAATAAATAAATAAATAAATAATGGGCTTGCATTATATAATTTTTCTCTAATGGATTCCTACTAGCTGTAGTTTTGTTCATATTCTCTTGTGCCTCGATTTCTTTTACTTCTTTAAGGCAAATTATTAATCCAAGCTTTAAATAAATATAAAAGGCTGCCTTGGTATAAAACACCAAAATTGGATATTCTTATGAAACACTGGCATATGTTGTAGCTATTTGCAGAGAATGCATAGTAGTTTATAAGTTTTTTACTCTTGAGAGTATATTACCATTTTTTAGTATTAAATAAGGGTTTATCACTCCACAGATATAATGAAGTTCTAGTTATTCTCAGAATTGAATAGCTTCTCATTAATATACTTTTAAAGATCTTCATCTTTAAAATTAACAATCTTTAATCACAAGTTTATGTTCATATGAAATAAGAAACTTTACTGTTTTCAGGATTTGGACTAAAAGTAATAGTGGATGGCATATGTAGTTGCTTGACTCTGGTGTTAGACAGACAAACAAAGAGGACAGGAAGGGAATGAAAGACCATTTCCTTACCAAGCAGTCACACAGTTTATTGTCTAGGAAATAAAGAAGATGAAGACGAAGAAGAAGAGAAAGGAAGGAAGAGAAAGAAAGAAAAGTGCCAGTTCTGTGTACTGTGGAGCGCACAGATGTTCCTCTTGGCAGCCCTGCAGTACTCGTCAGGGTTGGGGCTTTTGCAGACGTTGTATGTGAGCCTTCTTTGTTGAAGACAAAGTGTTGCCTGTGGTGGGAATTGCTGCAGTGATGGGAAAGTATCGTAATGTATTGTTGGATTACTGTGATTTTCAATAGAGACAGTACATTAAAGTAGCTTTGTGGGCAATGGATTGTTTCAGTCAAGCCTAGCTAATAACACACTCATCTTGGCAAACTATTTAAAAGGTAGAACTGGCATAGTTTTGTGGTCATGGAGCCTGTCCCATACTTGGGTATCAGAATTACTTTTGTAAGCCCGAGTTTTTAACAACCAATTTACTTAATGTAACCTGACAAAAGAATCTGTGACTTTAAGGTTAGAACTGTTACCACTTTACAAATGGATCTATTTCTTTTTTGATAATTACTAGTGTAGTGCTTTTAGAGTTGTTATATCTCTTAATTGAGTTTCTTCTTAAACTGCTTGTTCATTTTAAGGTAAGGTTTTGTTACAAAATGAAAAATGCATGATTTACACCTTCTATATTTTGGCAGTTTCCTTTGGATTAGAGATTGAACTAATATGAAGGTTAAGACTGTGAGCGTCAGATACCTAGGCAACCCTCTCTTTTGACAGAAAAAAAAAATGAAAATCAGAGCAATTAACTGGTAATAACCTAGCTAGTGAGAAGTTAGAACCAAATTGTAAGGCTTCTCCTAATTCTCACATCTAAATGATCTCTTTTACATGTTTTATTTCACCAAATCAAAACAACACTCATTTACTGGGCTCCTTCTCCATTAAAGAGTTCATAGATATTTGCCTTAGAGAAACCTACTTTCTAGTAAGTAAACAAGGATTGCATTCATTAAAAGTTGTTTATAACAAAAGATTTAAATAGTAGTTCAAGACAATAATAGGAGCCCTATCTCAGAGCAGTCCTTTAGTGGCTAAATGGATGGTGCAGACAGTAATTATTCTTGAAACTCAGTAAGAGGATAAATATCTTCAGTCAGGGTAGTCAGAAAAAGACTTCATAGAGGCTGGATTAGGAGGTGAATCTGGGCTTCCTATAAAATTTTATAGGAATACATACTATAAAAACTGAGCATCAATTTCAGTAGCGTTCCATGAAGTTTCTTTCCTTAATGGAATTGTTTTCTTTTTCTTTTAAATTAACTTATTTTTCCTAATAGAATTCTTGACATTTATATCTACTTTTAATATAACATGCCACATTTCATTGTATTTCTCTCCCTGGCTACTCTAAACTCCTTGAGATCATAAACATATTCTCCATATCCTAAGTATCTGCTTAGCACATGAGTGGCTATTACATGTTTCAAATAAATTGAACATCTGTGTGTACTCACACATAAGAATTCCTGTGACTATAACGCCTTGTTACAGACTGAGTTGTATCCTCTCCACTCCCAAATTCATATATCGAATTCCTAACTCCCAGTGTGACTGTGTTTATAGGTAGAACTGTAAGGAGGTAGTAAGGATTAAATGAGGTCATAAGGCTGGGCCCTAATCCGATGGGATTGCTTTCCTTATAAAAGGAGGTGGAGACATGAAAGAAATCTCTCCCTCAGGGCTAATGTACTATTCCTAAATCTTAGCCGCCTGCATCCTGCTGTCAACAGAAAGGTTCTGTAGAGACTAGAAAAAAGTCCAGCTGCTGTTGTTTATCCAATAGATTGGGACCCTTTAGCTGACTGATAACCCATCTAAAATTAAGCTTGCCAGCCTGGGAAGGGATTTGAGGTCAGCCTGGACAGCATAGGGAGACCCCCCCCCCCATCTTAAGAAGAAAGAAAAAAAAAAGAAAGAGTTCAATTGCTTTGAATACAAAATCTTTGGAAATTTGTCAACTGTTGTCTTTTCCCCAGAGGAGACAAGCCCCTGCCAAGTCAATTTGCCAGGCTCAGTAAACCTTATAGCCAGGCTGCTTTATTTCTGACAGAAAGTAGGTAGTGCTGTACCTGAATGATTTCTCTGCTGATTAGACTTTCATTGAGTATTTATCAAGTCCTTTATGTGCAGTCTCATACAGTCTTCCAGCAATCCTATGAGGTAGGAGCTATGGTGATTCCCATTTTACAGTAACGATAGTGGTAAATACTTGCCCAAAGCTACATAATAAAATTGTTCACATCAAAGGAGAGTATATCTATTCTTGTGTTAGTTATTTCTGGCCAATAAAAAAACTGGCCTTCTTGGCCCATTAATATCACATAACTTATGTTCTATTCCTTTGTTCATCTTTTCTTTGCAAATTAGAAAGCTCAAGGATCTTGAAACCCTTTTTGGCCTTGTAGGCACTTATTTGGGAAGTCCATTTACAAGGGTAAGGAAAGTTAGATACAGATAGCCTCTATAAAACAGAATTTCACGGGGAAAGTGAATGCCTATTAAAATTAGTTTTTGTAGGGACTGCTTATTCATTCTTGGTAGTGAAGAAGAAATTTTAAGTCACTAGTCTACCTTGTATTATTTTACTTTAAAGGCATAAGAATTTATTTGGAGATACTTGTCAAAATATACCTAATACTCTTCTTATGGAATTTTATTATTTAAATGTTTTCTGGGTAATAATGGCTTAAAATAATATCATTATCTAATTTAAGAAAATTGCCACAGCTTCCCACTTCCATAAAAATAATAGCAAAAATAAACAAAAAAGGTTTTATGTATAATTTTAATCACAAATATGTGCCTTGATTTTTTTTAATTCAGAGATTCTGAGGTACTTTTTTGCAGGATTTTATTTCAAAACCATTTGACTGTTGACAGTATTTGCCACTCTAGAGATGCCAATCAGCTCAGAAATGATTTGTTTCTCAGATCAGAAGCAAAACATATCATCAGCCTGCTGCTTGTAAGCACCCTGGTCACGGTGTAGTCACACCTGTTTTGACAGGAATGACCCAGGGATCCAGTTACTGGCATGGTGCTGAGCAACACTGGTCAACACCTACCGCTCTGAATGCAGCCTTGAGACCAGAAGCCCAGTTGAGAATGCACAGGACAGGTGGTGGGATGCAGGTTTGTCCAAAGACTTCAGACTTCCAGTTTTCAGAATAAGTTGCAGATGTTTTGTATAGCACTTGAGAGTTTATATTACTTACTGTAATTTTCTGCAGATACTGATTACATGCCTACTGTGAACAGTGTAGTGTAGTGCAACAGAGTGAAAGTTCAAAAGTACTACTGACATGAACTTATTAAAGAGAATAGCATAGGTAACAGCAAAGGTAGGTATTTTAGACATCAGGAATCATGTCAAGAATTGTCACACTCACACAACTAGCACTTAGGAGGCAATGCAGGACGATCAAAAGTTCAAGTCCAGACAAGGTTCAAGACCTTGTCTCAAAAAAGAAGGAAGAAAGAAAAGAATCGTTTTTGGTTTCAGATTTGAGCAAGATTTGAGCTAGATGAGTAAATTAGTTTCGGGTAATTGTATTGCTATCTGAAAATGAGGCATCTGTGGACGTGATAAGTCATTACTGAGAGTTCCATATTTTTGTGTTCTGAAAGAGTTATGTGGTGAAAGGTAAACTGAAAGTCAGTCAGCTTTTCTACTGTACACCTGACCTACCTTCTGATTGGCTGCTTTATTTTTTAGCCTGCTTTCCAGCTTGTATGCTTCATAGTGTGGGAGATAATAGCTTTCTGAGTCACAGAATCTTAAAACATTAAAAATGGATAGGAAGTTGAAAGTCATCTAAGCTCTTGAAGAATTCAAACTCCTTCATTGCCACAGTGCATGCATTGTGGGGATTCCCTGTGCTTTCCACTTTAGTACACAGAACAGCTGATCTACTTTCCCGAGCTCTGCTAGAAGTTCTTGCTCATACCAGACAAATCTGCTAAGTCTCCAGCCTGCAGCTTCTACAGTTTGTCTTATTTCTGCTTCCTGGAGCTACCCAAAGTAGTCACACAAGATAAATATTGTCTCTTTCTTCGCCAGAAAGCTGTTTTCAACTTTTAAGTTTATTTTAACCGATACATAAAAACATAATAATTGTACGTATTTATGGGGTACCATGTGATACTTCAGTACATATATATTAAATAGTGTTTAAGTTGCTAAACATTTGTCTTCTCAACATTTCCATTATCATTAATCTGGTCACCCTACTGTGTAACAGAGCACTGGAGCATCTTACTCCTGTCAGTTGTATCACAGTACAGCGTTCCTCATCCCTCCTCCTCTCCACTGTCCCTCCCTGACCTCTGGTAACCACCATTCTACTCTTACCTTCAATGAGATCAAATTTTTTTATATGCCATATATGAGTGAATCATGCAGTACTTGTTTTCCAATGTTGGCTTATTCCACATAATATAATGTACTTCAGTTCCATACATGTCACAAATGACAAATTTTTTATGTGCTAGCTTTCTTTGGCTATTCCTGTATACCTGAACACTTAGGTTGTTTCCACTTCTTTTTTCTTTTCCTTTGGTGGTTCTGGGGGTTTGAACTCATGGTCTTGTACTTGCTAGGCAGGCCCTTTCTACCATTTGAATGACACCCTCAGCCCTTTTTGCTTTTGTTATTTTTTGAATAGGGTGTTTTTGCCCAGGGCCAACCTGGACTGTAATCCTATTTACTCCTCCCTCATAGCTAGAATCACAGGCCTGCACCACCATGCCTGGCTGATCAAGTAAAATGGGGTCTCACTGACTTTTTGCTCTAGCTAGCTTTGAATACCGACCCCCCTCTGTCTCCTGAGTAGCTGAGATACAGGTGTAAGCCACTGTGCCTGGCCATTTTTTCTCTCTTTCTCTCTTTTTTTTTTTCCTCTACTTCCTTTCCTGAAGTTTCTCATTCAACATAATAAAAAATTCTTTCACTGTCACCTTTTTGAAAAAACTCCAGTTACCAGTGGTTCTAATTGTGTTAAAGGGAGCAGATCACAGTATTATACCTATGGTTGCAAAGGAGAAAAGAAATTGGGATTACTATGTGGAATGTATATTAATTGGAATATATACTTCTAATTCAGTCTAAAAATACATTAATTTTTTGTGAGAACAAAAACATATTGCCAACTTTAATTGAGCTTACAATGATATAAAACCACCTTACACATGATATGCCTTTAAACTGTTTGCTTTTCTGTACTTGGGTAATTCAGTTCCTTTTTTATTTTTTATTTCATAAGACTTCTTTAAGCTTCATTCAGTGCTCTCTGCTCTTTTGTTGTTTTGTTTTGTTTTTGTTTGTTTATTTGTGATGCTGGGATCAAACCCAGGGCCTCATGTATGTTAGGCAAGCATTCTCCATAAATTGGTGCCCTCAGTTTTTAATAGGCATGAGTTGGAGTGTTTAATGTTCTTAGAGTTGGGGTACAAGGGGCAAATGTCAAACAGGATCAGTGGGGTCAAGTCAGAAGCACTCTTCCATGCTGCGAGAGACCAGACCTAACATGAGCCTGGTCTGTGTGCTCCACCCTCACCCCTCTACTCCCCTTTCTGCTCTGTTTCTTGTTGCTGTTCCATTATGTCATATAGGTAAGATTTGACAGTACCTGTTTAATAAGTAGCTAAGTTAGAGAGACAGAAACAAGATTAAAAGAAAACTGAAAATGGGTAGGAACAACAGATTTAGAGCTTTTCCATTCTTTTAATGTAGTCAAAAGTGCAGAGAGTTGGGTAGGAATCTGAAGACAGGTTTTAGTGAGGAAAGACATTATTAAGGATGTTTTAGGGGTGAAGTGATCAGGAGATAACACCTGCCATAAAGCAGTTGTCGAGCTAAAATCCAACTCTTGTGTGTGCTAACAACCATTAGGTTATTGAACATTGTGTAAGTGGTTTGGAAAATTTCGTATCTTTTGGCCACGAAAATACAAATAACTGCAGTATACCTTACAAAGCTAAACTAAAGTGATTCAGCCTTTGGTTTAGATGAACATAAATATTAATCTCTTCAATTTTCATAATGGAAAAAAAATTGCTTTTCATATCTGTTATTTAAATCATGCAATTCTAACTTTAACCTTTCATACAGTGTTTAAATTGCATGTACTTATTAGGGAAATTAAAGATTGGATTAAGCAAGATTCAGCTTGGTACTGCCAGACCACCACAAAGCATTTGGAATTCTAATGGAACAGACACTTAGGAGAATAACTTATGAACATAAATCTATGGTTTTAACAAGGTCAGGAAGACTGGACCCGTTGGGGGAGCTTTCCCCCAGCGTTCTACTCTCTTCTGTCTCCAGCTCTCTGCTATTGAGGAGCAGGTCTGGGTTAGACTACAGGCATCGGTGGTGGTGGTGTTTTTGATGCAGAGTCTTACTCTGTAGTCCAGGCTGGCCTTGAACTCGCTTTGTATAGTCCAGGTTGTCTTCAAACTTGTGATCCTCCTACTTTCACCTCCTGAGTGCTGGGATTACAGCTGTGTACCATCCTGCCCTGCTAGTATTTTTTAAATAAGACAAAAAAAATTTTTTTAAGTCCTTAAAGCTATTCTTTATTCATCTTGCCTCCTACCTCTAACTCCCTATAAGGTTAGCAAGTCTTTTCCTGTAAATTACAGAATAATTTCTGGACCTTATTATTTCTCTCCTTCAGTCCCAAATCCCCAAACTCAAAGATGCATTCCATAACTTTTATTCTCATGTCATTTCTTTTATATATGTTAAAGGTTGCATACTAGACTTGTCCACTGGAACAATATTCTAGTATTTTTAATAAAATCACATTTGAAGTTATCCTTTCAATTATTTATTGTATTTTAATGCAATAAGTTTTATAATAGCTATTTATTATGAATTATTATATGACATTATACTTTTAATGCTTTAAACCTCATATCAACCTTGGGAAGTGTTCTGTATCGCTCTCATTTTACAGAGAAGTACACATCTCAGAAAAGGTAGATTTCTTATGCTCAGTCACAGTTAAACCTCTGTTCTACAGTGACAACCTTTTCTGCCAGTGCCAATAAATCTCTTCTCTCACAGAATGAAAATTGCATATTAAAAAGTATTTTGCTTAGATGCCCAGTTTGATCCCAATGTTAGTCATCTGCATATTTCAGGAACCTGAAACCATTATGTCCTTTTCTTTTGGCTTTTTTTTAAAGTAAAAATAGCCTCAATACATAGGATTTTCTTTTCCTTTGTTTCTTGATATATCTTATTTGAAACAGCAGAAAAGATTTTGTCATGATTGATGCCATTAATATATTTATTATATTATGCACATGCATATTCCACATTATTAAAAAGTGAAGTTATTTACTGGACATTTTTAAATGCTCCATTTTCACATTTCATAAAATAAATCACATTTCTTGTTGTTGAAATGCTTAACCAACAGATAAAATTGTGATGACCCAAAATATTAACAGGACAAGGCTTTTGTTTTTGTTTTTTTAGCAGATATTGTACAGGGGGATTTCCATTGTGACATTTGCAATTGTGTTTACAATGTATATTAATTAGATTCACCCCTTCCATTATTCTCCCTCCTTCCCCTTCCCCATTCTTAGAACAATTTCAACAGGTTTCGTCATTCAATTTTCATATGCATATATAAAGTACATCAACCATATTTGCAGAACAAGGTTAAAAAGAACTCAATTTTAGGGAAAAACAAAATTATGCATTCTTATTAGAATTCTAGAAAAAGATCAAAGTCCCAATTCAGGATGACTGGAGTTAGAGGAGATGTACTTTAGTATGGTAAACAGTATCCTTTGCTTTTCACCATGAGGGTGTGTAGGTTTCCAGTTGCCAGTTGGTTTATTTTGGCCAAATTGATGGGCATTCTTCTGTCTGCAGTATTTTTAAAACAATAAGTATTTGTTTTCTCAGTGAATTTTTGGTATTAATTTAGGTGGCAGAAATTATGATTGTCATAATTTTATTTTCCATTTATATCTTCTAACCATCTGGAATAAGTTAGGACTTATGATTTATGCTGTATTTAAATTTTTAATGGTGAGCAGTGACATTGCTGAGACCTAAAACTTTGTAAACACTCTCTCACCTTTATTTTGTTAACCATGTGCGTGAGAATATGTTACAGATAATACAGTGGTGAGCAATACTAAACAAAGGCATTTATTCAAACTACACAGAAACCAGTTAGGGTATATGAAGTGGTGCATGCTTCTGATCAGGGTGGAGAGTAAAAAGAACAAGTAGGAGAATCTTTAGCATCTTACGAATTGAACAGAAGAAGCAATAGGCTGGGTCAAAGAAACATCCTTCCAGTACTTTTCACAAGTGGGACAAATGCAAAATGCACCAATGCACCAGCTGCAGTAATGGCAAATTCTTAGTTCTGTGTTCACAGTCATCACAGTGTTTTATATAGCTACTAAAAAGGCTTACATTTTTTTCATTCTGTCTATATTTTATTAATTTCATTTAATAGCACTTTGTATCAGTTTCAAACACTTAAAATTGTATAAAAGTAGAATAAAATCACAAACCTGCAAAAGACCTTAGGTCTTTTCTAACACTGCTTTTAAATGATGAGGAAATTGAGGACCAGACAGTTTATTTCAAGAACAAAGTACACCCATTCCCATACACTCGGGCAAATGTCGCCAGCTTTACATGTAGATCAGTATGTCTGTGAGAATTAGGAAAAACAAAACAGTTAATTAACACATTAGAAACATTTTAATGTTTTTTCTCTTGAGAAAAGAAAAAAAATACTTTTATCATAAAATTTAAAATAAGGAATTAGAGAAAGTAAGAAACTTCTGAACAAGTTTGACTCACTGAGCTGAAAACTTACATGGTTAATAATTTCAAAAGGACTATTTTTAAGCCCTCTGAGAATTATGATTATAGAGACAGCTAGTTTGACTAGCAAAGTCAGAATTCCTCACAATATTCTCTTTAGATACTGAGGTTCAATCCAAGCCTTGTGATTGTCGGCTTTGTATTATTGAATATGTTTATATCAAAGAACTAGTCAGAGAGATTCTCTCTATTTTAAGTCTATGAGAACCATCAGTAGCAGGCACTGACAGATGTGAAAGAATGTCTGAGGCATGAATGTCAAAAACCTCTCCAAAGGAAAGTCTTTAACCACGTCCTTAATGCAGAAATGCAAAACCAGATTTAATTGCCCTTTTCCTACAGAACTCAGACATGCAGGCTCATTTACAGCAGCATATGGTCTGAGAAAGTGCACAGTGGAGGAGAGCAGTCGTGGTAAAGGCTGGAGTTCACAAAGATCAGTCAGAAGAAGCACTTGAAGTTCAAAGAAACACCAGCAGTAAAAACACAAGCTTATTTTCATGGTGGATGTACTCATTGGAGTCATCCTACTTGCCTCTCAAGACAGTGGTATTTTGTGGTTTTAGTATGGAATATAAGAATTCTCAAAAACTAGTATCTGGAGATACTTTCCTAATTAAAAAAAAATGTAAAAGAAATAGCATTTCATGAAGTTGTATAGATTTTTTTTTAATTCTTTATTTGTTAGTATTGAAAGTAACCATTTTTCTAACCTAGAATAATTAATGAACTGGATGGCAGCTACATGACTTCATTTTATTTCAAAGGAAATACACTATAATTTTATATGAAATGGTAAATTCTTACTACTTCTAGAGGGATTAAGTTTACTCTTGCAAGATATCACAGGTAATTGAGAATTTAAAGAGGAAAAAAAAAACAGTAACAACAAAACCTGTGAATCCTCTTGTGCCACTATGTGGCATTAGGTCAGTAGCTTTATTTCTGTATACTACAGTTCTTTTCTATCGGTAACATGGAGGAAGCTCTCTATGGGGGATTTAATTTTAACCCTTCAATATTAAGACGCTTTAGTTGCTGTATGTCTAATATATCACAGGGATTTGAAGAAGAGTATAAAAAGTAACATAAAAGAAAGAAATGGAGTGTTAATAATGGACTACATGGAGTTTCTGTATGTTGTTGCCAGATCTAAGTAGTAGCAGTTAGTTATTATAACAAATTTATTTCACAGTGCTATTTTTGCCTGTAAAGCTAACCTTTCCACTATACAATGTATTTATTTATTATGGAAAAAGCATGCTTGCTATTTTTAGTTTAAATTTGAAATTATTTTTTGTTTTGTTTGGTTTTTTTTTGTTTATTTGTTTGTTGTTTGAAACAAGGTCTCACTGTGTTGCCCAGGCTGGCCTGCCTAAACTTATGATCCTCCTGCCTCAGCCTCCAAGTGCTGGCATTACAGCTGTGTGCTACCACCCCTGGCCCTACATTTGAAATTTTGTAGAGCTACACTATTACATGGATATTTAAACTTATATTTTACTTAATTAAAATTAAATATAATTTAAAACTTTAATATCTTAGTCACATTAGCCTTTTGTTTTTTTTCAGGTAAGGTAGCAAGTTTTTTTTTTTTTTTTTTGCCCAGAGCAGCCTCAGACTTTGATCTTCATATTTATGACCTTGCACATGCCTGGACTCATCACAGGTGTGTACCACCACACCTGCTTATTGTTGCGATGAGATCTCAGTAGCTTTTTGCCAGGGCTGGCCTCAAACCATGATTCTCCTCATTTCTGTTGTGAGTAGCTGGGATTCCAGGTGTGAGCCACTGTGCCCAGCACATGAGCCATCTCTTAAGTGCTCACATTATATGGAATGTTTCCATCATCTCTCAGAGATATGTTGGGCAGTGGTGTTTTCATATTGATATTTTTTTTTCCTGGTGTAACAATGAAATTTATTCTAGAAATCTAGAGTCAAATACATATTTTTTATTGTTTTGCTGGGTGGGTGTACATTGTGGCATTTATAAAAGTTCTTAGAATATATCAGATATATCATACTTGAAGTTTTTTTATGCATGTCATTGAAAGGGGAGAATACAAATTCATATATTTTTGGGTGGCAGGTGCTAAGGAGACTAATGGAAAGATTAGGCCAAGCTGTAATGAAGCTGGGCTTGTGGCTTGCATCTGTAGTCCTGTTCCTCAGGAGACAGAGATTTGGGCAACATAGCAAGACCCTGTCTCCAAAAGTACATTTAATACAGGTCACAAAGGAAATGGTAGGGATGGTCCATGGTGACATGATTTTCTGAAATAGTGAACAGTTCTTGCTACATTCCCATCAATTTTCATAGTAATCACTGAATTTCTGGAAATTTATGGGGGGGGGCATTAAACTATACATTTGAAAATCTTTTATCTTCAGTAAGTATAAGCTCTAGGCTTGGATCATTGTGAGGAGGTTTTTCACCCACATCAAGGTCTCTGACTAGCACAGGTGAAGCCCAATTCTGTCAGACATAAAATTCTGTGAATTATAAGACCTCTCTAAGTATCCTATCATACAGACAACTAAAAAGCACTCCAAAATTCTAAAATTTTCAAACTAATTTTAGAAAATCTGAGCTCTGTGTCACTCAACCTCTTTTGTGTGTGTGTGTGTGTGTGTGTGTGAACTAGTGTTTAAACTCAGAACCTACACCTTGAGCCACTCCACCAGCCCTCTTTGGGGAAGGGTTTTTTCAAGATAAAGTCTCACAAAATATTTGCCCAGGCTGGGTTAAAACCTCGATCCTCCTGCCTCTTGCCTCCTTAGTAGTTAGTATCACAGGCATGAGCCACCTGCACTCAGGGCCACTCAGCCTCTTAGGACATTATCTTAAGCCTGTTCCTTTTTTGGATTCATCTTACTGATTTATCTTTTCTTTCTATATTTTTTATTTGAAAGTATAATGCTGCCATAGACCCAGTTCTTCTCGTAGTACCTGTCCTTATTCATTCCTACTACGGTTGAGCTTCTTAAAGTATCAGAGATAATGAAAGGAAATCTTTACAAGACTTTTTTTCCTGTTTCCATTAGGAAATAAGACTGTAGTGAAGGTTGGCTCTTTCATTTGCTAACATTGAACACTGGACCAATGAACCTGTTCAGTGAAATCCTGAGATTTCCTGAGGGTTTTGGGATTGTGTTTGTTTGTTTGTTTGTGTTTATGTTTATTTTTTTTTGTGGTGCTGGGGATCAAACCTGTGGCCTTGTGCATGCTAAGCAGGACCTCACTGAGTTATCTGTCCCCCAACCATTTTATTTCCTTCAGAAGCACATTCAAGTGAAGTAACAAAAATTAGCATCAAAAGGTCATGATGTTCTGTAGATTAAATGAGAACTCATTTTCTTACCTCAAGAAAGACAAATAAGGGCTGTGGGTGTGGCTCAAGTGGTAGAGTGTCTGCCTAGCAAGTGTAACACCCTGTGTTCAAACCCAGTACTGCCAAAAAATGAAGAAAGACAAACAGACTTAACAGGACTACTAGTCCTTGAGGTCTATGGGTGACTGGATCCCTTGTACTATAGCAAAATTATATTTGTGGGCATTTGTGCATATTTTATAAGATAGAGGCCATTGAATAATTAAAGGAATTGATTAAATAAAAGAATAATTAAGCCCCATTCTAGAAAGAAAATAAGAGATAGATTTGAGTCTATAAAATCATGAAAAGGATAGTTGATTTGATTAGATTAGAGATTAAATGTGTAATTGAAGTAGTAAATTCTTAAAAAGGCTGAAAAAAAGGTTTCTTGGAAGAACAGTAATGAACCTATCCTTCCCAGAAATGGTGTATGCTAAAAATATAAGTAGATTTAAAAAGGCTTCACTCTAACTCTACCAAGAGTTCAAGAAGCAAGAAAGAGTGATAGGAGGTAAGACAAGTCAGCCAGTTCTACCTGTCTCTTAGTCTTCTTTGAGCTACTGTCAAAAAGAACCCTGGAGTACATTAGTCACTGTGACCCTTTTGTGGCTGATGGTATGTGCTGCTTTCTTGTTTCCAGTTCTTTTGTGGCTAATGCTGGGGAATGTGGGCCATTAAATGTGTAGTTCTCTGAAGTATACTTGTTTTTGTTCAGTTATTTTGCCTCAGACCTGAAAGATACTCAAGATTCATTTCAAGAGAAATTTTTATTTTTGTAGAACACTTATGTTATAATGTATTTTAAGAGAGGAATGTTTATACCATTAAAATGAATAGGATTTGGGTCAAAACAAAATAAATCAAAATTTAACCTTACTTTCTGCACAAATCTTTTCTTGATTTAATTATAAACTGGAATTATAGACTGAGAGGGCTCTTGTACTCTATCAATTGTGTAGGATTAAGTAGGTATTAATAATACTAATAAACTTAGGTGTCACCAAGTTTATTTTGATGATGATGTGATGGTGGTGGTGGTGGTAGCGATTGATGAATGGTGAGAGCTAACATTTGTTGAGTCCTTATAAGGACTTGGCATATGTTTGTTCGTTTTATGCTCACAAAAGCTCTAGAAAATAGGTACAATTACTATTATTATTTCATAAGAGAAAACTGAAACATAGATGAAGCACCTGACTCTGAGTTGCATATTGAACAGTGATGGAGCTAGACACCATCCCTGTTGTCTAGTCCAGTCCCACAGTCCACACTGGCCTCTTCTGGATTTTTATACTCAGGCCAAAATCATTGGATAAAATGATTGTTTAAAGACTGCACAAACAATCTGGGGAAAGTTTACTGGCATATCCTTTTAAATTTTGTTACATGGAACAATGGAAAGCCAAATGAGAAGACTAAGTAGTATAAGTGATGATCCAAGACTATACTGAAGGGTCACCTCAAATTACATTGACAGAAGTGGACTTCTCAGAAATACATTATTAGTTAACTTCTTTTTTTTTTCCCCTTTTAATAAAGTGTTCCACAGTTAAAACAGGGATGAACTCCCCATTTCTTGTATGGCTTCAGTTCCTGTTGATGAACAAACATGCTGACCTTCCCATGTCGCAGGTTTCCCAGAATGGACAGTGTGCATAGGAGAGGCCACCCCTTCTCCAGGCTGACAGTGGATTTTGCTTAGGTGCATTTCGCTTTTTTCCTTTTTTTTTTTTTTTTTGGTCTCAATAAACAACTCACCCTAAAAGTCTGCCATTACTTATGACAGACAGTTGTTACTTTTGAAGGTTGTTAATGGGGACCCCAATTTTCTCTCAGCTGTCCTCACTGTACAGGAAAGCCTGTCTCCTGCACTTGCTTATGCATAATAAAGGTTATTCTAGGCAAGGTTACAGTCCAACAGAGAAGATAACACTTGTATAGAAATAGCCATAATGCAAAGTTAAAAAAAAAATCCTAAGTTTCTTAAATGTAGAAACAGCTTCCTCCAGGAGCATAAGTCAGAATATTTTAGAGATATTTTTGTTTTGTTAGGTACTATACAGTTGAGTGATTATTTATTCAGCACACATAATGGTCTGTAGTTTGCTCTTGGTCTCCTTTTCTAGCTCATTGGTATAATTTCAAATTTGCATAATTTACAGAAATGAAAATAAAGCTTTCATATTATTAAAGGCTACTGCATGTAAAAATGGAAACAGAGTTTTGCTTCCCATAAATTTCCAGGCCTACTGGACTCCCCTGGTGCTTCTGTTTAAGTTTTTCCATAGGAGATTGCCAACATTACATGACATGGCACACTGAGGGCTGAGTACTAAACCTCATCAGCTTCCTCCTTGTGTCAGTATGTGCAGAGCTTTTGTCTCAAGTGTTTGTGACGCACTCAACTATTTCTGTGAAAAAACAAAATCACTGTTCTCATCCTTCTGGTTAGTTTACAGTTTACCTATGAATAATACTCCTAAAAATAATAAAAAAGAAGTAGGTCAACAAGTTTGAATAGAGGAGAAATAACATTTATTACTCATATATGTCAGGTACTATGGCAAGCTAATTTCAGAGTGATGAAGTAAATGTACCTGTCCACACAAAATTGAAGAAAATAGAGATTCTAGATCATTGATGACCTATGGCTTTTATCAGCAAGCATCACACTAATTTGTTGACAGTAGTTGAGTATTTGCTGTGTTGGGTCTGGGGGAATGGGGAAATAAGTGCAACACCAGGCCAGACCTTATAGGAAACATACAGTATACTAAGAAAATCAGACAACACAAGTAAATGAAGGGTACTAACATGTGCATACTGTGCTGTTCAGTATATTAACCCATTGATCGTGACAGCAAACCTGCAAAGTAGTTGGAACCTATGTCACATAGATGAGGAAATTGTGATTTAGAGAAAGCAACTTAGTCATGGTTTCCCCATAGTAAATAGCAGAGTTCAACTCTGCAAAGCCTCATTCTTTCATGGGAATTCAAACAATAAATTCTTTCTGACTAAGGAAATGGGGGAAGAACTGCACTTGGTGTGTTCTACCTGTATACTTAAGAATCAGTAGGATTGAGAAGGACAGAAGTCCATGCAGTGCTGGTGGCAGAAGTAAAGGTACAGAAGGACAAAGATAGGGGGAACGACCCTAGGCCTTTTTCACCAAAGCTTGTAAGGTGTGGAACCCACCAGGAGGGATACATGCACTCCAGGAAGATCGTGTCATGCCTCAGCTTTAACTTGGGGTGATGATTCCTTGAAGGATTGAGTTGAAGATACACCTGTGTTAAAAAATGACCAAAGCATGATAAAGTTGGATGTTGCAGGGGAGAGGGAAGGAGGGATCAATGTGAATGAAAACTGACTGAACAATCACTGAGTTGTGCTGTGAGGACATTGAAGGAATCCGTTAGAACACAGATTGGAACTCCAAGTAATGTAGGCTTTCCCTTGCCTGTGAACTAACTGTGTAGTGCCAGTGATTAATTACTATGGGATACATTCTATAATTGCTATGTTTTAATATAAAGCTATGCCTCAGTATTCTGGTATCTCTTTAATTTGTTTAAACAAAGAGAGAAAATATGACCTGTGTTATCAAATACAGATACACACACACACACACAAAGACAAGAAAATGTGACTGGCTTCATTATTTTCCAAGTTTTTATTAAAGAACATTAACTTCTATAATCAGAAAAATCACATTTAAAAAATAGGAATAGCCTAAATGTTTACTTGATGGACTTTATAAATTCCTTCAGAATACGTAAATGAAACATTGTGTAGAGACTTCATTATATGGTCTACCAAAGCTATTTTCTACTGACTTTTCTCAAAACTTTATTTTTTAATTTTCTGTTTATGTAAAATAAATTTAAAAATCAACTTATAGGCTGGGGTTGTAGCTCCATAGTAGAGCACATCCCTTTGGATTTGATCCCCACCACTACAAAAGTAAATAAATAAATAAATTTACAGTATTTGGCATATATATTTAGCTCTTTAAAGATTTATATTTTCAGTCAGTAGCAATATTTTACTTTCTTGCATGTCTATTATGTTGATAGTAAACTTTTAAAAGAATTAATCAAGGAAAAAGGGCAAATTTCATTTGGTGCATAAAATACTTGAATATTTTATTGATCAAATTGAGTCATCTTGTATGTTATGCTGGCATTACATTTTCCTCTTATTTATTTTTAATTAATAAATATAAATTACATGTATTTATTGTGGCAACATGATGCTTTAAAATACATATGCATATAAAGGAAATGCAAATTAAAACCACACTAAGATTCCACCTCACCCCTGTTAGAATAGCCATCATTAGCAACACCACCAACAACAGGTGTTGTTGAGGATGTGGGAAAAAGGAACCCTCTTACGGTGTTGGTGGGAATGTAAACTAGTACAACCACTCTGGAAAAAAATTTGGAAGTTACTTAAAAAGCTAAACAGTGATCTACCATTTGATCCAGCAATACCACTCTTGGGGATATACCCAAAAGACTGTGACACAGGTTACTCCAGAGGCACCTGCACACCCATGTTTATTGCGGCACTATTCACAATAGCCAAGTTATGGAAACACTACTTGCAAATGGATCAAGAAAATGTGGTATCTATACACAATGGAATTTTATGCAGCCATGAAGAAGAACAAAATGTTATCATTCGCTGGTAAATGGATGGAATTGGAGAACATCATTCTGAGTGAGGTTAGCCTGGCCCAAAAGACCAAAAATCGTATGTTCTCCCTCATATGCAGACATTAGATCAAGGGCAAACACAACAATGGAATTGGACTTTGAGCACATGATAAAAACAAGAGCACACAAGGGAGGTGTGAGGATAGGTAAGACACCTAAAAAATTAGCTAGCATTTGTTGCCCTCAATACAGAGAAATTTTTTTAACCTTAAAAGCAACTGAGACCAATAGGAGAAGGGGACCAGGAACTAGAGAAAAGGTGAGATCAAAAAGAATTAACCTAGAAAGGTAACACACATGCACAGGAAATTAATGTGAGTCAACTCCCTGTATAGCTATCCTTATCTCAACTAGCAAAAACCCTTGTTCCTTCCTATTATTGCTTATACTCTCTCTTCAACAAAATTAGAGATAAGAGCAAAACAGTTTCTGCCGGGTATCAAGGGGGTGGGGGGGAGAGGGAGGGGGTGGAGTGGGTGGTAAGGGAGGGGATGGGGGCAGGGGGGAGAAATGACCCAAGCCTTGTATGCACATATGAATAATAAAAAAATTAAAAATTAAAAAATAATATGCATTGTGGCCTGGCTAACTTGAGTAATTAACTATGTATTATCTCATATACTTATCATTTTTTGTGGTGAGAACACATTAGGTCTATTTTCAAGCATATAAAACACTGGTATTCCTATAGTCATGGTGATGTACAGCTGATCTCCTGAACTTACTCATCCTGTTTAACTGAATTTTTTTGTCCTTTGAACAACATCTTCCCAAAACCCCACACTCACCCAAGTAACCACCATTACTTGCTACTTCTGTGAGTGCAACTCTTTCAGATTCTATGTATAAGTAAGATTATGTAGTGTTTGTCTTTCTGTGCTTGGCTTATTTCACTTATCACATCCTCCAGTGTCATCCAGCTGGCATTATACTTTAATGACAGTTCAGTCAACCCCAATATAGTATGTACTTTGCACTTGGGCTTTTACCCATGTTGCTTCTATAAATTTTTACTTTACTTTAAAGGAAGATTTTAATTTTAAGAGGAAAAATGTATCAGAAAACTTGCTTCCCCTTGATACTCTCTGACTTTAAAAACTAGCAAAAACACTATGTCTTTCTTATTATCTCCTATGTTTTTTCAACAAAATCAGAGAAGAAGAGGGCAGAACAGGTTCTGCCCAGAAGTGGGGGCATGTAGGGGGGTGGGAAGAGAGGAGAGGTGGCCCAAACAATGAATACACATGTAAGTAAATGTAAAAATGATAAAATTAAAAAAAACGAGTGACATTAAAAAAAAATGAAGGGCTGGGCATGATGGCACATACCTGTAATCCTAGGTACTGAGGAGATCAGGAGGATTACAATTTGAGACCAGCTCCAACAAAAAGCTAGCCAGACCCATAACCAATAAGCCAGGTGTGATAGTACATGTCTGTAATCCCAGTTACATGGGAGGCATAAGTAGGAGGATCATGGTCCAGACTGGCCTGCTCAAAAATATAAGACCCTATCTGAAAAATAACTAAAGCAAAAAGGCTGGGGGCATGGCTCAAGTGGTAGAGTGCCTGCCTAGTTAGCACACAATGCCCTGAGTTCAAACCCCATTACCACCAAAAAAAAAAAAGGCAGTTTTAAGAACTGACTTGTTTGAATTTTAGTTTTGAGTACATTTTTATTGTGGTTATAAAAATCTTTAAAGGCAACTTTAAGATGAAAATTATCGCAGACTGATGGAACTTGAGGACATCATGGTAAACAAAGTAAGCCAGGCACAGAAAGACAAGCACCTCATGCTTTTGGTCACCTGTAAAAACAAACCAGCAAAAAAACAGGTGACTTGAAAGTAGAAGAGGGACTGGGAAGGAGCCAGGGGGAAGGAGGAGGGGGAGGACAGACATCGGCAGAAGAAGGGTGGGCAGACAATCTATGCATACTGTATCTCAGTGACTCCCATTACTTTATATAATTAATATGTGTTAATAATTATAACAAATGAATTAGTAGAAAAATGAATAATATTTGTGTATGTATTAGATAAAAAATTTAAAATAAGTTTATAAATTTTCCATATACTTACAAATGTCATGTACTGGTTCTATCATTTACAGAAAGAATCTTCCCACCATGATTGTGGGTGGTTAGTTTTCCTTGTAATTCTGTGCTTTTAACAATACATTGTGTTTACCTTTAATATATCTACAGAAATGTGTAATTCTATGATTTTGTACATGATAGAAAATATCTGTGTTAACCAGTGCACATTGTAGTCAAGAAATGAACACTGTCAACACCCATCAACCATTCCTCAGTGGTTCCTCTCAGTCTAGAATTTCTGACACTATAATATAAGCTCTCTATAAATTCAAGCTTTTGTAAATAGCTTTCTGAGATAAACTTAATGGTTATTAGTAAATTTTAAAAAATGAAGAAAGCTCTATGATAGAGCAAATTACTTTTAAGTCGAATGCAAGTATTTCTCGGCTCACAGTGTTAACTTGTTTTAACTTGAGCCAATACAAAATAAAATTAGAATTTGGACTTCATTTTAAAATCTTTGTTCATATTATGATATACAGACTGAATAGAATTTTTTTTCTTACTACTTAGGAAATACCAGAAAGGCACCAAGGTCCGGCTGCGGCTCTTAGATCTTGAGCTCACATCTAGGTTCCTGGGAGCAACCACAGATACAACTATACTGGAGGCTGATGCGGTCCTCTTAGGACTCCAGGAGAACAGAGACTCAAAGTCAAAAAAGGAGCATCCTGAGAAGTAAATGAACTTGCATATTGTTGAACTCAGATAATCATCAGGAATGTAATTAGAAAATTGTGAATAAATGATTGAAAGAAGGTGTAATAAATGAAAACTGATTATAGCTCTTACTTGTTAGAATTTTCTTTAGCTGCCTCTCCCCCGCCCTTTTTCTATCACTTTTTTTTCTTTGATTGAAATAGTGTAAACTGTACTGAGAAATTCTGTCATTCAGTGACTATAGTTTGAGTGATGTGTGTGCATAGCACTAGTCTAACCAGCAGTAAACAGATTAGAAAAAATAACTTGCCTTGTGGTGCTTAACAATCACCCAGAGAGTGGACAATAAATAAGTAAATGAAATGTAGAGTGTGTCAGACAATGACACATGCTAAGAAGAAAAATAAAGCAAAAGAAAAGGCAGGGAAAAAGTTACAAAGTATCTGAGTGACAGATTGAATTTTAGATGTGGTGTCAGTTTTATGCCTCCAGAGGAAGTCACTTTGGAATAATATCTGAAAGAGAGGAAGAAGCTAACCACAGGAGTTCCTGGGAAATAATTCCAGCAGAGGCAGTGGCTAGCGTAAATGGTCTGAGACAGGCCAGTGTCTCTCAAGTTCAAGGAGCAGGGAGAAGCCATTGTAGCTGAGTGTAAGAGGAGTAGGACACAACTCAGAGGTGAGGGAGGAGGCCACATGGGTCCTCTAGCATTTGTTTACTCTGATTGAGATGGAGGGATACTGGAGGATTCTGAGCAGAGGGAGGATAAAATCTGACTGACATTTTAGCAGGATCCCTTGAGCAGGCTGGCTGAGTAGACTGAAGATGAGCAAGAGCAGCTGCATTGAGACCTGTAAGGATAGTCACATAATCCAGGCGAGAGAAGAGAGCCATTTGGACCAGGGTAATACCAGTGAGGGTGGAGAGAAGTGGTTGAAATCTGGATCTTCTTTGAAGGTGGAACAAATGGGGATTTCCTGAATACTAGATACATAGTACGAGAGAGGAAATGAGAGAGAGGTGACACCAGGGGTTTTGGTCTGTGCAACTGATAAAAGGAAGAGCAGATTTGAGAGGAATATCCAGAACTCAGCTTTGGACATTTTGAAATGCTGTAAGTTAGACATGTAAGTGGAGATATTCCGATGGCAGTTGGTATATGGGCCTGGAGTTCATTGGAGAGGCCCAGATGAAAGATAAAGATAAAGACTTGCAAATCATAGACATTTTATCATGTGCTACAAATTATGTTGGTGAAGAATTGAGACAGGGTTCAACTTGTTTTTTGTCTTAGTTTTTTGTTTTGTTTTTTTTCTCATTGCATCAAGTGAAATCACTAGGTACCTAACTGGCTAGTGTAAGGTCCAAGAAAGTTTCCAGGAGACTTTCATACGTCTGGCATTTTGTCAGGGAAGCTGGAAGATGGAGTTCAGCTGGGACTTCATGTCAGTTAAAGCGCATCATGTCTCTCTAGTGCAGTAGTCTTAGAGCAGTTAGAATGCATTCCTCCAATAGTGTCAGGGAAGCAATGGCCTTTTCTGATCTAATCTGGGACTTCACATAGCTTTACTTCCACCCAGCTGGTTGTAAACAAATTGAAAGGCCAGCCCATAATCAAGGAGAGGGAAATAATACTCCACCTACTAATGGAGGTGTTGCATTGTCACAGTGTCAAAAGCCAGATGAGATGACAGATATTATGGGCATCTTAGGAAAATAACCTGCCATACCACTCCTTCCCAAGATCACAAACCGAAATTTCAAGTCTTTTACTCACCATCATTTCTGCTCCCTTAATTTTTGTGGACCCCATTGAACTCTTTTTCAACATTCTTTGAAACTTCAATCCATGGCCCCCAGTTTTTTCCTCATTATCTCATTCATGTTCTCACTGCCCTGCTTACCCAGCTTACCCAGAAGCATCATTACTTTTACCCCCTTGCAAATAAATACCCATAAATCCTGTCTCCTCATCCCTTCCATTTCTTACCTGGGAAAACTAGCCCCATTTAAATCTACCTATTTCATGCCTGTACCTGAACAGCACAATACTACAGGCAAAAAGTCTCACAACCATACTGATTGCTTTTATTTTAAATCTGGAATTCTAAGATACAGTGTCAGATCAATATACACATCTAATACCACTTTAAAATCTCACTAAAATCACAAGAGAGGGAGATGGATGGATGAATACCCATGCTGACAAAAATCTCAAGTATTAGAAAACAGGAAAAGAGACAGCAGCAACAAAATTTTGCAATCTGGAAAGTAAATGGATGAATAGAAATTGATTTAGCAGAACAGAGATAGACACAGTCTGAGCTAGCAGTGAGGAAAGCTGAAAACCAACCTGGCTCTACAGTATCCTCAGAATGTTCTAGATCTGGGAGTGAAATGGGGGTGCGGGAGGTCCAAAGTAAACAGGATTGGGTAAAAGCTGAGAAATAAGATCATAGTCTCCTTCCCTCACTCTACTCCAATAGCTGGGCTGCTCCCTCCCCCTTCACCTGAAGTGACTGGTTCTCTCTGACCCTAACATAAGTTTAGCAGTTTAGTATTTGGACTCTAGATGTTTGCTATCTGCCTTCCTCTGTTGAAAGAATGAGGAGGTAAAAGAAAAGCAAATGCATATACACAAATGCACTAACCCAGCTGTTTCACTGCTCTGTAGACTGGAAACCATGTGGAACATACATTAAGTAACGGTCCTGATTATGGAGGAGTGGTGATGAGGAAATATGCCCTCCGGTATTTCAGATCCTGCAACAAGGTCCTATAGCCCTATTTTCAAAAGTTCACTACCAGAAAATTCTTTCCCATCTCTTAGGACAACAGTCTAAAGGCCAGTTTGTAATCTAAACTCTTTCCCAGGTGTGCTGGGTTGAATAGTGTCCCCCCAAAATCATGTCCAAATGGAGCTTGTGATTATGAACCTATCTGGAATAGGGACTTTCCAGTGTAGTCAAGTTTAAGGTGAGGTCATGCTGGATTGAGGTGGGTCCTAAAGGCAGTATCCTCACTCAGTGAGGTCAATTTGGACACAGAGACACAGACACACAGAGAATGCCAAGAGAAAAACTCTGCCATCAATGAAATTCCATCTCTTTGAATTGTAGTTATGCTGCCACAAACCAAGGAGTGCCGGAGAGTGCAAATAACCACCAGAAGGTAGGAGAGGGGCAGGGAACAGATTCTACCTCCTAGTCCCCAAGAAGGATTCAACATGCTGACACCTTGATTTCAGACTCCTGGCCCTTGAACTGTGAGAGAATAGATTTTTGTTATTCTAAGCCACCCAATTTATGGTAATATGTTAGGGCATTTGCCAGGCTCAGATAAGAGACAGGGTGGTTACTCAGGGATTGATTTCCAAATATCACCCAGCACTTTGGCTCCATGACTCCCATTTGCGGATTCTATTGTATCTCTGTTTCCTATGCTTCTTTTGTGGTTCACTTCTTTATTTTGGTACAGCATGTCCTACATTTGCAACCTCGATGAAAACATCCATGGGAACCTAGAAAAATTAGTGTCTCAAGCCCCAATCATCTAATTCAAGTCAGCTAGATGGAGATATCCTAAAGAGCCAAATTTCAGGGAACAATCTTCGTTTCTTTAATATTTTTTAAGTAAGGCAACTAATTAAGTCAATATTTTTTTGGAAGTCAATTCATCATGCCAAACAAAATCTGTCTCACAATGTTTTTATGTCAGCTCAGGCCTTCCAGGAAGCAGCACTAAGACATAATAGAGCACACAATCCTGCAGGGAATTAGTATGTGAAAGTAGCAATGGTTCTGGAATTGGCAGTCTGCAGCAAAGAAATTGTTATAGGATGTGAGAAAAGTAATGACTGTTATATAGTAGTAAAACATTTGGTAAAACTGTCACCTGAGATAACTTGGAAGACAAAAAATGTACCTACATAACAGAGATTTGGGCAAGAAGTTTTGAGGCAGACTGCTGAAAGCATAAACTGTGTTTAATAAGGTATTACAAGAAATATACAAACTCAGGGAAGAGTCAGTGGGCATTAAAATATGGTTAAAGCAGAAGTAGAACCCACAATGCTGGGCCTTGGAATAAAGATCAAATCTAGAATGGAGCCAGAACACCTGGGTTAAGGTTTCTGGGGCCTGGTGTGGTTGAACACACCTGTTATCTCAGCTATGTGGGAGGTGGGGAATTGTGGTTCAAGGCCAGCCAGGGCAAAAAAGTTACCAAGACTCCTATCTCAAAAAACAAGTCACGCGTGGTGGTATGTGCCTGGAACCCCAGCTATGTGGGAGGCAGAGGTAGGAGAATCATAAGTCCGAGGCCCACCTCAGGCAGACATATGAGACCCTATCTGAAAAATAAACTGTAAACAAAAAGAGCTTGGGGTATGGGTGTGTGGCTGAAGTGGTGCAATGTTTGTGTAGCAACTTCAAGACTGTGAGTTCAAACACACACACAGTGTAAAATTTCTGAAAGGACCAAGATTTGTCCAGCTAGTAGATTCTTCTAGATGGACAAAGAATTCCCAGAAATCTTATGAACAAAGTCCTACTGAAGCCTGACTCTGCCCAAATTAGAGGTAATTAGTCCAGACAGATAAAGGCTTATCTCAAAAAGAACTATGGATGTGCCTTTTGGCAGTGTTGGAGATCAAACCCAGGGAATTGTGTGCTCTACCACTGATCTACATCCCCAGCTGGCTGTGCCTTTGGGCATATGAAGTTTATTTAAGTAAAGAAAATAGAAAGTCTACATTTTTGAGAGGTATACATTGATTTTAAAAAATGCTTCTGTTCTAAATTAAAAGGGATTGAGATGGTTCAAGATGCAAAAAAACCTCACAGGTCTCAACTTTATACAGGCAAGAAGGGGTCTAGAAAACATTGTTTACTCTCCCTCAGGAGGCTGAGGCAGGAAAATTGTGAGTTGAAGGCTGGCCTGAGCTACGTAGCGAGACCTTGTCTCCTTTTTTTGTTTATCTGACAAGGCCATATTCTCAATGTTTTCTTCACAAGGCAACACAGGGTATAATGAAAAGGAAGAGTCCTCTGAGAAAACAGAGCCAAGAACAATGGAGGAAAATAAATTTGAGAGCTATTTCTATTAAGTAGAAGGAACTGTTGTTTTGTGTTCAAACTCGGTAGAGGGACCCAGCTAGTTAATAAGCATTCCGTCAGCACTTATCTAATGGAACTGTAGAACTGATGGGAGCCAGTGATTGTTTTGTACTTCCTATTCTTCGCCTTTCCAAATAGCAGTATGTATTGCAATTATCTGTCCCTGTTCTACTATTGTATGTTAGATGTACTATACTAATTATCTACTATTAGTTATCTTCGCTAAGTAACAAATTGTTCCCAAGGTTTATCAGTTAAAAAGACATATTTATTATCTTACTGTTCTGATTTGGTCTTTATCCAAATTGTCATCTAGGGATGGAGTCTCATCTGAAGGTTTGACTAGGGAAAGATCCACTCCTACACTCACCTTTGTAGTTGGCAGGACTTGGTTCCTCATCCCTTGCTTGGTATTTGCTGGAAGTTACCCTTAGTTCCTTGCCATGTCTTCCTCAGCATGGCAGCTTGCTGAGAGAAACAGAGAGAGAGACGGCGAGAGAGAAAGTCACTGTCTTATGTTTGCCTAATCACAGAAATGACTCCCCTCAATGTTGCCATATTCTTTTGGTCAAAGTAAATTATTCAAGGAGAAAGGATAACACAAAGCCACCAATACTATTGGGGACCATTGGGATAGCCATTTTAGGAGCTGCCTACCACGGGTATGTAGGAGGCAGATGATTTTCTATGCAGTATATAGATCTTTGGGTCTGGACCTGATGTAGATCACAAGATCCTGGACTCTTGGCTGGTGCCATGATTGGATGAGGTCTTAGGCAGGTGGCTCACAGGATGGAAGTGAGTGAGTTTTACATGTGGGAGGATGTGAATAGTGGTGACCAAGAGGAAAAACTGTAACCAATGGGACTATCCATCCCAATTCTCACTCCCCTGTAGTAGTACCCTAGCTGTAATCTCACAGTAGGTACAGTATAGTACCCTTACCATTGTGGGACTTGTTATTTCTGTAGTTGATGTAAGCTAACAATATAAATAAGTTTGGGAAAGATTTAGATGAATCTGTGAATGGTAAGTCCAGATTTGAGTATTAAAGGAAACCAGGGAAATACCAGTTTGAAATACATCCCAAAGCTTGAGTCCAACATTAATGGAGTACTGTGAAACTTTCAAACCACAGGCTGGTTAGACCATTGGGTGACCCAGTATTGCATTTCTTATATTCATATCCTTTGGTCTTTTAAAAATAAATGCACATTTTAGTATAAATTCCTAAGGGGCACATGTAGTTTATTTGAAAACACTGTAACTTTTTTTTCCATGTTTCTTTCAAACTAATAAAGAACTCAGAAACACTCTGACCCAAAGGAAGTAAGAAAAGGAAAACTCTGAAAGAATGTGTCTTTTTTAAAGTTCTTAAGCCTGTACTCTGCACATGGGAGTTGGAAAACAGGATTTTGAGCATAGGATGTTAGTCTCCAGGTAAGAAGTTATATGAAGCCTGAAGTCATCCTATGAACAGATGAAATCTTTAGAAACCAAAAAGTGGCTCAGATTACTACCATTTGCTTCACAAAATTGCCTGCTTAAAGAAAACAATCCAACTGTTTTACCATACTCTATAAGTCTCAAATCATTATGGTTTGGGAAAAATGCTCATGCGACTATGATAGCAATAATTAGTTCAAATGAATGAATAAAAGAAAGCAAGATACTATGTTTTTTTCCAGGCACCATTTAAATGTAGAATCTTTCATTTTAGATGCAGTAAATACCACAGAAGCCAGTAGATAAAGATGATGTCCCAGATTCCAAAACCATACAAAAAAAGGGTGGGAATTTCACTCAGGCATTCAGTGGGGACAAGGGTTGTGGGGAAATGCTGCAAGCTCTATTGGTTGGAAATAATAGTATGTGTGTATTATGTTGCCTTATGACTATCTTTTAGATATATTTAGCGATACCCAATATTCTAGTAAATTTCCAAAACCAGGTCACAAAATGGATGCCAATTTAAGGTAACTCCATGCCTATAATTTTGTTAAAAATATTTCTGCTCCATTAGTCATTTCAGTCTTTGTTAGCATCTTTCCTTTTCCCACCTCACCCTGTGGTATAGGTGCTACCAAAATTTGAAATGGTAAATGGACCAGAAAAGGTCCTGGAAAATCTACCAAGTGTATGGTATCATGAGCCTTCACATAATCTTACTTAAATGTTACTTGACAGGTATGCAGCAAGAACGAGAAAAACCAGAGAAGACATTTTGCAAAGAGCGAAAAGGAAAGTGACTATAAAGTTGGATCCAGTAATTAAACCCTTACTCATGTGAGGTGAAGTAACTTTACCATGGTTATCTCTTAAATAATTCCCTAGGGCTACTAGGGAGGCAGGAAGTTGCCAGTCAAGGATGCTGACTGTGTAGACAGGTGACCACTTGAAATCTGTGTGCAATGTTCAAGAACATTCGACAGAGCTCCTATGGTTGTTAGAGAGAGACAGACTCAGAACCCACCTGCAGCTTGGACTGGCCTGCTCAGCCCTGTGAGGCCCCAGGGTGAGTTTTAACTCTGTCCCTTCACTCTTGCTCCAGTACAGAGCCCATCTTCTGCTTTCACCAGGGCACCCCTCAAACAATGCCCACAGTATACGTAGACAGCTTCAAGCCAAGGCCCAGGAAAGTGAGGCCCACCTATGGAAGGAGCTGTCAGGTTTATTTCCTATTCCAGTACCATCTTCCATCATATGAAAGATACTGCAACCAACAGCAGAAGGCCCTTCCCTAGAATCTGGACTTTACATGCTTATGGGACAAAACACTATCATTTGCACATTGATTGTAGAGGGGGAGGGGGTCATTTTCTCACATACTCTCAACCCCATGACCTCATCAGCAGGATGAGGTGCCTTTACCTATCACCACAGGATCTCTGTGCAGCCAGGTTATCACAGGTCCCTCATGCTGTGTTACTGCTGTCAACCTCATCGCTACCGCGGTTTCCCCACCTATGTAAGCTACACAAAATGCTTCCACAGTGTAGGTTACATTTAGTGTTTTCAAATAGTTGTGGAAATAGCTGAAAATATAATTTGCTTTTTGACTCATTTTTAATGACATATTAACATTCAATAGTTATTAGGAAAAATTTAGAAGAGCATTTTATTGACCAAGAATTCTGTAAGCCCCTGATTAATTAATTAGTGTGATTTCAGTCCCTAGGGAACATGTAAAATGTGTACACAACCAAATTTTGCCTATAAAACTCTAAAATGCATTATTCAGTCTCCTGGTCCCAAAACATTTCCTGCTTTTTAAAATAGAGAATACTAAACAGGATTTAAAGTCTTCCTTGATGACTCAGGGCCACGATTATGGAAAACAATTTCATAATGATGTGATTTCCCAGTGATTATTAAAGCGAGTAGAGCTGCTGGCTCCTACCAGTGCCCAGACTATTGTGGTGTTTGAAATTTTCACTGGTTACCTCTAACCCTGCTTGCTATCAGCTGAGCCCTTACTCTTCTATTAAGTACCTGCTGTTTTTCCTAATCCACATGCAAGCCTATCAGAAGGAGCTTTTTTACATCTGTACTAAATGACACTTAGTAACTGTCCTTCAGTTCTTCTGTTTGATTTAAATATTTTTCCATCTCTTTTCTCTGCTGTCAGCTGTCACTTTGGTGTCAATATGCTTTTCTGTTTCTAATTTATTAGCTTGTTTTATAGTAGTCTGGAAGGATCTGAAGGCAATTTTGTAGACTTGTAGAGCTATTCATGAATTTTTGGATTTCTTATTTCCAGGACCACAGCCTGTGTTTCAGATGTTAAAAAGTTGTAAATTTACTTTCAATGATAGACTGTCTTTAGAAAAGATTTTAGAAAAGAAGATTAAGAAAATGACTATTTAAAAATCAACTTTGAGAATGATCTGACATAATCTCCTAGACCTTAGGAAACTAAATAAGTAAAAGAGTAGATAGATAGATAAATTAATAGTTTACTTCTGCTTTGAAGCCAATTTGTGCTTTGTAGACCAGTTTCCTAGGGAATTATTTTAAACTTTCGTAATGAATTATAGAGGTCTCGAAGATAGGGACCATATTTAGTTGTTTTTGTATCTTCTTTTGTGCCAGCACAGGGTAAATGCGTAGAGAGTACTCATCAACATTTGTGAGTATAATTTAGTTGACTCAGTGGTCATCATACTTTCTCTGTCAACAGAGAAAGATGAAATACTCTTGACACTCTGATCCCAGAGGCAGGAAATGAACATTTTTAGCAATGAGGTAGGTAAAATAATCTCCTGAATAACCTCATTTCACTCCTCTCTTCCACAGCCCCTGCCACCTCAACTTCTTGTATCTTCCCCCCCCCTTACCATGCTTTCTGAGTGTCTCACCATATTTTGTTTTAGAGGCACATTTTATTTTGAGTAGAAATTTAAAGATTAGGCTACATGAACAGATTTTGTGTGTCCAGATTTTAAATATTGATCTGAATCTGGTTCATATTTCCTGGCAATGTTCTAGCAAAAAGCTGGTAGCTGGGCCTGTGTCTCCACATTTTGAAGCCTACAGGGCAAGGACTGAGGAAGTGACCATGTGAGTGACTGTAAAGGGTGACTCATTATTTTATGTTAACCGTGGTCTTTTATTTCTCTCTTGGCACAAACAGAGCACTTACTATATTCATTGTAACCAAGGAAGAATTCCTTGAGTCCAGGGCTGTGGGGAGTTTGTGGGGACTAAAGAGCGGAGGGTACAAAATCCCACTCTCTTTTTGAGCACTCTGGTCCTTTCATGAATGCATGCAGGTCTTGCACATTTTGAATGCCTATTGCTTTCCTGCTTCTGAGCATTTTCCCTTCCATCACTCATGCATATTTACTGTTTACCCAAGTGTTGACAGTCAGCTCAAAGGTTTCCTTAAAAGTGACGGAAAGATAGTTATATTGAGGCTAAGCATTCGACTGTTTTGTCCCACAAAAAGTGCACAAGAGGTGCCTCTTAATCAAATTTGTCCTCACAAAAGAGATAATCTCTGCTCCTTGGTTTGAGAGCCACTCCTATGCCCCCACTGCCATAAATGACAGCTTGTTAAACTTTTCTCCATGTATAAACAAACTGTGTCACTCAAGAGTGAGTGTCGTACTGTCCACATAGTAAAACTTTCATTACTTCTATCTGCTACATCTACAGATAAACTGTGACATAACAGGTGAAATGTTTCTACTATTTGCCTAAAGATGAAAACACAAGCAGCTAGGAAAGAAGTCCAGCTAAACTCAGACTTCTAACATGGGCAGCCTTCTTACAAATACCTTGAGGAGAACACTCCAGGGATGGATTCAATTATTTACCTATTGGGAATCCAGAACAGACACATAGAATTGCTCTAAGCTGTGTCCACTTCAAATGGTAGTTAAACAGCAAAAAGAATAAAACATTTTAAATGATCATACACTTTACTGGCACTTATACAAGCTGTATACTGGATCCTACTCGTTCTTCTCTGCTCAGGCTCAGCTGTAGGAGTTCCCAGAAAGTACATAGAGTGGGCTACAGCCCACCTTGTTTTTGTACACTTAAAAATGACTTTAACTATAAGGTCATAAATTCTGAACAAGTATTTTGGTCCCAACAGGTTAGTTTTTTTTCAATGAAATAGCATTCAAATGTATTTTTGTCCCTGGCAGAAACAGCACCTCCTCTCTGGATCTAAACCTGCTGCCTTTGTTATAGTGGCCTAGCAAGTATAAAAGTATACAATTCTCTACTTCTGATATTTTCAGTTCTTTATGATGGATTACCTCTGGGGCAGATAATTTATCAGTAACCTTTCAAAAACTTTTATCTAAATGGCACTGAGAAGTATTATCAATTTTTTAAAAGTTATTTTCTCATCATATTTTGAGTATATTTATAATTACATCAAAAATCAGGAAAACATATAGAAGCATAGTATTTTTCCTTCTTAAAGTGAGTATCTATTAAATGATGAGTAAATAATTGAAAATATGATTTTATCCTTCATATAGTGTACCTTTAGATTAATGTTATATAGTAATTTAAAATACTATTTATTTAGAACTAATATTCTAATTCCAGTAGAAAATTAAACAGCTTTTATAGTTACTACCTAGAATTAAGTTTCTGCTGAGTCAGTTTTATTTTTCTACTAGAAATTCTTCTATCTGGTTCCTTTACAGCCAGGTAATCTAGATGTATAAGCACCCAAATATTCCAGAAACCTCATCTCTACCTGACCTGTGATTACTAAAACTGCTCAGCCCCACAGTCCACAGTATGTCACCTCCGTGTGGAAGTGCAGCTTCCAGCTGACCCCTCACTCCCCTTCTCTCTTAACCCACTTCCTGCCTTTATGTCTCTCAAGTCCAGACAGTGTGGATTAAGGAGACTTCCGGCTATGTAGGAGTCATTCATGGGTGTTCCCATTACACTAGGTACTTAGAAGAAAGAAGTAGAATAAGCAGCAAATGGTAATATATTTTCCAAGCAGGCATTATATTTTAAAGTTTGTTTTTGTTTGCTTTTTTTGAGACAGGGTCTTTCTATGTAACCCAGGCCAGCCTCAAACTTTTTATCCTCCTGCCTCAGCCTCCAGAGTGCTGGGATTGTAAGCATATGCCACCATACAACTTACTAGATTTCTTTCTAGTTTTCCTCATCTTTCCATTAGAATTTGGATGTGTTTTAATATTCCAAAAATGGCTTATCTTGAATTCTTGTTTTCAGCCAGAACTTAGAAGGGGAATGGCGCCTTTTGGAAAAATCAAGTAACTGTGTTATATTCCAACAAACAGAACTTTTACTTGGGAGCATAGTATCACCATGGTTAAATGGACCCCAGACGCCTGCTTGGCCACCAGTGTAAATAGATATTTCCATATTCAAGAACATTATACAAGAAAGCATTCAGAGCTTCTCACCTCTAACTATGGATGAGCAGTATTTTTATCCTGTTTCAAGGTAACTAAAAGAGACTGGAACCTAGCCTGTCAGCCCTGGACACACTCTCTTGATTGGCTGGACGTCTGGAAGTTTGCCCAGACTGCTCTGTGGAGGCTGTCATCTCTGGACACATCTGGCTCCTGGGGGCTTGCAACAGAAATAGCAAAAAAAAAAAGTAACAACTAGAAAAGGGTATACATTTTAATTAGCAGAATCCAGTATGGGCACCATCTCTGATTGCCTCTAAATTCTGTAGAACCTTAAACTAAGAGCACTTTTACTTTCCTTCAAAGACAGCATAGGCATAACACTCCACTTTGCATTCTTCTCTTCACAAATGCACCCAAAACAGCCCCTGGCCCCACCAGGCTTAGTTCAGTGAGGAAACAAATATTATGCACAAATGTATGTGTATATTTGATAAATTCCACAAAGGAAAGATTCTGTTTGCATGAGAATGTAACTGAATCTCCTAGTCTATTTTCTGTTGCTATGACAAGAAATGTTTGTTTGTTTTTCACCTTTTTACTTTAAAGTCATTTTTAATTGACACATAAGACATAAAGATTGGGAAAATTAATGGGGCTATTCCTCAGAAAAGTTTTCTGCTTAGGAGTTAAGCAAAGCAAATACACTTGGCACTGTGGCTCATGCCTGTAATCCTAGCTACTCTAGAAGCAGAGATCAGGAGGATCGTGGTTCGAAGTAGCCTGGGCCAATAGTTCATGAGATTCTATCTAAAAAAAAAAGAAAAGACAAGACCAATGGCAAACCAATGCTTAATTTTTCTGGAAGCTAAATACCCGAAATAAGTTTCAATGCAACACACTTCAAGAACTCTTTAAACATCATTCTAATCTCAATCATTTCTGGTACACAGTGTTCTGAATGAGATATCCCCTAAAACAAATCTGGCAGATTTTCTCTCTTCATATTTGGCCATTCTGACCTGTAAATCCAAAATTCTTTTTTGATACTGAGTAGGAGTTAAGCAGAGTAGCTGGCTTGCAAAATATTCCACAACAATTGTACTGGTAGGACACTGGATTAGTTATTTTTGCATTGTTGTGTTAAAATACCTGATATAAACAACTTATAGGAGGAAAGGTTTATTTTGACTCAGTTTCACAGGTGTCAAGGACTGGGTAATTTTTAAAGAAAGATTTATGGTTCTGGAGGCAACAACATTCAAGATTAGGTGGCCACCTCTAGGAAGGGTCTCATGCTGCATGATACCATGGCAAATGGTTTCACATAGTGGGAGTGTCCAAAAGTGGCCAGTGGGCTTGTATGGAAGAGACATTGGGGTAAGCCATCTTTATAGCAACCCACTCTTACAGCAAACAACCTAGTCCTGTGAGTGCAAGAACTCACTGGCTTCCAAGATAGGTCATTTAGCTATTCACAAGGGCTCTGCCCCATGACCAAAATGGCTCTCAGCACTTGCTGCATTGAGGAATTAAGTCTTAATGTGAGTTTTGGTGTGGATAAGCCATATTCAAGCCATAGCATTGGGTTACTTGGTTTGGATTCGAGAAGTCAGAAAATGCCTCTGCAAGTGAGGAGTGGGGTAGGGAGGGGGGTGGCATGTAGACAGAGGACTAGTTATCTGTAAAGACCCAAAGGATGTGAGAACTTGGCCAGCTGAAGGAACCGGAAAGACAAAAAAAAGCCCAGTGTGCATGGCATGTCAGGATCATCGTGTAGCTAAACATTTCTTCAGAAGATCAACAATAATGGTTTTATACAAGTTTGAAATGTTGAAAACACGTCAAGGTAATAAAATATTTTTTAAATTTGACAATCAATTACCACTCTATTTGGATTAATCTAAAAATACCTTTGTGGTCTGTATGCATTGGAGGCTCTCTAATGGAAAGCCCAATAGCAGTGAGAGAAATCACACAGGTTTCTCTTTTCACCTGAGGAATGCAGAACTTACCAGTGACTGGTTGTATGATGACTTAAGAACTCTGATTCTTTTGGCCTTTTCCCCCAGTACTGCATGGTGTCTGCTTTGGCTCCAACTCCAGTCACTATCTTGTCTTTCTAGGTAGGGCCAAAACACAAAAATTAGGTAAGGAAAGCAGAACCCCAGAACTCACCCGGACACTTCACGTAAACTACTGGCCAGAACGGTTTCATATGGCCATTCCATGTTGTTTTAGGCTGGATGCCAAATTTCCTGTTTGTAAGGGAGAAAAAAAGAGTGGATGTTGGATAGGTAGTTAATTGTCTTTGAGACCAAGAGTTTTTGTTTTTAACTTACTCTGTGACTCGAAATACATATATTATTTGTGGGGGGGCAGTACTGGGGTTTGAACTCAGGGTCTTGTGCTTGCTAGGCAGGCACTCTACCATTTGAGCTATACTCCCAAACCATTTTTGCTTCAGTATTTTTTTGGATAGGGTCTTGCCTCAGACTGCCTTCATACTGTAATTCTCCTACTTGTGCTTCCCACATAATTGGGACCAAGGTGTGTACCACCACACCCAATTTGTTGATTGAGTTCTCACTAATTTTTTTTTTTAACCTAGGTAAGCCTAGAGCCAGGATCCTCCCAATCTCTACCTCCTGAGTAGCTGGGATTACAGGTATGGGTATAAATGCTTTTTTTTTTTTTTTTCTATACCCACCCAAATGACATGTATTTCAAAAATTCTGACTTTGGTGCTGTGTTCACCGATCTCTATGACCCTGACAGCCTGAAGGCATCTGCTGAAATGTTAAACAAACTCAAACCAAAATGAATCTTGTCTTTATGATAAAGCAGAAGAGTTTCCTTTAGGGTTGTGTCCTGTCCTGTTTCATAAAACTGGAACCTCTGATCTGTTCTGTTTCCATGTTAAAAGCAGGCAGTCATGTATCAGCTTCTGTAGCCTATGTGCTGTAGGTTAGGGGTGAAAGAAAAACAAGAAATAAACTTTCTAATTTATTGACTTTATTGACTTAATCAATCCAAGATGTGTTCTATTTTCAGATGATCTATTGTACTTATAATTGCAAAATTCTAGATCAGCTTTGCACTTTTGTATTTTCTGAAATCTTTGTTTAATTGAACATCCTCCTGGGTTCAACTTGAAGAACCAAGGAAATGACTGTGTACAAGTGATGGGAGGCATGGGGGAGCATAGCTCAAATAGGCATCTGGACTACCATGGCTTACATCCTTCTGACCTCATGTGTTATTTCAGCCATGTTGGTGTGCACAGTTCTGTGTGGATTTTGGTACATTTTGTGCTGACAGTGCTCCCGAAATACATATTCACACATGGTAGCAAGCCTACATGTTGTCCCCTAATTATCTCCATTTCCTAGCATTCTCATTCTTGTTGGAGTACCTTCCCACAGTGTCTTAGGATGGGTTGGGTGTGTATGTGACCAGTTGCATAAATACTATTGTCTAGGTCATAAAAGACATTTTGATTTCTGCCTTGCTCTCACTCTAGGATCATTTTTTTTCTGGGAGAAGCTAGCTTCTAAAAGTGCAGTAAGGACACTCAGGCAGCCCTATGGAAAAGACCGTGTGATAATAAATAAGTCCTACTACCCAGCCAATGGAGAACAGAGGTCATGTGCCATCAGCTGTGTGTGTGTGCCATCTTGGAAGCAGATATTCAAGCCCCTCATTCAAGCCACTGGATGACAACAGTCTGGACAACACCTTGACTGCAATATGGTGAATGACCCTGAGCCAATGTCTCAGCTACAACTACATTCCTGGCCCACAGAAACTATGACATCATAGTTGTTTGTGATTTTAAGCCATGTACTTTTGGAGTGATTTATTCTACGTCACAGATAACAAATCATACATTTTTGCTTTCTGCCCTGGAGCACCACTAATACTGAGTGGGGTTAGGTTGCCCAAAGCATTTGCATAGATCAGGCAGTTAACACTATTGAAGATGCCTTTTGATGGATGGAAAGGGGCTGATGGATACAAGAACCTGCTTCCTGTCTTTTAGTAGGACGATTTGGAAGGCATTAAGCAGGCTTCTCAGCTGATCCCAGCAGAATCAAGTCCCTGTTTCTCACAGAAGTTGTCTGCCTTTTGCTATCTTACCTTTCTGATTTCTCTCCTCCTCCCTATGATCACCTCCCTAATAATCTACCTGCCAGTGAGCCCTGCTACCACACTCTTCCTTCAGGAAAGCCCTGCTAACCCAGTAAGACTGTAAATAAATGCTGCACACTTGCAGAAGAGTGTACAAGAGCAGTGACTGCACATATATGGAAGAGAAAAAATATGGAGGCAACCCTGGTTTCTAACAATGAGCTCCTGTTGTTGATAATCCAGACTTTTGAGCACTGGAAAACTCACTCACTCCTGAGAAAAGACATCATCTACTCATGATGGCTCTGCCCAGGTGACTCAATACTGCCACTACCACCTCCCAACACTGCCACATTGAAAAATTCTCAGCCTGAGTTTTGGTGAGGAGACACCAAACACACAGCACTGGGTGACTTGGTTAGATCAGAGAAGTCTGTGGAAGCCTCTACAAGGAGCTGTCAGGTAAACTGGGGTGGCTGCCTCTGCTTCTTTTTCCAAATGACAATGTGAAGATTTCTACTTACTGGAGGAGAGCAACAGCCCTTAGCATGGCTTAAATGGATTTTACAAATAAGTTTATTTTATTGGAGGACATCTTTTAGCAGTATAATGATAAATTCTTTTTTTCTTTTTCTTCTCTTATAAAGAAAATGAGTGTGTTTTAATGGCGTTAGCTTTGAAAGATTCCTAATTAGGCATTTATATGTCAAGGGCCCTTGTAAGTCCTTCCTCTTTGCATTAATAAACAATAAAATAGTTCTGAGGGGGACAAAAAGGGTAAACTGCATATACATATTGCATTCCTCATCCTCAAAAAGAAAAAAAAAAAAAAAAACTTGTTCTCAATAGGCCTGATTGCCAAGTCCAGACACAGATAAGAACTTCCTGAGGGCTTTTGCTGCCACAGTGAGAGTGCTTCCTCCTACCAGCCTGCTCTGTGGTCTGCTAAAATAGTGAGAGCTCATTGGAAAAGTATTGTCCTAAAGATAATTCAAGTTTCTTTCACTTGTGGGGGTACCTTTCTTGGTCTCTTCCTGCAAACAATGATTTTGTGTAAGATATGTGTTGAGGAGACAAGTTGTTTTGATTTCATACCACCCAAAGCTAGACAAAGGCATGTCTTTTAACACGTGTTGTGGTTCATTTGTCTCCTTTTGATGAAAGTGATTGTCATCATGTACAAGATTATCTTAACTAAGAGTTTTCTTGCACTACCTTTATTGTATTAACCATCTGAAGTTTGAAGGGATACTTCAAAGTCAGGCGACATGAGAAATTAAGGAAACTAATAGTTGGGTTTCCTTTGGCTATGACACCATTCTTTACCTGCCTGAGAGATGCTCAACAGAGATGGGCAGAGAGCCTCAAATCGAGGCCTATATAGCATCTGTTTACTTTTAGTAGCTTCCAATCCACCTTATGTGTTCAAGTTCAAAGCTGTGTAAAGACTAAAGCTATTCTAGCCTCAGACAAAAACTTTACTCTAAATCTGGAATTCAACATGTAGATTACAGAATGAGAGAAAATCAAGTGGGAAGGGGACACAAATGAGGCACACAATAGCACAATGGACACTGGAAGTGCAGGACTTGAAAACAAGTAGAAGGTTACAGGTCGTTCATTCAAAAGTTAGTGTAGCTGTGAAGTGCCCAGCACTGCGCTGAACCTACAATCATGTGGAAGCCACAGACCAGTTCCTCAAGGAGCTCAGCCCAATGAGAAATATGATTTTGTTAATGTCCATTTTGAAACTTTTCCAGTGGGAGATTTGTAGACAAGATCCCTTGATAAAGACAGAGACTGATGCAATCTTGACAGTGACCATGATTCCTATTCCAACCTTGTCTTGCCCTCTAAAATAATTGTGTAAGATAATTGAAAACTTTTGGGACATGACTGACAAATGTTAACTCTCCACTAAGCTAAGTACACAGAATGGCTCAAGTTTCCCATTCCAACTCAGTGAGTTTCTCTTAAGAGAAAGAAGCATACTTTCTTAGGACTTGCCCTCTTCTCCATGTCATTCCTCCTTCATTATGACCTCCACCTTTCCTTGTTCCATCGAGGGTAAGAGGAGAGAGGGCTGCCCTGGAGCCTGTGTGTGAACTGAGCCCCATTGAGAACTGATCCTTTTGAGCAAAGTATCAAAGCAGCCCAGCTGTGGATTAAAGAAACAGAAGGCTCTGCAGCTTTGGTTTAAGAGTCAGGTCATAGAGGCCTTTGAAGAACTTTGGTTTTTGGAGGAAAAAAGAGGAAGCAAGTTCCAAATACACATACATAATATATATATATATATATATATATATATATATATATATATATATATATAAAGCAAGGTGACAGATTCTTTAACAAATATAATGGAGTATATTTATCTTAATGGGTGTTGTCTCATTTCCTGTGAGTTACCATGGTAGACAAAATACTTTTTTCAGCTCTGTTGCTATTGCTTAAAGCAATTTGCATTTGGAATTGCCTTCAAAGTTGGTAGAGTGCTCATTTGAATATCCACAGTAAAAGACATTTTTATCCTTTGAGAAATGATTTAATTTTTTGGTTGGAGTCAAAAGCCATTTAAAGCCAAACATGATGAGAAAAGTTTAGTGACTAACCTGAATAAGTCTTGTGACTGTAAAGAGGCTCATATGGGTACATGAGTTTAAACTGATTCTAAGGAAATTTCAATAAAAGCAATCAGATAGGTTTTTTGGTAACAAGTTCTATTAGTTTGCTGGGCTGCCACACAAAAATACCACAGACAAGCAGCTTAAACACTGAAATCTATCTTCTCACAGTTTTGGGGGTACAGAGTCCACAATTAAGGGTTGAAAGGTTTCATTTCTCCTGAGGCTTCTTGGCTTGCAGGTGGCCCCCTTCCTGCTGTGTCCCCCTAGTCTTTCCTCTGTGTGTCCCTGTGTTTCTTTGTGTGTCCAAATTTCCTCTTCTCATAAGGACACCAGCCAGATTGGATTAGGGTCTCACTTTGACATAATCACCCCTTAACAGACACAATCTCCAAGTGCAGTCACATTCTGAGCTACTATGGGTTGAGAATGCAACATGAGAATTTGGAGGGAACACAATCAGTCCATGGTGCAGGTTTTCATTAAGTAACTGTGTAGCTTCCCAAGTGCACACTGTTCTGAGGGATGGAATCATTTTCACATGCAAACAAATACTGGTGTGTTCATTAAAAAGTAATTACTTCCATCAGTATGAATGGATAGACAAAATGTGATATATGCATACAGTGGAATAAGCTTTAGCTTTTAAAAGAAATGAAGTTCTGATACATGCTCCTGCATGGATGTTCCTTGAAGACACAATGCCAAGTGAAAGGACAACTGTCGTATGATTTTACTTATATAAGGGGCCTAGAATAGTCAAATGCATACAGAAAGGAAGTATAATGGTGATTCCCAGGGGCTGTGGGGAGTTATTTAATAGGCACAGTTTGTATATGGGAAGATGAGAAATTCCTGGTGATAGTGATGATGGCTACATAGCAATGGGCATGTATTTCATGTCACTGAATTGTACACTTAACAATGGTTGAACTAGTAAAGTTTGATTTTGTATATATTTAACCATAATTTTAAAATTCAAAATTATTGCTTTTTATTAATCAAAAAATATAAGCTGAACATGGTGGGAGGCTGTAACCAGCACTTGGTAGGCTGAGGCAGGAGGAGCATAAGTTCAAGGCCAACCTGGGCGAATAGCAAGACACTTTCTTGAAATAAAACAAGAGAAATAGAGCCTAAGTAAATGTGGTGTGATACGGCCACTTATTGAAGCAAAAGATAAATGTGTAAACCTACAGTATAGAGAGCCCAGGAAACCAGGGAAATTGAATAGTAAAAATTTAGATGCAGTGTACTAATTATTTCTGACAGCAGTGGTACAGCAACAGCATTTCAGGAGCCTCTCAGGTCAGGAATGCTGTGATGGGCTACACTAGCCTTCCCTACCAAGAGAGGGCCTGGGTTCAGCAGCTAAAGTGGCTGCCCCTGCCCAGGACTGAATCAAATTAAACCATAAAGCAAATTAAGTCTGGTTCCCAATTCCCTTCCGATACTCCTTCTCCATCTGCTGAAATCTTACTTCCCCTTCCCACTGTGCACCAAGAGCCTTCAGTACTGAAGTTTGAAGCCCTAATCCTCTTGTCATCAATTCTCCATCCCGACATCAGGTCTGCCGTTCCCATGGTCATGCACAAACAACCACAATTATCCCTGCCTTCACCTCTTGCTCCATCTATCAAACCTTCCCATGATGTAGTAACAGGTTTTCAGAGGGGCTATGGATCATGAAAAGACACACTACCTACTATAAAACATGGTGATTTGTAAAAGAATAAACTGAAAATGTGTGTGTGTGTGTGTGTGTGTGTGTACACATGCGCATGTGTTTGGACTGGGGTTTGAACTCAGGGCTTTGCACTTGCAAAGCAGGAGCTCTACTGCTTGAGCCACACTTCCAGTCCATTTTACTCTGGTTATTTTGGAGATGGGTTCTCTGAAACTATTTGCCTGGGCTAGCCTGGAACCATGATCTTCCCAATCTTAGCCTCCCAAGTAGCTAGGATTATAGGCACGGGCCACCAGTGCCTAGCTAGAAAACATGTTTTGGTTTCATCCATCATTTAAGAAGGAAACTAATTCAAACTAAATGTAAATGGATGAAGGATTTACTAGTAGAGGGAGGCAATTTCTTAGTCTAGTACTTTAGCTGTCACTTGTTGTGTTTGGCCATTTTGGGTCTAGCCCATCATTTTTCTTGTGCAAGACTAAAGTCAGAGAGGAGTTTATTAAAACCTGGCAGTCTCCTGTTCCTAGCTCTTTCTTACAACCAACCAACCCAACACAAATGTCACTAGAAACTGATATTGCTTCTGTTAGCCATCTGCTTGACCAAGATAAACCTTCTCAATAGGATTATTCTTTTGTCATATATGGGGAAACATAAATCTGTTTCTGGTTCATCTGGCTTCCCTGTACTTGATTAAAACCATCCCAAAATGGCATTCCATTGGCATAGTAGCTTGAACCAAAGTTTAAGTGAACCATTCTAATCTTGTAAAAATATTTGTCTAAGTTGCTTCCAGTTATAAGAGACTCTTAAACAAAATTCTCTATAAAGGGTCTCTTTATTGACTTTCCTGAAAGAATCCAGCTTGTGAAGTGTCAGAGGCACTGTGGTACAATCCCATACTAAAGGTGATCTCCCCTCAGGACAGCATGAAGCTTCACCTTATGGTGCTTGCAAAATAAGAATTCAGCTCTTCCCTTTCACTACCACTGTATTCCCATTAACTGTTTGCTGCTATGGAAGCTACCACAGCTGTGAGTTGTGGAACCATGTTGAGTTCTTAGCCTTCCCCCACATCAGAGGGTGAGTCTGAGGAGTGAGGAATGAAGGTTGGAATCTGGCCTTGGTGAGTATTCAGGCTTCTTTGTTGCTGGTTGACATCACGAGCCTGGGAGAGAATTCCTTAGTGGTAAGTTTCTTCAGTAACTTCAGTGGTAAGTGACAGCACGGATGTTGCTCCCTATGCACTGGGTTCCTGCACTACTTAACAGAAAGGAAAATGCCCTCCTGCTGCCCCACTGCTCTTCTGTCCTCCACAGCTTTTCCACATAAATTGATCCCACGCTAGCCCAGGACTGAGGAACCCTACAGACCTGCCAGTTATCACTGTGTGGTTTGGGCAACTTTCTGGATCTCCCTAAGCTTGTTTGACCATGCGTAAAATAGGCTGTTGTGAGGAGTAAATAAGGTAATTAGGAAGGCACAGGGTAAGCACTCAGCAAATGTGTCAGCCCAGCTTGTTAGTGGTAGAGGGCCTATCAGCCCCTGCATGTGGGAGCTGAGCTGGGAATCACCCAGGCCTGCCGGTGGCCCTGTGCCTGAGGTCATCACAGGCCAGCAAGTCCAGCTTCCACACAGCAGTCAACAGTGGCCCCATGAGCCAGGAAGAATGAATGATGTGACAGGTCGAAGGACCTTTGTCTTTCTTCAAAACTCATGGTCCATCTCTGAAGAATAAAGGCTATGATAGACAAAGAGTCTTATTCCAGGAGCTCCTGAAGGTCCTCTGGGAAGCAGTGTAGGCTTGGGAAGGTCGGCGCTCCTGCTCAGGTGCTCCAGATGAAACCACTACAGGAAGGGGTCATGACTCCTGCAATTAGCTAGATGAATTTGTTCTCTCTCTGGATGCGATCTAGAGAACTTGCCTGTCTCCCGGTATGATCTCAGCGTGGCCTCTGTGTTACACAAGTTGCGGCGGGCGGGCAGGCGGAGGCCAGGTGGCAATGGTGGCAATTGAGGGACCCGGCGGTGCGTGGCCCAGGCTGAGAAGGAGCAGCGCCCCGCCCCGCCGCGGGGTCCCAGGGGGCGGGCACCTCATTACCGACTGAGCCGCTCTGAAAAAGGCAGGGTGCCCAGTCTTCGCCGCGCGCCGTCTGCACCAGGACTCCAGACTTTCGAGCCAGCCCCGGGGAGGGAGCCCGAGTTGTCCCTTGTCACCCCCACGCTCGCCCCGCGCGGCCGCCGCCCCCGCCCTGAGAAAGGCCGTTTGTCTTCCCCGGGACCCCAAGTTCAAGAGCCAGCATTTCTTAGGCCTTTCCCAGCCCGTGCGCTTCCTCCCACCCCGCCCCACTCTAACCCCTTTATCTCCCTCCTCCCTCTCTCCTCTTCCTGTCTTTTTCTTCTCCTCCCCCTCCTCTTCCACCTCCTCCCTCCTTCCCTCTCTCTGTCTCTTCCCTCCCCTCTCCTCCTTTTTCTTCTCCTCCTCTTCCACCTCCTCCCCTTCCTCCCTCTTTTCTTCCGCCCCCACTCCGTCTCGCCTCTCTTCTTCTTCCCTTCTTTCAGTTTTTAAAGGAATGTGCCAGTGGCGTTTGAGAATACAAAAACTGAACAAATGAGGCTTGGTTTTCTCTTCGCTGGACCTGGATCTGCCACCAAGCATTCCCCAGAGGAAGCGACTACCCTCTCAGCAACCTCACAAGGGCCCAGCGGGGTCCCTGGCCACCGTTTAGCTTCCTGCCAAGCAGGGCAGCCTGCCTGCTGCTCTGCTCTGGACTGGGCTTTGCCCAGCTCAAGACAATACTGGAATGTCCAGCTCCGTGGTCCGGGCTTTCCGCTGTGGGGTTGACTAGACGATCTCCAACCCTCCAGGCACTGCACGTAGGCAGCAGGCTTGCTAATCAGCAGCAGATCAGTTAACCTGTTTACCAGGCACCTGACAGGAAGGTGGCGGCTGAGAGGAAAGGACAATGGCCTGTACGTCAGGAGACTTGGGTTAGGTTTCCACCTTTACCGGGGACTTAACCACTTCCGCTGGCCCAGCCCCACTTTCTCCTTTGACAGAGCCTGGATGAAGGCGCTTTGAGAAGGCTCCATTGAGGATTAGCGAGATAGCATCAGTGTGCAGCTCTGCGGCTTGAAGGAAATGCTGTGTAAATACAACTGCTTGGAATCACCCTCCTCCTTCTATTAATCTGACCTTCCCTTCCTTGTCTGTTTTGGCATGGTTATATAACCCACTCTACAAACCAGTGCCTGTGGGTTTTGTTGGGGGGTGGGGTGGGGTGGGATTTGAATTCAGAATAAAAGCCAACCTCCATAAAAACTAGTAAAGCCAGGAAAATTCTAGACTGGGAATCCCCCCAAACTTGACAGGTGAAAGCACTGTCTTCATTTTAACTCAACTTCTTTTTCTTTCCCATTCTTTCAGTACAACATTAACTTTCAGAAAATGTGGACAGCATGACAATGCTGTCTGTCCAATGCTAGGAGTGTGGCATGGGGCTAGAGACAATGCAACTCTCTTATCAGAGCTGCACCCAGCCTGGACAGTCCAGGCAGTGCACGAGAACTTCCCTTGTTCAGCCATCCTCCCGCTGCAGTGGCCTGGTGTCCCCCGCCCACCCATAGCTCTAAGTTCCCATAGCAGGGGTGGCCAAGGGCAAGACAGAAGCTTCTGGGCTAATAATGCCATCAGTGTACATCTCTCCAGTGGCTCTTGTGCTCTTTGCTTACATTTATTTTTAAGAAATACAGCTTCCTGATGAATCTGTTAATCATAAACATCACACCACTTCCAACTTAAAACAACAACAGAAAAAAAAAAAAGGGCTGTTGATTTGAAGTCAGCATTTTACTTTCTTAAAAATGAAATAAATCAACCTAGTGCCTTCTGTATATCAAGTGGAATTACAGACACCTGGTGAGAAACATCCATCTTCTTTCTCTTTGTTGCCTTTCTTAAAAGGCCATGGGATTGGCAGCAACATCAAATCCCAAGTGTCACAGAAAGTCACCATGAGATATCCAATCCATTAAGGCAACTGATAAAGCTCTAGTCACTCTTTTTTTGAGGCCTCCATTAGTCCTTCCATTTACAAAAACTAAGTCTTTAGAGATACTGCTAAGTGTACTATTGTTACAAGCAGGTATCACACTGTCCATACCATTTGATTTATTAAAAAAAAAAAAGGCCAGGCATGGTGGTGCATGCCTGTAATCCTAGCTACTTAGGAGGCAGAAAGAGGAGGACCATGAGTTCAAGGTCAGCCCAAGGAAAAGTTAATGACACCATATCTCTAAAACAAGCCAGACTACTTGGGAGGACTGAGGTTCAGGCCTAGCCCAGGCAAAAGTACGAGACCCTAAGTGAAAAGCCAATTAAAAGCAAAATGACATGGCTTAAGTGGTAGTGTACTTGCCTAGCAAGTATACAGTTCAATCTCCAATACTGAAAAAACAACAAAACCAAAAAACACCTCAGTTGGACTCTTCTTCTCTTTCTGCTGCTCGGCAATGAGTGAATGGGCTTCCTCCACCACACGCTCCTGCCATGATGTACTATACCAAAAAGTCTCAAGGCAATGGGGCTGATCGATCATGGACTAAGCCCTCCAAAACTGTGAACCAAAATAAACCTTTCCCCTTTGTAAGTGGATTATCTCAGGAATTTGGTTACAGGAGTGGAAAGCTCACTAACAATCAGAAAAGTTAAAATGAAATTTCTGTGCCTGATTGTACCCTTAGTGTTACCAGCCTTGGATAAGTCACTTCACTTGTCTATTCCCACTAGTAAATGCAGGGAAAAATAAATAAATGCAGGAAAGCACTGCCTGTGAGGTGATGAGGAGTAAATACTTAATGTTCTTTTCTTTTTCTTACCAGGAAGTTCTCTGGTGAAATAATATCCCACTTGGACAATGATCCAACCTTACCTCTTAGACATAGATAGTTACAGCCTTAAAAAAAAAAATCAACTGTGAGCTGGTGGCTCACACCTGTAATCCTATAATCTTAGTTTCTTGGGAGGCTGAGATAAGAAGGATTGAGATTCCAGACTAGCCTTGGCAAAAAAAGCTCATGAGACCTAATCTCAACAGGGCACAAGAGCTGGGTATGATGACTTACCTGTTATCCCAGCAATCCCAAAAATATTAAAATAGGAAGATTATGGTTCTGGCAAAAAGTGAGACCCTATCTCCAAAATAACCAGAACAAGAAGAACTGAAGGAGTGGCTCAAACAGTAGAACACCTGCCTAGCAAGTGTGAAGCCTTGAGTTCAAACTCCAGCACCAAGAAAAAAAAAAACAAGTCTTAGAAGGCTATATACGAAAGGTTCCCTTTAGAGTCTATCTGCTTTTTTTTTTTTGAGTCACAATTCATATAGTATTGGCTTTTTGAGTATCACTTCATAATAAGAAACTATAATAAAGAAGACAGAATGCTGTAACTGATAATGTGAAAGAAAGTTTAAGAACCCAAAAAAGAAGTGACAAGGAATTTTAAAAACCAGTAATCTTAGGGGGATTTCAGTATTAAAATCTTGAGGTCATCAATATATCATTGTATAAATGACAATAATGGTAAACTTTAGTCTTTAAGGTGAGGCAAATTATGATTATTGCATTCTGTTCAAAGAGACATGGATATAGTAATTTTTATAAAGATTACCATTTAAGATAGAACATTAAGGAAGTAAGCCTTAGTTGGTTGTGAAATATGCAAGTAGAATTCTTCATTATATTAGTTAAAGGAGGTATTTTAGTAGGAAAAACTAATAGCACTTATGCTATATGTATTACTTCAATGGGTGGCTTCCATTTTAACCTCAGACTGCAAGGGTGGCTGCTCCAGGGCTGACTGCAGGAAAGATTACTATCCACTAAATAATTCAGCTGTGTCCTCTTTCCCTCTGCAGAGTCCAGGCTTGGTTTTCTTAGTTTGTTTTTCCCATCCAAAGAAGGTTGGCTAAAGCATGTTAGACTTTGGGTCGCCATGTTGTCTGTGTACATTATCAAGAATTGAGAGGCGGGCTGGCATAGTGGTGTGTGCCTGTTCATCCCAGCTACAGCAAGAAGCACAAAATAGAAGGAACATGGTCTGGACTGGCCCGGGCAAAAAAAGCAAGACCCTCTCTCCAAAATAACCAAAGCAAGAAAGGGCTGGAGGTGTGGCTCATGCAGTAGAATGACTGCCTAGCAAGATAAAACCCTGAGTTCAAACCACACACACACACAAAAAAAGGAATTGAGAGGCATCCTATAAAATTGAAAATACCAGGGAAATATAAATTAAGAATAGAGCACTAGGGTTGCAGAAAAGTTACCTTAGAGGTGTACAAGTCACAGCAGACCAGTATTGGCGTGGCCCAATGAATATGAAAAAAGAATATCTGAGTTCCTCTAGAGAACACAAAAAAATAAGGAAAGAGGACCACAAGAGCTTGGTTATTCTTGCACCATGCAAAGAGGAAAAGAATTTATGTGAATGGAATTCTACCTTCAAAAATGAAATTCTGAGATTAAGCTTTCATTTGGTATCACTCCATTGTAAGAATAACTGATGGATGATTCCAAAATTGATTGTAATCTTTGAATTTGCAAAAAACCTAGAAAAGTTTTCACCTGAGATCTGATTTTTTAAAAATCTCATATACCTTGTCCTAATGTAATAATCACAAAGGCACATTAATAGATTTGGTAATGCCAACACTTTCTTTGCTTTATGAATGAATAGTGTACCAGGCGTGGTGGTGCACAGATGTAATTCCAGCTGCTCAGGAGGTAGAGGCAGGACTATTGCAAGTTCGAGGCCAACCTGGGCAAAGTTATGGAGACCCTTTCTCAAAAACAAAATGCAAATAAAAGGGCTGGAGACATGGCTTAAGAGGTAGAGCACTTGCCTAGCATGTGGGAGGCACTGGGTTCAAGTCCAAGTCCTGCAAAAAAAAAAAAAAAGAAAGGATAATGCAAATCACAATATGTAATTACTTGAAAAAGAACTTTTTGTTTTCCTCTATTAGGTCACATCTATTTCAAAACACTCAAAATAACTCCCTTTTCTAGCAGCAATTATCAAGTCTTTTTCCTAGCAGTGCCACATTTGTTGAACACCAGTCCTGTGCTAGATGCTGATCTAAATGATCTCAGATAACACTCAGAATAATTCAGTGAGGATGGCATTTTTATCTCCTTTTTCTAGATGAGGAAGCTAAAAGTTTAAAGGGATAAAGTAACTTGCCCTAGGACACATAAGTAGTAAAATTGATGGAGTTAGCCTTCAAAGTCAAGTCTATGTTTCTCTAAAGCTGGTATTTATCCCATATGTCTTCTGGAAGAAATGAGATTCCATTTCCATGGACTGGCTTATTTGCTCCAAGGTCTAGGTGCACAGAAGTCTTCAGGCATCTACAACTTTATGGAATGTATTTTAAGATTCTGAACATCAGTGAAGTGTTAGAGATTTGGAATTCTTTTTTTTTCCTTTTTAAAATAAAAATTTAAACATGTCAAAGACTCCGTCTATAACAATCTGGAGCTTGAGTGATGTGACTGCCTGCATCTCTTCTATGATTGCTGCATTGCTTAAGATGCAGGTAGGGCTGCTTGATGAACACAAGTGCAAGCTGAGAATTGTGGTTGTGCTCTCTCTCAGCTCAGAGAGAGGAAGGACTTGTCCTATGCGGGTGAACAAAGGGCTGGCATTATGTTCTCATGCTAAAAAGGATTTGGAATCTTTTGTACTTGTGTACCTTCTACCCCTTTGTTTAGAGGGCTGAGAAATTCTGAAAGGTACAATAAGGTAATAATACAAAGTTTAGGTTTGCAAAAAGGAAAATTAGGAAGCACTTAACCCGTGGTATTAAATTTCCCCTTTTCAAAAAACAAATCTACATCCCCCATGGTTTCTTTCCAGATAATCGTATTTGTTCTTCAAATGAGTGAACATTTTAACTATTCATACTTCATAAATAAAGAGGACTGCCATTCACTTCCCGCCTCTTTCTCCTCCCTTATATGGTGGGACTGAACTTGGGGTCAGTCAGAAAATAGCTTAAATTTTTATCTAAGATAATTTTCGTAGTTTTAAAATTTTCATAATGCTAAACTTCAAGAATCAGATACACATATGAAAAAACAAATATTAAAAGGCTTCATTTGCTGGGCACTGGTGGCTCATGCCTATAACCCTAGCTACTTGAGAGGCAGAGTTCAGGATCGTGGTTTAAGGACAGCCCAGGCAATACCCAACACAATAGCATGCTGGTGCAGTGGCTCAAGTGGTAGAGTGCCTGTCTAGTGAGGCCCTGAGTTCAAACCCCAGTACCGCCCCCCTTCCCACCAAAAAAAAGTAGGAGAATTTCTAGTTGGGTTTGCTTCTGGGCTCAAGGCTTGTACATATTCTGCAAAGATACCAGACAAGGGCAGATGCATTTGTCCTGCTGAGATCTTTCTACATAAAAGCATGCAGTGTCTTAATTACCAGGATAAGATAACTGAATATGCATCTTGTGGTTGAATATTTTAGAACTGCTTTGCTCTGGGACTCAAAGAAGTCAAAGTAATTTCCTTTCTCCATTCCATTACCCACATTTCCCCTCAGCAAAAGACAGAAGGTGGGATTAGAATGTAGGATCTATGAACTCAATAGACAAGTATAGTTGCCATTTCTGAGGTGGCCTTCTAGAAAAAAGTAGTGAAGGATCTGCCAGTTACAGGAGTTGCTGGCCTTCGTGCAGAAGGATCCTGCTAAGCTTGCTCCAGCAGAGACTCTGGATGTCAGGGAGTTGAAAAATGTAATTTAGAAACAGATTCAAGCAGGGTAGGGTGGCAGACACCATAATCCTAGTACTCTGGAGGCTGATGCAGGAGGATCATGAGTTTGAGGCCAGTCTGGACTACATGTCTCAAAAAAAACAAAAGATTCAAGATGAGAAAGCCTGTGTTCCATTTGATACTCTTCATCTTAAAATTGGGTTTCTCAGGACTCAGTCCTTGCATCTATTTTCTTCTCTTATCTAGTCTTACTCCTTAGAGTGGTCTCATGACTTTAATACCAAATCTGAAGTCCAGAACTCAAGACACACACTCAGGCATATCGTAATGCTCCAAAATCCAAAACATCTTGAACGCTGCACAAGTGGAAAGTTCCACTTCAAAATGCAGGTGTGCGAAAAATGCTGTATAAAATTACCTCCAGCCTATGTGCATAAGGCATATCTGATGCTTTAATAAGTTTGTGTTTAGACTAGGGTACCATCCCCAAGATTTTTCACTATGTATATGCAAATATTCCAGAAATCCAAAGAAGTAAAAAAATCTGAGACACTTCTGGTCTCAAGCTTTTTAGGTAAGGAATCCTCAACTTGTTTAACCATCATCTATTCCGTCATGATGTCGCGTTAGTATTGCAAAACTTAGTATCTCTTAAAACAAACTTCTGATGTCCCCTACCTCCAAACTCCCACAGCCTTCTGTCCCTACTTCATTGGACCAGTTACTTAGGCCAGTGATGACACAGTCACCTCAATTCTTTTCTTTCTTTTCACCCAGTTTCTGATTTTTCAGTAAATCCTTTTGTCTCTGCCTTCAAAAGAGATCCAGCATCCAACTCTTTCTCACTGACAGCACTTCACAGTAGTGCAGTAATCACTCAGCATGCTCAAAACCATACAGACACTCAAAAGACCTCTGCACAAATTGGTTATGAAAGCAGAGATGAGATTCCTCTAGAAAAACAGTGACGAGGGCACATTTTTGCCACTTAACCATTCTGTGGAAGCCATTGCCATTAGTACTTAACAAACAGTTAATAGACATCTATTAGGTGCTTTGGTTGCACATAGAAAAAAATAGATGGAGAAAGTACTCCTGGTAGCAGTGTTCAAAAACGCTTTAGGTAAGAGCACATATTTGAGGTGGGCCTTGGAGCATGGTTAGGATTTGACAGGTACTGGGATACTAGCTGAATTTGTGCAAGTTTATAATCTTTAGAAGGTTTTCCTTTGGTAGGGGAGGAAAACAGGATAGTTTTGTTATGTTTCAGCCACACTTAAGTTCAATTTAGCCAATGGGGATCATCTCCTGAAAAAAAGACTTTTCAGTAAGAGAAGTAGGGTTGCTTTGCAATAACATCAAATATAAAATAATACTTGGATATTCAGAAACTCAATTTAACAAACATACACGCATGCCCCGCTTGTAAAGGCTGTGTGGAGAGGCGTGCTGAGAGGAGAATGAAATCTTCCCAGAGTCACAGGATCGGGCTTGAATTTTGCAAAAAAGACCTTGCACAGAGTGCAATGGGAAGCAATACATATCATATTTTATATAATTTATATGTAGTTTATACATTAAATAATATATATTATAAGTATTATAAGTTGTCCTATCCTATAATGTATACAAATATTAGGGAAGAACAGGGGAAAATGGAAAATGCAGCTTCTTGGTGTCTGTTCTTAGAGAATTCCTACTTTTCTCCATAGTTACTACAATCTGAGCTGCTGTTAAGGCCAGAGAGCAGGTTGGAGCAATGACAAAATTGTCAGAAACTAAGAATACTTTTAATCCCTTTCCTTTGGAATCAGCCCTGGAGCCTTTTGAGACTGGTAAAGTGATTTTCCAAAGTCAGATCGCTACCTTCCCAGAGGAGAATCCTGGTCTCTGGCCCTCGTCCCCTGCTATTTCTTCTGCACTGTTCCACAAAACTCATATATCACACTATTTTTCAATGTCCTGCTAATATTGCATTCTACTTCATAACGTGCATTTTCATTGTACTATGGAAATAATATTTCTATTACTCTATCTAGAAAAACTGGTGCTCATGAAGGGTTCACATCATTCCAACATATCACTGCTTGAGACCACAAGCTGGTCTGCCCGCTCTATACCAAGAGTGCTTTGTGTTCTGCAAGTAGAATTGCTACTGAATTCCAGGTGCATAGGCTTTCCAGAAAAATAAGGAGTTCTTCTCTCTTTGGTGGAATTTTAGTTTTTATTAAGGAGCAAGCAATTGGCTCTAGAGAATTCTGTCATGCAATCAACACATACTTACTGAATGCCTACTATGTGACAGGCACTGCACATTGGGAGCAAGACAGGGGCCTTGATCTTGTCAAGGGAGAAATAATAACTGTGAACAGCTATTCCTGCCTTCTCCTCTCTCTCTTCTCTTTCTCTTTTCTACATCGTGAAAATCATAGTGAACCTCTGTCTAGGCAATTTAGTTGGAAGGCAAGTGATGTTTCATAAATGTGGGTCCCCAAAGCACCATATTTGATCTGGTTGTAATCTTGACTCTGCCAAGACAATGAAGGCTGGACTGAACTTTGAGATGTAGACATTCTACTCTGTGACTTCCCACTTTGGGGAAAACAAGATCATTTAGACCCAATAACTTGTTCAAGGTCATTTGGCTAATTAGTGCCAAACTAGGACTAGAATCTGAAGCATCAGACTTTCCACCACGTTGCCCTTGGAATTCAACGAGCGAGCATTTGTTTGGAGCACTTGAAAGACTCAGGGCTAGCCTCCAGCAGTGTCAGGCCTCTGGTGACAACACGCGTGTTTGTAGGTGGGGCTGGCAGGGTGTCTGCCATGGCTGCCATGGCTGCATGTGGCAGGAAAGTATGCTCCTGAGCACCTAGTCTGACCTGCTGTGACTTTTGAATGGTGAACCCCTGCCTTGAGTTCTTGGAGAAAAGAGAACAGAAGCCGGCTGTGTGCCTGCTCCATGCTGTTAGGTGTCAAACCCTCACCAAGAGTAAACAGCTATAGTAGGTGACATGGGATTAAGACAGCCGTGTCCAACCCGAAGGCCTGGCACTGTCCATGGCCAACAGAGTAGCAGAAGGGAAAAGACGCTCCCAATGCCTTGTTCTCTGCCCAATGCCTTGTCTACAGACTCAATGCTTTTCTTTTCATCGAGGCATGGAGGTGTCTCTAAGCCTGACGCACAGCCTGTGCCCAGACACTCAAAGGCCTGTTATTGTTGACGATTATGTAAAAAAAAAAAAAAAAATCAAATCATAGAGTTCCATTTGTTCCTCTTGTCAGAGTGAGATATCAGCCATGGAAGAAGGAAGGAAAGACTAAAGACCTGTCAGGCGCTCACGCATGTGAGCCTTACTGTTTGATCTTCTAATGATCGCAGAGTAAGCTTCTGGGAGTGCTTGTGCCTGAGGGAGCCAGGTCCCCAGTGTGCCTTCTGGAGCTGGTGTGGGAGACATCCACACTGATCCTCGACTGTGTTTCTGCCTGGTTAGTGACATCTTGTCCCCTCCTTTGCCCACTGGTGACTCTCCTTCTCCTTCCTCTCCTTCATCCTGTCTATTAGCTGGACCCATCAGTTCTCCCTCCTAGTCCTCTCCCAAATCTAACTGCTTCTCTCAGTCTCCAGTGACACACCCTGCTCCAAGCCACATCTGTCTCTCGTCCTGAGTGTTTGCACTAGCCTCCTCATTAGTCTCTCAGCATTCAGCATCCAATTTTGATGCTATCTGGGTCCCCTCTCCACTCAGCAAGAAGGACATCTCTTTAAAGGACCAACCCAATCTGTGAAAACCACCAGTGGCTTTTTGTTTCTCTTAGGACAAAATTCAAACTCCTTAACGTGAATCCATTGAGTGCTTCCTGAGGTCTGTTCTTCTGGCCTTTCCACCCTGACCCAGCCGTGCTGGTTCCCTGGCGGAGGGGTGTCACTGCCCTGGATCCTCTCAGTCTCTCACATGCCCCTTTCTCCACCACTGCCTGGCCTTTGGCATGCACTGCCCTCTGCCAGGAAGGCTCCTCCTGCCACCCAGCCTCAATGATTTTTCTGTGTCTTCTAATTCCTCAGGAAAAACTTTTGCTTCTTTTTAGATCTCTCAGGCTAAGTATCTTATGTGTTCTGTAAGCATTCAGACTTAATGTTGCCTCTTTTGCTAGTTTGGCTCTTTATTTGCATTTGCATCAGTTCATAATGGTCTGAGGGAAGATTTCAGGTGAGGAAAGCTAGAAGGAGGCAGAGGAAGAACTTTACAAAATAACCTAGCTGCTGTCCAGTTAGTTTGTTAGTTGTGAGACAGGATCTCACTATGCTGCCCAGGCTGGTTTGAACTTCTGGGCTCAAGCCTCAGCTTCCTGTCTCAGCCTCCTGACGAGCTGGGATTTCAGGCGTGGACCACTGCCTCTTGGCTTACAATTCTTTTGCCCACTGGCTCCTCCATCCCTTCCTCCTCAAGCTCTGCCAGGCTTTCTCTGACTGTGTTGCTCCCAGCAGTGTTATTAGGAAGATACATCAAGAGGAAACTGTCTCACTTACTCCCACCTCATTGCATTTTCATCAGAGCTCCCTTCTTCCCTCCTCTGAATTTCTTCATCCTCTCCTTCATCCTTTTGTCTCAGAACAAGCAGTATTTTATTCTTTTCCAAATTTACCTTCCCTCTACACTCTCAATTCCAGCTCCTCCTGTCTCCCTCAAGACTTTGATCTTTCAATTGTGACTTCTCTCTTTTGGCTTCAGCCTCTCTCTACTGCCTCCTCTTCATTACTCAAGCAACTGCTCAGTTCTCAAAAATTCCCAAACCCATACTTTTATCTTGGATTCCTTTTCCCACCCACCATTTACTCTTCCATTTCTATTTCTCTTTTATCAGTATCAAATTGCTTGAGAGAGTTGTCCACTGTGACCACTTTCTCTTTCTCACTATTGTACTCATTGTAGTGTGGCTCTCACTTCTTGACTGTAATAGTAACGTGAACAAGAGGGTCTACAGTGACTTTCGAATAGCCCAACCCAATGAGCACGCCATGTGTGATGTCATTGTACACATGTATCAAGTTTACAATGTAGAAGAGACAACATTCCCGGCCACCTGGAGCCCAGGGAAAGAGGAGCTAATAAGTAAGAACAATAAAGATATACTTACTGTATGGAAACAACACAAAGTGTGATGAAATTGCAGGGAGTCTCCATAGAGGAGGTGATAAATACTGCACTGGGAAGCCAGTACTACTATTGAGAGCTGCAGGAGGAAAACATTGACACGGTCAAAACTCTGAGTGCTGTAGAGAGCAGACCACAGGGGAGAGCAGGAAACTTCCAAGGGCTGCGACAGTGGAGGTGCTCCAGGACTCTGGAATGAGATGATGCTGGATCTGAACCCTAAAACAGGGGTTGGATGTAGATGTTTTGGAAATCAGATGGCTAAAAGCTCAGAGGCTTCCACCCCTAAAAGACTACAACACAGAAGGCAAGAAGGGAATTTCATCTCCCAGTGGGAAGGGATTTCTAAGAACCTGTGTGGAATGACAACAGCACTGATAAGATGCCAAGTGGTATCTCCCAGGGATTGCCAAGTGTTTTCTACCTGGAATCACTTGTATGAAGTGTTCTCAGTGAGTGGGGAGCCCACAGGCAAGGTTAGGGGGTGCTCTGGGTGTGAGCTCTTTCCTTGCAAACCGTCTCCATCTGTCCACACACTCTCACCTGCCTTACCGTGGGAGAGCAATGTAACTATGTAGGCATCTTTCTCCTTGCTAGTTTCTATGTATTCATCTCATAAAATGAACCGTTTGTATACCCTTTCCCTACTCCATTTCTTAAACGTCCCGTCACTCCTGTTTGGTTCTGTTGGCAGAGAGAAAGAGAACAATATGCCATTTGTGAGGGAAAAGAGGACTCAGATAGAATGGTTTAGAAACAGCAACAATGTCCCGAAATAAAGGACTTGTACTTGGCTTCTCCCTTTGGGCACCCCACTAAGATGTTTTGAACTTTCAGGACACTAGCCTCCATCTATTGTCCCAGGGAGCCAGGAATGGTTTCTGTTGAGTGGCTTCTAAGTTTCAGCCAATGTCACTATCAATCGGAACATCACAAATTAAAAAGCATGACTGCTCTAGGATACACAGCCAGGGAGCCAACATAAGAATAAAACAGAGAGGGAAAAATAATTGGGACTTTGGCTTTCTGGTTCCAGAATCAGAAGTGTGAGTGCTGGGGAGAGCTGCTATTTTTATTAGTCATATTGTGACTGTGAGGCTCCAGGATCAGGAATGAAAACATTACGGAGTGTTGAGTGAGGCCTAACCCTGACGGGAGTGCACAGAGGACAAGGGTCTGCCTTGGGCTGGCAGCTGCAGATAAACACAGAGAACAATAAACAGTGAAGGTGAACAAGGCTGCAGGAGGAAGAATTTAATAATCCAGGGCTCTTTTGCCAGAGGACAATGACCCCTTCACAGCCACCTGCCAACTTCTTCTCAGCCACTGAAGTAGGACGGAAGGAAGGTCAAAGAGTTTCTTTATGGCTTGACACCTCGCCCAGAACATGCAGTCTTCTGGCTTCACGGGAAGCATTTTCTTGTGTGTCATGTAACATACTATCTGAATGAATTAGACTCCACAAAAACTTTGTGTTACTTAATTTCTCCAATAATCTAAATTGAGGACCTATTACCTTCAGCTCTGGTGCAAACTTTGTGAAGTCAGAAACTGGGTCATGAGTATGAGTGTGTGTGTAGCTGAGGTATGATTGAGATTAACAGACCTCAGGGCTCAAGCTGATATAATCGTATACACTTGAGTGACCACCACCCAAAATAAAACACAGAACATTTCCATTATTCCAGAATGTTCCTTTGTGTCTTCTTATAGCTCTTCCCCATGCTTATATCCCCAACAAAGTAACCGTTTTCTAAATTCATCACCCTAGGTTCCTTTTGCCTCGTCTTGGATTTCATGTAGATGGAATGAGATGGCAGGTGGCCTTTTGAATGTGGCTTCTTTCCCTTGTCATGATGTTTTTGAGAGCCAATGTGTTATTCTGTGTATCAGTAATTTGTTCTATATGAACACATCCAATTTAGTCGTTCTCTTGCTAGTTCTCTACTGATAGACATTTGGGTTGACTGATATTTGCCTACTATGCATGAGTGTTTTGGGGGAGCATATGCTTTCATTTCTCTGGAAATGAAACTGCTAGTTCATAGGGTAGATATATGTTTGACATCGTGAGAAACTTCCAAACAGCTCTCCACAGAGACTATAACATTCTACCTTCCTGCTAGCAATGTATGACAGTCTTATGTATTTTTATACCCTCAACGACATGTAGTGTTGCTAATGTTTTGTTGTTTTAGTCATTTTAGTAGGTGTATGAAATAGCTCATTGTGGTTTGAATTTGCCTTTATCCAATAACTGTTGATATCTTCCACTTTTGTTTCTGTCTTTGAGATAGGATGTCGATATGTAGTTCAGGCTGGCCTCAAACTTGTGATCCTTCTGCCTCAGCTTCCCAAGTGCTGGGATTACAGACATGTACCACCATGCCTGGCCAATGATCTTCCACTTTTAAATATGCTTATAGGCAAATGATATTTATTTTGTATGGTGTTTATTCAAGTCTTTTGTTCACTTAAAAAGTAGAATTTGCCTTTTTACTGATAATTTATAGTTCACTGTATATCATAAAATAATTCTTTTATCAGCTGTGTGTGTGCAGTTACTTTATCCCTTCTGTGACTTGTTCATTCATTTTCTTAATAGTGACTTCTAGTGAGCAGAAAAATTTTAATTTCAGGGTAGTATGATTTATAATGAAATTTTGGGATTAGTGCTTGCTACATTCTGTCTGCTTCGAGGTTGTACCTATATTCTACGCAAAAGAATTTTTTTTCTAGATGCTTTATAGTTCTGTTTAGATTTGTGATTCATCTCACCTTAATTTCCATGTATAGAATGAAAGAGAGACCAAAGTGTATTTTTCTCCATATCAATTTTTAGCTGGTCCAAAAACATTTATTAAACACACTTTCTTGTCCTCTTTGAATTTACTTGGGACCTTGTTTTGGAAATCAGTTCCCTGTATACATGTGGGTTGATTTCTACACTATTCTGCTTCATTGGTCTATTTGCCTATCCCTATACTATTACTTGTGTGTTTGTTTTTAAATTCAGAACTGCAACCCCTTCACACAGGGCCCACATAGAGCTCATGATCATTGCTAGTACTGTATGTTTGTTTAGGCCTTGGTACTTGTCAAGCCCTCAATATACTCACAATACTATGCTAGTAATATTCAATCAATGCTTCTCCTGTGCCAGCATTTCTCTGCCCTTCCTCTACTTTTCATGTGATCTTTATGAACTCTTACACAGGTATCATCTCCTTTTTTTGAGGAAAAGACTGAGAGTCAGAGTAGCTAAATTACTTCCCTAAGACCACACAGTCAGCCAGACCTGGTACTGGGATTCCAAACCAGCTCTGATGGTCCAAGAGTTTTTGCCACTACCCTCTCACAGGACAGTGAGGTAATGTCATCTATTTTTAACCAGATTATGCTCTGTATAGACAACTTGGAAAGTGTGGGCAACAGCTTCAATCTACATTTACTTATGCCTTGTGCATTCTAGCAAGTGCTTTCACACTCAGATACAACCTCAGTTCCTCAACATTTTTTTGTTTTGTTTTGTTTTAATGGTGTTAGTGGTTGAACTCAGGGCCTTAAGCTGGCTAGGCAGGTGCTCTACCACTTGAGCCACTCCACCAACCTTTTTTGCTTTGGCTACTTTTGAGATAAGGTCTTGATTTATGCTCAGATCAGCCTGAATCATGGTCCTCTTATTTTTGCTTCCTGGTGTAGATGGGATCACAGGCACATGCCATTATGCCCAGCCATTGGTTATGATGAGTTCATGTGAACTTTTTTGCCCAGGTTATCCTCAAACCACAATCCACCTGATGGCTACCTCTCAAGTAGCTAGGATTACAGACTTGAGCTACCATGCCAGGCACTGAGGAAATTTTTAAGAGAAACCTTCTGTCATTTTGAAAGTATTACAGATTCAATATCCTTTATCCAAAATGCTCCGGGTCAGAGGTGTTTGGAATTTCAGGGTTTTTTTTTTTTTTTTTCTGATTTTGGAATATTTGCATATACCAGATAAGATATGGGGTCCAAATATAAACAAAGATTTCATTTATGTTTCATATACACATCACACACATAGGCTGAAGATAATTTTATACAGTGATTTTAATGTGCCTGCTGTTTGACCATGACCTACCACGTAAGGTCAGGTGCAGAATTTTCTACTGGCGTCGTGAGCATTCCGCAGTTCAGATTTCAGATGTTCAAATTCAGGATTTTCAATCTGTACAATCAAGAATTTGCCTTCTGGAGTTCTTTGTGAGTTTGGTTGCCTAGAGAAACAGGCGGACTGCTTGGTGCTCCTTGCTGTGAACAATCAGCAGCTCCCCAGGATGGCTCACACCTCTTAATCACCCCCAACAGCCAAGGAGCACAGGAGTCAAGTGCACAGGGGGAGAAAATGCAACCTGGTCAAATGCGTTTGACTTTTACAAAGAGCTGGAGTGATGTGGTTCTTTTAACTTTGAGAATATTTCTGGACGGTCATTTAAATGCCACCTTAGACGATGGAAAATCTTGCATTACTGAATGTGAGAAAAAAAAAGACCAGGCTCTGCTCTGGAACATTTTCAGCAGCAGTCAGGAGAGTTAAGTTTTTATTTTTATTTTTTGGTGGTACTGGGGTTTGAACTCAGGGCCTCACGCTTGCTAGGCAAGTGCTCTACCACTTGAGCCACTCTGCCAGCCCCTGAGAGTGAAGTTTTCATTCACTTGTCTGTTCATTCATTCATTTAATATTTATCGTCACCTTCACAGCAGGCATTTAGGAGCAGTCTTGTGCTAAACAAGGCTCCATGGGAATCGATGCACTCTGTATTGCTGGCCAAGTTGTTTATTTCTTGTTCTTACAGAAGATGACTATGACCTTGAATGGAATTCACTTGGGGGATGGTAATAATGCAGAGAGGTCAGGATATCTTAACTATAAAATATATGGAGAGAGCACAATATAATTATTCTTATGGTTCATTGGCAACATTAAGTTATATTGGAATAGTATTCCTTAGATTTTGATGATATATTTAATTTTATAACTCATCAATATTTTTTGATTAAGTAGATCAATACAGTACCTTTTGGAAAGATTTAAGTACATTGCAATAATTCACTTTTTGAGTATTTGAGGGTACTGGAAGTTACTTGTGGATGCTTCATTTTTAAATTTAACTTTAACAATATTGATAGATTCATAAGCCTATCTATAGCCTACCTGTCTATCTATCTATCTATCTATCTATCTATCTATCTATATCTATCTATCTATCTGTATCTATCTATCTATATCTATTTATCATCTAGCTATCTATTTTCTATCTATCTAGCTATCTAAACATAGCTGACTTTTGAGGAAGATGGGTAGAATGGGCAGAAGAAGTATTAAAGTTTTTTTTGCAGAGTTTCTCCTAAGTTTCATCAAATAACAGCATGGTAGGTTTGCTGGTCAGCATTACTGGTTTGTGGAAGTGGCTTTACCCCTCATTCTGCTCCCAGACATTTTCCAAAATACTTTTAGGTTTCTAGCTGAAGTATGGTTGCCATGCCAGGATCCTGAATTATGGCAGATATCTGAAGCCAGGAGCAGAGACTGCCAAGGCTAGACTGGGAAAGGAAGAAAGGGAGAGCCAGACCCAGGAGCTGGCAGGCCCTGGGAGTGCTTAGAAACTAGCAGTGAAAGACGGAGCCAGGGGAACAGTCAAGAGTCAGAGAACATGAACGTGTTAGGTGGCTTTGGCCATGATGGAGGTCAGGAGAACCGTCAGGGGGTGGCCCTAGAAGTGGAGTCCATTTCTTCTTCTTCCAGGAAGACTTTCAGAAGCTTCTCCTGGTGGCAGAGACTTCTTCCAGGTGTGCTGACCTGAGAAGCCCAGTGGGCAGCTGGCCAGCCAGTTGAGCTCCCAAGAGAGGACACGTGCGGACCTGCCCAGGTCACAGGTGCTGATCTGGAATGGGCATCGAACAAGTCCTCTCACTCCTGGCTCTGTGTTCCTTCCCCTACACCCAGCCGCTGCTGCTTCTGATCTGGAAAGCTTTTCTGGTACAATGTTGGCCTCCTGTCTTCTTCCATCTCTAAGGAGATTAGTTAGTTACAAGGCAGGAAGTTGAATAGCTTGGGGCTTTAATCTCCTGGTTATATTCTGAGGCTGTTTGATGTTAGCTCTTCCTTCAGACTGGGGCTTTGAAAAGGGCTTATTCTTTTTCTGTGGCAGAAAAATGACCAAGACACAGCCATATCTTAAGTTTCAAGAGCCCTCACATCTGGCTGCTTCATGCGTTCTGTGTACAAATATACATGATGATAGAGAACATTTCTTTTATTCTCTCTCTCTTTAATGCATCTTTGTTTCTCATTCCTGCTCCCTCTCAGCTAATTTTTTTTTTTTTGCCATTAGCTTATAGCTAGACTGATACATCCAGTGCACTTTCTCAGCGGGGGGTTGGGGAATTGGCAAATACAGGGCTAAGTACACAGGCTTAGTCTGACAGCCCTGTTAATTATTTACTTATTTACTACTCAGCACAAAGCATCAGGCTTGTGTTTCCTAGCAGTTGGAAACTTGAAAGCTTCAGCCTGACTTGGGCAAATACAGCCCTAGTTTTAGAATCTTAAAAAAGTACAAGTTTAAATTGTAATGCTTTGAAAAGCATCTGACTATAGTAATAAAATATTATTTAGGATAAATGTTAGAGGATCAAGTTTACTAAAAAGAGAAAAAAAAAATCTTGATAATCACTATATCAACTGTACTTAAGTGATGCTTCAAAGAGCTGCACCACAAAAACATTATGCCTTTACTTGTTTTACAAATTGCACAATTTGATATCATTTATTTGCTTAGTAAATGCTTTTCATTCATCCACAATACAAAAGTCAAAGTCACTTCTGTTTCTATGCACATTATAAAAAATTTGATTTTTAATAAAATCAGGCTATTTTCTCCTACGTGGGATATGGGTGATAGCAGGAGGGCTGCACCTACACTCACGAAATAGACATAACCATCTTTTTGTGGACAGTCCTACTGTTCTGAACAATCAACTGAATCTTCATTCCATCCAAGATCAAGAAAGCCACCTCTCAGGACTTTATAGCTTGGCTGAGCAGAAACAGTAGAATATTTTGCTCATAAGTTTCCAAATTAGAAAATGGTGCTATTTTTCCCCAAAAGATGATGGGTTTATAATTTTGGGTTTGTCACTTCTTGCATGTGACATTATCCTTTAATTTTTCAGAGTACTGTTTAATGGGGGACCTAAAAGAAGTTCAGCCTGGAACTCTGGGGTCCAAGTCTGAATAAGAGGTTTTAGAAGGAGAAGGAAGAGAAGGGCAGACGAGAGGAGGATTCAGAAGAAGGGAAGCAAGGCATGGGTTTGGGGCAACATGTTTGCCTGCTGTGTTCTAGAGAACATTGCAAGTCCTAGCACAAAAGACTCCAATTAAGCCTCAACGCTCAACAACTTCCCTCTTGTCCAGAGAGAATATTCTATCCTCCTGAGGAGGCGGCATATGGAGGCTACTGGGAAGGCCTTCCAGTCCAATTAAAAGACACATAGATCAGAATGCAGGGCTCCTGAAGCTGTCTGATCGTTTGCCTATGATTCGTCTCCCGTGCAACCGACAGCTCCCACTAACAATTACAACACAGAGACTGGTATTGCTGGAGACTGGTCCAACAGGGAGGGAGGGCTTGACCATTTATGTGAAGTTAATTATTAAGGGCTGTCAGATGTCAGAATGGGAATTGGTAATATTGTGGTTAAACGCCCACCACATGTCTAATTTGAGTCGTCCCCACTACCTCTAGTACCAGATCAAATTAAGTCTACATTAATGTCTGATGACTCACAGCTGTGCAGCATGCAACTCTGCACCCTGGGGGTAAGAGGGGGAGTTTGCATGCCAGTTAGTGCCAGGTAATAATTACGAAAGATACGCATTTCCCTTTGCTGGAATAAGCACCTTACCAGAAGCTCAAACTATAGTTCCTTATTTTACAACCATCGTCGTGCTTAAGAAAATGTTGGTGTGTAAATTACCTTCTTGGTGCCACAAATCTAGTTTATGGTAGGCAATTCCAGGTAAAACCATATGCATGTTGTTAATGGGGGCCAAATAGACCCCAAAGAGATTAGAATTGGACAAGTAAGAGTTGAAATAAAGCCTGTCTCTACAATAATTCTCTGTTAAACTTGATGAGAGCTTATGTTTGGGGCTGCCAAAATTCTGTCTCTGTCTCTGTCTCTTTCTCTCTTTCTCTTCGGATGAGAACGGTTTTGAATAGTTTGCTCCAAATTGGAGCTGTGGCCCTGGTGCCCACCTGCTTAGCATTTGGTTAAGGGACTCCTCTGGGGGTCTTGCACCATGCCAATGATTTCACAGCAGGGATCTACCCATCCAGAAAGGCAGAGAGCAGGTGACACTCGGCTCAGAGGTACACGCTGATGGTGTCCGGGGACAGCGGAAGCTTTGAGAGGAATGGCCGATTTCCAGCAATCCAGAGGGTTATATGGGGAACCCTTCATGCAGAAATATTTTGGGGACCTGGGCATGCATATGGTTTTGTGCTATGTGGGTAAGCGGAGGGGAATGGAAATTGGTGATGGGAGCCAGGTTGGCATATTGGCATTCCTTGCCCTTGGCCATTCCATGGGCTGTCGTGTGAGAAACTCCATGCTAAGTGGGCGACTAGGCATTATTACTCAGAAGACAAACAAACAATGAACAAACAAACAAAAAACGCTTCTGTGAAGAGCAAAACAGGAATCTTTTATGTATTAAATGGGTGGTATAGATTGAACAAAAATCAGAAATCATACTGTCTTACCATTTATAAGCAAATTGACGTGAAATCATCTCATAAAAACAAATTGGAAACTTAAAAACATTATATTCACTCTTTTTATTAATAATATTTTATTTTTTAAAAACTTTTTATTAGTATATGATAGTTATACAGGGGGTTTCCATATATTCACATATTGTACCCTTGTTAGGTTCATCCCCTCCATTATTCTCCCTCTTCCCTCAATCCCCTTCTTAAAATGACTTCAGCAAGTTTCAGTGTTCCATATTCATACATATGTAGAAAATACATCAACCATATTCACCTTCTTTGACCCTCTTCATTTACCCTTTCTCTTCCCTGTCCTTCATTATTTAAGTATCTGTTCATTGTTCTGTGGGGTTTTGCCTTTGTATTTTACCTGTAATATATTGTATTATAATCAATCTAACCCCCTCTATTACTCTTCCTTATCCTGTTCTCCCTGTGCTGCATTGTTCAGCAGTTTTCAGTGCTATATTCACTCTTGGTATCAGAGATGTTTGACAAAAAATGCTGAAAAATAGATGAAAGAAAAATAAGACTTTGCTAAGATTTACACATTTCCCATAATGACTGAAGAAGCATGTGGAGAGCACAAGTAGATGTAAATGTGTCATAGGCTTGGTTTTGTGCTGAACACACAGCAGGAAGGAGCTGTGGAATGGAGACCATGCTCAGGGCCAAGAGACTATCTGACTATTTCCATTGGTGTGCCTAAAAAAAGCCTGTTTGGGGAGGTGGCCTCCGGGCAGGAGCAGGAGGCCAAGTGTAGACCTCAGCCTGGTCACTCTGGTTAGTGTTCTCTTTCTATCCTCCAAGTGGGTGATTAGGAAGCCCAGACATAATGATGTGTTGTGGACAGAGATCACAGTGTCTGCAGTTTCCAGAAGCTGCTGCTGACATTGTCTTGACAAGAGCTCCAGCCCAGGGGTCGCTCAAGTGGAGCTGTGGTCTTGGTATCCTGAGAACACTTCAGAACTGGGACCATTGGGTGTTAGATGGAGTATGAGTTTGCTCTCTTTCATCAGCTTTTTGTGTCTGAGCTGGACAACTACTCTACTTATCATCTTATATAAAGTCATTATTTTGTGCTGGTGCCTGAAGAGTTGGTTATGACTGTTGAAACAGCAAAGCTTCCTAAATAATTACCAGGCATAATGATTGTACTACTAGCAATGATTTGGTCGTTGACAGCCCGTCTGAAATCAACACGTGTGGTGTGACTATAACATTCTTATAATAGTACATCTATTTGCAAGGTTGTTTTTCTTTTTGGTTTATTTCTCTGATGTCCCGTCTTCAGAAACAGTGACTAGCCCCAAACTTCTGCTTTGTGAGCAACTTCTCTACCTTACTTAAAGTTTGATGACCTTTTCTAGATTTAATGTCATACTTCTAAAAGGGCCTGATATCTTCATGGCAGGTACATTAGAAAGACTGGGATAGAAATTGCATTTGTGTTGTAATGTCTACCAGGTCTCATGAAACATGGCTTCTGGGAAAGGACCGATGATGTCCCAAGATGATAGAAGTAAGAATGTTTACTGAATGAAAAGGTGGCTTGCAGGAGCTGCAAAACATTCAGTCAGGTTTGCTCTGGCCAGTAAGTAAATATGCTCCTCTGCCTGGGGATGAACACGTTCGCCGTCCAGAGGAATGCAGTACACTGAGGTGCTGTTGGGGTGACCTTCATGGTTGGGAGGGATGGAGTAAAACCAGCAAGCTAGGCCCAAACCTTACATCCCCTCCTTTGCAGGATGGGTGGTCTTGAGCACATTGCTTGGCTCTTTAGCATCTTAGTAACCTGGTTTGCAAGTCTAAGTAAAGCATCAGACCAACACCAGACGTGTCACAAGAACTCAGCTCACGTGTCTTGATTTCTCCTGTTCTTTCCGCATGACTTTGTGTTATGGGAGTCATGATGATAAGATCTTTCCTTTTAGTTATTACATACATCATTCATAACCGTTCACATGGATGATTACTTTTGATATACACTTCTTATTTTTGTAACTCCATAAATTCTGCTAATATATTTTTTGTGTAATGATATGTTTCCTATCTGTCTCCTCCTTAGTATGCAGGAAATTCCGGAGGGAAGGGCCCACACCTCTCTTGTTCCTGGTGCTTCCTATCACCTGGGGGCACTCTCAAAACATTTGTTGGATGAGTAATTTAATCCTTGGAAAAACCAAGACCACTTGGACTGGGGAAATGGTCCCATTGGAAAGATGCTTGGTGTACCTGATCCCAGGGCTTGTGATTCCTGCTGTGACACTTGCTGCTTCTCAGTGGGGCTGAGTTTCCCTGGCAAGATCTTGGCCAGAACTTTGATAACTGGGGGCCGGCAAATAGTGAAAATCAGTTCAGGAAACTAGAAACTAGGTCATTTCTATTTGAGAAACCTTGTGACAATTGCGTGCCTTAATTATCACCCTTATCTGGGTCATGTCTATGGTAGGCTTCCACCCTGCTGAATTCTTTGTTTTTTTTTTTTTTAGTACTAGGATTTGAACTCAGGACCTTACTCTTGCTAGTCAGGCACTTTGCCACTTGAGCCTCTCTACCAGCCCTCTGAATTTTCTCTCATGTCAGGTTTTGTGTACATGACATTTCCTTTATCTTTTCTGTCTTCCAGAATCACAACTCCCTCCTTTGCCTGCCTGACTCCTGTTTATTCTTCAGATTTCAGCCTGGAAGCCACTTTCTCTACCACACAAATTTAGGTTAGATTCCATCCAAAGTGCTTTGTTCGGTTTCATATATTTCATCATTCATAAAGGGTTATCATGCTACACTATAATTTCCCTACTTGTCTGTGTGTCCCTCCAAACTTTGAGTTTCCTAAGAGTAAGAAATATGTTTATCTGATATACCCAGAACCAGCACAGTGCGTAGGATAAAACAGATGTTCAAATTTTTAAAATTTTCTTTTTCTGACTGACAGTAGAAAGTCCCTTAGAAATCCTCCTTCCCAGTGATAACTCCTTCTATCACTGGCAAGGCACAGCAAATCACCCACATAGACACAGCTTTACGAGATTTAAGAAAATATTTAAAACTTATTAAAGACAGCAGACTTTCTATTCTATTTGCAAAAGAAATCATTTACTGATCTTCCTCAGTGAGGCTGACTTTCTGTGAGATGAATAAAGTTGGTTTGACACTACTGGAATCCCTTATTGCTTCTACATTGATTATTTGGACTTCATGACTGCATTACTTTGGTGCCATTTATGAGAGGAAATGAGCCCTAAGGCTTTTTCTGGTCTTCAGCACAGGTGAGGGGCACAGCACCCCGTGCATCGGCCTTAGGGAAGTTGTTAAGAAGGCTTTCAGCTAAATGAAGTATGAGAACTGTCAGGGTTTCCCGGAGCTAAGTAACTAGGAACAATTCCCCACTGTTTTCAACTAAGACAAACCAAAAAAAGAAAATAAAAGAAAAAGGGTGGGAGAGGAAGGAGGGGCAGAGAGAAAACCCTGGTCTCTGATAAATAACCTTTCCATAAGAAGTGCACATCAGTCTGACACAAGTAATTAGCTGTCAGGTGCTGGGTTTTGCAGTCGGAGGCCAATTTTCAGATTAGTGTTAATTGCAGGGGGCCTCCCAACAGCCTTTGCTCCCAGCCCTTGTGGGCTTCTGCAGTTGGCCCTCCCCAGCCTGCTGCCAGTTTGACTGCAGCCTAGAGTAATGGAGCTGGCAGGGTGGAATCAATTACTGGCCAGTGAAGATTTTCCCACAGATCTGGCTTGGGGAAGGAGGGTCATTCCTGCTGCCCAGACAGCTGGCCTGACTGTCCACTGGGGAAGGAGCCGGCTGAAGGGAGAGTGGTGCTCTGTGGTAGACTGTTGACAGGCCATACATTATTGACAGGGTTTGGCAGAGAGAGGCCAGTGCTACCTCTGCTTGTCCTGGTGCTCTCTGGGTTCTGTTCCTTGAACTGACTTCTGCTTTATCCCAACATCTTGCTGCCCAAATGAAAGAGCAGAACAACAAAGTGTCACAAGGTCACTGCTGTCTAATAGTAATGTTTAGGATAAGTTATTTGTGCAATTTTTCTATTTTTAATTTTTTTTCATGATGCTTTGGGTCATTTTGGTTCCATTGGGGTCACCACATAGAATTTATGATGGGACCTAAGCTGAATTTTAGGGTCACTTCCAAAGTTTTAAGACATTTTGGGTTTTGGTCGATTTAGGATTCCTTTGGGACTGGCAGCATTGAAAAATTCTTCCCACTCCCAGGTGTTCTGCTTGGTAATGATTAGAAAATATACATAAAGAAGTCTGCATACAGCCCAGTGAGTGTGCTGGTGGCTCACAGCTGTAATCCTAGTTACTTGGGAGACTGAGATCAGGAGGATGGTGGTTCACATCCAGCCCAGGCAAATAGTTTAAGAGACCTCATCTCCAAAATAAACTGGAGAAAATGGACTGGAGGTGAGGCTCAAGTGGTAGAGTGCCTGCTTTGCAAGTGTGAAGCCCTGAGTTCAAACCTCAGTCCCACCAAAAAAAAAAAAAAAAAGTTTGCCCTTAATGATTCACCAGGATGCCTTTAGCTTAAATTTTGAGCAAGAATAACCATTTGAATGTAGGGAAACTGTGCTTTATCATTTTTCCTCTGCCTTTGTGTTATTTTTATTATTCAGGCTAATGCAAATAAATAATACCACATTGTTTTAGCAGTATCACTGATTGTTCAAAAAGTAAAGAGTTCATGTTACATATGAACCAAAGTTACAATGTACCAAAGTCCATTTTATCAATGCTAGAAATGTCAGAGAAATGTTGGGTTTTGGAAGATGCATTTAATTATTTAACTCTCCCTTACCAAGGCATTAAAAGAATACAGAAAAGTACACTGAAAGAGTGATATTAAAAACTAGTGCCACTATACAAAGTTAAAATATTTACACATGAAAATAATGTTCTTAGTAACTTCTTAATTGATTTCCTTTTAGGAAACTAACATTAAGGCTAACTTTTTTTTTCTTTCTCATTTTTTTTTACATAAAATTTCCATGGAACTTTGAGGGGGGTTATCTGTATAATCAAAACAATTTTTGATTACAACTATTCAGCTCAAAATTAAGTGAAAGTAGGCAAATAAACATAGGTCTGGAATGTAAACAAGTGAGATATCATCATAAAATAGGTCCATACCCGGTTTCAGATACTGGACCTAAAAGGTCTCTTGGAAGTCTGACAACTGGGTTGAGAGATGTAAATCTGAGATAGCCCTGGTCATCCGCTTATCATCAGAGAAGAGTGGTCCTATTCCTGATGGAGTTTCTCTCTGTCTCTTCTGAGAGAGAGCCACTTGGCTCCCTGCCATTGCCTTGGAGGAAGGCTGGAGGTTGGGGAGCAGGAAGAAGGAATAGGAATGACGAATCTTCCTACTTTCCTACCTGTTGTGTGCTTGGGGCTGGGATGGCTACCTGGTGAGTTCTTTGAAACCACACCTGTGACAATGCTAAATGCTTCTAAATCCCAGAGTGAAAGAGGATGACTGAAACTGTATCCTGCAATGGCCTGATTGACTTCTGTGGAATCTCGAATCCCTGGTGATGGGTATTTAAAGTGATGTTCAGGCAGTATTTGTTTTTTAAGAGTCGCTGTCAAGTCATTCCGCCTTACTTCTAGCATGGAGCAGTCTCATGGTAATTGAGATACAGCAGTGCTGGGATGTCATTTCACTAATCTCAATTCTGCTTTCAAAATATTCGCCATGTTGGCTCCATGATTTTTTTTTTCATTTTTCTTTTATTATTCATATGTGCATACAAGGCTTGGTTCATTTCTCCCCCCTGCCCCCACCCCCTCCCTTACCGCCCACTCCCCCCCTCCCTCTGCCCCCCACCCCCTCAATACCCAGCAGAAACTATTTTGCCCTTATTTCTAATTTTGTTGTAGAGAGAGTATAAGCTATAATAGGAAGGAACAAGGGTTTTTGCTGGTTGAGATAAGGATAGCTATACAGGGCATTGACTCACATTGATTTCCTGTGCGTGGGTGTTACCTTCTAGGTTAATTCTTTTTGATCTAACCTTTTCTCTAGTTCCTGGTCCCCTTTTCCTATTGGCCTCAGTTGCTTTTAAGGTATCTGCCTTAGTTTCTCTGTGTTAAGGGCAACAAATGCTAGCTAATTTTTTAGGTGTCTTACCTATCCCCACCCCTCCCTTGTGTGCTCTCGCTTTTATCATGTGCTCAAAGTCCAATCCCATTGTTGTGTTTGCCCTTGATCTAATGTCCACATATGAGGGAGAACATACGATTTTTGGTCTTTTGGGCCAGGCTAACCTCACTCAGAATGATGTTCTCCAATTCCATCCATTTACCAGCAAATGATAACATTTCGTCCTTCTTCATGGCTGCATAAAATTCCATTGTGTATAGATACCACATTTTCTTAATCCATTCGTCAGTGGTGGGGCATCTTGGCTGTTTCCATAACTTGGCTATTGTGAATAGTGCCGCAATAAACATGGGTGTGCAGGTGCCTCTGGAGTAACCTGTGTCACAGTCTTTTGGGTATATCCCCAAGAGTGGTATTGCTGGATCAAATGGTAGATCAATGTCTAGCTTTTTAAGTAGTCTCCAAATTTTTTTCCAGAGTGGTTGTACTAGTTTACATTCCCATCAACAGTGTAAGAGGGTTCCTTTTTCCCCGCATCCTCGCAAAATCAGCTTTCTTAATGGTCCTTGTCCTCCTAGTGTCAACATTGCTATTAGATATAGAACTTGTGGACACATAGACACATGTGTCATGTATATGAACAGACAGACATAGCATTTTGGGAGCCTCAGCTCACAAAAATCCATCATAGGAGTAGTGATTTTTTTTGAGTATATAAAAATAATGATTTGTTGCTATGACTTTCTGAGACTTTTTATGTAATGTCATGGATACACATTGCTCCATGACCCTGGAATACAAGACATTTGCTCTTCTAAGTACAATTAAATGAAATTCAGCCCTTAACAATCTAGCTGGAGGTAGTTCCAACTTCAGTTATTGTTTTAGGACTCACAATTCCTCCCCTTTGGAGCACACAAGTGTCCTGGAGTTTGTGTAGCCCAGGGAAATGGGGAAGGGCCTCTGGTCTGCTCAGCAAGTTTACCAAAGAGGCATGTTATGAAAGCCCCTGAACACCCCACAGGAGCCTCAGACATTGGCCATCTCTCCCTCTCCCAGCCACAGAGCTTAAAACTGAGCTTCTGGACACTCATCCACAAAGTCAGAGGTCCTGCCACCCCCTGGGGCACTGTCCAAGGTAGAATGGGGACCATGCAGCTGCTCATAGGACAGTTTTTCCTCTGAATTTCAAATGAGGGATGTCGGGAAACATCTCCATTCAATCTCTTTCTGAGACCAAGAGCTGTTATTTACCATCCACCATGGCTGTTCTTCTATTAAGGAGGAAGGAGAAATTAACTTTTTTCTCAAGCTTTTCAACTACTTAAAATTTTAAGCCGATACACATAAATGTAAACATTTACAGGGTGTCATGTGGTTATTATTATTTTTGTGGTATTGGGGTTTGAACTCAGGGCCTACGCCTTGACTACTCCACAAGCCCTTTCTTGTGAAGGTTTTTTTCAAGATAGGGTCTCATGAACTATTTGCCTGGGCTGGCTTCAAACCTCGATCCTCCTGATCTCTGCCTCCTGAGTAGCTAGGATTACAGGCATGAGCCACCAGTGCCCAGCTCATGTATACATTGCATAATGTTCAAGTCAGAGTAAAGTTATCTATCTCCTCAAACAATGTTCATTTCTTTATGGGAAAACCATTCAAAATCTTATCTTCCAGCTTTTAAAAAAATATACAGTACATTATTATTGTAATCACTGTACTGTACAATACAACACTAGAATTTTTTGCTTTTATCCAGCTATAATTTAGAATCTCTTAACCAATCTTTCCCCATTCTTCCCACCCCCTTGTCTCCCTAGCGTCTGGTAACAACCACTCTGCTCTCAACTTCTGTAAGAGCAATTTTATAAAAGATCTTACAAATCGGTGAGATCATGGGGTACTTGTCTTTCTGTGCCAGGGTTATTTGACTTAATAAAATGATCTCCAGTTCCAACCATGTTGTTACAAATGATTGGATCTCATGATTTTCATGGCTTAACAATGTTCTGTTTTGTATAGTCACCACATTTTTATCCCATTGATGGAGAAAAGAACTTTTCTTCACACACACACACACACACACACACACACAAATTCATTTATGTACTAACTACCCTCAGTCTTTGACTGAGGTAATATGGTCCTGCAAAGAGAGAGGCTAGGTGCAGGAAAAAGCTATTTATTAAAATATTGAGAAATTTAGAAAATTAATGAGCATTTGAAAACAGAAACTTTTGCATTAGATATTTACATAGGTCATTTACCATTTGGACATTCTATCATAAATATGTCTGGAGCAGGGACAATATTTTTTTACAAATGTTAAGGTGATGCATTTCAGTTCCCATCTTTGCATCATCCACCATCTGATATCCTCCCACTCCTAAGAAACCAAGTGGAGAGGGCAGAACAGGGTGAGCCCTCAATAACAGGCTTTACAACCAGAAGAAAGGAGGGTTTTCTAAGTTGTTCCTCCTCAGTCTCTCAAAGAGCCAGCTTATCCCACCAGAGTATGAAGTCTGCCCCATAATTTAAAATCCTGTTCACCAGATGAAAATGTTCCACTTAGAGAAGGCTTGAGACAGTGGATTTGGAGAGGACAGGAGGAGACAGAGGGAGACAGTGAGAAGAGTTAAGATGGGTCCTATCTCTTGTCTGTACGTCCCAGGAAGCACAGATCAGTTAGATAAAGTTAGGTACTACTCAGGACTGGGGTTTCTTCCCCTGCTGCTTCTCTGGGAATTGGGACCGAGTCACTTTACTGGGGCTTGCCACCATATTACACATAGTTCAGGCAGAGGAACAGTGGGTTTAGATGGCGGTGGGGGGGGGGGGCGGGGGAGGGAAGCAGACATCTTTCAACTGCACTTGACTTACACATGACATGAATATTGGGAGTCATTGAGTTCCCAAGGAGCTGCCATGGGAGATGAGGTGCCCCATAGTAAGAATGAGGGCTGTAGAGCTGGAGGGCTGGAGACCAGACAGAGGGTGAGGCCAAAACCCAGCACAGTCAATGCCAATGAAAGCCTCAGGGAGCTCTAGACTGCAGGGAAGGCCCAGGCCCTGGCAGGGCTGAGAGAGAATCGGCTGCTGCGGATGTCAGAAACTGACACCAGCTCAGTGCCCAGGAAGCCTCAAGCCAATGAATTCCCAGCGGGCCCTGAACAGCCATTCTGCAGCTGGCCCAGAGAGCAGCAGGCCAGTCCGAAGGCTCAGGCACCCAGCCACCCCCAGTTCACTGGGCTGCTCAATGCACCCAGCCACCCTTGGGGAGAGGAGGAGGAGGAGGAGCATAAAGGGAGTATCACCTACTGACTTGAGTGGGTTGCACAGCTGGAAGTTCAAACAGGGATTTCTTTACTGCTTCTCACTTCCTGGCCAGTGGGGCCGAATCAAATCAGATTCGAAGGAAAAAATAAACATTTCTTTGCATATCTGAGTTGCAGTGTGAGCACCTCTGTGGTCCCTCTGTGCCCATACCTGCTCTCAGTAACTTCACACTGTGATCATTCACCTATGCTTGTGTTGGCAGGTGGCAGGAAAGGCCCTCCATCTCTGCTGGCCTCTGTTTTCGCATTTGTAAAATGGCAAGGCTTGGTAAGAAGTTCTCTAATGGCTTTTTTTTTTTTTTTTTTTTTGTACTAGGGCCTTCACCTTGAGCCACTCCACCAGCCAATTTTTTGTTATAGGGTTTTTCAAGATAGGTTCTCGACAACTATTTGCCTGGGCTGGCTTTGAACTGCGATCCTTCTGATCTCTGCCTCCTGAGTAGCTAGAATTGCAGGCATGAGCCACTGGCACCCAGCTCCAATGACATTTTCACCCACAAAATTCTATAACTAACTAGGAAAAAGAAAAGCTGTTCCCTAGTCCTCTGTGGAGAATGGCTGTGCTTTTCAAATCTCTCCCCGTGTTGCAGCAGCAGAGAAAGGGGTGTGGGCACCTGTTGTGGGCACAAGCATCCCACTGTAGGTGGGAAATTTCTCCATGGTCCTGTGTTTTAAAAAATACACATAAGTGTTTTGTCTTTCATAGCATATTGTGTTTGTTTTAATATAAAAACAGTGGTTTAAATTACTTAGCAGTGCCAAAACTGATGAACTGAATGCTCAGCGTGAGAAGTCGGGACTGGAAACACCAAGAGGATTCACCTAGGCTGGAGAAGTGAGTGAACCTCCAAAACACCTGGTCAATGGGCGGGAGGCTTGGGAAGCTCACAAGTGTGCTGAAGGCCAATGAAGTTCAAGTTCTAGACACAGCCACCAGGAAGAAGTCTTCCTTCCCACAATCCCTTGACAGGACTCAGCTTCCTGGTGTGGAACAGTGTCCTTGAGATGGAATGACTGCCTTGATGGACAAGCAGGAGTGCTGGCACACCAAGAGACAGGGTGGAGTTCCCTCACAGCCCACGCCTGCTTCCTTCCCCCACTTGCCTCCCGGTGAAGCAGAGACGGCACACAAAATATATGTATGCCGTCAAAGGAGGCCAGGTTAATCACTTGTGGGAAATTCACCGTGAATTTTGCCTTTTGCAGTTCATCATTTCCAGTTTTCCTGCCTTGTTTCTTTGGGATTAAATGCTAGTCACTCAAAAAATATTGAGATAAACAAGAATGAAGATACTCTTCCCAGATTTTTTTGGGTGGCGCCGATACCCTTATTAGAGTCATCACCAGGGGGGAGATGATGAATCCACACTCGCCCCGACTGCAGCCCCAGCCCCAGCCCCAGCCAGCAGCACACGGGATGAACTCACATCCTGCGGGGTGAGGGTGAGGGGGGCGTACCACCAACAGCATCTGACCAGAGGAAACAATTTCCATTCAACAGAGGCCTCCTGAGGTTGAAGTTTACACGGAGGACTGCCAAATCCCACTCTGTTGGCGGACAAAGTGTGCAGACTTTGGCCTATTGGGAGCGCGAGGCAAGGTTCTTACTTTCAAAAGAGGGTCGATTCAAGATGTTTGTATTATTTCAATACTGTTTTTCCTATGGAGCCGGGGGTTGGTGGGGTGGGGGTGGGAGGTTCTTTCCTTGTTCCTGATATTTTCCAGAGATCAAAATTAAAACACAATGTGCTAAGAGTAATCAGCAGGCTTTAGAAGAATTGCGTGTACTTTTGATTTCTATAAAAACCCACACAACACTTCTTTAACCTTTAATTATGTGCAGAGATACACACAGGGGAGCAGGGAGATGTAGACTTCAGCACACGCGGGGGTTTCCCAAACTTCCTGCACATTTACCAGGTATTTTGAAAGTTCAACACCACAAAGTGTTTTTCCTTGACCCATTTGCTGCTCTTTGGGAATTTTCTGTGCGAGAGCCACCACAAGAACATGGACTTACTTAACGACTTTTGCTTTGTTTTGTTTTTGATACAGGGTCTTGCTATGTAGTTCAAGGTGGCCTTGAACTCTAAATCCTCCTACCTTAGCCCCTGAGAGTTGGGATTACAGGCATGTAAGCTGACACACAGCTGCACACCACTTAATGACTTTTGGTTAACTGTGTATCCTTTTGCTGCTTACACAGAGAGGAAGAATTCTCAGGCACTCACTGTGACTAGTAAGAGGCATACTGAATAACAGAAAAGGCCCTCATACAGCTTCTAGTCCAGAATGGTGAGTGTAGGCAGACAATGAAATGCAGACTGGTCAATGATGAGAGTGGGTGTGTCTGTGAGATGTTCTTGGCTGCAGAAACAGAGTGCCTCTCAAGTGGTCTAATATAATCAGGTCATGTCTGCACGTTCAGACAGAACAGTCCTAGTCTTCCTCCTTGAAGGCAGCCTGGTTACGTTTATGTGTGTGCATATTCAGATATAAACACACATGAACACATGCAAATGCATTCCTAGTTCAAGCCAATTACAATTTACATTGTATTTTTTTAATTTCAAAAAACACTTTTTGTTTTACACTATGGAGCTTCCTTTTTGTAAAAGATTATTTGGTCTTATTTCAGAAATGAGATTTTTAAAAGAAAAACTCTCAGAAGATTTTAATACTAATCTTTCAAAGCAGTTTTGAAGTTTTTCTTTTTGGTGCATATTCTGGAGTTTCTGTAAGTCCCCTTTCCTCTTTGTAGATTCTGAGAGGCTCTGATTCTAGTCCCTGTTCCCCACACCCTTACAAGTTGTCAGGTCATGCTTTCAAGTTCACTGACCTAATCACTGTGTTCATAGAGACACCATGTCCACGGAGTGGGTGGAGAGAAAGCAAGAATGCAGTGGGGCGAGGATTGAGCAGAATGGGAGGAACCAAGACAGGTAGGCTATATATTTTTATAACTGATAGAAATAAGCAGTTAAAATTAGGTGATTAGTAGTTACAAATTACAACCGTTTATGAGAAAACAGCTTCATTTAGAGCAGAGTACAAAGAAAAAGACACAATTTGATAGCTGCATTAAATTCAACTATCAGTCATCCTTGTCTACTTCTACTTGCTTCTGAGACACAGAGGAAACTCCCCTTCCAGAAGCAGTGTTTTTCTGAGTAGCGATTCCTTTTAGGACACATGAATTCTCCAGATTCCAAGAATCAGTGTTGTAGGGAACTTGGTCAACGAAGAGCTGAAAGTGGGACTTTTTCTGTCCTGTTTATAGAAAATCTTCTGGGACAAAGTGTGGCCTTTAGCACCGTGCTCATTTCAGATTTGCAGTGGGCATTCATCATTCACCTTCCCCACTCGCTCCATAAAGAAGAGCAGTTCTTGACTTTATGCTCATACTTTGCTCACTCTGAGTACTGTACTTAGAGCTCCCCCCACCAAGAACAGGTTTTCAGCTTTATGGTCTATGCCATATAAATATAAGAAAGAAAAGCTACTTTGTGCTTGGTTTTTACCCATTATCTCGCTTAATCCTCACACAACTTTATAAGTATTATTATATCTGTCTCTATTTTTGCAGACAAAGAAACAAGACTCACTCAGAGAGGTCCAGTCACTTGCCTGAGTTTGCACAAGTAGTCCCTTGTTAGACACATGCATCAGATATTTCTTTCAGGTCATTGACTTGTCAGTTCCTTTTCTTGATTGGATCCTTTGAAGAGCAAATGTCTTAAATTTCAATGAAGACAATTATATCACTTTTTTTTTTTTTTTGCCTATCCCAAGGTCACAAATGTCTTCTCCAGTGTTTTCTTTAGAGACTTCTTAGTTTTAGAGTTTACATTTTGATTCATTTCAATTTATTTTTGTTTGCTAATTTATAGATGGAGGTTCATTTTTCTTGAATGTAAACTTAGTTGCTCCAGCACCATTTACAGAAAAGTGTGCTGCTGTGCCCATTGAATCACGTTAGCATCTTTGTCAGTAGTTAATTGACCATGCATATGTAGGTCTTTTTCTAGATGTCGTTCTGTTCCAGGTGTGCTTATACCCATCCTTATGCCAGCAGTGTACTGTCTTGATTACTGTAGCTTTATAGGAAATCTTGAAATTAAATAGTATAAGATTCCTAGCTTTGTTTTTCTTTTCAAATTCATTTTGGCTATTGTATGACTTTTCCATTTCTGTATAAATTTTAGAATCAACTTGTCAGTTTTTATCAAAAATTTGATGAGATTTTAACTGGAACAATTGATCTGAACCCACAGGTCAATTAGGGGAGAACTGATATCTTAATATTGATTATTCAGTGCATGAACAGCATTTAACTCTTTTTTTGTTTTTAAATGAAGGATTTCTATGAAGTTTTTTGTTGTTGTTTTAGAGACAGATCTCACTATGTAGCTGAAGCTGGCCTTGAATTCACTATGTAGCCCAGGCTGGACTCAAACTCATGATTCTCCTGCATAGGCCTACCGAGTACTAGGACATATAGCTGTTCAACACCACACTAGGTTTTTTATGAAGTGTTGGTGTTTTTGTTTTGTTTTGTTTTTTCAGTTCTAGGGGTAGAACTCAGGGCTTTATATAAGCAAGGCAAGCACACTGCCACTGAGCTATATCACCAGCCTGTAACTCTTGATTAATTTGGCTCTTTACTTTCTCTTAGGAATGTTTCATAGCTTTGAGAATACAAATATTGCACTTATTTTATTGATTTATCTCTAAATATCTCATGTATCTTTTTCTATTGGTATATATTAATTGTACAAAGGAGTTTCATTGTGAGATGTCCATATGTGCACATAATGTGCTTTGAGCAAATTCAAGCCTCTATGACTCTTTCTTATCCTCCTTCCCCCCACTTTAAAAAATAATTTTAATGGGTTTCATTGTTCTATTTTCAGCCACGTATAGAAGGTACTTCCATCAACCACCCCAACCATCCTCACCTTTTGCCCTCCCCCCTCTGTCCCCTCCCCCCACCAGTCCCTCTTTTACGTCATATCATTGGTTTTTTTGCTGTTTTGGGGTTTTGGGTTTTGTTTTAGATCTAGATTCTGTATATAAGAGAAAACATGTGACTTTTGTTTTACTTATTTTGCTTAACATACTGATTTCCAGTTCCATCCATCGTCCTGCAAACCACCTAATTTTGTTCTTTATTGCTGTCCACATACCTTTACACTGTTATAAGTGGTAACTTTAAAGTTTCTCACTTTCCACTTTTTAAGTAGACTTCTTTTATTAGCACAGATTTAAATTCACAGCAAAATTGACCAAAGATTGAAAGATTTCCCATATGCACGCACAGCTTTACCACCACTTTCAAATCCTACACCAGAGTGGCAGCAATATAATCAGTAAACCTGCAGTGACACACTGTGTCAGCTTTCCATCACTGGAACAAAATACCTGATAATCAACTTATAACAAGGAAAAGTTTATTTTGGCTCATAGTTTTGGAGGTTCCAGCCCATGGTCAGTTAGCCCCATTACTTTTTGTTCCTGTGGTCAGGCAGTATGGGGTAAGTGAGGAGAAAGGTAAAGCAAAGCCATTTACCTCATGGCCAGGACACAAAAAAGAGAAAAAGAGGAAGGAAGGGATTTGAGGTACAACTATCCCCTTCATGGTCACGCATCAATGTCTTAAAATCTCCCACTAGGCCCCATCTATTCAACTTTTTCCTACCTCCCTGTAGTGCCAACCTGGGGGTCAAAGACTTGGGTCTTTGGGGAACATTTCAGGTCCAAACAATAGCAGGCATCATTATCATACCAAGTCAATAGTTTACATTCCGGTTCACTCCTGTGTTGTACATTCTATGGGTTTTGATGAATGAACAATGAACAATATAATATATATATAATATCGTACAGAGTTGTTTCACTGCCCTAAATATCCTCTGTGCTCCACCTCTTCATTCATCCTCCATGTTAACTCCTAGCCACCACTGATTGGTTTACTGCCTACATAGTTTTGCCTTTAGCAGAATGTCACATACAGGTGGTCTTCAACTTAGGATGGTTCGACTTAACAAGTTTCCAACTTTACAAAGGTGCAAAAGGGATCTGCGTGCAGTAGAAACCATATTTCAAATTTTGAATTTGATCTTTTGCAGGTGGCAATATGTGATACTTTCCTCTTCTGCTCCCCGTTGGTCACACAAGCACAAGGGCCAGCGATTGGTGCTCTACAGTGAATATTGTGTGCCAAGCTATTGTGTTTGGTGTGTTAGGTTATTGAACACATTTCCAACTCGTGTTTCAATGTACGATGGGGTTATAAGACATAATCCCGTCACACAGCTATAGTTAAAATCATACATAACATTTTCTTGTTGTCCCCTTTGACTTGATAATACACATTTAACGTTTCTCCATATATTTTCAGGTTTTGATAGATTGTTTCCTTTCAGCCTTGGATAATGTTCCATTGTTTGGATGAACCACAGCTTATCTACTGTCTTATCGAAGTACATATTAATTGCTTCAAACTTTTGACAATTATGAATAAAGCTGCTGTAAGCATTTGTGTGGAGGTTTTTGTTTGAACCTAAGTTTTCATTTTATTTGAATATTGTCAAGAAGTGCAATTGCTAGATCATGAGGTAAAAGTTTGTTTAGCTTTGTAAGAAACTGCCAGACTGTATACAAAGTGGCTGTACCGTTTTGCATTTCCACCAACAATGAATGAGTTTCTTGTTGCTCCATGTCCTTGCCAGCATTTGGTGTTGTCAGTGTTTGGATTTTGGCTATTCTGATAGCATGTGATGACATATGATTGTTGTTTTAATTTGTAATTCCCTAATGACATGACATTGCACACTTTTTCCTACTCGTGTTTGCCATCTGTGTATCTTCTTTGGTGATGTGACCATTCACATCTTTTGGTCATTTTAAAATAGGGTTATTTGCTTTCTTATTGTTGACTTTTAAAAGTTATTTATGTATTTTTGGATGACAGTCCTTTATCAGATATGTGTTTGTAAATATTTCTCTTAATCTTTGGTTAGTTTTCTTTTCTTTTTTTACTCACCAAATTATTTATTCACTGCCTAATATATACCAGACACTTTTCCAAGCATGCAGATCACCCGAATAAACACAGAGTCCACAGGAGACTTGAGAGCTGATGAAATATAAATATCAGAGTCAGACATATTCGTATTTTAAAGCTCAGAATGAATGATACTGTCTGCACTTTCTGATTTATGTGACCTCCCCAAATTCCTTTTTTAAATAAATTTTCTATTGAGATATATTCGTTATGGGTGGGAGTCATGTTGACAATTCCGAATAGGCTTATATTGTACATTGGTTAGATCACTCCCACCATCTCTCCCCCTCAATCCCATCCCCACCCCACTTAAGCAGGCTTGTTTTCTTATTCTCTTGACAGGGTATTTCTCAGAGCAGCATTTTTAAAATTTTAATAAAGTCCAACTCATCAATTCTTTATTCTATTTTTACTACTATTGTCTTTTGAGAACTTTGCTCATTTCATCTCAGTTGTGGATTTAAGGGCATGACATTGGTCATAAGTCATTAGTATCCTTTGAATATCTGTAGGATTTGATCATGCATCCATCCTGACACTGTGGATTTTTATCATCTTCCTTCTTTTCTCAGTTTAATCACACCGTAGTTTTTTTAGTTTTACTGATCATTAGAAAATAAGCTTTTAATTTTATTGATTTCTCTGTTGTTTTATGTTTCTGTTTCATTAGTTTTTGTTGTTATCTTCATTAATTTTGACTTCTGACTGATTTGAGTTTATTTACTTTTCTTTTTCAAATTTCTTAGGGCAGAGTTTTAGACCATTGATTGAAGACTTTTCTCTTTATCTGTCTGTCTCTCTCTTTGAGACAGAGTCTCATTATGTAGCCCCAGCTGCCCTCGAATTTGTGATCCTCCCTAACTTAGCCATCTGAGTATTGGGATTACAAGTAAGCACTACCATGTCTGGTTTCTCTTTTTTCTAATGTAAGCATTTAATGCTATTAATTTCCTTCTTACTACTGCCTTAGCTGCATCCTGCACCATTTGATTTATTTTCATTCAGTTTAAAATATTTTAAAATTTCTCTTACAATTTTTTTCTTTTTCCTGTGAGTTATCTGGAAGCATGTTGTTTCTAAACATCTGATTGTTTTCAATACATTGTTATTTCAACATATTGTTATTGACTTTAACTCAATTCCATTTGGGTCAGAAAAAATGTTTCATATTATTTTCTCTCTTAAATTAGATTTATTTTTAATGGATACAAAATGATAAAAATTTTATTAATTTATTTAGTGTGCTTTTTTTTTAAATGATTTTGCTTCATTCTTCTCTTTTCCCATCTGCACTGATTACTCTGCTTTAGAATATTCATGGCATAAAAAGATTGCCCAGGCCTGTCTCTGTATCACCTCTCAGCTCTCTGACCCAACACAGGGAATCCCTGGCTCCCAGTTGTAAATTCTTAGGAGAGCTTCTGATTGATTCCTTTTGAGTCAGGTTCTGTCTGCTGTGTCCAGAGAAGTTTCTGGAACCTAGAATTATAAGATCTGGCCTGTCCTTTTAGCAAGGCTGTGGATAAAAAATAGCACGTAGACTAGATAGCATCCCAAGTACTAGTACACTTAATCAACAGAAACATCTTCCAGAGTTTATAGTTAATTTTTTAAAAGACTTGTAATATAATTGGAATCCAGACTTTCAAAGAGCATGGCTCTTTTAATATTTCCCTTAAGGGTTAAGCTTGATTTTTCAAATTGGAGTGTGCAGTGTATAGGGACCACAGCCAGCCACGAGATAGGCATAATGTACCCATGAAGTTTCCATCTTAACAGAGGATTTTGGGAAATTTTTATATTGAAACAAACATGAATATATGATGGAACAGACTGCAAAACAGGATTTTTTTAGGCAGTACTGGGGTTTGAACTCAGGGCCTTGTTCTTCCTAGACAGGTGCTCTACCACTTGAGGCACTCCATCAGCACCAAACAGGATTTTAAAGATCTTGCATTTCAGAACTTGCATTTCACAGTGGTGGATGAATCCTTTGTGGGAAAGATCCTGTAGCTCCCTTATTAACAGCCCTAAAAACTCAACAAGAAATGTCAAGGATCCTAACTAGAATCATGATCTTTATTTATATTAGCCTTTAATATTAATTTTTATCATGCAAAACTTATGTGAAGATTTTTCATTTAATCCTCAGCCAGATTCTCCAAGGGCTTCTAGTTTCACAGGCACAGAGGAAGGGACACCAATCATGGGATAATCAAGTCATGCTTATTGCTCTCCTGTGACATGCTAGGGTAGTGTGTCTCCTGAATACAGTTCATTTCCCATTGACCTTGCTAAGATAGATGGCAACGAAGGGGGCCAAGGTAGAGTGAAGGCAAATGCAAATGCAAAGCTATTTCCAGTCTTAAAAGACAAAAGGATAGGGCAAAATTTAGGGACTGACATCATGCTAAAACCCAATGCTTAGGACAAGGTATGCTGGGCTCGCTTGCAATTGATTAGGCTGCCCAGGGGAAATAGCTTACAGACACCAAAGTGAGTAAACACAGACATCTCGTGGGCCCTGGCCCCTGTGCATGACCTCACTCCATACCTTTAATCTTTCTCCTGCTCAAATTCATAACTGGGCAATTACTTAATTGGCAACAAAATACCAAGAATGACTGGAAAGGGAAATGAGGATTTCTTATTAGACTCAATTGTCCTGGGGAGAAATACTGTAGATTACTGAATGTGAAAGAGGAAGGCCCAAATTATGCCAAGAATCCAGTTATGACACGCACTGTGCAGTAGCCCACTGTAGTCACTTTGGGTCTTTTCCTCTCCAGCTCTGAAGGCATTGCTATTGAAAAAATCTGAGAGACAATGAAGCTTTGTATAAATGTCAGAGCTCTGTGGTGTGGAAAGGGATGTATTCTAGAATATAGGGTTTCATGTGGGAGGCTAGTCTGCAAGCACCTGCCCCAGCTGATGTTCCTCGCTGGGTTAAAGTGCATCCATCCCTTGGAAGAGTGTTAATCTCGCTTCATCATCATGCAGTGGTGAAAGGAAAGAGGAAAACTGCACATGATCTTCCTTCTAGCTACAGTTCCACCACTGGATCCTGTGACCCTGGGCACAGCTCTGTCTTTATCTGCACAGAAAGGGGATGAACCCGATGCCCACTGTCCCTCTCAGGTTCCTCTTTCTGTGAGAAAAGACTACGTGGGCAGGAGCACCTTTGGAAAAGAACCTGTGTGAGCAGTTTCTGCCCTCGGGGCAAAGGGCCAGGAGTGTGCAGGCAGACATCCAATGCCAGACTTTTCTTATACCATATACCTGTAAGGGAACCCCTGGGGCTGCTGTGTGCTGAATGACCATAACAGTAATTAAGACTGTGGTTAATGCCTATCTTGTGCTCCTGCCATCTTGTCACCCTTTACCTCAACTACTCCTGATTCAGGAGAATCGCTGATGTACGGGGTCATGGCTCCTATAACCTTGAATAGCACGGCACTGATGCCTGGGGTTCTAAGTCCTTTAAGTATCCTTAAAAACCAGTAACACCAGTCCACAACTCTATGGCAAATCAGGGCAGGTGTGTTTGTAGTTACCTAGTCTATTATCTTACCTCCATATTTATAGAGCAGAAAAGGTGACCCTAAATCCTCATGTGTAAAAAGCAAATTTATTCAAGTTCAAACAGTTTCAAAGTGATGGCATGGCCAGGTGGAAATGCCCAGTAAACAACTGGACACACAGTCTAGAACTGGGGGAGGATGGATATAGGAGCCAATTAATATAGGAAGTTTTTAATGGCCATGACCTCTAATTTTTTTAGTCATGGGTATTTATGTTCTTATAATCTATAGCATAAATTAGATGACATGACACAGAAGTAGGAAAATTTTTGAAAGATTAGTGTGTTTTCAAAATCCTAAATGTGGCTTCATGTCAAGTGTCTTGGGAGAGGGCTAGGCCTGAAGTTAAGGTTAGGGTTCACATTCTGCTGGAGTAGTTTTTGATTCTGGTTGTATTCCTTGTATACCTTTCCTTTTCTAAAACAGGACAGTTCTGTCTTAGTTCCATTTTCATGGAGTCAGAGTTCCCAGTCAGGAGGAGGTTTGGTCTAAGTTTCCAGCGTCTAAGGGAGGTAGGTGCTGGGTGGGAGGCAGGCAACACTGGTGTAGTTCTGGGGGATCCTGAGAAAGCTGGATGCCCAGAAGCCTCCCCCGTGTCTGGTCTTGTCCTGCAGGCTCAGAGAGCTCAGGCTCTCCTGGCAGAGGGGCTGCGGCAATCTGACTAGAGCCAAGTGCTGACTTAGAGACGCACAGAGGTAATTTACTGCTAGTTTCTGCCACGACCTGCTGACCCCTTGGTAGCAAGCACTGGAAAGATAAAATGACCTACCGCTCTTCTTTTTTCTCAGTGCCTCCAGTGCTAGAAGTTTAATAGTAATCAGGACATCTCGGGCTTATCTCTACGTTCCAGCTGAAATGTCCTCTTTCCATCCCCGAGGTCCCTGCCATGGCCCTCGGTCATCAACTTTCTCAGAACTTGCTCTCTGGAAAGCATGTTAGACGGGGCCACTTTGTGCGCCTTCTCTTCACGCAGTGCTATGCATGTCACCTACTTCTGATCATAGCCCGGGGCTGAGGCCGGGGAGGATGGTTTTATGCCGGAGTTACCTCATTCGTCAGTTATTCGAATCGCCCTCCTCACGTCCATTACCACGTGGCCAGACAATCAGTTTTTACTCAACAGTGTGATGCATTGCTACTCTGGCCAGCAGGCTCACCCGGCACATCTTCTGACTCCTGTGCTGTCATTAACACGCTTCTTAACTCAGAACAGCTGTCCCACCTCCGCCTCCTCCTCTCCCCCAGTCTTTGCTCCTTAGACAAACCTTGCTTATCCAGAAAGTTTAGGGGAAAATGTGTTTTTAAATAAATGGGAGTTCTGGAAAGATAAGGATTTGCCTCTTTCAGCATGGACTTCTCTTTAATTTTAACTTTTAAATGGAAGTCTTTCCAATACACATACTCAGTACCTTCTTAAATGGAGAAAATAGAACATAACTTTCCTTGAAGTGTGGGAACATTACAGGGAACAAAGGTATGGTTACTGTACCACAATCTAATAGGGCCCAGAGGGTCTGGGGGGCATATAGATTCCTAGATTTCTATGATTCCGATGTTATTTTGTAACCTTTTAAATAAACTAAGCTATTGCCTGTCACTCTGGTTGTCAATGCACCTATCTTCAGGAATTCTTCTACCCTAATTTTCTAACTTTCAATGTTTGATGTGAGCATAGGTGAGCACAAAAGACCACCAACAACAACACGCACACACACACCACACAAAAGGGCGTATACCTGCATGTGTGTGTTAGAATGGTGAGGAAGGACCTGAGAGTTTTCTAGGAGTAAATGGAATGGTGTGAGTTCTGTATTTTGCTTTACTACAGGCCACGTTTGCTCATTGTCTAGATCATTTTAGAAATGGAAAGTTGCAAGACAAATGAATTCAATGTTGGTAAAAAGGTTTTCTCAAATTTTTGGAAGCCATCTTTCTTCCTAGAAAATTCTTCCTCCATTTCATTCTCTGTTGTCACTTCATGCTAGAATAGGCAGTGGCTCCTAAAAGGGGATTCCCTTTATGAAAGGCCTTTCATTCTCCCAATTTCATATACAAACTATTTCACTATCTTTAAAAATGTTATCATGATATCCTCAAAGTATTGTCATTTTAAAAATACTGCAGAGGTACAAAAACAAACTGCAGCCACAAGAGCTAACTCTCTCTCTCTCTCTTTCTCACTCTTATTGTTCTCTTTGGCAAAGGATTGTGAAGAGCTGAATAAATGGACAAGGCCATTTGACAGACTGTAACCCACACCAGCCCCATTGTGCAATGCCTTGATCATAAGTCCTTTTCAACTAAATGGAGGTATATTTTCTTTTAAATTGTCGACTTTGACCCTGAAGCTTAGCAAAGAACACTTGTGCAACATTTTCTGGATCAATTTATCATCCTCTCAGTGCAGACATGCATTTTCTCATCCTTAAAGGGAAACCAAACCCATCTACATAATCTTCCATTCTGTTTTGTTTCTGGCCAGTCCTTCGTACTGTAGATCCTGAAATATTAACGAAGGAAAGTGAGCGCCATGTGCTGTGTTCTCGCACCCAGCTCTGGGGGGATCATGGGTAAGGCCATGTGGTGGGAGGATGGGACGTGTTCTCTTTTTTGCACAACGGTACTGCTCAAAGTAAGGTTCCTGGATTCTGCCTAGGAATCTCCCAAGGTATTTGTTTAAATCCAGAGTCCTAGACTGGACTGCACAGAATAAAATTCCTGGAGGATGGGACTTTGTAATTTGCATTTTAAATGGACTACATGGTGCTCAAGGTTTCTGTTTCCTTACCAAGGTACCAAATTTGATACCTTGACTCTTCGGTGAACACTAGTAACAGTTAAACTTAAGTAGTTACAGAATTCCTATACTAGTTAAACTTTATTAGCGTAAGAAAAATACCTCTCACTTGGACAGCAACATTTTTTAGCTTTCAATGGTTTCCCATACAGGATGCTCTGAGGTGGGCAGGGAGATATGTTCACCTGCATTTTGCAGATGGAAATGAGGCCTTTGAAGCTTAATGATTCCTGCAAACTCTGACCGGAGCCAGGAGGCAGGATGGCTGAAGGTCTTGTCCTGATTCACCTCATGTTGGGTGTTCTAAGATTCAAGGAACAAGAGGAGGCTTTATTAACGTGTCCCTTAAAGACAGAGCTGAGCTGAAACCACTGCCTTCCGAACCACTCACATGCTGGTGAATGTGCTGTGCATTCACTCCAAAAAGATGAAAGCAAGGATAAAGCCCTGGGCAGGGGGCAGAAATGAGCATCTTCAAAACAAAGAAATCTCATTCCTCTCTGTTCATCCCCTTCAATTTTCTGATCTTTTTCCTCCACTCCCTCTTTCTTGTAAAGACTCAAACTCTGAAATAATTATATGAAATTAAGTCGGTAAAAACCAGGCTTGTTTCCTTAAGATTGATGTTTTAACATTTTGGGCAGTTTTCTCAGGACTCTGGGTGACTATTATTTCTGAGCTTGGCTGCGGGAACCTCTCTCTTCCCCAGGCAGGGGAAAGTCTCCCCTCCCCCAAGTGTGTTTCTTTAATTCAGGACATCTCCCTTCACAACACAGCCTAACTGTAACCAGAGGTTCAAAAAAAGTATTTTTATTTCTTAACTATTCAGGAATTTTCTTTGCTTCTGGTCACAACTGCTCACTGTCCTAAAAAAACCAAAGAAGAGGTATTATGCCAGCTTGTAAAATCTCTCTGAGATGGAAGGCAAATAGGATGTTTCTCTTGGCCATGTACAGGCTAGGACTTGGAGGGGTCAGGAAGGTGAGAGAAACACTTTCCAGCTTCACCTGTCTCTTCTTATCTGAATATCAAGATAAGCAGGCTGGTTGGTTGTGAGGAAGTGGGCATCTTTTCGTGTAAATCATGTTGCAATTTAAAAACAGTAAAAATGAAGATGTGACCTTGTCTGTCACTTTCCCACTGTGCACAGTAAAATGAATATCCATTGAAAGATGACTAGGATTCTTTGCACTAGAAAGTGGCCTGAGTCTCCAGTGCTGAAGCCAGGCTGAATTTCGCGTGTTCCTGCAGCAGCCCCGGAGGAGAACGAGCAGGGTCGGGTTCAAGAGGCACTTGCCTGCCTTGACACATCGTTCCTAATTATGCCTTTGTACACCTCTTTCCTTCAGCTTCACAGGGCTTGTAAAAGGTGCCGCAAACTTCTGCCTTCCTGTGCCTCCCTGCCCCTAGGTAGAAATCCTTCTCTTGCAGGAAGTGCAAAGCAAAGTTCAAAGCTTTCTTGGTCAAAAGAAAGTGTGCCTGAACCACTATCACATGATTGGGTAACAGCTAGACCAACATATGCCAAGTCCCTGTGTCACTGCTCAGTGCTAGCCCCCGGCGCTCCTCACCTTTCTACAGGATATTTATCATTTTCTTGTTACATTGAGAACATCATTTAGAGTCAAAGCCATTGACAACTTTGGGCTGTCTGGGGATGGAGAGTTCTAGAGAGTGTGTGATGGAATGTCCCCACCAAACAAGAGGCTAAAGGATCACTCTTAAGGAAAGAGGACAAAGAAGGGAAACAAGGGTGCACAGACCCTGGGGGCAGGCCCTGCTCAGCAGCAGGCTCTGCTGAATTTCTGTATGACTGCCAGGCTTGTTTCCTCACTATAAAACAAGCCCAATTCGACCTATGTTAAAAGAGGTTAAAAGCGGTCATAAATCTTTCTGGGCATTGAAGATCCATGGAAAAACCTAGCCTGATGTCTTTTACATCTGTTTTGGGTTCTCAGCCTTAGCTGCCTCCACTGCCTTTTCGGCTGCAACCACTCTTCCCAGCCTCATTCAACCAGCTGAGTGGCAGGTAGAGAGTGTCCCCATCAGAGCACTGGGGATGAGGGGTGAGCGTCCGGGCAGCAGGCAGGTCCCCAAGCCTGGCCTGCTGACACTGTAAGCCTATCCCCTGGACTGATGGAGGGGAGGCTGCCGGATTGACAGTGTAAACGGGTAGCACACACAGCCTGCAGGGGAGGCTGGCGGTGGGTGGGAGAGCGCTGGCTGAGGTGGGTCACACGGAGATTGAATTTCAGCTGAATTAGATCAGAGCTGTGGGAAAGAGCTCCTCCTTCACACACAGCCAGTCTCTTAGGAAGATGTGGGAGGGTGGCCGGGGAGACGGAGGCAGGCAGCTGCGATGAAATCCCTAAGTCAGCTCACAGCAGCTAACAGCTAACTTAATTACTGTCTACCTCTCCCCAGCGTGCTGGCCAGACTTCGCAGACTCGGGGGTTTTAGACTGAAAGGCTCTGCGCTGTCAAAGAAAGATGGGGCGCTCAGCATTCAAAACACACCCTCATTCGGGAGTGAGGCTGCGTGTGTCTTTAAAGCAGGAGAAGCCCGATTATGAAATGAAAACATGGGAAAGGCTTGGAAACCTTGGGAGGCACAGCTGCCGAAGAGGAACTCCTGAAGGGATTTGGTGGCTTTTTCTGGTACCTTTAGGGTTTGATGTTTTATAACATTTCATTAGCATGCAACATGAGCTCTCACTGCTGCTGGGCAAGGCCCCTCTCTTCCTCTCTCTGCTTGATAACCTGCCACCATTCCAGTGACCTGCAATACCAGCTTTTTTTGGAAAAAAAAAAGAGGGATGGAAAATTGGGGGGAAGTTTTAGAATTAAAATGGGGACACTTGCAGTCCTATTAAAAAGGGCAAGAAGTCAGCTGCTTTGAAATCCACCCCCTCAGCAGGGGTGGGGAAGTCCTTCCAGGAGACAGTGGGAACACATTTGTTCCCTAAGCTGGCACCATAGTGCCTTTCTCCAGGGCAGCCAGGGCCTGGCATTCTGTCCACGCCATTTGAATTGGGAGCCTTCAAATGATCTTTTTTTATTTTCCCATCACTCAACAAGAGGCTAGCGGCAAAAATTCCTCCAGCAGCTTTCCCTGGACCAGAGAGCTGCCCAGGCTGCCCAGGGCTCCCCAGTCTTCTGGTTTGCACACCAGTTTTGAGCTAGCTGCTGATGATGAGAAAATAACCCCAGACCACTGCCCACCAAAGACCCTGTGTTTATTCTGGCAGCGGGCTTTCTGCATAACACTCCTTTTCTTGGACTGCAGAGCTTCTAGAGTTTTGTAGTAATTCGGGGCCTGACGAAGCCTGCCAGGATGTCCCCAGGAGGATGAATGATCACTGCTCTGTAAAAGACAGCGACACCCAGAACAGAGACAGTACGCTGTGTGGGCTCTGACTCAGTGTTTGAATCCTGAGGCACTCCTTTGTTGGATGCTCATGACTCACAGAAAGAGACAATTAGCATCTCAGCTGTGGTTTTGGACTCCTCTACCTGAGGAGGATACCCAAAAGGGAGCCTGGGAAGACTGCAGGGAGTCGTAGTCATCTGAAATGAATGGAAAGTCTGTAGGTAGAAATGTCATGTATTTCCCTCAGTCCCAGGAAAAGAGGTTTTCCAGAGTTCAAGATTCCCCCCCATCCCTGTCCTGCCCCCATCCCGATTGTAGAAGTACTGCTTTATGTTAAAGATTTTCTAAAGCTAGTTTTAGGGCCCATTGGCTTCCCTCAATCACAGGCTCTGCAAAGTACAGTGCACAGTCTGCTCTGCACCACAATAGAGCCTGGCTGTTGACTCACACAACTAAGGCAAACAATAACCAACCAGCAAGGACAAACAAGGGCAGGCAGGGCATGTCCATGCCTGTGCCCACAGAGGCCTGCTTGACAGCGTTACCCTGGGGCTGGGGTATGGCTTGCCCTGGGATGGCTCCATTCAGTTACCACCCTGCCCTAGAATTTGTAGTTTCAAGGCAGTGCATGGGAAGGCATTACTAATGAAGAGGGAAAATATAAATGAGAACCTTAAAGAGCTTATGGTCTGGTTCAGACTTGATAAACCTATTGAATAAAGATGTTAGATAAATACAGAGTGAAATTAGGATCCATGGAATAACCTGGTTTGTGTTGGTATAAATCCTCTTCTGCTAGGATAGGTAAGGAAGTTTCTTAGGGGAGAGGCACTGGTGTTCATGCATCTTGAAAAATAATAAAGATGCCAGATCCCCATAGTTCTTTCTGGAGCTGATGTTCAGTTGCAAGTTGTGGTGTGTTTTGGCCTTTAGAAAATCCAACTTTGATGACTAAGCTGATTCCCCAAAGCAGAGAAATTAGGAGCAGTAATAATTACTTACCTTTAAAAGTAGACACTATTGATACAGGATCCACATGAACAAGGTTTTATGTACTTTATCTCAAGTAATCTTAAGACAATGGGGTGAGATAAGTACTAATTTCTCCTGTTTTTCAGATAAGGAATTTAAGACTTAGAGAGTTGAAGCACTTGGTTGAGTTACATCTTTCCTTGTGGGCAGAGAGAGCCAGAGTTGGAGGCCAGATTCATGGCCTGTCTCAAAGGTCATGCTCTTCCATTCCCCTGTCAGTGCAGGAGGATTTGATGTTTTGCCAGAAAGTCAAAACCCCAAAGTATCTTAAATATGACTTGATTTTCAAAGGTAGGAAAAAAAGGAATGTATTTTTGATGAGTGTCTATTATGCCCAGATACAATGCCAGAGGCCACAAATATTTCATTTTGTCTAAAGTTAAATTTCATAAAGAGCTCTATCCTTAGGCCAGACATGATGGTGCATGCCTGCAGTCCCAGAGGGAGGATCATGGTCCAGCCCAGGTGAAAACTTAGTGAGACCCCTATCTCAATCAATAAGCTGGGCACGGTGGCATGCACCTGCCATCCCAGCTATGTGGGGAGCATAAATAGGAGGGTTGTGGTCTAACCACACCCTCTCTGGTCAAAAATTCGAGACTGTATCCCAAAAATAACTAAAGTGGGCTGGGGGAGTGCCTACCCAGCAAGCATGAGGCCCTGAGTTCACATCCCAGTACCACCACCGCCAAAACAGAAAAAAGTTCAATTCTTGCAAAGTATTTTCAATTAGTTATACAGATACAAATTGTCTTCCACCAGAAAATTACAAAGCAGTCAAAGCAGGCCAGAGGACAGATTTAGCTCACTGCCTTATCTTCTTTGATCAGTAGAATATCTATGCTAGGGCAATAAATAATTACTAGACGAATGAGCAAGTAAAAGAATGAAGAACCTATGTTGAAGGCAGTGATTCTTACTCCGCAGAATGGAAGCAGAGCACCCTGACACCGGACGTGGAGATGTGGTTATAGCTCATCACGCACCCAAAGTGAGTTCATATGCAGAGGACAAAGAAAGACAAGACAGAAAAGTAAGAAGCAGGTGCAGATCTCATTGTTGAAACTTGAAAAACTAGACTTTGTTTTTCTGATGTCTAATCATTCCTATTCAGATGGGGGAGATTAAAAGCTCTTAGAGACTGAAACTTCTCTGATGAGGAACACAACTCCGACCCTGCTCAGAGATCTCAGTGAATGTGAGTGCTCTAGAGGTTTTTTCCCTCCATTTTGACACTCTGATCTACAAGTTATTCAAATATACTGTCTCCTCCTTTCCTCTCTTAGTGTTGTGTGTTTGGTAATTGTTGGTGTGCCTGGACATTTAGTATCAGGAAGCTGGTTTTTCTTTTCTTGGTTGGGAATGCAAATAGTTAATCAAAATGCCATGCTTTTTGGTGAACCACAGATTGAAAGAGTGAACATTTTGAGAACAGCAATCATGGACTTGAATTGCAGCTTATGAAAAGTCATTTCTGTTTAGAGTATCCTAAAGTGCATGCTACCAAGGGGAACTGTGGATGTTCCAGGCTTGAAAATGCCTTTCAAACTACTGAGAATGAGTCTTCTTGAGAAGCAGGGGTATTAAAGACAGGGCTTGCATACTTGGTTATCTTAAGACTCCTTGCAGGGGTCTGGCATAGTTGGGGTTCATGGCCAGTGAAGTCATATAAAAAGCTCGCTGCTCCCTAGTTTTTGCTCAATCTCTGCCCTATGTCTTCAGGTGAATAGCAGAGTGCTGTAGAGTCATAAGGAGGCAATATTCATCAGACTCAGATTTCTGAACTGCCTGCAATCTCACTGCCCCACCCCATATGTGACAATTAAATATCCCAGCTGGATTGGACCTTCCTTCCTTCCTTCCTTCCTTCCTTCCTTCCTTCCTTCCTTCCTTCCTTCCTTCCTTCCTTCCTTCTTCCCTCCCTCCCTCCCTTCCCTCATTAATTCATTCATCCACTTAACAGATGTTGATGGGGCCTTACCTATGTCCTCATGACAATTCCTATCTGGTGGAATGGAACACAAACGTAAGCAGAGTCAATTGATAGAACTCTGCACAGCCATTAGGAGAGTGAAGCGGAGAAACACCCAACCCTTGGCAGTCAGGCACAAGGAGATTTTCCTAGAGGAAGTGATCATCAAGTGAGGATTGCAGAATATGAAAAAGTTAGCTGGGAAGAAGAAAATGGTAAGGCTCTCCAAGCTGAGAGAACATCGCATATAAATCATGGGGTAGGGGAGAATGTATGTAGGGGAGGCAGGGAGGCAGGCAAGGGGAATTGTGGCAGATGCAGAAAGTGGAAGTCATCCTGCATGGACCCCAGGGTGTGTGTGAAGCCAGGATGAGAGATAAGTCAGATATGAACAACAATTGCTAGCATTTATTGAACACCTGCCATTTTCCAGTTTTGACTTAGTTGAACATTACAATAGCCCTGTGAGATGGGTATTAATATAATATAACCCTTGTTTTGCAAATTCACAGGGATATAGAATATCTTGCCCTAGAGCACATAAAGAGTGAAGAAGTCAGGATTCAATCCACATAGTTGGACTCCCAAGTCTGTGCTGTTAATGGCTACTGCAACGGCTCTGATGGCCTCAGGTTTGCCTTGCCAATTGACAAAGTAGACTCTTCCCTACCTACTTGTCTGGGTTAGAGTAGTAGAAGTTACCATGAGTATGGAGATAGTTTTCTCATTGCCCAGTCCCTCTTTCTGTAGGGAGTGAAATGGCGCCCAATGTTTCACTATCAGAGTGCCTGTGCTGAGAGGAGGGACCACAGTGGTTTCATTCACCGTTGTTTATTTACTACCAGGCTCAGTACCTGAGTACATAGTAAGTACTCACTAAATATTTTTGGAATAAATAATATATGAATTCATTCATTTTTACCAATTAATCTTATTATAAGGATGTACATTCATACTTCTTCAGGGCTGTGCTTATTTTTTCTTTTGATACATAAATTAACCTAAAAATATATTCTACTATACATTCTACTAGGTCACATACATGTATTTGGAAATCTGTAAAATCTTTAACCCCAAGCCAAAATTTACACATTAACTTCTTTCCAATTTACTGGCCAATGGATTGAAAGGTGTGTGTATTCCTCTTGCATTGTATGCAAATTGCTTTCTCTAATCTGTGTATTCTCCAGTTCACAGTTGTTCTATCTTCCTACTCTCTCAGTTAGAATAAAGCAAAAGGAGGGTCCTAAGTGTCTATGATTTTCATAATATCTACACTATTTCTTAAGCAGCCAACCAAAAGTTGACTGTGTTGGTCTTTGGAGTTCCCCCCAAATTGGGTAGAAAATATAATGAGGCCACACTGAGGTTCAAGGATGCAATTTACTCAGTGGTATTAGTATGCTGATGACTTCCTATTTATTTCAGTATCATAAACAAAGTTGTTCTTTCCTTTGCAAGAAGAAAAGAGCATGGTGGAAATAAAGAAGTGTGTTTTCAGTTTGGTCAGCAAGGCAGGCAAGGCCTTGTGGATTCTGTCCATCAACACTGATAAGCTGTGACATCAGGAGCTGGGGAAGATCTCCAGCTGTTACGCCTACGCTGGATCCCAGTGTGCCTGATCCCTTTCAAGAAGCCAAGGTAAGATAATCTCCTAATCAGAGTTTCATAAATTATTTTGGTATCCATATTTTCTGAACTTTGAGAGACCTTTGTTTTTCTGGGGTTTTTTTCCATGTAGGTCAAAGGGTACATATTTTGAACATCTCAGTTGGCATAGATCCATAAAAGCCTTCATACAAGAGTCAAAATTTTAAGGAAACCAATCAGAACACAAGATATGCAATAATTGTTCTATGAAATCAAGATGTTGTGTCTTAAATATAGTGATGGTGTCAACAGTATTTGATGCATTTTATTCAGTTATGAAGAATATTGATTATAATGAACAAGTTTTGTTTGCTTTACTGTTCACAAATATATAAATGACTGTCAAAAGATTTATGTTTGCTCATTTGGCTTCCCTAAGCCTTCTGAAACCGGGAGAGTTATCATTATTTTACTTTTACAGATGAGGAGGCTGAATTTCAGGAAAGATACCAGGTCAAGGGATTTGCCAGGGGCCCCCCATGAAGAATAAAGGAACAAGAACTTGAAACCAGTTCAGAATGTAAAATGCAGCTTCCTTCAATTCACACAATGGATAAATCAAGGAAACTTATCGTTGAGTATCCACCATGGGGTAATTTTACATACACGATTTCATTTATAAACTGCAAGGTAGGGAACTATTAGCAGAGACAAAGAAATTAAGATTCAAAGGTGACCAATAACTTATTAGATAATTAGTAAATGGCTGGGTGCCTTTAGTGAGAAGTGAAATGACACTGGGCAGAGAAGTAGTTTGAACTATCAGGTCACTGAAATTTCTTGAGAGTGTAACCTAGGCAGAATATGTCACAAAAGAAGCTTATTTGTAAAAGGAGAGTTCAGGCTTTTTGTTTCTTCTTTCTTTTTCTGAGGAATATTTTTCCTTTTCAGAAAATCCAAATTAGGAACTGTATCTTTGCCTGACCACCTGCAAACAGACTTTAGAACAATGCAAACCACCCTTAGCAGGATATTGGTTCTGATGGAGCTAATGTTGACTAAGCAGAATGATGGCTGTTTTTAACTGGAGGAATTCCAGATCTTTCCTCAGGGCTGTGTCTCTAGGGAAATGAGCTCTGTCCTCAAAAATCCACAGAAAACCTGAGTAAGAATGAAGATTTATGGTGGGAGGCCCTGGGCGGAAACAGGCTATCTGGAAGGCTATCTAGAAGCTCGTCTTTGTGTTATTGGAGAAACTCTCTTGACAGGATATAGTCTGGTTATCACAGAATCTTCTCAAGTTTCATTCCCATTCTGCTTTCAAATGCCCCAAATATAAAGAGATGCATTTCATTAAGACAGTCTTTTAAGAGGCAGTTTATGCCAGCTGTTGCAGTCTGTCTTAAACACCTACCTTTTCACCCTACTGTGGAGTTTACATGTGATAAGGTTGTAAAAAAGGGAACCTTAGAAATCTCAGCAAAGGAAAAACACAGAAGTTGGGTAGCCTCTGGGGACTGAAGTAAGAGAAAGAGCCCAGGAAGTTTTAAGTTCCAGCCTACCCGTCCTCAGAGAGGAAACAGGGGATCCTTCTTGCCTGCCTGACCCCAAACACGGGGGACTGTAAATAGTTCACTACTCACATACGGGAGGGATTCTTTGCCTGTTAGTTTGACATTTTCTTGTCAAGAGAGCCGGTGGCAAAATTGAAGTGAAAGATGCGGTTAGGAAGGGGAGAACCAGATCTTGCAGGTTTTGGCTCACCCACAGACTCTTCTCTGGCCCTGTCCAGAAAAGGACTCTCAACTCCTGATTTCACAATGTGCATAAGAGCTGGGATAACCTCCCAGATCGCCAAGTGCAATTTGCTGGCACCTCACCTGTGAGCTCTCTCTCACTTTTGGGTCTACAAGTTCAGAGTCAGAGGTTCTTTGCTGAGAAAATTCTGGAAAACTTTCATGGGGCTGGGGGGAAGGTTAGTGTTAAGTGCTAAGTGGGGGAATCAGAGGGTTGGTTCCAGAGTTCTGGATGGTACTGGGGCAACCTGACTTAGTGATCAAGTGAGGGTGGAAAGGAACCTCCTTTGTTGGGCATGGCATCCCAGCCTGCTTGCTCATACAGAAGGGTGGCCGTGTTGGAAGTCAGGCTGGTGGGTTTCAGGAAGCTGCCAGCACCGGGTTTCTATTAGTCCAGACAGCGGCACCAGTAGGTTCACAAGGCGACATGGAAACAATTAAGCTTTCTGCTACTGGTTCTTACCCGGGGGTGAGGCTCTTTTCCTTCTTACCCATGGGACTTAAAGTCGCATCGTTTCCTTATGGCTCGATTTCTTGCAGATTTCCCAATGCCTCACGACTAATCTGAGATCATTCACTATACCACACAAATTGCAACAATTGTCCTAACACAATCCCTGTTCCAGGCCCCTTGTGTGTCTAGGAGGAAGACTGAATCTCTCTGAAAAGTGAGGATTCCTTCCTGTTTAAATAGTCAGATTACCCAAAATCAGATGTATAAGTATTGGGGATCATAAAAGATTTATACACCCATACTTGGAAGCTTACTAAGTTATTTTCTTTCTTCCTTTTTTTCTTTTTTTAACAAGGGCAGGTTAGAACAATTATCTCTGTTTTCAGTGATGAGAGACAATACACGAATGAATGACTGCAAAATGGAGCAGAAAAATAAAAAGATTTTAAAAAAAACACTATGGTTTTTCCAAGGAAGAAAAAAACTTCTATATAGAGAAGTCAGATCAGAGGAAGTACCATTTGAGCTAAACTTTGACAAATAGGTGGAATTTGGACACAGAGAAGTTGTTGGAAAGAAGAAAAGGACATAATAGGGGGGAACCAGAGCTACACAAACGTGGTCTCTCCTTACAGCTTGCTGGGCCTCAGTACTGCTGATGTCATGGGAAGGAAAATCGTCTGTAGGACACACTTCCTGCCTCTGAGAGGCTTTCATTTCACTTATCCAAAGGTAAGAAATACAAATGCTCCTCAACTTATGATGGAGCAACTTACCAATAAACCCATGGTAAGCTGAAAATATCATCAGCTGAGAATGTATTTAAGCCAGTTATTCTAGCTTCTTGGGAGGCTAAGATTGGGAGGGTGGTGGTTGGAGGCCAGCCTGGGCATAAAGAAGTTTATGAGCTGGGCTTGGTGGCAATGCCTGTCATTCCAGCTATGGTGTAAGATAGGATTATGGTCCAGGCTGGCCTGGGCAAAAAGTGAGACTGATCTCCAAAATAACCAGAGCAAAAGGAACTGAGGATGTGGCTTAAGTGGTAGAGCATCTGCCTTGCAAGCATGACTTCAAACCTTAGTCCCATTAAATACACACACACAGACACACAACACATTAAACCTCACAAACATCCAAGCTGGCCTTGACTCCCTTAAATGTGCTCAAAACACTTACATTAGCTTAATTTCAGGCATGATCATCTAACATAAAGCCTTTTGTTATAATAAAGTGTTGAATATCTCATGTCATTTATTGAAAACCTGTATCAAAAAAACCCCACTGGCAGCTCAGTGCACTGTAGGTGTAGGCCTGGTTATTTCCTTTTATGATCACATGGTTGACTGGGAACAGTGGCTCAGCATCACCAGAGAACATGGTACCACACATCCCTTGCTGGAAAAAGATCAAAATTCAAAATCTGAAATACAGTTTTTACTGAATGTGTGTATCACTTTCATTCTGTTGTAAAGTTTAAAAAAAAAAAAGTAGTAAGTTGAACCATGATAAGCTGGGACTGAGGATAATTTAAGACACAGTATGGTTAAATTTACTGCAACCCCAGTCACATTTAATTGTGTTATGTAAGTGATAAATGCTATTTCATATAAAGAGTCGTCAAATTTGATGATGTAGCTGGGCCAGACTTGAAGAGGGGAAGTCTTAGTTAGATGCTTAGAACTGACAGAAGGGCATTAATAGGAAGGAGACCATTAACTGAGAATCAGCACGCATCAGAACCTGGAGGACTTCTTCACATCCATATCCCTTGGTGTGAGGTGTGAAGAGTGCATTTCTGGCAAGTTCCCTGGTGCTCTGGGGCACTTACACTTCGGCCTGGGCACTCACACTTTGAGAACTATTACTGTGGACAGATAAGCGAGCCCAGAGGCCAGCATTGACATGGAAGGCATACAGGGAAGTCACACTGCAGAAATTCTCCAGGGAGGTATTAAAAACCACTTCGCTGTTAACTTTCTTGGCTTTCCTTTCTGTTGAACAGAACCATAAGCATTTTTCCCCTATTTCTAAATGGCTTCTTGGTTTAGAAAGAATGATTGTAAAAGAAGAGAATAATGGTTTTATACCTCTAGGAAGATACTGTCGGGAAGTGTAGGTAGGAGGATCACAATCCAAGTCCAGCCTGTGCAAAAGCAGAAGACTCTATCTAAAAAATAACTAAAGCAAAAAGGACAGGGGGGAGTGGCTCAAGAGGTAGAACACCTGCCTAGCAAGTGGAAGGCCCTTAATTCAAACCCCAACACCACCAAAAAAGTCTCCCCAAACAAAAAAACCTACTATGGTTAAAGCTGGATACAATTTCAAACGAGAGATTCCATCATTCCCTTCTGCAACAAGCACATTTCTTAAAAAGCTTTGTCTTTTCAGGGAAGTGTGGCTTGTTCTGGGACTGGTGTAATGGAGATTTATGTCCTGGATGGTCACTGTCACAGCTTATGCTTGCAAATAGAAACACTGACCAAAGGTTCATTGTAAAATGGTGTACTTTTTGATTGCTTGAAAACTCACATTGTCTCAAATGTTATACAAGCCGCAGTTATAATCCTTTTGCATATTGAAGTTTGAAAGTGTTTTTTAAATGTCTTTATGAAATAGGACCATTTCATAATCTTCTTTCTACTGCATGGGGACTTTGACAGTTTGATTGAGGTGGGAGTGTTTCTCCATATGACAGCCCCTTTTACATATGTTTAAAGATTAAATTATTGTATTCAGTATTCAAAAAATGTGCTGTGCAGTTTCCAAAATTTCCTTTAATCTTTGGACTATTGAAGATAAGAGTTGTGTAGTATGCAAATGATAGTAATTAGACAACATCATAACACACACAGTTAATAGCATGATTCATATTTATGAAGTACTAATTTCATATGAACACCAAAAATATACACTGATTATACTGCTTAAATTTTGAATTGAGCAAATAAACAAAATAGCTAGGAAGAGAATTTATTTTATAACAATGAAGTGTGTTATTTTTTCTTATGATTTAACACATGGGAGGTTACTAAGGTATATTACTTTTAAGGTGTTTCTTTATGTAGAAATAAAGTGCTTTCATGTAATCTTGGGGGCTCATTTATTCCTAAAAGCTTAGAAAGAGAATTTTGCAACACAGATATGGGGTGTAGTAGAAAATGCCATATGTTGAGGGACATAAGACTTTGACTGGCTCGCTTAATTGTGGGTGTCTGCTTAGAAACCCAGAGTGGCAATGATAGGGCAGGACCAGAATCCTGGGTTTGCTAGAATCTTTGACTCCTTGACTGGAATGCTCTCCACACTCTGTTAGGAAACCAGAGAAATATTGTTTATAAATTCACTAACATTTATTACCTGCTGGCATTTATTAACCCTTCTTCCACACTTTAAGCAATTTAGTAAAACAGTATCTTGAGTGAAAACAAATTGACTATGAGAAAGAAAGCTTGATTTTTCCTGTAGCTCAATAATAAAGATGGCTTTTTAAAAAGTTTTTTTTTCTTGGCTGGGTGTATTGTTCTGCAAAGGAGAATTATTAAATTGAGGTCATGTTTTCCTTCCTTTTTGACATGTGATGCATATTTTCATGTGCGTGTTAATTTTAGTGCATTTGTACATTAAGCTGTGCGTGTGGCCACAGAAATGGGATTCTTCAGCATAACACAAGGTTGTCCATGCAGCCCATCAAGTGACCCTTTTAAAGAAAGAAGACATTTACATAGACTCTATATAGGCACACAGATTTGCTATAAATATATCAGTTAATTCCTTTAAATGATCACCATCCTTTTATACTCACGATGGGAGAACACATACCTATTTCACGTTTGTTTTCTTGCTTAAAACTATTTTAGAGCTTAAACAGTATTTGTCTTCAAGCAAGTTGATGAGTCACTCAAGAAATTTGGTCTTATTATTTTATCATCACTTTGTTTGGTCATGTTCTGGTCAGTTTGGTTTCTGGTCTAGTTTGTCAAACAGTACTTAATGATTTTGGGTTCTTTCCAGAAACAAAAGCCATCAAAATCCAGTCCACATGGAAAAAAAGATGCTAAACACAACTGAAGAGATGGAAAGGAAAGTGCAGGAGCAGATAAGAAGCAGGTGGCCGGCAGCATGTCCTGGAATGATGCCGAGTATGGGAGGTCTGTGCTAAAGGGCACATTCCCTCCTATCAGTCCCCATCTTGTGTTCCCACAGCATGGTCATGAAAGCCACAGAGCAAAATTCTGTCTATGCTATGTTTGCTTGAAACTTTCCAGTTTAAATATCTGTACAAAAAATGAAAAGTGAGATAGTGGTAAGGAATTGGCAGCTGGCATTGGAGCAGGACCTTTCTTAGTCCCAGACACCCATCCTTCTTCCTTCCCTTCCTTCCTCCCTTCCTCCCTCCCTCCCTTCCTCCCTTCCTTCCTCCCTTCCTTCCTCCCTTCCTTCCTTCCTTCCTTCCTTCCTTCTTTCCTTTTATGGTACTAGGGTTTTAAACTCAGGGCCTTGTGCTTGCTATACAAGAACTCTACCACTTGAGCCATACTCTGGCTTTTTTTTTTTTTTGCTTTTTAGTTATTTTTCATATAGGGTCTTGTGCTTTTGCCCAGGCTAGCCTTGGACCTCAATGCCTTCCGTGTACTTCAGAGTACAGGTATGTACCACCATGTCCAGCTTGCACTTTCAGATAGGATTTTGCTAACTTTCCCCCCAGGCTGGTCTTGAATTGCAATCCTCTTATTTTTGCCTCCCAAGTAGCTGGGATTATAGATATGAGCCACCATGCCAGATCCTTCCTGAATGTCTTACGTTTTTACTTCCTTCTTACTCTCCTCACTTCCCTAGCATGGTCCTCCCCTCAATTCCTTCAATCTTTGCTCCTCACTGTCTGTTCTCTGATCTTTACCTTGCTCTGTACTGGCCCCACCTGATTGTTTCTATAGCTCACCCTCAGCTGCGGTGCCCTCTCTACAGCATTTTGATCTGTGTGGCGCAGGTGCTTCTCTACTCTGTGGCCCTTCCATTGTCCCCAGTATCTTCCTGGTTCTGGACAGTGCCTGTCTCCAAGCCTCACAAATTCTTTCATGTCTCCAACACCATGCCCTCACTTTGCTTTGTACTTCAGAGAAATAAACAAAAATAAAAAAACAAAACAAACTCAGAGCCATGAGCCATCATGCTGGTGCACCTGCTCACCTCTTACCTACAGCTTGTCTTCATTTACACCTGAAACTGGGTCCCTGCTTTCTTTCCCCGCCTATCCTCCCCAACCCTGTGCAGGTACTGTACCTCAGGCTTCTGTTCTCCTCCAGGAGCTTTCTTTCTTCTTTTCCATATTGCCTTTCTCCTTTTGCCCACATGCAATTAATCTTCCCTCTCCTCAAAGATAAAGATAATTTCCTTCACCTTCGCTCCCTTCCCAAGCTTCTGCTCTAGCTCTGGCTTTCCCATCCCATCCACTGTCTTGAGAGAGAAATCTCCATTTTCCCCTGAGCACTGTTGGTTCCACACAGCCTCAATCTGCACCACCTTGGCTGAACTTGGCCTCAGTTATGCCACCAGTGGAGGGAAAGTGTCAGCTGAGTGTGAGGCGCTACTGTCTACAGGATGTGTTACCTCCCCTGCACCCCAACTTCTTCCCTCCTGGAAGATGGGGAGAATGACGCTTGACAATGAAATAATAACAGGATGATCATTGGGCTACAGAACATGGTAAGGACAGTCCGGGGGGGCTGATATATATATATATATATATATATATATATATATATATATATATATATAGAGAGAGAGAGAGAGAGAGAGAGAGAGAGAGAGAGAGAGAGAGATAGATCTAATAACAGAAGAAGGGTGATTCAAGCTGGGCCATCTCCCTGGAATGTCCTTGTCTTCCCTCTGATACTCAGAAAGTCCTGTGAGTCATTCTCATCCCAGCTCAATTTCTCCCTCACAGTGTTCCCTGACTGGCCACTCCCGTGGAGGCAAATGGCTTTTTTATCTTGGTGCCCCAGGAATTTAACCTTACAGTTTTCTGTGGTTCTGGTCTTGCCTCCTTCACTTGGGAAGTCAGTATGAGTAGGTCCTCTACAGTGTGTGAAGTCTTGCAGGCTGGGTGTTTTGCTTATGATCTTAGTTTGCTAGAGTTGACATAGCCAAGTATTGCAGGCTGGATGGCTTAAGCAACAGAAATGCTTTTTCTCACAGTTCTGGAGACTGGAAGTCCAAGGTCAAGGTGTTGGTGGGTTGGTTTCCCCTGAATCCTCTCATTGCAGTCCAGCTGCAACAGGGGCTCTGACCCTGGTCTTGGGTACTCAAGCTGTGAATAACGACACAAACTCGGGGTTGTTCCAGGAAGCAATGGCATAGTTAATTTTCTGAAGAGAGTATTTAAGCAGTGCAGACAGCAGGAAGGAGTACATGGCAGTCCCCAGGTTTCCCTTGACGTCTGTACTAGGATTGGCTGTCATGTTGCTATGGCTACGAGCCCACGTGAGGAACATCATGTTCTTGCGACTGGGTTTTCCCAGTCCCACGCAGAGAGAGAACAGGGTTGTTCAGCAACTATCCTTTTTGACGTTGCAATCTCTCTTAGGGCTGTTGCACAAAAGCTACAGTGACTCCACTCCTTTCCAAGAGGCTTTGGGGTCCTGAGGGTTTCCCACACTCTCTCCTGGGCTGGTAGATGTTATTCCTCTCCTTGTGTCTTCACATGGTCTTCTCTCTGTGCGTGTCAATGTCCCTAACTCTTCTACTTATGAGGACACCATTCATATTGGATTAGGACTACCCCTATGACCTCATTTTCCTTAATTACCTCTTTAAAGTCTTTGTCTCAAGTATAGTCACATTCCAAGGTACTAGGATTAGAGCATATGAATTTGGGGGGAGTCACAGCTCAGCCCATAACACTTATCTTTGATACTCTACAGGATATAACAGTGCCACTCACATCTGTGTCTTTAATTAATTTAAAAGATTGGGAGGAAGCCAGAGAAGGGAAACCAAGCAAGAGCAGAAACAACAACAGCAACAACAAAACAATCCTGAAAGTTTGATTCTGATTCGATTGGAGAAACAGTGGAGAAAGCAAGGAAGGTTAGTCATCACCTCTACTGTTCTCCTTTCAATAACATCCTCACACAACGGACCTATTTCATTAGAGTTGGGTTGCATTCTTCTTGCAAAATGATCCCCTGGGAGGATGACATAATAGAAAGAGAGTGGAGCAAGACACTCTGCCTTTGTTACTCACTGTGGTGAAGCCTTCAGTTCCTGGCACATAGGAAAGACATGCTGGCTGCTGTTGGTATTCTTAGACTTCTTAGGGTCATAACCACAGGTCTATGGACTGCAAGATTTGTGAGGACAGGGACATTCTTATCTTGTTCCTTGCTGTGCTCCTTGGCCTCACTTTGTACTCAGCAAAATGTAGAAATTGAATATATTAGGGGTTTGCTTGTTTGTTTGTGTTGGCTTTTTTGAGACACGGTCTTGCTATATAGCCCAGGCTGGCTTTGAACTTGTGATTCTTCCTGCCTTGGCCTCTTGAATGCTGAGATTACAGATGGTGCCACCATACCTAGTTTAATATATTTGTTAAATCAGTGGAGATACTTAATTTCTGAGGTTCCCTCTTCTCATCTCTGAAAAGAACATTAGTTCTTTTGAGCACTTACTATGTATAAGGCTTGAAACTAAATATTTTATATAGATTACTTCATTTTAATCATTATACCAAATTTAAGACTACTTTTTTTTTGTGGCAATACTGGGGTTTGAATTCAGAGCTTTGTGCTTTCTAGGCAGGTACTCTACCCCTTGAGACATTTCTATTTGCTTTAGATATTTTTCAGGTAGGGTCTCTCATTTCTTACGAAGGGCTGGCCTTACCTAGGCCCATCCTCCTATCTCTGCTACTCACCTGTCTGGGATTACAGGCATGCTTCACCATGCCTGATTTACAATTACTATTTTTATTCCCATTTTTCAGATGAGGAAACTGAGGCAAAGTTTGTACAGCTAACAAGCTAGAGAGCTCAGCTATGTCTTGCTCAAATCTGAAGTACCTCCCAATATATTATATGATCTCTTTTTTGTCCATAAAGAGGGTGAAAAATTCTAGCCTCAAAGGCTTTGGGGGAGAATTAAATGGGAACTTGTAAAGTGTCCAGTATGTAGTAGGAGCTCAATGAATGTCAAGCCCTCTACCTCTTTCACAGCTTGCATTCCTGTGTAGACGGTGCTTGAGGATCCAATTTCTAACTGATAGGCGATCCTAAATCCTTGTTGACCAAATACCCTGAAGCCATATCTCCATTTTTCTGTTCCTTCAGAGAATAACTTTCAATGCTTAGGAGATGTCTGTCTTTCCCTTCCTTGTCTCCCTTTTCTCTTGATCCCACTGTGGTGAACCTCTGCTCCTCCTTACTTTTGAGGCTGCCCTTAGCCAGAGAACGAAGTGTTCATGCAGCACGGTCCATGGGCAGCTTCTCTGCAACCAACAGAGCTAATGCCTCCCTCTTCTCCTCCCTGTCTTCTCAAAGTGTCTTGGTTTGGCTTTACTTCCCCATGCTCTTTCTGTGGTTGATTCCTTCGCGCCCATTCTAAGCCTAAATGGTAACGTATCCCAGGTTGAAACTTCTTTATCCCTTGGCCAGGAAACAGCATCTGGACTCGTCTAGGCTTGAGCACTGTCTCTATGTAGATGGTTCCAAAAATCTGTCTCCAGCCCTGGCTTCTCCCCCGAACCTCAGATTCAGGTGTCCAGCTTCTCATGTGACATTGTCCTTGGCTCTTCTGACAGGCATGCCCAATTTAGCATATTATTCCTGATTCTGTATCTGCACCCCTTCCCTACCCAGACAGCCCCCCATTCTTCCTTACTCAAGTAATGACTTCATCTTCTACACAACTGTTGAGGACAAAATCCTAGGAGTCATCTGTAAATCCTTGTTTTCCTATATTCAAATCATCAACTACTGCTTAACAATTTACTTTCAAAAATAGATCTCAAGTGCACCCATCCCAAATCTCCCCCTTGGAATGAAAATAACATTCATAGTTTTTGACATGGCTCCCAGGACTCTTTGTGATCTAGCCCCTGCTAGCCTCTAAGACCTCCTGTGTGGTCAAAATCTCCCACGTTCATGATATGTGTTAGCACATTCTATTCTTTGAACATGGCAGACTTGCTTCTGTCTCAGGGCCTTTGCACTTGCTATTCTCTTTGCTTCCAATCTTTCCCCCAGATCATGGCTGGCTCCTTTTTATCATTTAGGTCTTCACAAAAATGTCAAATCAGAGAAGACTTCTATAAACACATTGGTTATAGCAGCTTCCCTCCCACAATTCCATGGCTCTTTGTTAATCAGGAAGGTGTTTGGCTTCAAATAAGAATACACTGAACACAGGCCTAACCTGTTAGAACTTTATTTGTCACACCTCTTAAGACATCCAGGGTAGTTAGGTCAAGGCTATGCAAGATCAATGAAGCCACCAATGGACTCTGGCTCTCTCTTGGTTCCTACTCTGCCATCTATAATGTCTTGACTTTATTCCTTCTGATTATCACCTCATGATCACGAGATAGCTGCCAAACCTCTGGGCATTATGTCTGTATTTCAAACAAGGAGAAGGGAAAGTTCAAAGGATCAAAGACCTTTCTTATCTGGCTCTGCATCTTATTGGGTAGAGAAGCCCTCTCATGATATTCTCTTGGGAGTCATGGGTTTATATCTTACTGCTGCCCCTAGCAGGAAGGGAGGTTGAGGAAAACAAGCATTTCATCTTCCTGGTGTGTACACTACAGAATGCAAGGGAAAAGGGGATGGTACCTAATAATATGGACCAGCTAATCCCAGCCACATTTTATGCCCTATTGCTTTGCTTTCTTTTTCCATAGTGTCATGATTACAATTCTATACAAGTTTCTTTTATTCAACTGTTATAGTGTGCTCTTAACTAAAATGAAGTAAGCATCTTGCCTTTGCTATATTTCATAGACTCATGGTCATGATTCTAATAATTTTTCTGGTTATTTAACTGGTTTCTCATGTATGGCATGCTCTTGTTTATGGTAAGGTACATAAGAATAGTCACTTTATCTCTTTTTGTGGCGTCGAACAGAATCTCTGGCACAGTAGACCGTTAATTATTTGTGGATTATTGAATAAATAAAAATAAGATTCATCTCCATGTTGTACATGGATTTCTATACACAATATATACTCACAAAACACTTGATAAAGTTAGCAGTGCCCTGTCTCTGCACATTAACTGGCATGGTATCAGGGCACTGTTGAGTGATATAAGTAATAAGAGAGTCTTGTCCACTTCAGTTGTGTAGATTGGAGTGACAGTGTCTCCTGTGAAGTCCATATTCTCTCTTCATGTTGACTTTGTGACAGCTCAACTGTCTCATGCAATTAAGCTGCTGCCATGGATTCATGGCTGGATTCGTGATCTAGTTCACTTAACTTCCTAGTCACATACAAATTGTGGAATATTACATAAAATACACGTGGCATAAATACAGGCTTGGTCAGGCACTATGTTAATCCAAAGGTCCACTTAAAAGAAAGGAATTGGTGATGACTCTCAAGTCCAAGGTTGAGTGTGGTTACTGCAGGGATCTAGACACTCTTGGTAATGGCCAATGAGCTAACAGAGCGGTCTGTTTTGCAGAGAGTGGCAAATGGCCTTATGGGCTATGCCCTAAGGAAGACTTGGACTACCATGGTCAGCCTCATTCCGAGGTCTCAGTGATTGGTAAGAAGAGATTCAGAATGCTGCTCCTTATTCTGGGATGAGCTCTTCATGGACTCACACCCATATCCCAGGGGATAAGGCACTGTCAGTAAGTACGGGAAAATTATTTTCATCACAAATCGTCCAAGCACGGCACAGGTCCGTACTGCTTTGTTACATTATAACAAGAGATTATGCCAGAGGAGGTGTTCTTTCCCCTTCCTCATGCTAATGATTGTGGTTTGGATGCAAGGAGGCCTTCAGAGAACGTGGAACCTCTGCAGCTCCCTGAGGTCCCCAGTGGAGCAGCCACACCTCTAGCACTTTCTGAGCGCACTGAAGACCTCTCCAGGAGCTGTCAGAAGTGAGCAGGAGAGATGGATGGGGATGGGTCCTGCAACAGTAGGTGGGAGGAGGAGCTTGAGATGGGCTTTGTAGTTTGCAATGGAGCCTATTCTACGCATCAGCCCTCTTTCCATGCAGACTAACAAAATCCAGGCTTCATAAACTGTTGCATAATTACAAGGTGCTGAAGATAGAGCAGAGAACAAAATAGACAGAGTCCGGTGTCATACAGCTTACATGATGGAGGGAATGTCTTAGTCTCTTTGGCTGCATTAATAAAATACTATAAATTGGGTAACCTGTGACAATAGAAATGTATTTTTCACTTTTCGGAAACTGAGACGTCCGGGATGAAGGCAGTGGCAGTTCAGTGGTAGACTCGATGTGCGATGAGGGTCTGTTTCCTGGCCCATTGATGGCTGTCTTCTCACCATAGTCTTACGTGGTGGAAGGAGTGAGGGTTTCTTGAGGTCTCTTTTATAAGAGACCATTTATGGAGGCTCTGTCCTGATGACCAATTCACCTCCCAAAGGCCTCATCTCCTGATGCCATCACCTTAGAAGTTTGCATTTCAACCTAGAATTTGGGGCAGACACAAACATTTGGACCATAGCCTGGAGACAGAGAGAGAAAATAAATAACATTGATGATAGAATTGATGAAGGGGCTAAACACTGAATATAAAAATTTAATTGAGAATATAAAAATTTAATTGTAATGGCAAGTACTCTCGGGAGGAAAGTACTATTCTCCACCCCCATTTAGAGTTTCAAGTCACAACCGGCACCTCTGTGAGCCAAACCAGAGCTTCCCAGGCCCGCCCCTCTCTTTCTTCCACCTGAACCGTGAGCCTCATTGACTTTGTCACACAGTAGGCCAACATTGTCATTTATGGCATGCTGCCTCTGTGGTTGTACCCCAAGTTCCTGCATCCAGGCTGCACAGAGCCTCATATAATGCAAGAGCTTGGTGGGGACACGAGAAATAGCTGGTGACATTGCATAGAGTGAACTGATGACGGGGAGTCAGGTTGCAACAGGTGAGGCTTAGGTCAGACATCAATGCTTCTTGTCAGACGCCTGAAATGCTCAAGCAGCTGTGTGGGAGAGATTGTGGTTCACACCATGTCGGGCTTCAGCGTGGGGAGGATTAACTTGCTGGCTGTAGCAGAGTGGCAGGGAGTGTGTGCAGCTCGGCCACTGCACAAGCTGGAGGGCACAAGGTCAGGTCAACCCCTGTCCACAGAGGACCTTGCAACATGCTGGGTTTAGAGCTAGAAATGGAGGGCGGAGCCCAGGGAAATCCCAAAGCATTCTATTCTTTACTACCTTGACCAGAAAAGAAAAACGTGTGTGTGTGTGTGTGTGTGTGTGTGTGAGAGAGAGAGAGAGAGAGAGAGAGAGAGAGAGGGAGAGAGAATTTAAGTTCTACAAAATGTTTGGAATTGTTGTAAAAAACACTTGTTTCTTGTTTTATCCAGGCTGTTCATATATATAGGTCATTGTTTTAAAGGTTTTTATTAGTATATGATACTTATACAGGGAGGTTCATTGTGACATTTCCATATATATATATATCGTACCCCAGTTTTGTTCATCCTCTCCATTATTCTCCTTCTCCCCCATTCCCCGTCTTAAAATGACTTTGACACATTTCCATGTTCCATATTCATACATGTGTAGAAAGTATCTCAACCACATTCGCCCTCCATCACCCTCTTCATTTACCCTCCCCTATCATCACTTGTGCTGCATTCCTGTCCTTCATTGTCTTAGTGTCTGTTCATCGTTCAGTGAGGTTTTGCCTTGGTATTTTACCTATTAATATGTTGTCCTTCAACCAATCTAACCCCTTTGTTACTCTTCCTTACCCTTTTCCCTCTTCCTTGTATTGTTCAGCTGTTTTCAGTGTGTTTCATTGTGTCGTGTTCCTACACAGACGGGATGTATTTCAGTATTATTCACTCTCTATCATTGTCTTCTTTCCCTCCTCCCTTAGTCTCCTCTAACTCAATATATATCTTGAAAGTACCTCTTTAAGGCAAGTCAAATCCAGACTGATTATGCAGAGCTAGCTGATATCTTTGGGGAATATGGATCCAGAGGAATGGAGAATGAAACATACTGTTTATTCATTAGCAGTGAAAGCAGAGTAAAAAAATCAAAATGGGAAAGGGAGGACTGAATAATGAGGGCTCACCTTGGCCGTTGTTTCTGCCTTGACCAAGAAATGCACTTATATCATGATCTGACCCATAGTCACCCGTGCCATCTACCTACTATGAACCTGGCATAAAGTCTTCAGAAAGCAATTTTATGAAACAAGTTGCACAAATGAACAAAAGGCATTTACTTTTATTATATTCAATGCATTCTGATATTTTCTACTCTACTGCTACTTTTCAAAAAATGCTGGTCCCAGCCGAGGAAATGGAGTGGACAATATTGTCATTTTGGGGAACACTGCCCCAGGCAGCTTCAGAGTGCTTTGTTAAGTGATTGACTGGGGTTGAAACTGCACTGTATCCTGTAAGCTCCTAGAACATCTCAGGGCCGGGAGTCTCCGCAGAGAGGGCAGCTGCTCTGACTTTGGGCTGCTCCAGGCAGGTGGAGGAGCCTATTAGCCCAAACCACCCTGGGTGAGGGGTCAAGAGACCCTAGTGTAACCTCCTGCAGGTCTCTCTGTTCCCATGAGCCTTCGAATCTCCACCTACAAAACAGAAAATGAGAAAAATCTCATTGATTTAGACTTTGTGGCAGAATGAAATTTATTATCTTTTAACAGGAGGTTACCACAAATGCTTGTCTGAGAAATGTGAATTTAGTCAAGTAATATTTTTGAGTGCCACATGGAAAATTTCAGAATTGTCTCCTTGTTCTCTGACATGGCATTGGTGAAATGAAGACCTTCACACTCCTGCCCCTACTCTTACCTCCCTCTGTCAGACAGATAATCTTCATCAAAATTTTTATTGGAGTACCCATTTCCTTGGGTTAGAGAGTGGACACCTGGCCTCAGCTAGCAGGAGGGAGCTGTTGTCCCTTCGTACAAGAAGGACAGGGCTAGAGTCCTGCTAATTGGGAAAAGCTCTTTCTCCAGTACAGGATTATAAAATTGTTTACTGAGGGCCAGGTGTGGTGACACATGCTTGTAATCCCAACTGCTTGGGAGGTAGAGATAGGGGACTGTGGTTTGAGGCCAGCCAGGGCTAAAACACAAGACCCTATGTGAAAAACAAACTAAAAGCAAAAGGACTGAGGATGTAGCTCAAGTGGTAGAGTGCTGCCTAGCAAGCATAAGGCCCTGAGTTCAATACTTACTACTGCCAAAACAAACAAAAAATGTTACACTGATGATGTGCTCGCTTCAGCAGCACATATACTAAAATTGGAACGATACAGAGAAGATTAGCACGGCCCCAGCGCAAGGATGACATGCAAATTCGTGAAGTGTTCCATATTTTTTAAAAAATAATGTTACACTGATGAAAACGAGTATGTTGAGTGCTCGGCGTTAGTGTCAGTGCTGTTGGGTCAGAGATGCACGGAGGTCCATTAGTGAGGAGACAGGAGATCTGGACCCTTGTTGGTGAGAAACTAATCTTGAGTGGAAAGATTCAGTCTCATCTTTGCTCTGGGGCCTGGCAGGCTCAAGGTCTTTGTATTAATATGTGTATCCAGTACCTCACTCAGATCTAGCTATTCTGGGCAGTTACAAAGTAGCTGGGACAAACAAAGACAAGAGACACCGTGGAGTAGACCCCTTCCTGAGACACCTGCGTCTTGAGGTTTCTCTCATATGTGGAACCAGAGCAGTTGACAAGAGCCAGAAAGCCTACTGTCCCCTTCCCTGTAACTCTCACCCTCAATGGCATCAGATCCTCAGTAGGAGACTTGCCTGTGTATGCGCCATGCCATGTGGTGGTCAGACACGGAACCGACATGTGCTCTGCCCCTTCCTCTCCAGGCTTTGGTGTGGACTGAGATGGATTCCCTGGAATCTTCCAACTAGAGGTGCTGACAACTGATGGGAGAGAAACTCGGCCCTCTGAGCGCGCTCGGCTGGCCAAGGCGCCCCTTGGAGAAGGAGGAAGGCATGCTGCAACACTGGGCTTATGCTAGCAGTGAGGTGCGGAGACATCCTGAAGATCTGCTCTCAGTGCTATGATTTCTCCTTCTAGTTTGCTGTAATTATCTTTAGGTAGCCATTCATCTATCACCATAAAGATGTAAAAACCTCTAAAATTTCTTTTATAGCATTTCCAATGCTCGAGGTTTTTTTTCCTCTGAATTGTTGACTATGCCATCAGGAAATCAGACCTGATTTAAAGTCCTAGCACATCTAGGTCTTTGTGTTGGAAAGACATGCTGTTTGGCACATACGTAGGCAACTGGCTGAGACTTACATATGCTTGTGTCTGTAAGGTCAATGGCACTGCCTGCAGATAGCTCCTGGGGCTGGGCAGGGCCAGGTATTCTACAAATGAAGAACACGAGGGCTAACAATTGCACGCAACAAAACAGATGCAGTGAGAGAACAGACTGACAGAGCTTGCCAATGGGACAGAGTCACTCTGAGTAGAAGAGGCTCATTTACTGCTAGAAGTTACGCAATTAACAAAGAATTGAAAACTAAACGGTTGTGCAATATTAGGGAAAAAACAAGTGGCCCTCTTCTGCAGATTTAGAAAATAAGGCAAAAGGCCTGTAAGAGTTTTAACAGCACATTAACTTTACAGAGGTTTACTGGTCAGTTTTTGGTCACTATAACAAAATACCTGACACAGACTACTTATTAAATAAAGAGAAGTTTATTTTGGCTCGTAATTCTCAAAGTTCAAGTTCAAGTTCAAAATCAAGCAGCCCCATTGGTTGGCTCTCTAGTGAGGGTGGCACGGAGTGCTTATAATCGTGGGAGGGGCATATCTCCAGTGAGAAGCAGGAAGAGAAAAGGAGTGGGTAATGTCCACAGTTCCTTTTGAGGGCATATCCCCACTGACCTAAGACCCTACCACAAGGCCCCACCTCTTAAAGTTCCACGGTACCTCCTACTTCTGCCACCTTGGATACCAAGTGTTTACATAGAACCTTTAGGGGATACTCAAATTATACCCAAACCATAGCAAGAGGTTTTCAATGCCAACACTGTAAATAAAGATAAAATAAAATATTCACATGACTACAGACTTTCTAACCTTTCCCTCTAGTGATACTCAAAGCTAGGTTGTTGGGATTTTTACTGACATAGGTTTTGAACTCAGGGCCTTGTACCCTACCACTTGACCCATGAATACTGCCCTTTTTGCTTTGGTTATTTTTCAAATAGCCTCTTTTTTTTTATCCCCACGACCAACCTCAGACTGCAGTCCTCCTACCTACGTTGCCTGCCTATCTGAGATTCAGGAGAGTGCCACCACACTAGGCTTGTTTGTTGAGAGGGAGACCGCTCTAACTTTTTGCCCTGGCTGGCCTCGAACCATGAACCTTCTGATCTCCCCCTCTTGAGTAGCTGGATTACAGACAGGAGCCACCATGCTTGGTCAATTTTTTTAAACATTCAACAAATCTGGAAACTAAAACAGGATGAGTTTAGAATCCTTACATTACATTTTTAGATGATTCTCACACCATTTCTCTTAGGTGAGCTCATTAAATTGTCATAACAATCTATTAAGTTGGTGCTATTTGCATTAGCTTTGCTGAGGTAGAAGGAGTTAAGAGAAGCTTAGAAGCTCAGTGCTGCCCTGCCTTTGTCCCCAGAGACAATAGTGAGGTCAAGCCCAGGCTTATCCAAGGCCTTGTTAGCATAAGGCTTATTGTCCAAGCCAGTGCCTGCAAATCATGCTGGACTATGGGAAGGTATCCTAGTGCCTGGAAATAGGCAATGATATGAAAGATAGGCCAAGGCCCTTTCTTGGTGCTTGCCACTACCAAGCCACTGATCCAAGGATGAGCCAATTGAAAAAAAAAAAAAAAAAAAAAAGCAAAGAAGAGGAAAAGAAGATTCTAGGAAGCCTAGAGCAGGCCTGGCTTATTTCACCTCATCAGAGCAAATAGGCCAGGACCTGTCTTGAGTTAGTGGCTCTGAGGGATTTGCAATTCAAAGAGATCACAATTCTTCAGAGTGAGACCACACCACTCACCACATGGCTGAGTGACAAGCCCTTGATTCATCCATGTCAGCCCTCATCTTCCTTAGGGAAAAGAGGGAAGGGGGATGAAGGAAGAGCATAAGGTAGACTTGAGCCTCTTATAGGTCAACAATCATTCTTGTATTATAGATGAAGATACTAAGGTTCAGAAGTTAAGTGGCGTGACCAGGTCATGCATTTGGGCAGAATTGGCCACACATCTGGGTATTTTCACTCTCGGCCCAATGCAACAATTACATCCACTCTGGCCTTCTATTTGACCTCAACAATTGCATTGCCTGCTCCCCACTTCCTGCTAATACTGGACACATGGAGAAGACTGTGCTCACTGGGCCTCTGCACCAGGGAGCTGTGAAGTAGAATATGAGCATTTGGTGAGTTCAGTTCCTTATATGAGAGAGATGAAAGGATCTGATATATGAAGGAAGATTTAAAAGAGCAAGACAGGTGAACCTGGTTACTTGGTGACTTTAAGGGGCATGCTTTCAGACTGCAAAGGTCTGAAGCATAGAAGATGGGAAGAAGACCATTTCTTAGGAATTTGGGATATACGATGAATGAAGGAACAATATGAAGTCCAAACATAAATTGAATAATGAAAAATAATTTCTGAAGTTAACTCTTTTCCTCTCTCTTATTTCTGAAGGAATGAGAGGGAATTACAGACTTCGGGTACTTGGCCTATTTTGGAAGTTATGTTTTCAAACAGTCCGATCCTGTGTCTGGCTTAAATAGGACAAGCAAAGCTTTCAATCTCAGGTAATTTAACAGCCTATTTTAAACAAGCTTTGAATAAATCCTTCTTTCAAATATTCTCCTGTCTCCTGTTAATGGTTCAGTCTTTGCCCCCTTAGCTTTCCTTGGGCATCTTGCAGCGGTCTCCAGCATCTCCCTGGCCTTAGAAGTTTCTAGTCAATGAGCCCTCCATGTGGCCCTGGAGTGCTCTTTATAAACCGCTGCCCAGAATAACTCTTTGAACAGGTGGCCTATTGAAGACCTTATCAGTTAGTCCTCTTTATAGGGCAAGTAATAGAAAACCTGCTTACATTTTAAAAAATGAATCTTCCAGATTTGTGTACAGGTAAGTCCAGAGACAGGAGGACTCTGATACGGTATGATCCAGTGGCCCAGCAGTGTGACCCATGATGGGGTGTCTGTGTCTCCCTGCTGGACTTCCTGTAGTGCAGTTTCATTCTGTACTGAAACTGGCTGGTCCTGTGCTTGTAAGAAGGAGCCAACAGCTTGTAGAAGTGAATACTTCCCAAAGAACTGTCAAAGGGAGAGAGAATGACAGGGATTTTATGGACAAGAGTCCTGAGAGTCACTTGAGTAGACAGGCTTAGGTCACAGATCCAGCCTTGAGCCCATCCTGTGGCCTGGGGAATGGAAAGTGTTAGTTGCCCCAAGGAAATCAGGAACTATTTGGGACCTGGGTGAAGAGGTAACTTCACCTGAAGTACTTGGGTTGAATGGAGACGGGAAATTCCAGAACAAATATGAGGATTGGAAGCCACTAGGGACCATCAGTAATTGAGCTATTGGCCGTCTGTCCAGCCTTGGTTCCTACTGTGCCCTCCTTCTTTGCATATCCTATACTCAGCTACATGGGAATATTTGATGTTCTCCAAATATCCACTTGTCTTTATGCAGGACATCCCGTAATCTAGAATATGTCACCTACCCCTCAGCATCCCTGAAGGTGTAGCTCAAAACCTATTTTTCTATGATGTGATCCTTAGTGAAATGAATATTCTTCTCCTCCATTTTCCAATTGATCTCCTTCTTTATATCCAAGTGATTCTGGGCAACTTGGCTGTCTGTGCCTCAATTTCTTCTTCTGAAAAATATGGATAACACCAGTACATAGGTTAAGAGTGGTTGTAGGGATAAATAAGTGAATACGTGTGAAGCTCTTGGACTGGCTGGAGTCCGATAGGCATCAGTAAATGTTTTCCATTGTATACACCAGTAAGTCTTGCAGTAGACTAACTTGGTGTGTCTCTCTTCAATAGATTTGAGCTGCTCGAATCTATCTTTCTTTGACTCATTTAACAAGTATTTTTTTTGAGTGCCACTAGGTGTCATACACTGGGATACAGAGAACAGGACATGCTCACAGTCTGACCTTTTTAAGGTCTAGTACATTCCCAGAGCAGAGTAGGTGGCCAAAAAATATTCATAGACTCTAACTGAAATTAGTACTGACAGAAACCACTGCATTTCCTGGCAAGGTGCCCTGAGTGTATCAGAATAAAGCCAGACCATAAAGGCTGGTCCAGATCCAGAGACTGACGAGAATAACCTGGACTCAACTGGGGTTGCTGTCACTTGGGATTATTGCCAAGGCAGCAAACAACAAAGGGCATATTGCCCATAAGGATATGAGCGAAGTGATATGGCCACTGTTGGGTTTCAAAACCCACCCACCAGAGGATCCACTAGTCAGAGGCACTCAGTATGGAAATTCATGTCTTTTTATATTTTTTGGGGTGGTCTGAAGGATGACATCACTCAAAGTTTGCCCTATGACAAGATCAAGAAATTTCTGTTGAACTCCCCCAGCCTCATCCTTGCACATTCTTTTTCTTATTTTGGCCTAAGGTCTATTCAAATGAACCAGAGCATTACGGAAATAGTTAGAAGGCTTTGCAGTAGTTCACTCGGGAGACCTCGCTGGTGACCGAACAGGCTTATGAGCAGTAGAAGGGATGTAGACAGGTGTTTGGGATTTGACATGTTTAGGAGGGAGAATAGACTGGACTTGCTGATTTGGATGTGCAAAATGTATCAGTAGGAATGCTTTTGACTGAAATGATCATAACTTTTCTTCAGGCTGGCAGATACAAAGGAAATGTGTTATCTCAAATAACAGAAGACTCAGAGCTGGAATCGGCTCTTGTGTGTTTAGCAGTCCAACTTTTGTAGTCTCTCTACTCTGCCATCCACAGCATTGGCTTCATCCTAAGGATGGTTTCCCACCACACCAAGCAATGGCCACCCCAAGTGGGTGTGTGTGTGTGTGTGTGTTGTTCACATGGAATTGGAAGGAAATACTGACTCCTTTTTCTGAGAAGTCTAGTGTAAGCCTCTTCTTTCATTGGCTAGATTGGCATAGACCTGCTTATCCCTGAACCAATCTCTAGCAAGGGAGATGAGATTATCATGATGAATTTACAATCAGAAGGTAGGGGGAGAGTTTAGGTGGAATGGATGCTGGGGGCCAATTGCACTGTGCACTTACTTAGGCAACTAGGCAATGGTAGTGCTGTTTACTGATTTGAAAAATGATCTGGGAGGAAGAATTGGTCTGGGAGAACACTGATAAATTCATTTTTAGACTTGCACTCTAATACTTCATATAAGAGTCCAAAAGATACATAGATCACTGGAGAATTTCTGACGACACATTCTTCTTTTCTTTTTTTGTTTTGCTGGCACTAGGGTTTGAACTCACTTGTTAGGTAGGTGCTCTACCACTTGAGCCACTCTGACAGCCCTTTTTGTATTAAGTATTTTCAGGATAGGATCTTGTGAACTATTTGCCTGGGCTGGCTTCAAATCACTACCCTCTTCATTTCTGCCTCCTGAGTAGCTAGGATTACAGTTGTGAGCAATGGCACCTGGCCTGAGGACACATTCTTTTTTTTTTTTTAATTTTTATTTTATTCATATGTGCATACAATGTTTGGGTCATTTCTCCCCCCTTCTCCCCCTCCCCCTTGATACCAGGCAGAAACTATTTTGCCCTTATCTCTTATTTTGTTGAAGAGAGAGTATAAGCAATAATAGGAAGGAACAAGGGTTTTTGCTAGTTGAGATAAGGATAGCTATATACGGAGTTTACTTGCATTGCTTTCCTATACATGTGTGTTACCTTCTAAGCTAATTCTTCTCGAACTAACCTTTTCTCTAGTTCCTGGTTCCCTTCTCCTATTGGCCTCAGTTGCTTTAAAGTATCTGCTTTAGTTTCTCTGCGTTAAGGGCAGCAAATGCTAGCTAATTTTTTAGGTGTCTTACCTATCCTCATACCTCCCTGTGTGCTCTCGCTTTATTATATGATCAAAGTCCAATCCCATTGTTGTGTTTGCACTTGATCTAATGTCCACATATGATGGAGAACATACGATTTTTGGTCTTTTGGGCCAGGCTAACCTCACTCAGAATGATGTTCTCCAATTCCATCCATTTACCAGCGAATGATAACATTTCGTTCTTCTTCATGGCTGCATAAAATTCCATTGTGTATAGATACCACATTTTCTTAATCCATTCATCAGTAGTGGGGCATCTTGGCTGTTTCCATAACTTGGCTATTGTGAATAGTGCTGCAATAAACATGGGTGTGCAGGTGCCTCTGGAGTAACCTGTGTCACAGTCTTTTGGGTATATCCCCAAGAGTGGTATTGCTGGATCAAATGGTAGATCAATGTCTAGCTTTTTAAGTAGCCTCCAAATTTTTTTCCAGAGTGTTTGTACTAGTTTACAGTCCCACCAGCAGTGTAAGAGGGTTCTTTTTTCCCCACATCTGAGGAATATTCTTAAGTCAGAAAAGCAGGAGCCTAAGAGGCTCTACTCTCTTAGGAGCTTTTTTCCATCACCCACACAGATTCTATCCTAGCTGTGATAAAGACAGTCCTGTCACACCACCACAAAGCTACATATGAACAATTTTCTGCTTCCAAGGGAATGCTCAGTTGCTTCTTACTAAGTCACATCAGTGTCACACTAGGAGCTCAAATGGAATAGCATATGAATAAAGTGTTGGTGACATTTGCTGTCACTTGGTAGTTTTAGCTTTCCTAAATCAATTTCTAATGGACATTTCTACCTTGCAAATGCAGCCTCTGCGATTATTATGCAACCATGAGGAGAGGAGCACCGTGGGGAGATTTGTTCCAAATGCAAGGTCCATCTTACAGTGTGTTTGGCCTTCACAAAAGTGAAGCATAGTCTTAGAGAGCACTGAGAACCCCCATAGTGTAGCAGTTTGGAACATAGATGGGAGAGGTAACTCTGTGGGTTCAAGCCCTGGCTCTACTTGTACAAGCTGCCTGACTTTGAGTCAATTACTTACTCTCACACTGTACCTCAGTTTCCTCATCTGCAATATGGGGATGGCCATGATGAATCAACCTCATAGGCTCCCTAACAGGTTAGTTATACGTGGAATGCTTTCTAAACCACCCGGCACATAGGAAGTGCTCTTTACTTGTTGATTGCTTTTAAAGAAATACAAATTTTCCAGGTGCAGTGGCTCATGCCTGTAATCCTAGCTACAGGTGAAGAATTGAAGAGCAGGAGGATCATGGTTTGAGACAAGCCCAGGCAAAAATTCAGAGACCCCATCTCAACCAATAAAATCTGGGTTTGGTGGCACATGTCTGTCATCCCAGCTTCAAGGGAAGCATAAATAGGAAAATCGTGGTTCACGTTGGCCTGGGCATAAAAGCGAGACCCTATTAAAAAAATATCTAAAGCAAAAGGGGCTGGGAAAAGTGGCTCAAGAGGTACAGTGCCTGCCTAGCAAGTGCAAGGTCCTGAATTCAACCCCCAAAACTGCCAAAAAGAAAGGAAGGAACGAGGGAAGGGAAGGAAGAAAAAAATCTTGCAGTGAAATTCTGTGCCTTCCTTTCCTCAACACATTCTGAACCAAATCCTATGCTCAGGTTTGTAGTAGAATGCTTCCTTGTAGCACAGCTGGTGTAACTAGATATGGAATCAAAAGCTCGTCCCAGGGGGTGGTGCTGACCTTTGGGGCCTGGGATCTCAGCCACAGGTGGCTCTTCACCTTGGTCAACCCATTGCATCCAATTATAGACAGGCCCTCATTTGTCTTTCCAGCACTTTGAATCAGCTAACATGTGTGACGTCATTTCCTGAAGTGAAGCGTTCTGCTTCCTTTTTCCCACACAAGAGAAGCAAAGAGAAACAAATATTCAAATGGAGGGATTTTAAAGTTTTTACTGGAAGATGATTTCTTCTACCTTTTTGCTTTTGATACGTTTGTAGAACACTTCCATAATAAATAATACTGGGCAAACTGTTGAATCTTTGAATTAGATACAATAAAATGTAGTAGCAGTGAGTTAAATGTAAATCACCTTTTAAAATTAGTTAACTAATTAATTAATTTTTTGCAGCACTGAAGAGTCAACCTAGGGCCTTGCACATTCTAGGCAAGTGCTCTACCACTGGGCTACATCCCTAGTTCCAAATCACCTCTTTTGAAGTCAAAGTTCTTCTGTAGAAAAAATTAAGGAGAATAGATTGCTTTTCCCATTATTAAGTAAAATTTGGCTAATATAAAAATTTGGAAGATAAAGAAAATTAAATGTGAAGGAATCAGCTCTGGCCCCAAACAGCAATATTTATTATAAACATTTTAATATGTTTTCTTCCAGACCTTTATTCTCCTTATAGATTGTGTTTGATATAGCTGTGATTAAAGTATAAATATGATTTTGTTTCACTTAACTTTCTTGTATAGCTAAACATTCTTTGCATAATATATAATAATTCTATAATATTTGACTATATTTATTTTCCATTTACTGGGCACTTAGTTTTAAAATGACATCTAATATCATCCATCAATCATTTTTCCCTAGTATTTTGGATAATCATTTGGTACTATTGCCACTTGAAGACTGTCCTGTTCTCCAAGTTACTTGTCCCGATGAATGTCACCAACCTTCCAGGATACCCCTGGATGTACAACATGGAAGCTGGAGTCAGCCTGAATTCCTCCTAGTTGGATTGCCAAAAGAAGGTCAATTCTGTCTTCTGAATACCTCTTGGGCTGGCCCATCTCCCCATCCCACTCTTCACTTCAGTCTCTTACATCTCTTGTTGCTGGAGCATTGAGTGAGTTCCCAACCTCCTTTTCCTTCCTCTAACCTGGTTCCCTTCAATTTATCCTCCAAACCACTGCCCAACAAATCTTTCTTTAAAACAAATCAATTATTTGCTTAGCATTTTTCACGGCCTTCAGGGTGAATTGCAAAACTCTCCACAAGACTCTTTGATATTCCCCAGCTTCCCCACACCTATCACTGGAGTCCTGTGCTGTAGCTATGCAACCACTCCACCCACAGGACTTTTGTTCATCTTCTTACCACTTTTCACAATGTCCTTTCTTTGCTTCTTGTCTTGGCCAGTTGTTGTTGTCATGTTAGTGTCAGAGGAATCCTCCTTTCTCCAGGAAGCCACTCCAGATCCCCCTGTCTTGCTCTGCTATCCTTCCAGATCTGGTCTCATCAAAGTCCCTACTACAGAACTCCAATTCTAAGTCATCCTTAATTGTGGGACACTGTTTCCTCTACCAGATTTGTAAGCTATTGAAAGACAGGTTCCAGATGTTTCATCTCTCTGTATCCAGGCCAGTGCCTGGCACATAGTTGACGCTCAAAACATCCTGGCTAACTGCACGCTGAATGAAGTTATCCTTTCCTCCTCTACTACTGACACTTTCCAAAGAAAGGGAAGAATCTTCTCTTTGTTACTACCACATAGCAAGGTTTTACAGTGAGACCTCGTAAATGCCAGTTTTATTTTTATTTATAGGAAGAAGTATGGATAATGTATCTTCAAGGCAGAAACTTCCACTGTGAGAATGAGTGTTCCTAAATCTTGTAACTCAATAAAAAGCCAAGAAACACCCCAAGCACATTTATTTTCACTGGCCACGTATACTGACAAGCTCACTACTGTCCTCTATTCCTGGCCTGTAACTCATCCCTGCACTCCCAAAGACTTAAGGCCCCCAGCAACCAGGAGCTGGCCTCCAAGGACAAGTCACTGACAGGAGTCATGACTGGCTGCATTTCGCCTTTCTTTTCTTTCCTGTTCAGTGATGCATGTACTTGTTTTATTCAGAATATTAAAACAATTTTAAATGAACAGACTAGGATACCTTTCCCCCAAATTTTCGTAGTGAAAAGATTCACTAACAAAATTACGCGAGGAATTTTGTGAAGCGTTGATGAATCAATTAATGTAATGTCATGTCTTCTTGAATCCTGCTTCTGCCGTTACTCTCCCCTTCCCACCCCCAGCCCTCGCCCCCAGCTTTTTGGTTGCCAGTGCAATTCGCAAGCATTTGCAGCACCATCCGCATTTCTCCCCCTTCCTTCCCTCCCACTCCCACCCTCCTGGGAGGCGCCGGGGAGAAGGAGAAAGAAGCCTCAGTTGTATTCAGCCTGCCCGGCTCCCTACAGGAAGTGATTTTTCTGCTTTTAGGCCGGCCACACGCCTCCCAGCCAGCCAGCAGCTCTAACTAATTAGCACACGTGATGGGAATTGGAAACAAAGTCGCCAACAATAGGAGCGTGGGAACCGGGGCTGCGCGGCAATTACAGCGCCCCTCCCCCGCGCCTCGCGTCCGTCGGGGGCGGGGCCGCTGTCCCGCGTCCCCCGTGGGTCGCGCCGCCCGCCTCCTGCTCTGCGTGCGGGTCCGCACACAATAGGGGGAAAGCGTGGTCAGGGAACCTCAGCTCTTGCCAGGTCACGCGGGAGGTCAGTTACCCTTTGTTCGGGGTGAGGGAGGGAAGAAAGGCGGGTCACCAAATGTCCCCTTTGCGACACTTCAGGGGCCTGGACAGCTCAGGGGCACGCCGTCCCACAGTGGGGTACAGGGACCCCGAGGGCCATCTGCAGCAAAGTGTCGAGGCGCTGCGGCGAACACCGTTGGTTTACAGACGTAGGAGAGAAGTGACAGGCAGCAGGGAGGCCCGGAGCCCCGCGCCTCTCACCTGCAGCGAGCCAGAAGTTGCCCCTAGGTGCAAGAGCCAACCGGTCTCCTCGGCCAAGGTGACTTTTAGGAAGGTGGTGGTAATTGTCTTCTACAGTTTCCCAGTACAGGACATTCCGTGACTTTTTTTTTTTAAACAGCTGTATTGAGATGGAATTCATATACCATTTAAAATGTTTTTAAAAATACATTCGTATATGTATATGTAACCATCACCAAGTTGACTTTAGTTGATGTCAAAATATGGAAAACTGTACACTCTAGCTCTCACATCCCTCCATACCCATCCCCCAGCGCTAAGCAGTCACTAATTTACTTTTTCTTACCAGATGGGCCTGTTCTAGACATTTCATATAAATGGAATCACGTAGATCATCTTTGGAGACTGGTTTTACTCAGTTGGCATGTCTTCAAAGATCATCTAGGTTGCCTTTGTATCAGCACTTCTTCCCTTTTTATTTCAAATAATACTCCATGGCAGGGACAGAATCACATTGGAATGTCCCCATTTTCGACCATCATGGGTAATATTGCTCTGAACAGTCACACGCAAGGTTTTGTGTGAACATGTTTTTATTTCTCTCAGGCAGAATGCTCATTTGATGACAAATTGTCTTTTTTGTTAGAATCACTCTAGTGGATACGATGTGGTTCCTTAACTATAAAATTAAAAGATTTGATGAGCCCTAAATTCTTTTCCAGTGCTAAATTACTGAGGCCTTTCTGGGCATAACAACTGTATCTTGCATAGTATGTTCCAGAAGGGTTATGAATGGCAACTTACTAAATCAGCTGTTAAAACACAATGGTATCACTGTTTTCAGTGAAAACTGAAGCAAAAAGTAATTATTTACAAACATGTATCTAAATAATATCATAGAGTTAGATACGAATGTCCCAGTTAAGGACTGACTCCATGAGATATGCCCCTTCCCATTCACACCCTCATCTCATTCCCAAATCTCAGCTTTTATTGCTTGTAGTAGACAAGTTATTCCATACTGTGTGATTAAAAATGACCCTGTGTATTAAAAAACATCAAGTGGCCGTAAAACATTACTCTGGGTGGTGTTGACCAAACCCGAAATTATTTTCCTGGAGCCAGGGTGTTTGATCAAGTTTCAGGTTTATTTAGATATAAGCATAAATTCTCATTTATAGGAAACTGCCTTTATAATAACAGTTATAATGTTTCTGTTTACATGACTGGCTACAGATCACCAAAGGGGTGGGTTACCATGTTACATTAAAAAAATTTAGACAGCATGCTGTCTTTATAGCAATGAAAGGGGAGGGGAGAATCCCCTCCTGGCTTAACCTAGTTATTTCTCAAATTCAAAAATGACTGTCATAATCTTACGTTTATTTCAATGTAGTATTTTTCTTGAACAAAGATACTTACTGCATATAATGATTAAGATACATTCCAGTTGGAAGAGGTCACGCTTAACTCAGATGAGAAGCAAGCATTGCATGTGATGCATTTACTGCATCCTCACCTTGATTGGTTTTGCAGATTCTTAGTGTTGGCTGCCTGTCAGAATCACCTGGTAAGATGTAAAAGTTATACTTTTGCCAGATTCCAACCCAAACGAACTAAATTCCAATCCCTGGGGTTTTTTGGAGTGGCTGGGTGGGGGGAGGGGTGAAGCTAATTCCAGCATCTTCTACTAGATCCTCCAAGAGATTCCAAATGCAGCCATGGTTGAAGTTGGACTTAAAAAGTGGTTCTCAAGGAGCAGTTCAAGGACCAAAAGCATCACCTGGGAACTTCATGATTGACATGCAGATTCTCAGGCCCAACCCACACTAACAGAATCAGAATCTTCAGGAAAGGGGCCCCCTATCTGCTTTAATGAGGTCTCCCCATGGTTCTGTGGGGTGCTAACCTTTGAGAAGTACAGGGCTAAGTGTAAGTTCTTCACTTTGCACATTGGAATCATTAGAGAACTTCAGAAATAGCCATTCCACCCACAGAGATGGTGATTTTAATTCAGATTAAAGGAAAGAGTAAAAAAAAGGAGCTTTCCAGATGATTCCAGTATGTTGCTCCACTGTGAACCATACAAGCTGAACCAGCAATCCTTAAATTGTTTCCAAACAAGAGTATCAGCATCGTCTGGGAAAGTGTTTGAAAGACAAATTCTTGAGTCTAACCCAGAGCTACTGAGTCACTCACTCTGGGGGGGGCCGGACTCCCAGACTTACGTTTTACCATTAATCCCCCCATGTGATTCTAATGCTTGCTGTTTGAGAATCACTAGTATAGACAATAAAGTTCTAGGTTCTAAAATTGGAATATATATGTAGTCTTATAACTATATACAAATTGGAGATATAGATAGATAGATAGTCTTTGGGTAGATCATAGCTCAGTACAAAACTATAGACTACAGGCCTTAGAGGAACATAGTTTCTTGGTTTATATAATTAATATGTATTATTTAATTATATTATTACTATTGTAATGTGCACTTTGTTTTTAATTATTTTGCCTTTGTAGACTTGAAGAATGCTCTCATCTGTGCTTTTATCTTTTATTTGTTCATTTATTTGGTGTTCAGAGGAATGAACATTCATTTGACATGGGGAAAACAATGGCTTCCTTTCTTTTCTATGGGGAACTTCCCATGGGAAACTTGTTTTGAGAGTCTATGTTTCCTTAAGACAGGCATCAACTTTCTTAAATACCAAACTCTTACCACCACCATCAAAACTATTCACAAATTCAAATAGTTCAATTTAGGAATTTTATATCTATCTATGGATAGATATCTCCTGAATTCATTAGAAAAGTACACAGTTCTTATCATTTCAAAGAATTTTACTGATTTCAAAGACACCTAGCTGAATACTATATATCTCATCATGATTTTTTGATACACACTTGAAGCTAAGCAACATTGTTTCCAACTCAATTATCCTCTTAGAGCAGGTTCTCCATCAGCAAAAACAAATGGTTTTCTAGAACTGTGGATCTCAATGTGTGGTCCTCAGACCAACAATAGCAGCATCACCTACCTTCCATCCAGGTGATTCTTATACATATTCTCCCAAGATGTGTTGTTTGGCAGTACTGGAGTTTGAATAAAGGGCCTCATGCTTAGTAGGCAGGCACTCTACCACTTGAGCTACACAGTTAAACCCCTCCAGGTGATGCTGATGCATGCTAAAAACTGAGAGCCACTGTTTTGGAGCAAGAAAAAAATGATTTTTGAATTACTAGCATCTCCATCCAATGACATGCCATGTTGTAGCTTAATGTTCTTTCATAATTCCTTTCCCTTATTCTTCCCATCTCTGAAATCATGGCCTTAATCCAGATCTATTCTTAGGAGATTCCCAAGTCCCAGCTTGCTTTCTTCTGTGTGTCTTCTTTTCATATCATCTCTACTTTGTGTGATGAAGATTAGAAATCTCCCTGTTCTGTTTCTAAAACTGACTAGATTGTCCTATCCCATTTTACCTTTTTTGCCCTCATGGTCTTGGTAATTATTTTTCACTGGACCATCCCATTCCTGCCCTGTTTTCTTTTAGGCCCTCCTTTCCCTGCATGGCACTGACTACTACACTCTTTGCTGATTCCTCTCTGAATTCCATGAATGCCACAAATAAAGATAATGAGAGTAAAGGTGGCAAACTGGTCTTGACCCATTGCGTTGAAACATCTAATACTATACAGTTCTTTCTTTTTTTTCACTCTATCAACATAGTCTTACTCCATTTGTACTAAAAAATGTGGATCCTGGAGACCAGATTCTATGAATAAACTCACATGAAAGATGTGCTATGAGAACTCTTCCTAGAGATCAATATCGAGACTCAGATAGAAACTATCAGTGACCATGACACTATGATGTGTTCTTGGCCAGGCTCTTCTCAGGTTTTTGGTGTGTTCATAAGTTCAGTTTTTTTTCTTTTTTGGTAGTGCTTGGTATGAACTCAGGGCCTCCCACTTACTAGGCAGGCACTTAACCACTTGAGCCCCACTTCCAGCCCTTTTATGTTTTTAGTTATTTTTCAGGTAGAGTCTCTAGCTTTTGCCTGGGGCCAGCCACAGACCAGGATCCTCTACCTATGCCTCTCTGTAGATGGGTCACAGGTGCACACCATCACACCAGGCTTGAACTGAGTACTAAAAGAAAATTTTAACATGAGCCAATAGAGTGAAATTTTGGTTAAAATCACCAGCTTAAGGAATACTTCCTAGTACTTTCATCTTTTCCTAATACCAATAAATATTAAAGGAATTCTTAAACTGGGCATGACATTTTACTAAGAGCATATAGTTTATAGAGAACAAAAACTTTACCACAGAGCTGTTGATTCTCAGAAAACTCTGCTTATAGGTTGGGTGCTTTAGATACAAACTTTTGAGAAGTATTTATTATGATAACTTATCATATTTATTATGTAGCTGTTATTCTAAAATTTATTATACATATTATAATTATTATATGTGTAGAGACTGGGTAATGACATATTATGGTGTTTATAAGCAAGGACAAGTCAAATTATCATCAAGCCAGCTGTATTCTGCTTTTTCAAAATTCAGACATATGTTTAAGCCCTATGAAAAATTCTGCCAACTCCTCTTTCTGGCTCCATTATTTTTTTTTTCCCCGTAGAAAAATACATTAACTTTACTCTTCACAGTACATCAATGACATAAACACCTCACACTAGGCACCACCTTAAAGGTTCCATCATCTCCTGATAATACCATACTGGGGAACAAACCTTTAATTTATGGGCCTTGGGAGGACATTCCATATACAAACTATAGCAGAGAGTAAAAGACATTTTTTGAAGTGTACATTCAATAAAGACCCAAGGAAGTGAGCTGTTTATCAGAGTGTGTGCTCAGGAAGGATGAGCATTTGGCTTGCTGTACTTGGAAAGGCTGTTTACAAAGGGATGGCTGCAATTGCAAGTCTGGGGAAAGAGGCCTTAGTACCAGTGAGTTCTGTGGATCTGGTATGTCAGGTTGAGGGGACAGGAAGCCTAAAGGGAGAGGTGCTGGGTTCATTTGTCTCATACCAACAATTTTGTACAATGGGAACTTCCAGCAAGGAGAAACTGCCTATTTATTTCACTGTCATTTGACAAACAGCTCGTAAAGGACAGAGATGAGAGAGAAACCTGTAGAATGCAAACCAAAACTCCTCTTAAATGGATACTCATCAGAAATACCAAGCTCTTTGTCATTTATTTGGAAAGAGAAACTTGCCCTATTTCATTAACTTGTAAAGCATAAGGGATTTGAAAAAGGCATTGAAAAATAGAAAAAATATCTTTGCTCTAAAAATAGAACTTTTTAAGTGGGAAAAATTTGTATATTTTACTTATCTCTTTCAATTACTGACAAGTAAAATAGAATACATTTTTTAATTAAGCTGGGAGGAAGAACCCCTATGTATAACAGAAATGTCTACTTACAAAGACATATTAAGATTTTATAAAAGTTTGAAATAAGAATTGTCTTATCTGTAGCTACATAACAAAATATTATGGATTGAGTGACTAACTAAACAGAAATTTATTTTTAGTTCTTGAGACCGGAAGTCCAAGGAGAGGATCCCAGTGTAATTGGGCTCTTGTGAGGACCACCTACTGGCTTGCAGATGGTTGCTTTTTGCTGTGTCCTCAAATAGCGAGAAAGAGGGAAGAGGAGAGGGAGAGGGAGGAAGAGGGGAAACAGAAGGCCAGTTCTCTGGTTCTCCTCTTATAAGTGTATTAATCCCATCATAAAAGCCCCAAGCTAAACCTAATTATCTCCCAAATGTCGCATCTGCAAATCCCATATGAATTTTGAGGAAACAGAATTTGACAATGATATCCAAACACCTTTTACTTCCTTCTTTTTTTTTTTTTTTCTGGCAGTACTGGGGTTTGAACTCAGGGCCTTGCACTTGCTAGACCACTTGAGCCACACCACCAGCTCAATTTCTTTCTTCCACTCTACTGTAACTGGAAGGTTACCTGGTCCCACTAGGCTTTGAATACACAAATTACAATGACTCTGGACTCTTCCTGATTTCAGGACTTTGGCCCCTCATCTGGGGAGTACTTCCCCATGTTCAGGACCAAATTCAATAAAGCTTGTTAGCTACATTCTCTGCGTGAAGGCTTTTGCTTCTACTTCTGAGCCCAATGCCTCCTGAAGACTTAGACTAGAGGCCTGGCTCAAGGGATAAAACACCTGCCTAGCAAGCATGAAGTCCTGAGTTCAAACCTCAGTACCACCTACCACCAGAAAAAAAAAAGAAAAGAAAAGAAAGATCAGCACTTTCCCACCTCCCTTTTCACTGGTATGTCACCACATACCCTCAGGGCACCACTGGGTGCTGTGTCTGCATATGTGTGTGAGGAGTATGGATTGGTGATACAGAATGACCTTATCCCAGCTCTCTGCACCACACTGAGGTAAATTGTTTTTATTCTCCACCAAAATGATCCATCTACAAACAGTCCTTTTAGCTTCACTTTTCTCTGCTGAGAGGAATCTGTCTCTCAATTCTTTCTCCCTCATCTCTACCCTGTGCTAGTGAGTCAAAAAGAAACAAAATACCCTTTTTAACCAAACCCCAAAGCTCTAGTGTGTATCAATTTAGACAAATAGACGGCTTAGTGGGTTAGCAGACTCAAAGACACTGAGTCTGTGAATTCCAGTCTGGGGCTCACCTGCAATCTCCTACTATACTTTGAATTTTAATAATTTAAGATAATCTTAGATTTGTTTATAATAAATAGCCATGAGCATAAAAGCACTAAATGCTGAAGCATTTGGTTTCTTTCTTTCTTTCTTTTTTCCACACTTGCCAGGCAGGCGTCCTTATCACTTGAGCCATTCTATCAGCCCATGCTGTATTTGGAAAGTGGACCTGTGAAGCCATATACCCCAACTGCTGTGGTTTGTGTCAGCATTGAGGTTGCTTGGGAACATAGCCTTTCTCTTCATTCACTACAGTGTGGGACCAGTTCCAAAGAGAAATGTCCCCAACCTGTGACACCCAAAGATTCACCTCAATATCCTGAACTGTCTTGAAGCAGTAAAAATAAAAAAGCAGTTGAATGATTTAAATATAAAAATAACGAGTTATTTCAGTTGAGAAAAGAATATGCTACACGTGAGCATTTATATCGTTTTAACAGAGAAGAGGATACACTAGAAATGACTTCAAGGAAAAGAGGATGTCATGGAACCAACCAATGGCAGGGGTTCAGATGTGACACCAGACAACCCCTTACCTCTCTCTGCCTAGGCTTTCTCTTCTAAAACTGGGGAAAAGAATAAATTCTCTTTCCTGGGTTGCTGAGAGAATTCAATAAGTTATATGTAAAGTTTGTAAAACAGTGCCTGGCATTGGGTACTTGTCATAAAAATGTTTGCTATTAAAATGTATTTTTAAAGTTTAAAATTATTTTTAAGGAATAGGTCTCTCAGATTAATCAGCAAAGAACTTTCAAAACCGAAGTTCTATTTCAGCACTTGACTTTGTGCTAACAATTTTTAAGTTGTTTTTCACTTAGTTTTTGTGGGTCAGTGGTCATTAACCAAAAGCAAAACATCCACCTTTATGGTAGGATGAAATTTCCCAAGTTTCCTGGGATGCTATTATGGTTGCAGGTGTTATGTGAAGAAAGGAGGCGTGTTTGGTGAGTTTGAAAAGTGCTGGGTTAGGCACATGTGAATAAGGCGTCCTCACTGAGGACGCCCCTGAATCTTTTATGTTCCAATGTGCCCCAAGGTCTCTAAGGGACAGGGACTTTCCCACATGTTTTCAGAAAACAGATTTTTTATTTGCAGAGCGTGGTGAGAGGTTAATGCTCTGTGAAATAAATGGACTTTGGCATTTAGAATATCTTTCTTCCCTCCCTCCCTCCCTCCTCCTCTTTCTCCTCTTCCTTCTTTTTTGAAGATAGAGTGGCTTGTCCTGAACGAATTCACTGAGGAGGAAGTAGCCATATTCATAACTTACAAGCATACAGTACTTTACAAAATGATCTCTTTTTATCTTTCTTAGATCCAAACAAATGCTGAGATATCCTTCTTATTGTACAGATGAGAAGAGTGAGGCTCAGAGGAGTGAGGTGTGGGAACGCCTCCCAGTTACACAGCTCATAAAGGATGACTCAGAGCCAGGCAGGCGACTTGCAACCCTCTCCTTTTCCACTACCACTGTCGTGTTTCTAATTAAACATCCCTCAAAACAAACACCAGGGCATCTCACATCTGCCCTCAATTAGGACAGTCGATAGTGGAAGTGCATTTTGCGTGGCATGACATGCCACAAGGCCATGTGGTGTTTGGGACAGGGCTTCTAGAGAGAGCAGCAGACAAGACCAGAGGAAATGGGTGCTTAGTCAAGATTTGGAATGATAGTTTGGGGCTACTCTGCCTTGTGGTTTCTGATTTGCTATGTGTTCATCCAGGAGCCATCCTCAGCACCCTGAGGATGTATTTATAGCTCTGTGTGCTCAGGGGGAGTTTCTTAACAAGAAACTCAGAAAGCCCCACTTTCACTAGTAATGAACAGCAGATGGTCATTTTACTCAACATAATCCAGTGCTCTTAATAAGAAGCACTGATTCCGTCTCAATATTAAAAAGTGATTATTTACCAGAGATGCTGTTTTAATATATCCAATTGCTAGATAATTACCCCATCTTTCAACCTCATCAGATGTGCAATGGAATACCAGAAGAAAACTTTGGGGTAACCTAGTGCTCAGAGTTCATCAATAGAATAGGTACATTAATACCTAATAATAACAGTTGCTGTTTATTGAGTGCGTGCTAATGGTCACACACTCTAATGTGCTTTATATTATTGATCTTATTTAACTTGTGACATTGGAAAACAGCTATTATTAATACCCCCATTTTACAGATAAAATAATTGAGGCTTGCCCACCATTATGTAGTTAGAAGTTCTTGTGAGGATGTACTTTTATTTTGAAGTATCAAAACATCTTTGTAGATTTTCAAATTAATATTAGTGAGAGGTTTTTGCTAGAAAGTAGAATATGTGTAAGTTTCCACGAAAATATCACAAGATATTTTACCAATATACAATGTATTCTTGAGCTTAGCAATATACTGAGGTGATGAGACCCATTGTCTATTTTTGAGGTTGAAGTGCTCTGTAGATTTTGATAGAATAAGCAGAACTGCAAAGGAGGGAGGGAGGGAAAGAGAGAGAGGAGAGGAGGGGAGAGAGGCAGGGAGGGAAGGAGAAAGTGAGGGAAGTGTGTGTGTGTGTGGGGAGAGAGAGAGAGAGAGAGAGAGAGAGAGAGAGAGAGAGAGAGAGAGAGAGAGAGAGAGAGATTGAGTTCTTGAGAGGATCTTGATTGTGGCTTTCCACCTCATTGTTCTAGGCCTGGCTTAGTGGCCAGCACTTATTATGGGTGTTCTTTAAGTTTGTTGAGCAAATATGTAGTGGTAAACCCTAAAGGTATCAAATACTGACTGGTTTCACTTTCTCCCCTCTCAGAATGGATACAGTGACCTGACTGAAAGCCCAGAGCAAGGTAGTACTTTCTTTTGCCTCTGCTCCCGTTGCACAGTTCCAGTGTCCATTCGGTCAAGATCACTTGTGCTCACTACCACACAAGGACAGAGCAAGTGTCTCATGGAGAGCACCAAGGTGAGGAGAGGACTTCTGCAGTGGTGAGCTCTGATGAATACAGAATGAGGACTGGGGCTTCCTTCTGGGCAGCCTCTATCCTGGCTATTCTGTGTCCCTTCCAGCAAGTTGGCTTCCTGAGGGACATAGAAATGCTGGAGCTTCGGCCTGAGGTTAAACCCTTTCCCTCTGGAGGTCCCAATGGTTCACATCTGTGGAGGCTGCTACCCAGCCTGGCCCAGTGAGGGAATTCCTCAATCCAGAACATCTGTCTCTTCCAGGGCATGGGAAGGATCCCATCTGCCAAACCACCACAGCAAAGGTAGCCTGTAAGCATGTTAAGAACTAACTCTACTCACTCTCACAGATCAGACAAGGAATGGGCCTGAGAGCCAAGGACAGATGAAGTCCAAGAGTGACACCTTCTCCTTCACTTCCAGTTGGAAAAAGGCCCCTTTCCTGAGGGCCAGGCCTGGTCAGCCCCACTCAAAGTGCAGGATGTGTCTTGCATTTAGGGGATCTCAAAGAAGTTTAAAGTAGTTCTTTGCCCAAAGCCTCCAGGGTTAAAGGCCTAGTGGGAAATTGAGCCTGATGCCCTCAGCCTAACTCTGTCCTCTGATTCTGTCACCCAAGGGAGAATCTGCCACCACTTAAGGCAAGAGCTGCCACCCCTTCCTTCCTGGAGATTACTGAACCACCTCTTCATCTCATCTGAGTCTTGAGTCCCTGCCCAAACTTAGAAAAGTTCTCCAAGACCTCATAAAGTGCCCTCACCCCCTCACTCCTCCTTACCAGAAGGTGCTTCCAAGCTTCCAGGTATCTGTAGCCATTTCACTCCTGTATTGTCTGACTTCCTCCAGAGGATGTGAGTTCTAGGAGGGTGGGAGCTATAACTTTTGGGTCACTTTTGCATTCTCAGGTGCTAACATAGTGCCAGACATATAGAGGGCACCCAGTACTTGTTGGATGAAGAATGAGAGTCAACGTTAAGAAGCAGGATAACCTCATTTTGACAGTAAACATGCCCAAGGGATAAATACTGGTGCCTAAATCAATGTGCAGCCAAGCATCCTCAACACCGTCCTGTCTTTTCCTCTCACCTGCCAAGCTGCAGCGTCTCTGTCTCCACATAGCAGCTGAAATGGGCCTCACAGGAGTGGACACACTGATTCTAGGGCAGAGTGGCTTGTCACTTTAGGGGAGGAAACGGAGTATCAGAGGGACTTCTGGAAGACAGAGGGGTGGGTTGGATAGTTTCTAGTCCTGGATCATTAGGTTCTGGGAGGAAAGAGGCAGGGAGTATGATGTATCTGACTGAAAATTGGGGGAGTAGAAGGGAGCTTTGGAGCTGAACCTCTGGTTTTGTGGTGGTGTCAACCCCCAGGAAGCTCTGTCAGCTGTGAACAGAAGCAGAGAAAGCAGGCAGTGGGATTGATCTTGGACAGACAAATGTCAGGCAGCTTGTGGTGGAGTATCAAGAAGCAAAATGGACTGGATGCCAGCAAGAACAAACCCAAGATGGAGAGGCCCAGCCCATGCAGGGAAGCAGAGCAGGCCAGGAGGAGAAGGGCTGCAGGGGAAGGTGAAGTGGAATGAGAGCTTCAGTGGGAGCAGTTTATCCAACATGTGTGTAGAGGTGGGGCAGAGAGGAACACAGGAATTAGATTCAGGCCACACAGTGTGTGTACTTCTCAGGTGTGTTAAGATGACTTTAAGATCAGTAACTAATGAACTCTACTGAGAAACTATTTGCAAAGGTGAGAACATTTCTTTTGTTATCCTCAACATTTATTAAATTTTGCCTAACACACAGGGCTGCAAAATAATGGGCCTGAGACAAAATTGCTCTATATAAATTGCTTTGTAAGAGAAACAGGACTGGATTTTTGGAACTGTATTTTAAAATCTTTTAAAAAATCTGTCTTCTTGGGGGACTTGTAGAATGTCATGTAGCATCCAGTACACACCAATAGAGACTATAAAGAGTGTGTGTGTGTGTGTGTGTTTATGTGTGTGTCTACTGATCAAAAACGTGCGTTCCTGCAGTGAGGTCAGCCTCAGACACAAACTCCCGCCCGCCACCCTGTCGCCCGCTGAGAGGATCTGGCCGCCAAGTCCTGGAAAAAAAAAAACAAAAAAAACAAAAAAACCCAACATAATGAATATCCCCAGGGACCGCCACTACTCCTCCCCACCCCCACCCCCGCCCTGCCATCCAAGTTATCCAAGAAAACAAGCGCTCTACTTCTCCGGAAATTAGATGCACAGGGGAATTCATTCCATCCCAGAGACTGGGAAGCCCCTGTAGAGTTAAAAAAAAAAAAATCTGGCTTCATGGGCGGACAAAGTGCCAGCAACCGAAAAAGAACAGCGCCCAAACCCATATCCAGACCCTCCATATGACTAGCCGCTGGGCTGGTGACCACCACGAACGCGCCAGACGCACACGAGGCCCCTGTCCCGGTTCTCTGCAGGACCCGTGGAGCTGCTGGGCCAGGTGCACCAGCCGGGCCCCGCCAACAGAGCGCGCCTCCCGCCGCCGGGCGCGGGCGGCCACGCAGCCGAGATTTACGGTGGCTCTGGTGGCGGCTTCCGGGGCCCGCCGGCGCCCAGGCTCCGATTACAGGTTCACACGGGGAGCCCAACCCGCAGCCGCCCAGCCCCGGCCGTCCGGCGCGCCCTCGCGCAGCCCCGCTCCCCCGCCTGGCCATTCTTCTCCATTCATGCGGACGCCCAGTGCCGCCGCCGCCGCCGCCGCCAGCGCGGCCGCCGTCGCCGTCTCCAGCCGCCCGGATTGGCTGGCGGCCGGGGCGCCGGCACTTTCCCACGGCCCGCGGCGCGTGCGGCTCACCGGCGGCGCTGCAGGCGCGGCCCTGGCGCGCGGCCAGGCCAATCGGGGCGCGCGGGACGGGGCGGGGCTGCGGCCACCGGCGGGCTGTGTCCCAGCCCTGCCTCCCGCGCCTCCCCGCCGCCTGCCCACCGCCGCCTGCGCCTCCTCCTTTTCCCCCGAGTGGAGGCCCGGCGGAGGCCCGACGGAGCCCCTGCGGAGCCGACGCACCGCCGCGGGGCAAAGGCGGGCGCGGGGGGCGGAGGCGAGGTCCGCCCTTGCCCTGAGCCTCTGCCCCGCCCCTCCCCTGAGAGGCTGCCAATCAGCGGAGTGAGAAGCCGGATTGGCCGGAGGGAAGCTGTTGCCTGGGAGCCGCGGCCCCCGCCTCTCCGCCCCCTTGCCCGCCTTCCCTACTCCCCCGCCCTCCCCAGGGCCCTAGGAAGGGGCTCAGCGTGGGAAAGGGATGGTTGAGTCTTAACCGGAGGCAGAGCGTGAGCGGGATCAGTGTGAGCGGAACGCGAGCAGCCTAGCGCGCAGAGGCGCCGCGGTTGTTAACTCCTCCCTGCCCGCCGCGCCGCCCCTGCCCCGGAGCCTCCGCGCAGCCAGCATGAAGCGAGCTCACCCCGACTACAGCTCCTCGGATAGCGAGCTGGATGAGACCATAGAGGTGGAGAAGGAGAGTGCGGACGAGAATGGGTGAGTTGGCGGCGGCGGATCCGAGCCGGAGAGGCCGCGGTGACAGCGCACGGGGGCTCTGGCGCGCGGTGCTCTGCGCTGACCTCCGCGAGTGGCGGGCTAGTCACCACCCGTGGCGAGGGACCCTGCAGGCACTTTAAAGCCCACGTTGCCAAAATAATCTTAGTACGGGCAGGGCTTTGGGGTCACCTCTCAAATAATCACCTCCCCTCTCCCAACAGCGATTCTTTTTTTTTTTCCCTCCCCAGAAACTTGAGTTCGGCTCTAGGGTCCATGTCCCCAACTACATCTTCTCAGATCCTGGCCAGGAAAAGACGGAGAGGCGTGAGTCTTTTTACATTGCTCCCCTTTCTTGGATTGTTATTAATTAATGGGAAACCCCCCCCCCTCCACGTTTCTTTGGAATTTACAGCCGTAATGGAAAGGTCCGCCTTTGTTTTGCCTCCTTCCCACAGATCATTGAGAAGCGCCGACGAGACCGGATCAATAACAGTTTGTCTGAGCTGAGGAGACTGGTACCCAGCGCTTTTGAGAAACAGGTAAATGGAGAAAGTAGGTAGAGCGCTAGGTGTAGCTATCTACATCCTCTGAATCCTTTCCCCCCATATTCCTGAACCTTATTTGTGTCCTGGAAAATAGCCGTGTTGCTATGTCATGATGAACTCATGCACAGATTCCAACGGATTTTTTGAAGGGAACTGATTCTGTTTTAAACCCACATTTTTTTTTTTTGATTTACAGAGCATATGTTTATACGTGCATGTATTTTAAGTCGTTTCCCCAAGGCAGTTGAGCTTCATCAGTCTTTTGCCATTCTCTTCTTTAGGGATCTGCTAAACTAGAAAAAGCCGAGATCTTGCAGATGACGGTGGATCACCTGAAAATGCTGCACACCGCAGGGGGGAAAGGTACCTCCTTAGTTCTGGTGGGGCCTCTGAGTGGAGGGGCAGCAGACGCGGGCCAGGATTGGTGCAGCCCCTGCTTGCTTTTTCTTTGGGGGTGGGGAGAGAACAGTGTGTGGCTGCCTGTCAGTACATCTTCAGCTGCACATCGGGTTTTCTCCAGTGAATTCATCACCCCCGCCTTCTGCAAATTGAGCTAATGCATCTTTTGGAAACTGCCTATCTTCTGTGAGATCCTCGAAAGTTGTGACAGCCCTGATTCAAATCAGGTAGCTTTCACATTTGTGCACTGGCATTTTTGAGATAGAGCTTGGGAAACAGGTTTTTTTTTTCTTCTTTTTTTAAGTACAGGGTCTTAATTTCATAAACAGAATTTTAAAACGTGCCATGTGACTGTGGAGGAAAGAAACCTGTATGGTTAAGTAGGGAAAAACCTAACAGAAGGCGGGAGACCATGGTCTGTGTGGCTGTCGCCAGCCGGAAAATGCTTTACTTAGGACCAAGTGCCTAAAAGCCCCAGGTTGATAACTTACATCTGTGTGTCTAATGAATTTCACTGCTCTGTGGTTTCTCTGTCCTTGATGTATTTTTTGTTGTTGTTGAGGGAAAACATTAAAGGAATGAACATAGTTTCATCTGCGGGTAGGGTATAATTCCCAATTTCTGCTCAGCAGCTTCTAATTGGACTTTGAACTTGCATTAGTAAACACATCATGTTGATTAATGCAGAGATTTTGGTCAGCTCCAAAAATATTTGGATTTCAGGAAGCACCCGTGAGTGCCATGTTTTAACGATGTAGGTACTTGCCAGGCAGGGCTGCCTTTGGGGTGAAAGAGATGCGGAAAATGAGCAAAGCCCTGAGGTTTTTCCTTTTGTTCTTTTTCTCAGGCTATTTTGATGCGCATGCCCTCGCCATGGACTATCGGAGTTTGGGGTTCCGGGAGTGCTTGGCAGAAGTTGCCCGTTACCTGAGCATCATCGAGGGACTGGATGCCTCCGACCCGCTGCGCGTTCGGCTGGTCTCGCATCTCAACAACTACGCCTCGCAGCGGGAAGCCGCGAGTGGCGCCCACGCGGGTCTTGGACACATTCCCTGGGGGAGCGCCTTCGGACATCACCCGCACCTCGCGCACCCGCTGTTGCTGCCCCAGAACGGCCACGGGAACGCTGGCACCACCGCGTCGCCCACGGAATCACACCACCAAGGCAGGTTGGCCGCGGCACATCCGGAGGCGCCAGCACTGCGAGCGCCCCCTAGCGGCGGCCTTGGACCGGTGCTCCCCGTGGTCACCTCTGCCTCCAAACTGTCGCCGCCTCTGCTCTCCTCGGTGGCCTCGCTGTCCGCCTTCCCCTTCTCCTTGGGCTCTTTCCATTTACTCTCTCCTAATGCACTGAGCCCTTCGGCACCCACGCAGGCAGCGAACCTTGGCAAGCCTTATAGACCTTGGGGGACAGAGATTGGCGCTTTTTAAAGAACTGATACCCTAGAATGTGGGAGGGGAAAGCTTAAAATCCCAGCTGAGCTGGACTGTTGCCAACATCACCTTAAAGTCGTCAGTAAAAATAAAAAAGGAAAAAGGTACACTTTCAGATACATTTTTTAAAAAGACTAAAGGTTCGTTGGTTTACTTTTGTCTTTTTACATTTTTTATCATGTCATGTATTAGCAGTTTTTTTAAAAAGCCTAGTTGTTAATTTTTGTTTAAAACATTAAATTGAGATAGTATAAACCAACACTTTGTGATAAGTTTATACTGTGCCTAATTTAATCTGTAAGTCTATCTGTCTAAGAGTGATTCCGTTTTTGCCTCAAAGTTTTGAGAATCTTCAGCTAGTGTTTTGGGTCTGTTTTTCTTGTATAGTTGTGGTCTGTTTTTAGGATTAATTTTTGAAATCGCTATGCTCAATGTTAACATTCTATTTGGTAATATTTTGACAGATTAAAGCATTGTATAAATACTATTCTTTTTGTGGGGGGGAGGGGATGTGTGGAGGGGAGTCTATTGAATTTTATATTTCCAAACAAAGCGTTGACAAATCAGATGACCAGCTTTACCCAAGAGAGACTAGTTAATGCTCTGCCTCCTACAGCAGTAAGGTGAATGTATAAGCTATCAGTGGCCCTGAACCCATATGACCAACTACTGTTGTCTGCTAAGACTTGCCCTTCTTAGGAGAGCCACCAGTTGTCCAGGTCCCGTTTGGAGTGTTGGCAGGGAAGAGACTGAAGACAGTTGCATAGAAGATGCCTATATCTACCAATCTGAAGCCATGCAATGACTTTTAATGTCACGGATCTCAAATTCACAAGTTAGCTTGGATGAGCGATCCTGGCGTGTGAGTGAGTGGGCAATTGAATAGCGCAGTGGAACCTGTTAAATGCATAACCTAGTTTCCCCAGAACTGCGTATTTTAACTGGGATTTTCTTTGTTGTATTTTCCTTTAGGTGCATGAAAATGTGGTTGTTGAGATTAAAAAGGGCTTTTCTGCCTTCTTCCTTTATTTGATTTGATTTGGGCTATCAAAGTATCCTTTTACAGGTTTATTCCTTTAGCAGGTGTAGTTCCAACAGCCTCCACTGAACAGGGTCTGACCTCTGTTGTACTGATGTGTTGTGACTAAATAAAAAGGAAAGAAAAAGTATTCTGCTGTTTGCATATGTCTCATATGTCTTGGCCTTTTCCTCTGTTGGCTAAGAAAAGCTAAATTTTACATTGTTTTCATTTTGCCAATGGTTGCTCTTCATGTATTTACCAATTTCATTATATTCTTGGAATTCTAAACTGTGTGAATTTGTGATATTGAATAAGGTGACTGTTACAGTGCAGAGCTTTGGCTCGCCTCCCACAAGGGAACACAGCCCTTTTGCTGTTAAGTCCGATGCTCTGGTTCCATACTGGCCAGCTATGGACTAGGAAGGCTTACATCAGACTGGAAGTTGCAGGAGTGGGGAAAAAACGTTGGGAAAAATCTTTCAAAACTGTCTTGACCATTTGGCTGATAGTTCCTGAGCATACCTATTCTGTGCTGATAAAATATAAAATTGCATTAATTTGTTTTATTTTTAAATGGCAAAACAAGAAAACCCAAATGTTCCTGTATCTGAGACCCTGTGAGAATTTGAGGCATAATGAGCAATGGCAGGTTGTAATTCTGCACCTGCAGGGCTCCAGGAATGTCCCTCTGTTTCGAAGGGCTCCTGAGCTGTGTCTGAGGAAGTTAACATATGCTTTAGGTTAGAACAAAACGTTGACAGAACAGAGGCAGTAATGTGGCCCCCAGGGGGAAAAGTGCCTTCCCATTACCCTAAAAGTAGTCCTCCTGTCACTTAAGAATCCTTGCCTCTTGGCTCCAAAGATTGCCTTGATCCTGAGGGTGGTAGGGAGGACAGGGAGAAAACCCACTCTGGAAGATGACAAAATACAGTCTTTCATGTTTTTGCCCAACCAAAAAAGCTCCTCCTTTCTTCTCTGATGAGAAAACAGAGACAGAGGCAAAGAGAAGTTTGGACTTTGAACTTGAGCAAGAACTTCTGGGTTCCTGGGAAGGTCTAGGAGGCTGGCTTTTTGGTTCCAATTTCTAAATTCCACTCAAACTTTTACTGGGTGGCCTCAGGCGTTAGTTGCTCTCGTGATACACAGCTCCATTCTCAGCTCTGCCTGTGCCACATAGACACTCTCTGTCATAGGGCTGTGATAGAAAGTGTTATGATAATTTCTGCCAAGTGTCAGTTTAATTTTAGCGGCTGCAGTTTCCAGTGGCACTAGAGCATCACTGAGCAGTACTGTGTCTCCTGCTTAGAGTCTTACTTGGTACCCAGGTTTGCATGGTGCTGATGTGGTTTGCAGGTTCTGCTGGAAGAACTGGGGAACTGTAAAACATGTTAAATGGCCCACTTGTCACATGGATGATGGCCAGGTCATGATCTGGGTAGGCAAGAGAAGAAGGGGGTCATTTTTGAGATTACACACAGAGAATGTTTTGGCTTCCTTTAAAACCCTTTCAAAGTAGAAGGTGTCTGGGAATGATGCAGGTAGAGTTACAGGTTCCCAGGAAGCAGGATGGAATTACCAATATGAGCTAGGAATATGTAGAAAAGCGAATGTAAGAAAAGTTCCACTCCTATTTTGAACTGATGTAATAAGAAAAAAAAAAACATTAGGGCCACTAGTGCCTGTGTACTTTGTATTATCCTGCTTATAGTTCATCTGGCTATGTAAACAAAACTTATAGATAACTTATACCTTGGCCTAAAAGAAAAATAGTATCATTGGTCATAAAGATTCCTAAAGGCCTTAATAATAATCACTTATTTTAAATGTTTCCACAAACTAATGAAATGGAACAGAATTCTGGGATAAATGAGTCTTTTAATAGAAAAATCCAAGAAATATCATTTCTAATTTATTCCATATAGCTAAACTAGGATCGATTTTTTATTCAGCTTTTTGTTGCCCTACGGTGTTAATCACTAAAGTCATACTATTTTAAATATAGATTACTTACATTTAAGGTCCCTCGGGAAACATTCCATTCCCTAGCTCCACTTTCCCCAGCTCTTCTGCTCTATCCCAAACACAGCTTTGCTGCTTTCATTAGTTCCCAGTGACGATTTATAATTAAAATAACTTTAGAGCCAACATCATCAGAGACACTGCTTCAATGTGCTCAATTTCTTCCACAACCGGAGATCCAGGGAATGGGGCATCTTGGAATTTTTGGCTCCAGCCCTGCCTTTATCTAATTGGGTGACCTTGGATAAGTTATTAAAATTCTCCGGCAGCCACTTTCACCACCTGCCAAATGAAGTGGTTGGGCTTGGTGTGTAGGGGAGGTCCTAGGTGCGTGTTGACAGGGACAGGTACTAAAGAGAAGAATGCAGTGGGTGTTGGGCAGCCATTCTGTGTAAAGGTCTTGTTCCTGAACAGGAATTTTGGTCCATTGTTGCCAGATCTTTCAAGTTTCTTAAAGAATATTTCAGTTTTGGATATTTATGTGGAATTATCCCATTTTTATTGGTTGGTAACTAATTCACCAAAATCTGTCTACAGGCAAGACTGGGCCAGTAGGTAGCAGTCATTTCTAGGCTTCTAGGGTTCTGACCTGACTGGCCCTTAGGAGGCTAGAATCTTTTTGAAATTTTTGTCATGCATGTCATCTGAATTTGCTTAATGGCCTCAAATAAACAACACAGTAACTAGGCAACTATAGGTTGTTATGTAAAGATTATGGGGAGAGCTTTTTAAAAATTTTTTTCTTCTGGGTTGTTAAATTTTCTCAAGGTACAATAAAGCCAGGAGAAGCATCCTTTTTGTTCTGTCTTGATGCTTCATTCATAGGAATCTCTCCAGAAGGTGCTTTCGACATGGTCCTTATGTTCACTTTGCCATGGAGGAAGACTGGTTGTGAGCCTGGTGGTGTTAAATGAAAGAGCAAGTGTGTAGCTGGCTGGCTTGTGACTCAGCACACTGAAGTACTAAAGGGCGCCGTCTGATTTCAGGAAGTAAGCAGCCCCAGCAAAAAGCAAGCTGTTTTGAACTTCAACTTGAAATATAATGCCTGCCTTGATCTTGATGAACTGCAGTGCTTTTCTCTGAGATGCTCCAGTGTTCTGCACGGGGTGGGGGTGGGAAGACAGGAGAAAAAAGCCAAGGAGCAAGAAACCCAGGCCTTTCTGAGCTGACTGTAGGTACTGATGTGCCTTTGCCAAAGAACTGTTTCCTCAAAACTGCAAGTTACCTTGAAAAATCCAAGGTAAACAAATGTCTCTGAGACATCTCTTCCTGGGTGTGAGGTACACAGGAAGTTCTGGATTTTGTGTTAATCTGCTGTATAACTTCTTTTTAGTTTGGTTTTAAATTTTTCCATTATGTTTGCTGTTATGCTAGTATTTTTCATTCAATGTTTTATGCTGGGTTTTAGCATATAAGACCATGGCTCTTGATCATTTATAGGCAGCTGTTAGGTGATCTATGACTTGAAAATTTCATATTTCTGCCAGAAAGAGACTGGCTATCAACACTGAGAAACTTGATTGCTGAAAATTTTCTGTAGTCACTTTTAGGTTTTTTTTGTTTTGTTTTGTTTTTAACAAAAACATCTCCCCTGGGGCATGGTTTAGTTTCTAGGGTATAAAAATGTTCCACACATGCAGAATTGAACCATAAAATTAAAGAGCGACGTATCTGAGCCTTTAATCATCCTCTTTGACGTCATTTCCTATGATTTGCTTTTCCTTCACTGCTCCAGCGACCCTCGTCCTTTGCTGCTGCTGGAACATTTCCAGTACACTCTGCCTCTAGGCCTTTGCACTGGCTGGCCCCTCTGTCTCTGCCCCCAGCTGTCTGCTAATCTATCTTGCTATGGTTTGAAAGTCCTTTCCAAAACATGTTGAAAGTTAGTAGCCATTGTGATGGGATTAAGAGGTGAGATATTTCTGAGAGGATTAGGATTCTGCCCTTATGAATGGATCAATGCTGTCACTGAGGTGGGGGGGCTCCTGATAAAAAGGTGAGTGCTCACTTGCCCTTCTGTGAGTTATGATGGAGCACGAAGGCCCTTACCAGAGGCTGGAGTCATGCCCTTGGACTCCCCAGCCTCCAGAACTATGAGCTAAGTTTCTAAATTGCCCAGTTTGTGGCATTCTGTTATAGCAATGGCACATCTCTAATTTGTGATCTAACTGGGGCTCTGTGCCAAGCCTATTTTTAAAACACACATTTTACCCTTACTCCTTTGCTCCCTGCCTCCCTTTCCTCTTTTGTTTTTCTCCACAGTAAACAGACACTATCTGGCACAATACATTATTTGTTTACTGTCTCTTTTTGCCTGGTTTGTTCACTTCTACAAATCTGTCACTTAAAACAGCATCTTGCATATTGGAGGCTCTCAATAACTATTGTTGAATGAATCTAAAATACTTCTCCCTTTTTTACCAATAAGACTCAGAGCAAAAGAGATGCAAACAGATATCCCTCCAGACCCTACCTTCAACCTTTTAAAAACTACCAGAGAAGATAATTTTATGGTTGGCTTCAGTGTTTTCTCTTTACTGTTGTTACATTACACTTAAAAAAAATCTAACTCAAGCATCATTCTTCAAATCTATGTCCTTTCTGTGTGTGCTTACTGGGGGGGTGTAGGGTCACTGATCACTTCCTTTACATTCCTAGGAAAGACCCTGCTCTCCCTGCAGACATAAAGTTTGAAATCCTCTTCACTTCTACCTTCTCTCCAGTTGGGATGTGTCAGCATTTTTATCTTACCCCATTTCAGTCCAATCCTTTGGGATGGGTGTGGGGGGAACACAGCAAGTGAAAAAAGCCTGGTTATGGGATTGCCACACCAGTGCTGGTGATTTGGGGAAACAGTGAAATACCATAGTGAACTGTGCTTCTAACTTATGATGTCTAATAGTTTAGGCATAGTAAATGATTGACTTATTTTATTTTAAAATTACAGTGGGCTTATTGGGATATAACCCTATCATCAGTCAATGAGCATCTGTATGAATTTTTAAAATGAATTATTAACACAATCATCTGAAGCACTTATAAAAAAAACCAGCATGCAATGTAAGTTCACAATGAATAAATCATGCCTTTCAATCCTCCATTCCTTTTAAAATGACTTACTCTGCAAAAGAAACAGATTTTGCAGGATAAAGATACTTGTCCACAATCTTCAAACTGCTAAGAGGCAAAGCTAAGATTGAACAGCAGCTCTAAGCTCCATACTTTTAATACTCAAACTCAACTTTGATTGGTTTCAACTGTGATTCTTTTTTGCGCTGAGAATAGAACCCAGTGCCTCTAGGCAAGTGCTGTACCACTGAGCTATAGCAACAGCCTTTCCTATAATTCTTTTTTAGTGATTACAGTAACTTGAAAAAAGAATAAATTCCCTGGGGAGATGAGCTCCCTAGGAGAGGAGTGTGAGTACATAACAGTACTATGGCTGTTATGAAAGGGCTTCACTAGAGATTCTAAGATTTGCCAAACCTGATGGATCTATGGACCCTGATAATTCACAGACATCAATCTGCAGATGCTAAGCTATCATATGTATGTAACTCTTTAAAAATTATTTTCATTATTGTTGTACTGGGGGAACATTGTGATATTTACAAAAGTTCTTATAATATACCATAGTTGAATTCACCCCCTCCATCATTCTCCTTTATTTCCCCCTCCTCCCCTCTGTATGCAACTTTTTTTTTTTGAGGTACTGGAGTTTGAACTCAGGGCCTACACCTTGAGCCACTCAACCAGTCCTTCTGTGAAGGGTTTTTTGATATCGGATCTCCCAAACTATTTGCTCCCAGTTGGCTTTGAACCACAATCTTCCTGATCTCTGCCTTCTGAGTAGCTAGGATTACAGGCATGAGCCACTGACACCTGGGTGTATGCAACTCTTGACCTGCAAGTTCAACCCTCCCACCTCTGTGGTCACGGTAGCTTTCCCCCTTCATTATAATAGAAAGCCATACCTTGCACCCTTCCCAAATCTTGAGACACGGAAACCTACAGGACACCAAAGAGGATAGCAATTCTAAGTCTTGCTTTCGGGGACAGCAGGATTTCCTACTTTTTCAAGGCTGCATAATATAAAGATATTGATATCCCACTTTCTTAATCCAGTCATCTGTTGATGGACATTTAGGTTGCTCCCATATCTTGGCCAATGTGAATGATGCTTCAATGAACCTGGAAGTGCAGATATCTCTGCAATATCCTAGTTTCATTTCCTTTGCATGTATACCTAGAAGTCGAATCTTTGGATCACATAGTTCTTTTTTTTTTTTTTTTTTTTTTTGCTTTTGTTGATACTGGGGTTTGAACTCAGGGCCTAATGCTTGCTAGGCAAGTGCTCTTACCACTTGAGTCACTCCATCAGCCCTTGATGGATTTTCTTAAGATAGGGTCTCCCAACTATTTGCCTGGGACTGGCTTTGAACTGTGATCCTCCTGATCTCTGCCTCTTCAGAAGCTAGGAGATGTGAGCCCCTTGACGCCCAGTAGTAGTTATATTTTTTAATCTTTTGAGGGACTTGTGTTCTGTTTTCCTGATTGGCTGTACATATTGGTGGACAGTCCCTCTAATAGAGTTCAATGATTCTATCTTCTCCACTATCTCACCAATGCTTGTTATCTTTTTTTTTTCTTAAGTAGCCATCCTAATAGGTGTGAGGTGATATCTTACTGCATTTTGATTTACTTTTTTCTGATAATTAGTGATGTTGAATCTTTGATGTCCCTGTTGGCCATTCCGGTGTGTTCTGTTGAGAAATATCTATTCTGGTCCTTAGCTCACTCTTAAGTTGGGTTACTTGCTTCCTAGTTCTTATTGGTCGAATTTCTCATGTATTTTGTATTTAATCCCCTCATCAGATGTATGTTTCACAAATATATTCTCCTATTTTGTAGGTTACTTTTTCACTCTGTTGATTTTTTCCCTTTGCTGTGCAGAAAGAAACTATTTGGTTTGATGCAATCTCACTTGCCCATTACTACTTTCGTTGCCTGTGCTTTTGATGTTATAAAGAGAAATCACTGCCCAATGTTAAGAAGCCTTTCCCTTATGTTTTCTTCTAGTAGTTTTATGGTTTCAGGTCTTACAGTTAAGTCTTTAATCCATTCTGTGTTGATTTTTGTATATGGTGTGAGATAAGAGTCCAATTTCATTCTTTGACCTGTGAATGTCCATTTTTTTCAAAACCATGTGTTGTTGTCCTTTCCCTGTTGTGTGCTTTTGTGTAACTATGTCAAAGATCAGTTGACTGCAGAGCCATAGATTTATTTCTGGGCTCTCTTTTCTGTTCTACTGATATATGTGTCTATTTTTGCACCAATACATACTATTTTATTACTGAAGCCGTGTACTATATTTTGAAATCAGGAAGTGTGATATCTCCAGCTTTGTTCTTTATGATCAAAATTACTTTGGCTATTTGTGGCCTTTTGTGGTTCTATTTTATATATATATATATATATATATATATATATATATATATATATATAAATCATATTTCTTTAGACCCTTTTGCTCATTAATTTTTAAATTAAAAAATAAAAATTGTATGTATTTATCATGTACAGCATGTTATTCTAAAAATATGTGTATTTTGTACCATGCAACTGTACTAAGTTTATTTATGAGTTCTAATATTTTTTGAGTCTTTAGGGTTTTCTACATATATAATCATGTCATCTGTGGAGATAATTTTAGTTCTTCCTTTCCAACTTGGATGTCTATATTTCTTTTCTCTTTTCTTCTTGTCTCCTTTTTGTCTAATTGCTCAGCTTAAGAATCTAGCCCTATGTTGACTAGGAGTGGTGAGAATGGGCATTTCTTGCCTTATATTGGATCTTAGAGGAAAAGCTTTCAGCTCTGCCCCCACAGATTATATTAGCTGTGGGCTTTTCATGTATGATTTGTGTTGTGCTGAATAAGTTTCTTCTATACGCATTCTATTAAGAGGACTTTTTTTTTTTTTAAATCATGCATGGACACTGAGTTTTGTCAAATGATTTTTCTGAATTTATTTATTTATTCATTTATTGGTACTGGGACTTGAACTGAAGCTCGTGTGCTTGCTAGGCAGGTACTCTACCACTTGAGTCATGACCCCAGTGTCCCGTTCCCCCACCGCCAGGCTTCCCTGCTGCTTTAGTTATTTTCAGTTAGGATCTTGTGTTTTTGCCTTAAGCCAACCTCGGACTGATCCTCCATCCTCCAATCTATGCCTCACAGTAGCTGGGATCACAGGAGTGTTGCCATGCTTGGCTTGTTGGTTGAGATAAGATCTTACTTTTTGCTTGGGCAGGCCTAGAACCACTATTCTGATCTCTGCCTCCCAAGTCAAGTAGGAAACAGGTGAAGAAGGGGTCATATAGGATTAGTCCACCCTCCACAATCCAGCCTGGAAGACTCGCCTCCTCTGTTATTTCCTCTTGCTCTGTGCTTCTGTAACACTATGTTCAGCTCATCCTCTGGTCACTTGGCTGGACACAGGAATGTGTGGCTTCATGAATCAGCCACTTCAAGTGTGAATGTTTTGTTTCATCCCTACATTGGAAGTTGATATTCTGGGGGCTTAGATTTGCAAGATCTTTCAATTCAATGAAATCTATTTACTGATCAATATTTTGTGTTCTCCTTCCTTCCCTTTACTCTTCTCCCTCCTTCCTTTCTTTTGTCTTGCTTTTCTTCTTTCCTTTCTTCCTTCCCATGCTTACCTGTTATGAGGCTAGCACTAGGCATAAAACACTGCTGTGGTTTCCATGTAGCCCCCAAAAGTTCACATGTTGGAACTTGGCTTCCCAGTGTGGTAGGGCTGGGAGAAAGTGTTCATGAGTGGTTAATGCTGTTCTCACCAGGATTACACACAGTGGGTTGTTATATAAAAGCAGACCCTCCTCTCATGCTGTCTTTTTGCCTGTGCCCCATTGCCCTTTCACTTTTCTACCATGGGATAAAAGTGTCATGAGGACTGTCCAGATGTGGCTATCCAGTTGTAGACTTCCCAGCCTCCAGAACTGTGAGCAAAATAAACCTCTTTTCTTTATAAACGACTCAGTCTCAGGTGTTCCGTGATAGCAATAGATAAATGGACTAAGACAAAAATCAATGACAAACATGTACATTTAAAAAAGTGAAGGTAACATTGGTGCTTTGGGGATTTTTTTTTCACATGTATTTATGGCCCCTTTTTCTGTTCTGGCACTGTAGAAAGCACCTCATTCTTGCTTACAGGGGTCATGGCAGCACATAGATGGTGGAGGACAGAGTTAGTTTAAATCAGGGAGAAGACATAGACGGATTGGAAACTTCAATGACAATCAAGAAAAGGCTGTATGAACCCTGGGCAAACACACCTGGGTACACAGGGAAGAACAGATGAGAAGTCAAGTTAGAGCCCAGAGGCACTGGAACCAAGACAGCACACAGCATGAGGAAAGGGGTAAGAAAGAGACTCTGCTCTAAGATTGGGTAAAAGGAGACAGTACTGGGACTCTCCTCAATGGCTCCTGTGCAATGGCAGTGGGTCAAGTAGGGGTGGTATAAAAGGAACCAACAACTAACCGGATGTCGATTTGATTCATCTCACTGGGGATTTGTAGGTGAGGAAGTGAATAAGAAAGGCATGGACTCCAGAGACCCTGCGATTGCCATGCAGAAGAATCAGAGCCCCACTATGGGTCCAGAGTATCTTTCTCTCACCTGGTATTTCTCCAGAAGAAAGTGACCTTGTATGATGTGGCCAAATGCTGTACTAATTAGTCCTCCTCCTCCTCCTTCTTCTTCCTCTTTTTCCTTGTCCTCCCCCTCCTTTTCTTCCTTCTTCCTTCTTCTTCATGGTAAAGGCCTCATGCTTGCTAGTCAGGGGCTCTGCTACTTGGGCCATGACCCCATTCCTTTCTGCTTAAGTTATTTTTCACGTAAGGTTTCACGTTTTTTGCGGGTGGGACTCACACTGCGATCCTCCTACCTATGGCTTCCTGTATAGTTTGGATCACAGGTGCACACTTAGCTTATTGGTTGAGATGGGGTCTTGTTAATTTTTTTTGCCTGGGCTGGCCTTGAACTGCGATCCTTCCCATCTCCACCTTCCAAGTAGCTGGGGTGCAGGTGTGAGCCATATGCCTGGCAAGGCCTTAATTTTGATTGACTGCTAATTGGTATTTGATGATTGAGCAAAACCTGCAAAGTCTATAAAGTCCCATTAATTTCTATATAAGTAACCTTGGATTTATGAATATGCTATTTACATATTTTTGATATTTTACATCAGACACAGAACAATTAATATAACTATATTTTATATAATTATATTTTAGAATTAATATAATATATATGTATATTTTTTCTAAATTGACTAAAAATTGTATGTCTAAGTAAACTTTGAGGGGGTAAAAATATCTCTTTTGTAATCACTGCCCCCTTCCCACAGTTCAGTGTCTGTAGTGCCATTATGCCTTCGCTGAAGCAGAAATCCTCCAAGCCCATTAGTAGCTCCCAGAGAACTGACCCACACCATGAGTCACTCTGGGTCATGGCCTACTGCATCAAGTCACTTGTGGTGGTTGTTAAGCATATAGATTGTCTGAGTTGATCCCAGATTTACTGAATTAGAATTGGACAGGCTGGCAGGCAGGGTAAGAGAGTGAGACCTGAAGATCTATGTATTAGCTAGTCTAAGATGATACTAGTTCTGGAATTTCTATTCACATTATTCCTTCAGGACTTTTCTTGCTCATGTATTTTAAAAACACTTAATTGAGATATAAGTGTTATAAATATGCTGTTCATATTTAATGCAGACAACTTGGTGAGTTTGGAGATAAAATATACTGTGAAACCACATCAATAACCTAAACGTAGATTTTTACCTATGAAAGTTCCCCTGTCCTCTATTTTATTTTACTTTTTTGTGATGAGAACGTGTAACATAAGATCTACTTTTTCAGTAAGTTTCTAAGAACACAGGACAATGTTGCCTCTTGGCACTGTGCAGCACAGTAGGACTCTAGGTCTTAGCCTCACACTATCTTAATCATCACTGTTACACTGGTAATTCAGAATCTCTGGCTCTGACCACTCCCTTTTCCTGGAATCCAATCTTCTGTAACAACAATTATACCTGTGGCAAGGTTACTGCAAACCAATCTTCTGCAAGTCCAGTCTTCTGTAACAACAACAATTATACCAAATGGCAAAGTTTCTGCAAACCTACGATAACACTCACTCTTCCCTTTGTCAGAAACAGCCTCAGTTTCCACAGGACAGCACTGTACCCAGTTTTCTGAGCCTCCACTTCTTAAGCGTGACCATGGGGCTAATTTCTGCTCAGTTCTGTGATTGGAAGTGCTGCCAGATCTTGGTACAAGTGTACTTTTCTAGTGTCATTTCTGCTTCTCACCTATGGGTGTGTTGGCTCTGGCTCCTGAGCTGTGTTGGCGAATGAGGTGATGAGCTAAGCATGGTGGGGTTGAAAGATAGAAACATTCGGGTCTCTGATGGCTGAGGCACTGCTCTTGCCCTGATGCTCTGGACTGACTGCTTCTGGAATGTTACTGAAGAGAGAAAAAGAAACAGTCATGTGCTTAAACTGTCAAAAACTTTGGCTTTTTAGTTATTCACTGTTGAATCAAATCCTGTAACAGGTGATATTTGTTGACTATATCCTATGTGTCAGGAACCAGGCTATATTTTATAATTTAATCCTCTATTCTTTTAAGAGAGATTCTATTATTATCTGCAGAGCTTGAAAATTAGGCAGAAGGAGATTAAGTAACTTGTTCAAGGTCACCCTGCTGGTGCATTCTGGGGAAGTATTTGAACTTAGGCAGGCAGAGTTCAGCCCTCATTTCTGGTATAATGAGGATATCACTCCTAAATTGTTCCCTTGACATCAAGGGCTAAGGAGGATTATTTTTTTCCTGAATGAACTACACTCCATTCTTTACTTCTCTATTATTAGTATTATTATTGACAGGGTCAGACACTCCTGCCTAAAGTTTTTTCTAATCTACAACTCTTCTCTTTCATTCTTCCTTCCTCAGAGGCTAGATGTAAGGGAGCAAACTAAGGAAATGAATGAGAGTGATGCTTCCAAACTTTTGAATTCAAAGGACTCATTAAAAAAAAAAAACCAGATTACTGAAATAGAGTTCACAGTTGTATTCTTCAAAGTAAGAATTTTAATAAAAATAAAGCATCATCTACCATGGACATCATTTCACACAAAAAGCACATTTCACATAAAAAGGTGAAACTGATATAATTACAAAACAAAAGGCAATGCTTTGGCCAAATACATTTGATTATAAAGTTAGCATTGAAAAATATGCTGCATTCTCTTTTTTCCTCTCATTTTCCCAAGGACTAGTTGAAATGTCATCAGGATTTGAGAAAATTTTATTTAAGACCTCAAAAGAGGGGAAGGTGGTGGATAAATTGCCTGGAATTGCAAACTGGGCCAAATGATGAAGAACTGAGAGTGGCAAGATTGTTAATTGACACTAAAAGTCATTTGTCTTTCTATCTCAGTAATAAGATCCTGTTTTTTATTTGGAGCAGTATCTTGCTCAGTTAAAAGAACACGTATCCTTCTTTGCTGGAGGTTTGGCCAAGTGACTGACTTCTGGCCAATGAGGTATGAGCACAGTATCAAGTAGGGCTTCTAGGACTTCTTAACTGAGCCCTCTGTCTTCCCACACTCTTGATTTCTGCCGCTCTGGAAGGAGTGAGTTGTTGTGAGTTGCTGTAAATGTAGTATCTGTCTTGGATTGAGGACAGTGATACAGAAAGATGGCAGCCTGAGTTTCTTTTTTTTTTTTTTTTTTTTTTTTTACAGCCTGAGTTTCTAAGGACACATTGGAGCCCTGAATGGTTTATCTTTGGATTTCTTTTACATGAGAGAGGAACTTTATCTTGTTTGAGGTACTATATATTTTTCTACTTTGTGCATCTAATACTACCTGATATAAAAAGGCAATTTCAGTCCTTTTTGGATGAAGAGAATTAGAATAACATTAGAAAGAACTCAAGAAATCAACTGTCTTACTTATCAGAAAGAAAATGAGAGCCAGAGCTATGAAGGGGCTAACCCCAAATAACCCCATTCAATATTCATCCTATAAATGTTTACTGAGTATGGTCCATGTGTGAGGTCCTTTGCCAGGAATTGAGGGCACAAAGATGAAGCTGGGCATGATTCAGGCTACCCAGAGATTCACAAAATGGAACTAGATGGGCTGATTACTTTTCTCCGTGCACTGTGCACTCAGGGTAGTCTCTGGGGGAGGGAGATTATGGTAGGCTCTGTACAAAGACCTCAAGCCAGGGACTAGGGTGTCACCCTGAGGAAAGATGGGCAAGGAACAAAAAGAGGGAGGGTCAAGGAGCTGATCACCTGGGATCATCTTGTAATTTGAGAAAAGCAAAGGGAGCAGGAGAAGAAATGATTGCATTCACTTTTGTTATATCCCAAACTAAAGAGAACGCACAAAGTGAATGCTACAGACTCATTTCTCTTTGAGAAGCATGCCCTCGGGGGTGTAAGAGCACACTCACCACACACACACTCATCAGTGCACATCTACACAGGAAACCTTTGCAGGATATATCTTCTGCTGCTTTAAAAACATCTTGTGTGTCTGGGTGCTTGTTTATATGGTGTATGTGGACTGAGGGTGGGGGCAATAAAACAATACAGTCTCTGGGAGCCTCTGGGGAGAATCTCTGAATCCCTGGGATAGGAAATTCCCTAAGAAATCAGGAGCCACTGAAATTCCCACCAAACAACAAAGTATGCACAGCCAAGATAAAAGGAGAGTGGGGGTGGAGAGGGAAAGCAAAACAAAACACCTCACCCTGGTTTAGGGAAGCAGGTGCACCCAATACAAACAATATCATTTCTTCTATTATTTGTAGAGTTTAGGAACAAAACAAAACAAAACAATGCTCAACTCCTCCCCTCTGGGGTGGGGGGACCTCCAAGGATGCTCAATGCAATGAGATAAAAAAGGTTGTTTCTCAGCCTATGGAACTGCAAAGAAACTAAATTTAAAACTAACAAACAAAAAGAAAAACTCCAGGCTAGCATACAATGAAGAGCTTTGGGCCAAATCAAGTTAAAAGGACACAAAATTTTATCTTTGGATGGGTTTGTGGGCAGCCTCTCATTTTAGCAATAGAATTAATGGGACTCATTTCCTCCCTATTTGCAGGACAGTCTTCAGCTTGGAAGCAATCCTCTGAGTTTTTTCTGGGTGTTTATATGGTGCGTGGCTAAATAGGTAAAACATTTGGGTCATGTGGCAATCTGGGACACAGGTTAAGAGCAGAGGCAGGAACATGGTGGGACTGCAAGGACCCCAGTTGCACTGGCCTCTTCTGAAGTCTGGGAGGGCCCTGCCATCAGGTCTACCTGGTCACAGGTTTTTGTGAGATTTGTAAAGATAAATTATTTTTCTGTCTTTTAAATGGTTCCCTAAATAGTATGAGCTTCAGGGTCCACAAAGTCAGGACCTACCCTACATGGACTTATTGAAGTTTCCACAAAAAATCCTTTCTAACTGAACAATAAATGCCATCGGTTCTTTGTGTGTAATAATTATAATGACACACAGTGTGAAGGGAAGGCTGCAAGTCTCTCTTGACAAAGCCACCCTGGGGCTAAAGGTTGGGGATGGAGGAGATGGAGTTGTGACTTGGGGGCTGGCTCCCTGGCCAAGGGTCCTTTTAAATTAGTACAGTAATGCTGAAGGATGGTCCAGTTCATCTGCTAAAATCTTCCAAAGCTCCTACAGTCATCTGGGCTAGATCCCTAGCATTTTATTACCTAGGTTTGTTTGTATTTTTTTTTTTTTTTTTGGTGGTACTGGGGTTTGAACTCAGGATTTCATGCTTGCTAGGCAGGAGCTGTACCACTTGAGCCACACACCCCTTTTTGTTTTATTTTATGAATAGGGTCTCACCTTTATGCCCAGGCTGGCCTGGTCTTCAATCCTCCTATTTATGCTTCCTGTGTAGATGGGATAAGAGGTATTCACCATCATAACCAGCTTTTATTGGTTGAGATGGAGTCGCACAAGTTTTTTTGCTTGGGATTGACCTCTAACTATGATCTTCTTGATTGCAGCCTCCCAAGGAGCTAGGATTATAGACGTGAGCCACTGTGCCTGGTTATCACACAGTATTCTAATGGTATTTGGTAAGAGGCCTCAGTGGAGTCCCAGGCTGGCTCTAATCAAGGATGCAGGCAGCTCTATGCTTGTTTTGAGAATAGTAGCTGATTTATGGGAATGACTCAGGCACCTTCCAGAAAGCACCCAAGGGAAGAGGGAACTGAGAGAAACAAGAACAACCAGTCTTAAAAGATGAGGGTTTTTTTTTTTTTAAATACTATGTGGTGTCCGTCACTTAGATTTTCTTCCAGCTCAGTCCCCAAGGATCCAAGCCAGGACTTGCAAAAATGACAAACAGAAAATGAAGCAAGCATCTTACCAGGCTGTGTGGCACTGAGAGCCCCTGACTGAACTATAGCCTAGTGTGATCTGGATTGAAAGGTATTTATTCCATGGGTCACTGTCAAAGCCGGGTTGTGAATGGAATAGCCTGAGCCCTGTGAAGCACAGGTCACCTGGAGAGGACTCAGGGAGGACGCAGTACTCTTCTGATCTCAGCAACTTTGAGGGGACCTGTGCAGTTTTAAGTAGCAGAGAGCAACGTCACCTTGAGGCCAGAAAACCATGTGTGTTGTCCCTGTGCCACTCACAGAAACTAACGAGGCGGAATGGGGCTTGAGAGTAACCACCACAATGGATGGTGCTAGTTTAATATGGAACAGGCAATAACGTAATAGTGTCTAACGGCATTTGATTACTACGGCCAGACATCAAGGGAGGTTCTCTATGCCCCTTATCCACCCCAACCCCCTCACTATTCATAAGGTGGCATTTATTATTGTAGCTGCTCTACAGATGAGGAAACCAAATCACCAGAGAAAATAACTTGCTCAGGACTATTACTCCATTCTTAATGGTGGTATTGGAGCCCATTTTCTTTATACATTTTTTTATTATTGTCGCACTGAGGGTACATTGTGGCTTTTACAAAAGTTCTTACAATATGTCATAGTTGAATTTACCCCATCCATCATTCTTCTTTATGGAGCCCACTTTCTTCACTTCTATGTGCATGGTAGTGGGAATGAATGAAGCCAAAATAATTATATTTCTGTTGCTGTTATTATGAATTTTTTTCTTTGGCTGTACTGGGGTTTGAAGTTAGGGATTCATGCTTGCTAGGCAGGTGCCCTACTGCTTGAGCCATGCCTCCAGCCTATTTTGCTCTGGGTGATTTTGGAGATAAGGTCTCACTTTTTGCCCATGTTTAACCTGGATCTAGATCCTTCTGTTTTTTGCTTCCTGCTGTAGCTGGGATGAAAGCTTCATGCCACCACACCCAGCCCTTTTCTGTTGAGATGGGTGTCTAGCAAACTTTTTTTCCTTGTACTGGCCTAGTACTACAGCCCTTCCAATCTCAGCCTCCCATGTAGCTTGGATAGTGTGTGCCACTGTGCCCAGCTACTGATTGAGATGGGGGTCTTGAAAATTCTTTGCTCAGGCTACCTTAAAATCTTGATCCTCTCAATCTCGGCTTCTCAAGTAGCTAGGATCACAGGGGTGATCCTTTGATGTTTTCTAGTATGATTTTGTTGCATTTCCCCACCTTCCAGGCAGTTTTATTTTTGCCTAATCACAGCTTTTGCCTAGTTCAATCTAAAGTAAGAATGTCCCTCTTCATTGGGCATGTTTAAGTAATTGGACAAAAGGACAACTTTAGTTTATTTCTAGAAAGTCAAGCCAAATTGTGAAGGTTGAATTGTGCCTTGCTGACTGAAGGGAGGAAATTGGAAAAATGTCCTGCCAAAGCTTGCTTATTGATGTACTACTGTTGTATACACAAGAGCCAAGGGTTATTGTCTGCCTAGAGAACTTGACCACACATAACCGGGAGACATCAGCCTCTGCAGGTAACTTAAACCAATAAGTAGACTTGTGTGCCATTGCTCCAGCAGAGAGGAAGGTACATTTACTCCACGGAGATGGAAGACTCTTTTCCAGGTACTATCTATTCTGAGAAGAAATCCATTGCAAACGAAATGGTTGAACCAGAACTTCCACAATTCAAAACTCTATGACTGGTGAAGATTTGCTTGCTGAGAACATAGTTTGATATTTCAGTTTGCCTACTGTTTATAACTTATTTCACGGAAAGGTTGACATTACAAAGGTACAAGTTGTGATTCTGGTTATGTATAAAACTAGGTGTGGGGTGGGGGTACCATAAGTTTAGGGGGAACCTATTCTGTTCTGGATAAAAATAGTTCCACTCACTCTATTGCTTTGCAAGGAAAACATCAATTAGACCGAACAATGTTCCCTGCAGAACGTAGATGCCGCGTTGTCTCTGGACACCTCCTTTGAATTTGCTTTGGACTGCGTCGTGTCTTCTGTTAGGAGGAAATTATCAACAACAAGAGGAAATCCTGTACTAGTATTGAATAGTCCTTATTTTAAAGGTACTTCCCTTCTTGTGGGAATTGTATGTAATCAGAACAACAGTATAAAATGTCTGAATTATTTTACAAGGTTTGACTTTCAGCCCCTCCCCCCTTTTAAGATCGACTTATTGTGCTTCAGATACAGTCAATTGTTGGACTAGAGAGCATTCTTCCCAAGCTGCGTGAACCTCTCTAAGGTGAGGTGGAGGTTAAAGTGCTGGCCGGAGGAAGCTGGAGGTCCTTAGAGACACCCGTGTATTCTAGAGCACACAATGACTAATAAAGGCTAAAATTACTCTGGAAAGAGCCATTTGAGTCACAAACACTTGCTCCTTTCTGAGCAGAACTGACCTGTTTTCAAGGTGGGGGAACTGGGTAAGCCAGCCTATGATTCTCTACCCATGGGTTTGGCTTAGCCAAAGGATAGGAGGGATTGGGACAACTGGGTGTTGAAGACCAGGGGTGTGAAGAAAATGTCCAAATTATTTTTCTGCTTCTGAGAGTAGCTAATTATTGCCTGTAGACCATGAGCTACATAGAAGCAGAAGCAGCCCAGGAGAACAGTCTTGCCTCTCCTCTGGTTAATGAGTGTGATAGGCAGTGGATGAGGATGCTTGATGCTATGCTCTCGGTGCTTACCTGTTAACGCAATATTTCTTAGACTTCCTTGCTGAGATACTCCCAGCAAGGGGAGGATAAATTGGTGCACTTGGAGGCCCAGGGGGTCTTAGCTCAAAACAGCCAGGTGAAGCACAAAAGTTCTTTGAGTGCTTGTATCTTAAAAATTTGTGAAGCTCTGGCATTCCACTCCAGTGTGTATCAATTGGTTTCAACACAAGTTCAGTCAACCTTTATGCCATGATGGAAATGTTTTTCGGTCACGCTGTCTGATATGTTAGCCAGTAGCCACATGTAACTATTGAGCACTTGCAATGTGGCCAGAGTGACTAAGGAACTAAATTTTGGAATTAGATTTAATTTTAACTCATTTAAATTTGAGTAGTCGTAATGGCTCAACTATAGGTCTGTCCCTAGGTAGATCTAAAACTCCACCAGACAGCTTTGATGCTGACTATCCACCATGTCCCTTGAGCTCCCGACAGAGTTGGTTCAGCACAGCTCTTTCCTCCCTGTTCCATTCCAGGCAGCAAGAAGCACTTGGAAGGACAGCATGGGTGATCCTTCCCAGTTCAGGGAAGGATCCCCGAAGCCCCTGGGGCCCTGTTTTCTCAGGGTGGCAGTGCATCGTGTTTCCACCAGCGAGCACTGAAGAATAATTCCTGCTGCCATTGTCCTCCGCAGAGAGTATCCTGCAGGACTCACTGTGCTTTCAGCACTTGCCAGCATTTTCCTGGCATCCACCCTCCTTTCAGCAGTTGTGTTGACGGCTCTCTTCATATCTCTTCACTAACGGAACTCCACCGTCTCAGCCTCACAGATCTTTAGACAGGGCCATTCATACGTTCAGTAGAGCCCATTAACCATAGTTTTGCTCTTTGTTGTTTTAGTTACCCATGGTTAACAAGGGTCTGAAAATAGGTAAATGGAAATTTCTAGAAATAAACAATTCATAAGTTTTAAAGTGCTTGCTGTTCTGAGTATCGTGATGAAGTCTTGCATTGTCCACTGTGTCCAGCCTGGGATGCGAATCATCCTTTGTTCAGTGTATTCACACTGTATATGTTACCTACATGTTACTCACTTAGTAGCTGACTTAGTTACCGGATCAACTATCTTGGTATCACAGTGCTTGTATTCAAGTCATCCTTATTTTACTTAATAATGACTCTGAAGGACAATAGTGATGATGCTAGTAAATTTGATATGATTATTCTACTTATTAATCTTATTAATCTAACTTGTAAATTAAGCTTTATTGTAGGTATGTATGTATAAGAAAAAAGAACAGTATGCATAGAGTTTGGTACTATCCATGGTTTCATTTACCCACGGGGGTCTTGGAACATAGCCCTTGTGGATCAGGGTGGAGGAGCTGCTGTAGTCTTGAGCTGCCTGAAGGTTTTTCTGTCTTTCTACCAGCCCCATAGAAAGTTTTGTTTCTTTCACTTCCAGTCCAGAGGCATTTCATGTCCTTCACTTTCTGAACGAATTCTGGTGACTGTTTAGTGCACTCTCGTATATTTAAAAGCATTGGGGAATAAGCCCTTCTGATTAACAGATAATTTTAGATTCCTGAAACTAGCTATACTGGCCAAATGTAGGTCAGCCAATTTCCAAGGAAAAAGCCCAACAAAAGCAGTCTTAGTAATGACGCTATTCTAAATGTAATGCAATCTTCCTTTGGTGGCTTAGGAGGTATTTGGGTCCTGGAATGCCTTAGAGTCATCATTACGAATAGCAATTACCCCTTGGTTGTATAGCATGGAGTAATTATGTTTATCTTAGTTTTCCAAGATAAATAGACATTTGCTGCAAATAAAGCAATTTATAGCTTTATTTCTAATAATGAACCTATTTTAATTTGGGGGCTCTACTTGAGTTAAATTTATTGTTATTAACATTAATATTGCTCATATGGAATGTCTTAAAATTTGCTTATATATACTAAGGATTAAACTAAAAATCTGAAAGCAACCCCTTTAAAAATGTAAGGTGGTGTGGCACAAGCAGTAGAGCACCTGCCTATCAAGGACCACAAAGCCCTGAGTTCAAAAAAAGAAGGTATTTTTGATATAACAGTGCAATACAGAAAGTTGAGTACAAATCAGATTTTGAAGAGTGAGTCTCATGTAAGAAAATGTATGACTATGAAAATAATGTGTTCATTATAATAAATATGGAGAACACAGGAGAATTTTGTTAAAAGATCTAGAATCTCAACATTAGTAACAGCTGTGTTATTTTCCTCACAGTCCTTTATGTATACATGTATAAGTAAACAGATTTTCACATAGTCACAAAACAGAATTATATGACAGATAACTGCATATGATGATGCTTCTTTTCCAGAAGAGATTATCATTTGAGTTGATGGTGTAAAGAAGACTCCCTTTGACCAAGGGAGGCACCATCCATCTCCATCCATCTACTAAAAGCCTGAGTAGAACAGAAGGTGGAGGAAAGATAATTTTCTTCTCTTTCTTCTTTGTAGTACTGGGGTTTGAATTGAGGGCCTTGGGCCATCTAGACAGGTTATTTACCACTTGAGTCATGCCTCTAGCTCAGTTTTCTCTCTTCTTGTTGGCACTGGGGTTTGAACTCAGGGCCTCATGCTTGCAAGGCAGACACTCTTACAGCTTGAGCCACTCCTCCAGCCCCAGTTCTCTCTCGTCTTACGCTGAAACATTCATCTTCTTCCCTTGGACATCAAACCTATTTGGTCTTGAGCCTTTGGATTCCATGAATTACACTCGCCACCGCTCCATTCTCGGGTCTCAACTTCAGATTGTTTCTTAGGACTTTAGAGTAACAGAATTGCACCATCCACTGTCCTGATTCTGTAGCTTTCAGATGGCAGATAAGACTTCTCAGCCTCCATGATATGTGGGCTGATTCCCATAATATATCACCTCTTAGCTATCTCTCTATATATCCTATTGGTTCTACTTCTCTGGGGATCCCAGACTAATTCAGTGCTTAATAAATGGGGTATTATTGACAGTTAAAGGGTCTTTTCCACCATTCTTTTGTACAAAATTAGTATCTTGTGTCATTTTCATTTGTATTTTAAAACACTTTAAAATTAATAGTCATTTATTATTATTGCAAAAACACTCCTGGAAAAATGGGAAGATATAAATTAACAAATGAGGAAGTAAAATGCATAAACGCAATAATCACAACTTTGTGATGTAGGTCCTTGTGCTATTTTATTGACAGCTTTCTTAATTTATTCCTTGGTGATGTTCCATTCTTTTCATATTGTTACTTTTCCTGTGCCAGTATCAGTGATTAATTTTTCCTAGACAAACACCCACTTTGTAGAGACTAGAAAATTAACTTGTACACAAGTGTACACAGTATTCTCTTAAAAATAGTGTCTTACAAAGGTGATTCTGTTTCTTCATAATTTGTGTTACTGACCTGGTGTGAGAGAGTGGGAGGGATGAAGTCTTCCCACCCTCTTCCAGGTGAGCAGTTTTCCTCTGTTTCAAGCATCCTTGCTTTTTGTACCAATGATCATTTTTCTATACCCAGTGCCATTGGTCATCAAGTCGATGAAAATGACTCCCAATTCTGGCAGTCACTCAAGTGTGATCCCAGTCTTCACTATGCTGTGCTTTCCTGTCATCCTACCCTCTACCACTGTGACTCATCTCCCACTACTCTCCTGGGATGTTGGGAGAGCCTATCTCTGTAAGCCAGATTCTGTGTTGCACCAATTCACAGAAAATATCTTAAAAAGATCTATTAAAAAGGGAAAAATTGCTCCATTTTTTCTAATTAATCCAGTTTAAATGAATTTTTACTATAACTGGTACATTGGGGGATCAAAAACATGAATGTTTTCAAGTATTTTACAGTTTACTAGAAAAAGAAGAGACATGTAGACATGATTATGATTCAATGAAAAATGTAAGAGAAATGTTAGGGAAATTGATAAGGAGTGTTTATTTTCAACTAGAGAGATTAAAAAGTTTTCACGAGGAAGCAGCCTTTATGCTAACTTTGAAAGATGGGTTAGATATGAGAAATCTGTGCATGGTGCAGGAGGGGCATGCTGGGTAGAACCAATAGCAGAAACTAAGTCCAGAACTATGTAGTTCCTGTGCCTCTTACACATGTGACGGTCACACAAGGGGTGTAGGAAATGTTGGTGACTCTTCTTGAGAGATGTTGACTGTCTCCTTTGGGAGATGTTTGCTGGTTCCCTTGGGGAGGTGTTGGGTGGTTCCTATGGGACATGTTTAATGATTCCTCTGGGGTGATGTTTGGTGACTCCTTTGTGAGGCATTTGGTGGTTCCTTTGGGGAGGTACTTGGTGGTCCATGTGGTAGTCCTTGGTGGTCCTTGGTGGTCCTTGGGGGGGGTATCAGAAAATTGCTGATCATAGAGGGCCTAGATGCTAGACTAGGAGGCTGGCCCCAGGAAAGGTTTTGAAGGAAATGAGTAGAACTTTGTTCTAGAAAGATTAACCTTGAAAAAGGTCACACGTTTGTGCAGGGTTGAGTCAGCCTGGGGCGAGTCTCTGTTGTGGCCTGGCATGCAGTGACCCAGTGAAGCTTGCTGGTGGTTTGCCTATTGAACATGTGAGAGTGAACTTTTTTGACACTAACTCTTTTATTTGAAATTGTGTCTCACATGATGGGAAATTACAAATAAAAAGTTTTTCAGCTTTAAAAAGATAACCAGTCCTTCAAGACACTATATTCATCTATGGTATTTGCTCATATTCATTGCTTCTTTCTCAAAGCAAAGTGAGACAGAGGAAGAGGGAACACAGCATTAAAAATAGCATTTAAAAAATAGCAAATAGATGCTATAAATAGAATGTCATTTCCAGTGTCATTTTTGTACAAATATCTTATACTAACTTTAAAAAGCATTGTTTATCTGGCTGGTAGGCTGAGATTAGGACCGCAATTCAAGGCTAGCCTGGGCAAATAGTTCGGGAGACCCCATCTCCAAATAATTAGAGAAAAACAGACTGAAGGTGTGACTCAAGAGGTAGTGAGCCTGCTTTGCAAGTGCAAAGCCCTGAGTTCAAATCCCAGTCCCACACAAAAGCATTCTTTAATGTACACCCCCCAAGCCCCTAAAACTGTCATTGAACTTTTAAAACAGCCAATTAGAGAATGCTAGTGGTACAATGGTGCTGGGACAGGTGTTTTTTTATTTTAATTTTTATTATTTACAAGTGTTTAGTCTTTGTGTGTGTGTGTGTGTGTGTGTGTGTGTGTGTGTGTGTGAAAGAGAGAGAGAGAGAGAGAGAGGAGAAATATGATAATGGAAGTAGTTGCTATCTACCACAAGGTATGGTTTGAAGGGTGGCAAAATAAATAACTACCATATTTTATCAAACCTAAGATGTCATTGATTTTTCTTTTTTTTGCAGTACTGGGGTTTGAACTCAGGGCCTACACTTTGAGCTACTTCACCAGTCCTTTTGTGTGATGGGCTTTTTCAAGATAGAGGCTTGCAAACTATTTGCTGGGGCTGGCTTTGAACTGTGATCCTCTTGATCTCTGCCTTCTGAGTAGATAGGATTATAGGCATGAGCCACTGGTGCCTGGGTGATGTCATTGATTTTTAAGGCACATTATTATTTCATGCATCACTTGGAATGAAAAAATAATGCCTTCAATCAATTTATGACACAGCGGTACACCAACTTAAAAATACCTTCCTTGTTCTCAGAGATGTTAAAAATGTGAAAAGAACCCTAATATGATGTTTCTCCCAAGTGATTTGTCAACAAGTTTTAGATTCTTACACTAAATCATTTCTTTTTTTCTCTATTTTATTTGATTTCTAATTAGCATATATTAGCAGTATGAGGGGGTTTCATTATGATAATTCCATAGATGCATACAATGTACTGTGAACAAATTCACCCCTTCTGTTATATTTCCATATACCCCTTCCCCCTCCCTTCTTTTTCAAATAGTATTTGATGAGTTTTGCCCCTAAGTAGACTTTCCTTTCACCTCCCACTCCTGTTGATTGCTCCCTCCAGTCCCCTTTGTACCTTCAAGTCCTATTATTATTATCATTGTTGTCATTTTATGTCTAGATTCCACAAGAAAGTGACAGCAGGCAATATTTGGCCTTTTGGGCTTGATGATGATCTCCAGTTCCATCCATTTCTCTGCAACTGATATAATTTCATTTTTCTTTACAGCTAAGTAATAGCCCACGATGTATATACATTATATATAATATAACATTTCATTTATCCACTCCTCAGTTGATGGGCAGCTCAGCTGACTCCAGTTTGCTATTGTGAACACAGCTACAGTAACTATAGGTATGCAGGTAATGCTCTAGTATTTTGATTTAAATTCCTTCAGATTTGTGCCCAAGAGTGGTATGGAAAGGTAAGGTCATAATTTTAGTTTTTTGAGGAACCTGCATACTTTTTTCCATAGTGGTTGCACCAGTTTACATTCCTACCAGCAGTGTATGAGGGTTTCTTTTCCCTGCATCTTCATCAGCATTTGCTCTTATTTGTGTTACTGATGATAGCCATTCTGACTGGAGCAGATGGAATCTTACTGAAGTATTGGTTTGTGTTTCCTGTATGGCTAAGGTTGTTGAACATTTCTTCATGCATTTATTGGCCATTTGTGTTTCTTCTGAGAATTGTTCAATTCATTCGCCCATTTATCAACTGAATTATTTGTTCTTTTGATGCTTAATTTTTTGAGCTATTTATGTATTGTGGTTATTAATCCTTTATCTATTGAATAGCTGGTGAAGATTTTCTTCTATTCTGTGGCTGTCTGTTGATTTTGGTAATTGTTTTCCTTGATGTGCAGATTTTTAATTTGATGCAGTCCCATTTGGCAATTCTTGTTCTTATTTTCTGAGCAATTGAATTCAGAAAGTAATTGTCTATACCTGTATCTTCCAGTATTTTCCTGAAGGTAGTTTTAGATCTTTCATTAAGATTTTGACCCACTTGGAGTTGATTTTTGTACAGGATGAGAGATGGGGATCTAGTTTTAGTCTTCTGCAAGTAGATAACCAGTTTTCCCAGCATCTTTTGTTGGATAGGCTGTCTTTTCTCCCTCCAGTGTATGTTTTTGAATCATTTGTCAAAAAAGCAGATAGCTATACTGTGTGGGAACAGAATCTTCTATTCTGTTCCATTGATCTTTGTGTCTGTTTTTGTGGCAGTACCATGATGTTTTTATTACTATGACTCTGTAATACTATTTGAAGTCTGGTATTGTGATGTCTCCAGTGTTAGTTTTTTAATTCTATAAGAAACATTGTTAACTGGGTGCCTGTGGCTCACCCCTGTAATCCTAGCTATTTGGGAGGCAGATATCAGAAGGATCATGGTTCTAAGCCAGCCCAGGCAAATAGTTCACGAGACCCTATCTCAAAAAAAACCTGTTACAATAAAAGGCTGGTGGAGTGGCTCATTAAGGTGTAGGCCTTGAGTTCAAACCCCAACACTGCAAAAAAAAAAAAAAAAAAACCTTGACCATTTACCATTTATTCCTCCATTACCCTCAATTTTAAATAGAGACCTGGGTTTTAAGATTAACATTAATCATGCTCTAACTTGTGCCAGACACTGCTCCAAGTGCTTTAAAAGCGATTGTCTTCAAGGAGAAAAATGATGTTCAGAAAGACCAATATGGCATGTTCTCACTCATATGTGGAATCTAGACCTAAAACGAAAAATTATCAGTATGATATGATTGTTAAAGGGGGACTCTTTAGGGGGATAAGCAACAGGAGATGGTGACGGGGGTGCTGGTAGTAGAGTAGCAGCGAATATGATTGAAGTTACATTATATGTATGTATGAAAATAGCATAATGAAACCCACTGAAATCTTTTAAAAAGAGGGGGAGGAGCTAAGAAAGAATACTATAGACAGGGTGAAATTTGATCAAAGTACATTATATGCATGTTGTAAATATCAAAATGAACTCATTAGTACAATTAAATTATGCTAATAAAATAAAAAACCTTTTGTCTTCATGACCACCCTACAAGGTTGGTGTAGTTATCTCCTTTAATGATGTAGTTAGGAAGGCACAGGGAGATAAGTAAAACTGGCTGAGTTCAAATGGAGGACAAAAGAAGGTGCAGGGTGATGACATAGGCAATGTCCAGCTCCGGACAAGGGATCATCGAGGGCACAGAAAAAACATGAGTATGAGACAGTTAGCAGTGCAAGCACAAGGTGTAAAAGCCACTGACACTTGTTCTCAGTGTCCTCAGCAGGTGGGAATTGGGGGTTTGCTATAGGGAGACTGGAGAGGTCATGCCCCAGCTAGCAGGTACCTTGCCTCAGCTCTAGCTGGTGGCTGTCATTTGGGAAAGAAGGCCAGCACCAATAAATTTTTCAAATTTTAAAAGAAGCTGGAAATCTAGACTTTATTGTGAAATTTCCTTATTACTAAATGATGGCTACAATGAATTTAAACATAATGTTGTATGAGGGACTATTCATAGAGAAATAAGTGTTGTCACTGCTTTTCTACACCTTCCTCCAGTACACTGTCAATTCTCCTTTTTCTTGACTTGACTTTTTCTGTCTTTTGTAGAATTTCAGTTATACAAAGCAACAAGACTCATAACATTATGCTAGTTATAAGAAACACTTGATTTCTTTGAACAACATAAAATAAATATTAGGGCTTGTTTTACATTCACATGCTGCATAATTGTGATTTTTAGAAAGGCATCATTATTATAATACCAAGTGTGAAAGACTGATGTGATTCAGAAACTTCCCTTAAATTTTTTATCATCAATTAGAAAAGCTAGACTACTTAAGAATAGTCTCCAGCACTTTTCCAGTTTGGGACTCTGGTGATACCCTATTTTTCATTCAGGTGACCCCTTACCCCCCTTCTCTTCTCTGGCCTCCCTTTCCTTCTGGTCCAGACTGAGTATCTATTCTCAGTCCTTCTCTCTATAGCAGGGAAGCAACACACTCTTTTTCCTTTTCTATCTTGTGGATTCTATTGACCAACCAATGCACTTCAAACTTTGTATGTTTGCTCTGTAAGAAGTCAAAGTCTCCAGGCTGTGGGAGCTTTTTGCTTGTACATGCAGCTTTTCCTGCATAAACAAACAAATAACCCCTAAGCCCAAATCCCAAACCCCAACCATATGTGCAGCCAAATAAGACAAAATTTTGGACTGAATTTGGCCTTCAGGACATCATTGGTTACTCCTGGCCTGGGAGGCCAGTTCAGAAGCTACTAAAGTAATCCAGGCAAAACATAAAGAGGCCTAAGTGTGTGTGTCCCAGGTGTGAGAAATGAAAAGAGCTGCGCTGGGTTTGAGACTTCCCTCTTATGCTAAGAGGAAGGCCGAGGCACAATGGTGCTGTTCCTCATGAGATCAGAGTCTTCTGATCAATGAAAAAACCCTTTCCTCTGTCAGATGTCATATTTACTCAAGTGCACACAGACTGGGCCAGGCCAACTATATGATGGAGAGAGAAATAGTTAGGACTGGGAGCGTCTGCATTTAGCACCATGCTCAGAAGCCCCAGGGAAAGGGAGTTTGTTATCAGTGATTGAACCTGAAGGATTTGAATTCATAATAGAGGTGATTGAATGACAGCACTCATCAGAGGCTAGTGCCATTGAAAGATTTTTGTTTCTTTTCCAAGGAAGGAGTACTTCACAACACCCAGGGCCACGTGGCTGTGGATTGAATGCTTGTTCTTCCCCCATGTTTATATGTCAAAACCCTAATCTCTAACCTGATGGTATTTGGAAAGTTATTTGGCCTTTGGGAGGTAATTAGGTCTTGAGGGTGGAGCTCCCATGTAAGGCTAGTCTATTATCTTGGAAGCTAGCTAAGTATGGGAGGGCAGTTCTTCCTGTACCCCTCAGATGTCAAAATATAAATACAGAAAATAAAAAGTATGATGAGTATAGAGTTCCACAGTTTCTTTGCACTTCTAATGGAAGTGTAAATTGATAAAAGGGCTAATTTCTCAAAGAGGTTCAAGCCTATGCTTTTCTCATAGTCTTGTTTCATTTAGATTAGATAATGAGAATAGATCGGTTCTTGTGCAATTTGTAGTCAGCTTCATTTCCTGGTTCTCACACACCAGCCTGACATTGTTGTGTTTGGATTCACAACATGGCCAAGGGATGTTTATATCCCCACCCAGACAGCTGCACTCATTGAAACAGAAGGAATGATGATGATGTTTATTTCCGGAATGGTAAAACACTGAAACCCTTGGTCTCTAAAAATAGGTCACTGTTTTACTTAGGGGTGAACTGGAATTGTTTACCTAAACTGAGAACTGTCTGACAATGGTTCCCTGAAGTTAGTTTAAGTTGACAAACTGTCTTATATTGTTGCAAAATTATCAAAAAATAGTAGATCTTTGAAATTCTGCAGAGGAATAAACAGAAAATGTGGAGTCACAATTGTAAGATTACTTTCATGTATTTACTCTAAATGGCCAATTCTGGGAAATCATGGATATAGCTGGTCTTTTTCTAGTGAATTCGCTTAATCAGAATTGCTTGGGTGATCTTCTTAAGTTTCCAAGGCTGCCTTAACCCCAAACTGTACTGGCCCGTTTAGGAATAAGACAAAAGGCACAGAGGATCACCACTTCCAGCAAAAGGCCTCTTCTGGTGTTCCTAGGGAAGTAAGATAATCCTCCTGGATTTAAAATTATGACACAACTTTCCACTCTGTAAATCTTGAGATAAAACTTAGTTCTCTGGACAAGCTGAGCTCTCACGGAAGAGTCTCAGGTTGGTAATTATTTGTGTAACAGAGACAACCTTTCACTCTTTGACGATCTCTAGATCCAGCATCAGTACCCAACTCCTATAGCTGTATTTCTCACATTTAACATATTGCCCTTGCTAGTCCAAGAACTTATATTAGAAATAAAATGGGAGAAAAATTGGACAGTTCTCAAGAATTTAAATACAGTCTCTCGTCCATTACATCCTAGTCCTGCTTTGACTATTGGTTGTTCTCACTTTGAGTTCTTCTTCTGTCTCACCCAGTTATGCAGTTTTCCCAGATGAGTCTTCTTAGGACTTTATCTGCTCTACGAACTTGCAACAACTTAGCATATAAGATACTGCAAGATCTGATCCTTCTCTTAGTGTCTAGCATCAGATTGTAGCACTTCAAAATCTGAGCCATCTGTTCTAAGTGTCCTCACCTTCTTTCTGGGTCCAAATGTTTCATTCCCTATCTGATATACTGAACCAATTCTCTGTCTGTGTAGACCTTCAGGGCCATCCTAAGAGTATCTCTTGTCCTTCTTGCTTTCCTGCCCATGAACCACACAATCTAGTGGTTACTTATTGCTATGTATTATTTCTGAAGCATGAAGGGTGTTCTTCCCACCTCCCAGTAAAAGCTGGTTTCATTTGTGTTGGTCTACCTCAGAAACATACACCAGATCATATTTGACCAAGAGCTGTGGCAGGGTGGTTGGTAGCCAGGAAAGCCCTGTAGGATCTCTCTCAAGCTGCTTACAAAGCATTGCCTGCAGGGATTTTCCATGGCTCAAAGCCAAACACTCAGTCTCAAATACTTAGAAGCCTAATCCTTGCCCCATCCCTGTTTCTTTTTCACTCAGAAAACATTGATGGTTTACCATAAGCACTGACTTTTTGAGCGGATCCAGTCTCTCAAAAGCAGATTTACTGATCTGAAAGTTGAGGTTGGCTTCAATCAATGTATGATTATATGTATACATGGAAATATCACATTGAATCACATTTATATGTATAATTAATACATGCTGATAAAAATTTTTAAAAAGTAGAGTTAACAGTAACCAAGGTCATCAGTAAATTAAGTAACCAAGTTCATTTCTGACAGGCAGAACTGCTGAGGGGATGAGAGCCGAGCTCTTGATCTGGATGGTGCACTGTTCCTCCATGGGCCCACAGGGGACAATCATGGTCAGAGGTCGCTTTGGTGCCTAAGTGAATGGCATGTCGCCTACCCTTAGACTGCAAACAGCTGATACACCTTTCACCCATGGGTTTGGCACGCCACTGTGACTGCAGGAACCTGGTGCTCCTTTCCCTTTGATGTCAGGATGGATGTTACATCTTGTGGCTGGTTGACCAATTCTGCTACGTACCCAACCTATACTGTAAATGGCTGACATATTGAGGGAGGTATTCTGACTCCTTATGGTAATTTGGCCTATTGTCTAGATACTGATTTCACATTTTGACATTTTGTCTCTCCAAGTTCTTTCTTTCTTTTTTTTTTTTGCGGTTCTGGGGCTTGAGCTTAGGGCTTTCACATTGAGCCACTCTACCATCTCTATTTTTTTTTTTTTTTTTTTTTTTGTGGAGGGTTTTTAGAGATAGGGTCTCATTAACTATTTGCCTGGGCTGGCTTTCAACTTTGATCCTCCTGATCTCTGCCTCCTGAGTAGCTAGGATTACAGGTATGAGCCACTGGCACCTGTCTTCCAAATTCTTTCTTTTTAAGGCCCCACATGAGTCTTTATCTCAGCACTATTTATAATAACCAAGTTCTGAAATCAACCTAGGTGATCATCAACAGATGAATGAGCAAAGAAAATGAGGTCTATATGATGAAGACTAGGCAGTGAGTTAGGAAACTTGATGGCTGAGAACCAGGTTTTGGATGCCGATAAGGAATCACATCCTAGCCAGCTAATATAACAAAATGGCTTATTACATACAGAAGAGTCTTGCTGACTTGCAGGTCCCGGAACTCTTTTACCAACTCTTGGCACCAAATAAGTGTACAACATATATACACAGTGGAGTATTATTTAACCAAAAGGGGCGGGGGAGGTGGTGGTGGAACTGGAGATCAAGATCGTAATGTTAAGTGAAATAAGCCAGACTCAGAATGCAGAATCTAGATTTTTTTTAAAAAAAGGCATGAACGTAGAAGGGGGACTATTTGGGAAGAAAAGGGACCAGTGGACGCGGGATAGAGGGGGACAAGAGAATATGATCAAAGTATATTAAATAATGAAACCCATTTTTTTATAGCTATTAATAATATACACTAATAAAAATGTTGAAAAAAATTCTATGGGTGTTTCCTAAAGCATCGTACTGGTGACAACAGTGTACTCTGCTGCTGTGGTGTCCTGCCGCCTGGAAGAACATAGGCTAGTCAATGAATAAATACTAGCCACTGAATGGACCTGATTAAAGAAAGGCCGGATTTACACTCTGAAGATAGCTATGTTTCCTCTGAAAATTAAGAAGTGGTGAATGTTCTTTAGGTTGCAGTCAGTCCTAAACAATTAGAGCAGGAAAATGGGCTGCGATAGTGGTCACTCCTTGGCTGTTTTACTCTTGCTGGAAGTCTCCTCTTTGCGCACTAAGCCAAATGTGCAAGAACACGGGTCAAGGATGAAAGAGCCCCAGACTCCGCCTCTTGGATTACTGCCTCCAACCCCAGTCTCAGGGGAAGGCAGGCGGAGAGTCTGCAGTACAAGAAACACGTGCTTTCAGTAACTGACGCGTAAGTGGTTAGGCATTTCTTCAAGAGTGAGGAAGGCAGATTTGTGGGATCAGCCTCAGCCCCAGGGCTGTGAGGACAGTTCCACTCTAATCCCTTTGGTCAGAGATCACGGTTGCATGGTCTCTGCAGGAGAGGTAGCACTCTGCTCTTTCCTTGTTGTTTCAAACAGGACATGACCTGCAATCATTTAAAAGCTGTTTTTATTTCTTCCTCCTTGAGACAGCTCATCCTGCCTCTAGCTGGTTGCCTGTGAGGGCAGAGAAAGGAAGGAAAATAAGGAAAGCGGGAAGGAAGTTCCTTCCTTACATTGAGTGACCCTGTCTCCTTCCCCAGGACATGCAAGGATTCATTTCCCTCCCCCCTCCCTTCCCATTTCCCCTGACTCAGCCCCTCCAGCTCATCACAGCTGGCCACACGGATCTGCCACCTGTAGTCTGGGCTCTGCCTCCTTTCCAGGCCAATCTCCACTGGAGGCAGGAAGCAATTAAGCACACCCAGCAGTCCCTCCTCACATTCAGACATCTTGTTCTGCCTGTCACCCAAGGCTGCTTGTCCCTCTGCTGATGGACAAGCCTCTGCATTGTGCTGGGGGTGTCCCCCTGCTTCCTATGTGCTGGGACAGGACACCTCTGGCTGACTTCTCCAGCCACAGCCTGCCCCTCATGGTGTGTCCTGGTTTCCAAAATTGCCACTTTGCAAGGGGATGACCTCAGAGAATGTTGAATCCTGGGAACATCTTGATTCTTCAGGGTTGGGGTGGCCTGCAGTGCATGTTTTGAGAAGTTTGAGCTCACCTCCCCCAAATATCCATGATATATCCATATCATTTTTTTGGATATAGATAATTGATATGTCCTCAATCCTATGTAGAGTGCTACACAAATATAGCTTCCTAGTCCTCGTCAAATCAAATTGCTGCCTTCTTATATTGAAATTCTGGAGCTGCCCCTGACCTCAGCCTTCTGACCAGGATTTGCTTTATTGTGTCCTTGCCGATGTCCTGACTGTTTCCCTGATGCTGAGGGCCTGGTTGTCAGGCCTTTGACTATAAGAGATCTGCCCACTGTTGTCACCACTGCTGTTAGTGTGACTCAATGGTTTGCATGAACTGTCTCTGTGGTGCCCTACATTTTGAGACTCAGTAACAGCTGTCTGTACCTCTGGACCAACCAGCATGGGGGATGGGAGTCAAGGGATGGTCAAGAATTTGGCACCATTCAAGTTGACAACCTTTAAATCCTGTTCAACATTTATTTAGTGGTCCAGAGACAGAAGGGAGAAGAACTTTTTCTAATTTTTACTTCAGAACTTTGTCTTGTAGAAAGGGGACCAGTTTGCATTTTGACCATTCTGTCATGAATCTTATGCTACAGAGTTTAAACAGAGTTAAACTGAGCCATAATTTTAGACTCCTTGTGGATTGCTTGTAGGTTGAAGCCTTCTCCAAGTAATTTTGGCACCTGGGCATATCTTTCCCATTACTGAGCTCTCTGCACTGTCCTGCCAGCCTCTGTTCGTGACTCTAGCTTGCTCACTTTTCCTCTGTAAAACATCTTGCCATCCCACTGGACATGAGATACAAATGTCACAGAAGAATTGCAGCTGCTAATGTGGAATCATTTAGAGACCTCTGTACTCTGGAGACCAGGGGACTTTTAGGGCTTTCTCCAGTCCAGATGAAAATGACCTTTCAAATAAGCCTTCCATCTTATTCCTCAGGACATTTCTTACTCTCATAAATTCTGCTACAAAGATAATTTTAGGAAAAAAGCATTTTTTGTTTCATTTCAAGAAAATTGATTTTGACATTTCCATCCTTACTAGAAGATTTGTTTAGAAGACTCGCTGTGAAGATGAGTGACTCTGTGATGTGGGGTTTACTTGAAAAAAATATGACATGGCCAAAATCCTTAGAAGGAGGATCTAGCTTGTCTTCTAGGTTTTAAAAAGGGCACGGGTGTGACTGGTTTCAACAGGCCCAGCAGGGTCACAAGAAGTGGTGAACTGAATTTGGAATCTTTCGCATTGAGTGGAAGGGTAAAAGCCTGATCTGCCAACATGCCCTGTGTACTCAGGACCCTCTCCTGAGTACTGAGTACCTGAGCTGAAGAACAGAGGCCCTGGGATCAGACTGCTGGCATTTGTGACTTGGGTCCATCAGGAAGATGTCCCTTGTTCTGTGCCTCCCAGAGCAGTCTGTCCAACCTCAGCTAGAGCAGGTATTGTATTATATTAGACAGTCACCCTTTTCTTTTTCAATAGACTGTGTGTTTTTTGTGATCAGTGACTATTTCTTATAAAACTGTCTATACCGTATCAGGCACTTCTAAGTATTTGTTACTTTACCCTGGTCTACATACATTAACAAGTTAAATTATTTAAACTTACAGCAGCATTATTGAAAAGATATAATTGGTCCCGTTTTATAAAGAGCCTCAAGTTAAAATTGTTTATCCCAAGTCATGCAGTTGGTATGTGGGAGAGCCACCTTAACAACTCACAATAAGACCACAGAAAATGATCCCCAAATCTACTTGATTCTGAAACTCAAGGTCTTAAGACTGATGCTGTTTTCCCTGTCTAATCCCAAGTGTTACTTAGCAGGCATTCAAATCTCGTTTTTTTACTTGATATCAAATAATGATATCAAATTGTTGTGTTTCTTTATCAAAAGGTTGGCTAACTGGGTTTCACCCATATTTTTCATCTCTTTGGTATTAAAAATGTATTCCTTTTATGCTGCTGTCTCCTGAGCCCCAGAGATTCTCCCACCCCCAGTCAAATGTATCTCTTTCCTGAGAAGTACTAAGTTACCAAGTAAAGGACATCTATATGTTTTTTAAACTTCTTTGCTTTTAAAAGACTTTTTTTGGAGCATTTCAAATCAGTTTTGGATAAAAATAATGCAGTTTTCTGAGAAACATGGCCATTTTGGCCTCTGTGGGAAAGTGTGACTTGGCCTCTCGTCAATGTCTTTTATTGGCCCTGAGGGGTGCTAACTTGGGAGGCACTATGGACTGTTGCTCTATTGTAGGTAAAAACAGGCACTAGAGGGAATTAAACATGACTTTATTACTTCCACATCATCATGGACAGCTGGATGTGACCTCACTGATGGGGTCTGGCTATGCTGAGTTTTAGGGAACATCTTTTTTAATGAGAACATTTTTTTTAACGAATTCAAAAGACTTCAAATACTTTGGCTTTGTGTCTGACACAGCCCAGAGAGAGGTGTGGAAAGACCATCATGGCTCTGCAACTGGCGGGTTTCAGAGTAGAATGAGACAGGAGCCTGCTGACCGGGATTCCAGTAGATCTGGAGCTGAAAGAGGTGGACAAGTCGTGGCAGGCTGGGTGTGCATGAGTCTTCAGTCCTCTAGGGGGATCTGTTTGGGAAATCTGCCACCTAGTTAGTGAGTCCAGCACTTGTCACTGTTTGGTCCATTAGAATTATGTTAATCTGGTCCCATGGACTCACCTACTTTCTACAACAGAGAAAGCTCACAGTCTCCAAAGTATGGGAAACTGGGGAGAGGAATGCAGAGTCAGGAAGTTCAGTTTATCTCTGAAGAAAATAGAAAAAGGAAGGTCAATGTAGAAAACACCTGCACAAATCTGTGAAGAAATGTATTACTTTTAGTCAAAGGACTATTAAATTAAAACAATAGCATAGTGCACACGTGCACAAGTGCAATCTAACCCAAACGCTATATGTGGAAGCCTGAAATCTCTGCCAAAGTTCCAGCCATGTGTAAATTATTTTATTTTATTTTATTACAGTAATTGGTTCAAAACTCAAGGGTTACTAAAGGAATATATCCTCTTTTTGCTTGAGTTTTATTTGCAGTTCTGCTGGTATTTGTGGGTTGGTGGCTTGCTGGCTGGCCCTAAGAATTGGGTTTATTTTTTATTCAATGTATACTGTGTGTGTTTAACTGATTGCTTGTCAGGTATTCTACTGGAGGCTTGACTTGAATAGTTTACAACTCTGTGAGTTAGGCGTCATCATTCCTGACTTGTAGTAGAGGAAATTGAGACTGAGAAGGCTCAGTGACTTGTGTTCAAGGCCAAACTGGTCAGAGCTGATTCACATGGAGGGTTTTCTGACTGCAAGGTCCTCCATGGCATTGATATGTTTCCCTGATTGGATTTCCTCTTTTGTATCGACTGCTAGGCTGCCAAAGTCAAATGAGAAGAAAATACCCGTGTAAAGGAATAATTATGTACACCCAATAGCTGCTAAGGTTTTCCAGAAAGTTATAAAATCTAGCATGCGTCTCATTTTTTTCTACTGTCTTTACCTCCCCCTTCTTTCCTCCCTTTTTATAGTTGTAAAAGCCTAAAATCACTGTCAAACTTTTAGCTATATGTAAATTGTTTTCTTTTTTAATTGATTGACCCAAGCCTAAATATTGCTAAAAAAAATGTTTTGGGCTTTTTCCATTCTTTAATCTGATGTCATTGACGCTCACCAGGCTTTTGTTATAAGAGCTCCAACAGTTTTAAAACAGATCATTTCCTCAGGCACAGTAGCAAATGAAATGTATTGTGAGAAATTTGTGAAGAATATAATTTTATCTCATTATTGAGAGAGAAAAGAAAGACCATCTTGGTCATTGTTGTGCATTTCCTTTGAACACACACATTCTCTAAGCCTGGAAGATGGACTTAAATATTTCATGTTGAAGAGAAAGTCCTAACTCCTTTCTAGAGAATAAGAGTTATGTTCACCATTTCTGGAAGATGGAAGGTTTAGCTCACCAACAGGTTCCATCAGAATGGTGCTTCTCCATGGTTCAGCAGTGGATGTGCAGGATGAGTTTAATTAGTATGACGGGGCAGTTTTTGAATTAAAAAGTTATTATGTATTAGAAAAAGTGTAATGAATACATAAAATATGTTATTTTAGGTGCACAATTCTGTAGTGTAAACCTGAGCTTTAAGTTGATATTTGAGAAGATATTAGTTAAATAATCACTCTGATAGGGGAAATATTATTATTAAGTTGTCAGGCTAAATGACCCAAACATTGTATGCACATATGAATAAAAGAAAAAAAAAGTTGCCAAGCAAAAATTAAATAAAGTCTTGGAAACATTGAGGTCATTCTTTCATGGAGAAGTATGGGATGAAGGATGCAAGCTGACTAAGACTTAGAAATTCTGCAGACTGTGACTGATTCATTGCAAAGTCCTCTGCCTTTCTGACCTTTTTCACCTCTTGAAATTTTGCTAAATGTGATCTTCTTGCAGTAAATAAAGGTCACTTTGATTTTTGTTGTTGCTATTCTATCGATGAATGTTTGGCTTATAAGCTTCTCTATACTGTATAGCAAATTCCCTCTTCACCTCTTGGGTCCTAATTTTTCACATGAGCACCAGGTTTTTAGCATTTTGCTTGCATATCTATTAACTAAATTTTGAACATTTAAAAATAAACATATACTTTTCATCAAACTTTTGAGTAATTATCAAGGATTTAGTTACTAGTATATCATATGTAGTGACATTTAAAAATGAAATCTCATTATTTTGATGAATGCCATGGAATATAATCCAGTGGAATATTGACCCATTTAAAAAATGCAATGAACAGGTTTTTCCATACCAAAAAATTTACATCTTTCCTTTCCCTCCTAGAACTTGTATGCTTTTTCCTTCCCTTAGAATTTTATCCTAATGTCATATACTCTTGAAGGTTTTATGTTGATCACCCTTTTGTTCATAGGAGTGACATATACATATGCTTTTCAACAGCATATGTATATGTCACTCCTATGAACAAAAGGCTCTAAGTGTTAAAAAACCAAAATGTTTATTTTGGATGAATACAGATATTATTGTCATTAAAACATACAAAATTTTGATGAATCTTAAATTTTGGTAAATACACAAGAGTAAAGAATAAAAGTTGAAGAGTGTAATTACTATTGCATATTAACTGTACAAATTAATGAATTTCACTGAGACATGCAACTTTTAATGAGTTGACTTTGGGTGCATATCTGTGGCATGCTGATTAAAATGGTTGCCTAATGTGTCTTTATTTTAACTCCTTTGGTTTATACACCATGGTAGGATTGTGGATGAGCAAGAGATAAGCCTTTGTTCTGAAACACACAGAAAAATGATCATGAAAGGAAAGTTGGGAAAGGATGACATCTACTACTACCTTCTGCTGCAATTCAGTTTCAGAAGAGTGGAAGTTGTGATATGGAAATTGAATCTCTTAGAAACATCCATAGCTCATAGCCCTTAGTAGGGTCAGTGATTTGGAGACAGTGGTCTTAGAATTTTTTTCTTTTTTTTATAGAAGTGGGGTTTGAACTTAGGGCTTATACTTTGAACCACTCCACCAGCTTCTTTTTGTGATAGATTTTTTGAGATAGGGTCTCATGAACTATTTGCCCTGGCTGACTTTGAATCATGATCTTTCTGATCTCTGCCTTCTGAGTAGCTAGGGTTACAGATGTGAGTCACCAGCGCCTGGCCTGTCTTAAACTTTAGAAAAGTTATGGCCAAGGTCGGTTTCATGGTATGCAACCTGTCCAGGCACAGTGGTCCCATATTCAGAGGGACCCTGCCTTTAGTTTAAGGCTCTGCTGTCATCATCCTAATGCCTCTGAACAAGGGGCTCCTATTTTACTTCTATTGAGGCCAGCAAATTATGTAGCTGGTATTGGTCATAAGTGTTAAGTGGGGGTAAAACTTGGCAGATGAGGTAAGATGGGAGTTCTAGAACCATTTGGAGCTAGATAACACCATCTTGTGAAAGCTGATATATTAACTATTTGGAAATTTTAAGAGCCAGTTTATAAAACATTGATAGCTTGAAATCAGGATTATTTACACCACAGAAATGTTCAAATGCTACAGATCAGGGCTGAAATTTCCCTGAACTGCACACTACTGCCCTTTAGCCTCTTCAAGGAAGAGGAAAATAATGTAACTACGTAAAAGCTGACAACTAGAACAATGAGGTTAAGAAGAGTAATTACAATAGTTAAAATTAATTACAAGCACACTAAATACATTACAAAAAGTATGTCATTTAAATCTCAAAAAAACTCAAGAAGGTTTGCTATGGCCTGAATGTTTATGACTCCTTCCCCAAAAAGTCATGTATTAAAATCCTAGGTACCAAAGGTGATGGTATTAGAAGGTGGGGACTTTTGGGAGGAAATTACGTTATGAGGGCACATTCTCATGAAAGGGCTTAGTATCCTTATAAGAACAGCCTCAGAAAGTTCATTTGTCTCTTCCACCAACTGAGGATGTGGAGAGAGAAGGCACTGTCAATGAACAAGACCAAGCCTGTATCATATACTGAATCTGCAAGTGTCCTGATCTTGGATTTCTCAGTCTCAGAACTGTGAGAAATAAATTTCTCTTGTTTGTAAGCTGCCTGATGTTTTTCAGTAGCATGCTGAATGGACTAAGCTAAGGTGTTACCATTCCCATTCCACAGATGGAAAAACTGCTGGACAGAGAAGAAGATGAACTTGCCTCTGGATGCCCAGCTAGAAAGAGAGAGCAGAAATCTTGCACTCAAGTCCTGGGCCTGTTTCTGATGCTCCTTCTTGAAATCAGTTTCCCATTTCTCCATCTCTGACCCTAGTGAGGTTACTTCTACTCTCATCTTTTGCATCAGAAAATCTCATGAGCCTCCTGGCCTTTAGTTTACACCACAAAATCTTCAAGTTTATTAAATATCTCCTGACTTTCCTTGAGGATTCTACTTCTGATCCAGAATATCTACAAGGCTTTACAAATTTCAGCTGTAGCATTTTTATCCAGATTCATTTGGTACAGTCCGAATTATTAGTGACTATTTAGTGTGGCATAAAATATAAGTACTCACTTTGATTTACCCACTCACAAATAACTCAAACAATGCCAAACATCAGTCCCTATCAAATAGTCATCACATTCATCAACTTTTGTGATTTTAAAAATAATAGAAAGTGTACACATTGCAGTCAGATCTAAGTTCAAATTAATATGTTTTGGACATATTACCAATGCCTTTTATGGAGAAAACGAGTATTATGATAGTCATTACCTTGTAGGATTGTTGTGAGGATTAATTAAAATAATACTGTTATTTACGCACATCTACATTTTTTTTCCTGACTTAATGTCTACTTGTCTATTGCAGATATTGTGACGATTGCTTAAAATCACCCTCTCTTCTTGCCACCCATTCTAGAAACTGGATTACATACTCTTCATACTCTCAGCTTCCCTAGCGACTAAGGGCAGTCATGTGATCTTGTTATGATCTGTGCACCATAATGATAAATTTAGTTGGGGTTGCTTCTGGGAAGGTTTCAATGGGCCAGATGTAGCTGGCTCAGTTCACCCTGTTTCTTCTTGGTGTGATGACTGGATCTGGGGGGTCACCTTTCTCAACTTTGTGGCAATAAACATGAGGAAAAGACCAACAGACTGGCAAGATGGCAGCCTTGATACATTGTCAACCTTTCACCAAATGTAGCAGATTTTTTCCTACATGTTCAAGTTGTTGTATGTTAGATTTTCCTGCTTCTTGCAGCTGAAAGCATTCCTAACCAATGTGTTGGTTTTCTTTTGTTTAGATGGCATTTCCTCTAAGATGTCTTTCTAAGACCCCAAAGATCAGTGTAAGGTTCTCTCCTCTGAGCTCTTATAGCAGGTTGTGTCTACTTCTAACATAACACTCAACAGTTAACTTGTCTCCTTTTCTCTCTCTAGACAATAGTATGGTTTGAAGGTAAATGGATGTAATTGGGGGACATCATGTTAAGTGAAGTAAGCCAGGCTCAGAAAGACAAAGGCCACATGCTTTCTCTCATATGTGAGACAGAGACAAAATACAAATGCAAGCAATATTATGAAAAACAGGTTAAACTAAGGGGAGAGCACTATCAGGAGAGGGACTGTAAAAGAAGGAAGTAAAGACGGTGAATATGGTTGATGCATTTTTTATACAAGAATAAATATAGAATTATTAAAATGTTTGAAATCACCATAACAAGGGGATAAAGATAGAAAGGAAAAAAGTAGAGGGCAAGAGCCAATTCAGGTTATAATACATATATACATGGAAAGATCACAGTGAAACTCCTTGCATAGCTATCTTAAACAAATAAAAACACCTCTTTTCAAAAGTGGAGAACAGGAAAGTAAAACAGGTCCTGTCTGGGGGTTGGTAACAGTGTGAGGGGGAGGTTATAAAGAGAGGGTGAAGGAGGCTGAATGTAGTAGAAATATTACATATTCATGTATGAAAATTGAAAAATGAGAGTTGTTGAAACTATTCCAGGAATGAGGGAGCAGAGATAAAGGCGAATGATGGAGGGGGTGAATTCAACTATGATATATTTGATATATTGTAAGAGCTTTTGTAAATGTCACAGTGTACCCCCAGTACAGCAATAATATGATAAGAAAAAATCTTAAGAGACAATGTACATACTTGTATCTTATCAAGCACTTAAAGAGCAGATAGTTATACAAATGAATACACACTTTTACCAACATATTTCCTAGAAAAAAGATAAAGCAAAAGTAAGAGGAAGGGTTGTCTCTCCATCTCCCCTCTCTCTGGCCACACTCTCCCTCTCTCTTTATGGCTTATTTACTAAGGAACTGCCTTTTGAAAGAGAGGTACAGCTTCCACGAGCCCCTGCATGGAGCTCTATGTGCAAACACCTTTGTTTCCAGTTGCACAAATTGACCTGATGTTTCTTCATATGTTGTTTGCTCTTGTTTCAAAGTTTTTATTGAGGGTAAGTCCACAAACTCATCAGCTAAGGTTCTCTTGCTTTTAAAGAACTCAACTGTATCTCAACTCCAACCCCAAATGTAGAATTCCCATGGTTCCCTTTTTCGATTACTAGTGCACCATCTGGTAAAGTGTGTGTGCACGTATCATACTGTGTTGTATTTCATGGTTTGGGGAAGTGTGGGATTTATTTATTAAGCCCACAGTGACTATGGACTAAGAGTACTTAGGAAAATACAAAATGCCCTGGTATTTAAAGGCTTATTTTGTTTTCTTTTGTTCTGTTGTACATAACATGTGGAGGAGTCAGAAGAGAAAACAGAACAAAGCTGACAGGTCTAAGAGCATTGAGGACATGTCAAGTCACTACAGAGAACAGGGGCTGCAAACTAATGTGCCACTCTGGTGGATTGTTATTACCACCCTGCTTTGGGGATCACAGAAAAAACTCCAGACAGAATTATTTGACCCGTTTTTATAATAACCCATATTTACGTTAAATAATCTATTCTGGGATGCCTCTGTGAAAAACTCCCTGCTGCAGAATCAGGACATGCTTGAATCTCCACTGGGGGAGTACAGAGCCTTAAGTATTTCTGCAGTTTCTGGTCTGGTAAATGTGTCATGCAGTTTATTTTTCAAAAAATGACACATAAAACACTTAATTCAATTTAACAACAAAGATTGGCTTCTAGGCAGTTTCTCGTGTGTGACTTCAACAGGTTTTCTTGAGTTGACTCTGGGCGTTTGTGAGGGATATTGAGTGAATTAACAATGGCTGCGCAAGGAAAATTAAGTGTTACATTGTTATTTATGCTGCGATATCCCTTGGTGCAAATCCCAGTGGAAAACCTGCTTCTCCATGAATGATTCCCAGTAGACTATACTTCCAGATCCACGATGCTAGAGGGAGAACTAAAAGCGTGTGTGGAGAGGAATGCACACTCCGCCTTTCAGTGCTATATTGTCTCCTGAAGGGCCACACACTTCTCTTTCCAAAGCCGGAAAACTTTTGTTGCAAGCAAAGCCTTCCTTCCAGGTTGCTCAGCAACAACTGTATCTTAATATGTGAGGACCCTGCCTGCTGGCTTCAAAGAAAGTCCCGCGGAGGAAGGGATGGGGCACTTGCAATCCTCCATTGTGTGGGTTTATTCAGGTCAGATGTTTCAGCCTGGCCCTTGCTACTTGGGAGGCAGAAGGCTTGGTTTAATCCAATCAGCTCTGCACCTTCAACTTGATCAAGTGGGGACCTGTGGGTGCAGGTTAATCAATGCTGCCTTAGGAGCAAAATTGGGAAAAAGGTGTAGGTTTCAGAGCCAGCTCAATTTTAATGTTTCAAAGTTAGTTTTTAATTCCTCAGTAAAACCTGAATACTTTCTTCTTATAACTAGAAAAGTAACAGTGAATCTAAGGTCCCCTGACCTGGTCTAAGCCATTTCCAAGGGCCCCTGTTATTTCAGTGCATTGAGCCCCTTCTGAGAACCTTCTGGCAAGATGGAAGAACTGCGCGTTGTTCAAGACACACTGCTTCGTGCTATGTGAGACGGTGCTGATTGTGTTGCATGGCTGCTTGGCCACTTGCTTTTTTCAGTCATCAGTATTTGCTGGATTCAATGTATTCATGACAATCCCTCCAGCAGCTGTTTCCCTTGGTGTGTGTGCAGGATGGTCAGCTCAGCCCTTCCTCCACTGACAAGCAGTTTTCTTGTTTCTCCTTGCTCTGTCCTGGAGTTGATCTCTTCCTTCAAACCCCTGGGCTCCTGGTGTCCACACACTTGTCCCTGTGAAACCACACAGGTCTCACTGGACCCACTTTTATCACTTCCTATCACGTGAAGTTTCCCTTTTGTCTATTGTAAATGAAGTGCCACGTGTAACATATTCTGGGCTCTTCCTCCATTTCAGAACTTGGGATGGCTCTCTGCTGTGCTTGTAATAGTGACTCAAAATCTATTGATCATAAAAATGGTCTGAGGTGCTTATTAAAAATGTAGTTTCCCAGGCTTTGCCTCAAGTAAATCTGGAGTGAGAACCAGCATTTGAACACATCCTCAAGTCATTCTGTCTCAGTGATTAGAAGCACCTCCACTTGGAGAGAGAATGGTCAAATTCTGAATTTTTTAGCACTTTCCTATCTTCCCTCGCCAAACCCACCCTATCACCTGTTCACACATCAGACTCTCTCTCTAGTCCACGAACACAAGTGTACTTATGAGCTTTGCTTATTCTGCTTCCTCTGCTTGGATTTCTCTTCTATTCTCCCTTTTTTACCCCTTAACATGCCCAGAAAACTTCTACTCATTCCTCAAGGCCCAATTTAAATGTTAATTCTCCATTAACTTTCCTTCATTCTTTTTCAGCCCTTCTCTTTCTCTTAATTCTTTATTCTAATGCTAACAAAAGTGCCCTTAAGCATACGCACACAAGTACACACTTTCTATGTCCAGTTATCTGGGGTTCCCATCTATGGTTGTTAAGGCTGTGTACTGCTCAAGCCAGGGGCTATTGTTTACATTAAAATCATTCTATATTTATTTTGAAAAATTTCTGTCAGATGGCAATGAAGTGTCTGAAGAAAGGATCAGTTTTCGGAAAGTGGACATAGGAGGATCATAAGTTCGAGGCCACACTGGGTTGTAGAGCAAGACCCTGTCTCAAAAAGGGGAACAGTGTTTTTTTTTCAAATATGTACAATGCACTGCTTGAGATATCCCCAAATATGAATATATCTTGTCTATTTCCTCCTAGATTCTGAGTGCTTTTGGAGATGAATTAGGCTGGCATAGTAATCTATGATTTCACCAAACTATCAGTATAGTCATTAGCACGGTAATAAAATTGTCCTCATTTACTGAATGGTTGCTATGAGTTAGATATCTTCTAAGGACTTCCCACATTTCCACTCATTAAGGTTATTTAATTATCATATCCATCATATGAGATAACTACAACTCGCATCCCACTTTAGAGGCACAACTGAAATCACACAACTGAGATTTAACCCAAACAAGATCTAATCTTAGTCAAGATCTAATCCCAAGCTCTTGACTATTCAAATATGCTTAATTAAATGATTATGTTATAGCTAATTTATTTACTTTTTTCTAGGCAATTATTTTAGGCATCTTAACTGTGTTCACATCCTTAGGCATTGTGGGGAAAAAGATAAATTAATAACAGGCATTTGTGAAATGGTTCACATGATTACAAGGCCTGCACACTGATGATGGTAATAATCACAGTCTGCATTTATTAAGTGCCTCTTATATGCCAGATATCTCTCTAGAAGATTCTTTATATGCATTCATTATTCCACGTAGGGAGCGCAATTACATATGAAAATAGATAGTTAATAGTACCTATGAGCAATGAAAGAAATAGAGGCTTGTTTTGTGGCTGAGCAATCTGCCCCAGGTCCCATCACTTATTCAAGCGCTAGCCATGACCCACGCCTGCCTGATTCACTCCCCTGCCTCACCATTTCCCACTTTATAGAGGAGCAACTGAGGGTCAGAGTGGTCAGGAGACTTGGCCTTGTCTTAGGGTGTAAAAGTCCACATGATTTGCACCAAGTGTATTGGTTCTTAGACAGGGTTACTATGGAAGCCAAAATGCTCCAATTGCTGTTTTGTTTCTAAAAACTCCGAGTTAGTGGCAAAACTTAATAATGACAAAACCATATCATATACTTGGGGACATGGGAGTTTCAGTGTCTCACCCAAGATATTTCTAGTAAATGGCTAAGCTGGGACTTGAACCCAAAGGTTCTGACTTCAGATGCTACACTGACTGCTTACAACTCAATTTACAGACAGCAGAAGGCCCCCTTTCTGTCCAAGCCTCACTACAGGATTACCCAGAGCTGCCATCTCTGTCTATACCCAGTAACACAGGTCACTGCTCAAAATGACGGGGTCACTAGACATGGATGCACTCAGGAGGCTGAGGCAGGAGGATTGCAAGTTCGAGGCCAGCCTGTGCTACATAGAAAGACCCTGTCCCAAAATAAAACAAAAAAGGGCTGGAGGTGTAGCTCAGTGGTAGAGTGCAGCTTAGCACGTGTAAGGCCCTAGGTTTAATCCCTAGTTCAATACAAAAACAAATCAAAAAAAATTAAAAAAACCTGGCTTGCCTTTTGTATTTTCAGGTGACAAAAGGAGAGATACATATTGCTATTCACCTAACCTGAATGCCAAGTTCACAGGTGACTGAGACTCATCTGGAAAGTTGGAACCTTCTGGGGCAGTGGTGTGGATCTGAGTCAGACAAGGCAGTGCTCCTTAGAAGCCGAAGAGAAGCCTCGCACTCTCTGTGTATGGGGTTTCTGCCCAGGGCTGACACATTTTCACTTGCTCTGCAGTTGTCTTGCACTCCTGCAAAAGATAAGACAGGGCTGTTTTGACAGGTGTGACACTAGAAACCTGGCAAGGCAAGCTCTCTGGGGGAGTCCCTGGCTCATCAGACTGCCCCTCCCTTGCAACAGGCTGGTCACCAGGGCTTCTGGGATAAGTTAAGAGAACCAGGTGTACAGCATCAGAGATCAAGGATAGTTTGTGGGGAAGCTGTATGACTCAGAGAATGATTGACAGTCTGGGGTTAGTGGAAGTTGTAGGTTTTGAACGCAAGTCTGCCTGATGCCAAAGCCCAAGTTGTTTTCATCATGTGCCAATTAACAACTTCCTACTTCTATTTATAAAATTGGAAACTCCGAGCAGTTCAATGACAAGCTCATGCTTTAAGACCAGAATTTGATTCCTGGTCTTAGAACTCAAAAGAACATATTCTTGCTGTATGTTGTGGTACACGTGTGTAATCCCAGCACTCAGAAGGCTGAGGCAGAAGGATCAGGGTTCAAGCCAGCCTGAACTACCTACATAGGGAGACCCTATCTCAAAACTAATTCCTCCTCCAAAAAGCCCATATTCTTTACTGAGTGGAATGTTGACATTTAACTTGATTATGGACCCCAGAGATCACCATTTGAATTTCTGGTTTGTTAACCTTGTAAAATAACAAATCATCCCAGACTTACTAACTAGTTGTGGGTACCCAGCCAACATCTTGGGCCTCATCTGGAACCCAGCAATTGAATGAGATTCTGATGGAATGTTCACAGTCATACCGAGGAGCAGGAGCATAGGTGGGACAATAGGTGTGACTATAGTCAAGTGCTGGGGGGGGGTGTTGAATAATGATGTAGACTCTGTAATTCTGGGCAGAATGTGCTGTTGGGAAGGTGCAGTTTGCTGGTTAGTTCATTTTTACCACTGAAGGAATTTTTAATTTGAAGACTGTTGACCTGGCCCAGCTCTGTTTTCCTTTGCTGCTCTGGGAGCTTGTTCTGCCTCAGAGAGCAGCTTCCTGCTGATCCCAGTGTCTAAGGGTCTGGTTGCCACCATGGGGGTCACTACCTCCTCCAAGGGACAAGAGGGCATTACTGCCTGGGAAGTAGCACTGTAGAGTGAAAAGTGCCTAAGTTTTAGTAGCTCATGTGTGCCAGGCAAAAGTGTTATGTGAATAAGAGGGAGCTAGGAAGACAATCATGACAGAGTAGGAAAAAAACCCCAAAATGACAGATCTGGAACTCAGGTGCAGGGTGGAGCAATGCTTTCTTTGGGGATATATCCAGAGGCATGGACCTGAGACAGGTGAGCAATTGCCATGAGAAGCAGCACTCTAGACACTGCAATCCCTAGTAGAGGAGCAGGCAGGATGAATGTCTGGAAAAGACGAGTGTCCAAGCAGAAGGGTGTCCTGCCCGGCTTGCCCTGTGGTTTGGCTCTTACCTGTGATGGTGAGGTGAAGCTGTGTGTTATGGTTTGGAAGTGAAGTGTCCCCTCAGAGGCTCCTGTGTTGAAGGCTTGCTTCCCAGCTAGTGGCACTATTGGGAGGTGATTGGATCATGAGGCCACTGACCTCATCAATGGATTAATCCACTGATGAGTTCATAGCTGAATGGGGTGTTTGGAGGTGGGGCCTAGTAGAAGGAAGTGTGTCACTGGGGATGCCTTTGAAAGGCATATATATCTTGCCCTCACCTCTCTCTCTCTCTCTCTCTCTCTGCTTCCCAGCCACCAGGAGGTGAGCAGCTTTCCTCTGTCACATGCTCCCTGCTGGGATGTTCTGCCTCACCACGGCCAATAGCAATGCAGTCCACCAGCCATGGACTTGAACCTCTGAAACTGTGAGTTAAAATAAATCATTTGTCCTTTAAATTGTTTCTCTCAAATATTTTGTCATGTGGGTCACATGGTCAGAATCAATGGGAAAGATGGGCCCCTGCTGGGCCCTGGTTGAGTCTCCTTCTCCGCTACACACCAGATCACTTGGCCACTAGACTCCAGAACTGACAGTCTGAAGTAGAAAATGTTTGGCGTAAGATCGTACAGGAGAGTCAAGAATGGTCAGCATCCATTTAGGAGCCGGGTTCAGGCAGACTCGAGGACGATGGCAATCTCTGTTTTCTGAATGTACTTCTTGTTTATTGCCTCATTCTTAAACTAACCTTTAGGCCCATGTTTTGTATACCTTGTTTCCACAAGTCCCCTAATCCCTTACCCACCATTCTGAGATTCTCTCTGATTCCCTTAGCTCTGATTTAGACATCCCTGAATCATCTGTGGAGAATTTCTGATCGATTGGTGAGTGATCTGATATTATTATCTGATTGGTTGATATTATCGCACTGATTGATATTATTGCACTGATGAATTAAAGAGTATAATCCAGGGTAGGAACTTTCCCAAGGGCTTCTGCTACTAGAATTACTAAAGTTATTCCTGACTCCTCTACTGGCAAGCTACGTGTGGGTTCAGTGAAAATCATGTGTCAAAGCAGTATATTTTTGCTATTTCGTAACAGGCAGAGACCAGTCTGTAGCTAAGCAGATTTGATGCACACAGGACATTCCCAGCCTGGGTTATTTATGCATAAATTCCTCAGTGTCCAATAAAAAAGATGTTTCTTCCCATCAAGAATGCCAGAAACAAAGTTTCCCCTGGGAATCTAATGGAATTGAACATCTTGATTGAAAATTTTAAAAAATCATCCAGAAAGCTGGGGTATAGCTCAGCAGAACAGCATTTGCCTAGCATGTGCAAGGCCTTGGGTTTGATCCCAAGCACCACAAAAACAAACAAAAAAATCGTTCAGGGTGTTGGTGGAGTGGCTCATGTGGTAGGCACCTACCTAGCAAGTGTGAGGCTCTGAGTTCAAACGCCGGTACTGGAAAAAAAAATCATTCATATATTTCTTTATGACTGGAAGTTTAGCATAATACACATATAAAAGCAGAGCTCTTCCTGTTCCCCTACAGAAAAATTGTTAAACGCTATTACAAGGCAGAAACTCCAGTTGTGAAGATGAACTTTGAGCTATTAAGAAGTAGCTTTAAGATTCTGCTTTCTAAGAGCTGGTATTCGGAAGTCCTTGGTGATAATGTTGGTTGTAGAACAATGTATTCAAAAATTGTGGAAGCAAATATTCAAGTGTCCTGTGTCCTGAATCAACTGAAGCAGAATCTTGGTGAGACCTCCGCATCAGTAATTCTGTAAAAGGCCTCCAGGAGGTTGCAAATTTAGCAGGACATTGATTTAAACTTTTAGGATGCCCAGAGCCCTGGATCAGGGGAGGTAACCTCTAGCCTCGATCTTCCTCATCTGGGTTGCCAAGAAATATGATCATTTTCTATGTGAAGAAGGTTGAGATCACTCATGTATCAAAATCAATCCTTTTATTTTTAGGAAATGCTATGGTTTGTGTCTCCTGAAATTTATGTGTTGGAAACTTAATCTCCAATGCAATATTGGTGATGGGGGGTACTTTTGAGAAATGTTTAGGTCACAGAGACTGGACTTTCATGAGTGGATGAATGCTGCTATAAGAAGAGCTTGCAGGCATGGGATCATTCTCTCTCTCCTCTCCTCCACCACGTTGGGATGCAATAAGAAGGGCCCCACCAATAGCCTGTGCTATGATCTTGCACTTCCAGCTTCTAGAACTGTGAGAATTAAATTTCTGTTCTTTATAAATTACTCAGATTTAGGTATTCTATTACAGCAGCACAGAATGGATCCATACAAGAAGTCAGCTCCAGTGCCAGGTAGCTAGAAGCTTCCAACAGAGGGCTTCTGTTGTGCGTGCACTTACTTCTCTCCTTTCTCTCTCTCTCTCTCCTCTCCTCCTCTCCTTCTTCTTCTTCCCCCTCTCATGTGTCTGCTGACCTATTTCACTTGTTATTACATTACTTATTTATATAATTTTGCCAACAATTTCCTTGGAGAGGCCTAGAAAACATTACAAATCTTTAATTAGTGGAAACACTAGTGATTGGCTGAGCTGACTTGGCCCTGTTCTTGCCTCCCTAGATTTACTTGTTTTCTTGCTTCCTTAATCTGGAATTCTCTTTCCCAGGCATTTCTTCCTGTCTTGGGATTTACTCACTTGGTCCCTCACTGGAACCTCTTATCCATACTTCCCCTGAACACCTGGGCCATTCCAAATGCCGACTTCTTTGCACACTCCTGCCATCAGAAATAGAATCTCTTGCATTTCTGAACTGCTGTAGTACCTTGTACCCTACATCTTTTTAGGTCATTTTATTATTACTTTTTAAATTTAAAAACAAAAATTGTATGCTTATAGTGTACGACATGATGTATATTCAGGGTGGAATGGCTAATTGGAGCTAATTAACACAAGCATTACTTTGCATATGCCCTTTTTGGTGGTTGCATTCTGTTTCTTAAAGTGCTGTACAAAGTGTTGTACAGCAAAAGGGGTGGGACTAGATATCGCTGATGGCTTACCAAGCTCCATTCTCCTTGTGGCACATTAATTTTCCTCAAATTGTTATAGCAATAGTTCTCGTCTTATCTCTTCTTCCAGAACTTTCCCACAGAACCATCTAGAGGTAGAACTTATGTTTTTTCCCCTCTGGAAATTGGTGGGCCCTTGTGACCATCTCTACAAATAATATGGGACCACACTGAAAGGAAGTTAGGCAAGGGACACAGCTCCCCCTGACTCTATCTTGGGGCATGTGTCTCTACAGCCGTGGGCTGCCATATAATAAGGACAGCAACTCTGAGGCTACCATGCTGGAGGGACCACATAGAGAGCCCATGCAGAGCAGGAAGATGCCTGAGGGGCAACCCACTGCTCTTCAAGCAACTCCCTGCCCCAGCTGACACCACGTGGAGCCATGAGTTGTTTCTGGCCGAGGTGTGGATTTGTAAGTTAAACATAATTATTGTTGTTTTCAGGCCACCAAGTTTTCTGTGGTTTGTCATGCTAAAATATAAGATTTTTTTTCTCTTCCTTTCTAACACAATTTCACTTTGTTCAACTGTCTGGCCTCTCTTACCTGGCCAGACCTTTTTACACAGGTTGTTCTGTTTGGCCTAAGGTGAGCCCTGTCTGTTTTCCAATGATTGTTTCAGGATTCTATTCAGGCTTAAATACAAGAAGAGAGGCTTGTTGGGTAGTTATTAGTAAGTTCATTTTTTCTTCTGTGAAAACATCCTTTAAATCTTGTCAGGTGCAGATGTAGGGTCCTGAACCCTACTGTGTATCATTGCCAGCTTGAGGTGAGTTTTGCTCATGGAGGAGAGCAGAGGCCAAGAATATTGCAGAAGAATGGAGCTTTAGCTACACCATTACTGAAGCCCACCTTATTGTAGGATTTGCCATCATCTGAGTATATCATTGGGATCACAGTTCATTGTTACTCATGCAGATCTAAAGTAACAATGACTTATGCAGAGAACACTTAATTCTGTTCTGTATAAAAGTCTATAGGATTCAGTCAGGGTTGATGGGGTGTCCCTGCTTTATAAAGTCCTCAGGGGCCCAAGATTCTTCCACAACATCACTCCACCAGCTCTAAGAGAGGGTCCTTGTCCTTAAGATCAAAGATAACAGCATCTGCCTTGCAGGAAGCTAGAAGGAGGAAGGTATAAGAAATAAGATGGTGAAGTGAATACAACTGTTCCTTGGGGAAGATTCTTAGATGCTTTCAAATGTGCTTCTGCTCACATCTTGTTTTAAAACTTAGTATGAGGGAAGCTGAGAAAAGTAGCTTATATTCTGGGCGTCCAAATGCTCAGGTAATAATTAGGAGTTGCATGATTACGGGAAATTAAGGGACAGCTCAGTCTCTGACAGAGTGAGGCAATGAACTTTCTCATCATTTAAAATGAGTGTATATATATATATATACATACATATATATATGTATGTATATATACATATATTTTATGAAATAAAAAAGATAAAATGAAATGAGTTTATTTTGGACTTTCTGTTAATTTCTAGCTAAAGAGATTTCAACTAGTATGCCCTCTTTCCTTTCCTTTCCTTTCTTTCCTTTCCTTCTTTCCTTTTTCCTTTTCTTTCCTTCTTTCCTTTTCCCTTTTCTTTCCTCTTTCCTCTTCTCCCTCCTCCTCTTCCCTTCCCCCTTTCCCCTTCCCTTTCTTTCCTTCCCTTTTCTTTCTCCTCCCCCTTTCCCTCCCTTCCTATGTAGCACAGGCTTGCCTTGAACTTATGACCCTCATTCCTCCACTGAGTGCTTGGATTATGCACATGTACCACCACACCCAGCCAGTATGCCCTTTTTCTAGCACATAACCTAGAAAACCCTTCTTTCACCAGTCTGCTGACTCAGATGTTCAAGTCCTAGAGACCTCAAATTAATTGTCAATCAGAATACTTGTGTCTGTTTCCCCTCTCTCATCTTGTCTACTGAGGGATGAGATTTAACAACATATGGATAGTCTAAGTCGGGATGGAAATCATTCTGTATTAAATGTCAGCCTCATCACGGGACTAATGATGTTGACATTTAATAGCCCTCCAGGGGGACTGGAGTCAATTTTTGCATCGATTGCTGCTATATTCCAGCTTATATTGCAGCGTCTGGCACATAGTGGGTATTCAATGAATATTTGCTGAACAAATGAGTGCCTCGATGAACTCTGACAGATTGATAAAGGTTGTCTCTGGATCTGTGTTGAGGACTCCAGGGCTCTGCTGTAATCTATTACTGGTATCTGCTGTGTGCTCAGCCTGGGGAATGCTGGGTTATTTGCCATTGCTGGTGATTGGAAGAGAACAAATGTCTGTTCTTATACATCTTACACATTTTTCTTTTTTTGTGGTGCTGGGGATCAACCTGGTGCACCAGGTTTTAATCTTTAGATCTTAAGGTACCAAGGGCCTTGTGCATGCTAAGTAAGTGTGCTCCATCACTGAGTTACACCCAGCCCTCTTGCACATTTCCTGCAGATTTATATTTCAATTAACCACCATTTTGTCCCATAAAATTACATTTTTCCCACATAAGAAACCTGTCATGGAAACTTGCGTGTTGTAGGGATCAATGTCTGCTGAGTCTCAGCTATATTTTCCAAAAACAGTGCTTTGCACTCAGTAGGCAATTAACTGCCCATATGTGTTTTAATTAAATATTTCTATATATGCCTCCATCTGTATTTAACCCAACTAACACCTTTTCAACCTAAAAAAAGAAATGTAATCAGTAATCACAACTTGTTGGTGGTGCTTTATGGGAAGAGTAGCAAATACTAGACAAAGATTTCAACCAATGAAGTCGTTTTTAAGGAAAATAATTCACAGTGTATATTAAGAATCTAGGCGCAATGACAAGAATAGGAATGTCAAAGAAGTCATGGTGATAATGGGAAGCTAATGAGACCCATGTGTGCAATGTGATCTCCCAGTGGGAGAGGGCACGGCTGTTCTGGATGGAGCTCCTCATGGAGGAGGGAGGCCAGGCCTCCTCTGAGAATCTCTTAGGTGATACTGCATGTAGAATATGCCACGTCCCCCCCAGCAGGAGGGGAAAGGAGGATAAGAGAGGGTAATAAAGGGGTGAATATGATAAGGCAAAATTATATACATGTACGGTAATGTCATAATGAAACTCATTATTTTGTGCAATGAATGCTAATAAATTTGAAAAAAGAATAAGTTGGAAAACCATTACAACATTGCTTCCTGTTAATGAAATATGTTCCATTTTTCTGAATTCCTTAGGCCACCAAGAATCCAGCTTTATCTATCAATCAACCTTAAACAAATGTATCAGTGAGACAAGCAGTAGTGAGAACTTAAGATGGCTAGGTCTTACTTGGATTTGTAGGAGTGTGGAAAATGAAGTCAGAAATCTTAGTGTCTATTCCTTGCCATCTTTTTTCCTACTACAATGAAAATCTCGGGCAAGTCCCAGACACTGCTTCTTAATTCTACCCTGTTTTATAAAGGAACACATGTAAGTTGCTGTCCTTTCACCTCCTACTAGGGCCCCAGAGAGTGTAATGAAAACTAGAAAGATGACCAGATCTTAAGTTCTTTAAGAGAGTTGAACAATAAAGCTCTTTTGTTAGTATAACAATAAAAATTTAATTTGCTTTATCTTCATTTCTGCCATTTTCTTTTCCTGACCAAAGAGTTCGTGAAGATTATTTTTTTTAAAAAAGTCAAATCCTGGGCTGGGGAAGCAGCTCAGTGGTAGAGAGCTTAGGGGCCTTGGTTTGGTCCCCAGCACCACACACACACACAAAGATTAAAACCTAGGTTCCAATCTTTGGACTAATTTGTCCCTGTCTTAAAAAGAGGCTCATATGAGTGGAATAAAAAGAGAAATGCACATGGATAATATAGTTTTTAATGTTCAGCATTAATAGGGCTCACTCTGCGTACTGTGTGTCACTGGAGGCACTTTGTATTCAAGGTTAATTTCTCTCTCACAAGTCCTTGAGGTAACTAATAATACTTTTAAGAACCAAAGATGGTTCACGTAAGAAATATTTGGAGAAAATTATGCATGGTTCATCTGAGAAGGATCAAGAGGTCTGAGTTGTTGATTCTAGAATACACTGCACTTACTTAAGACCAAACCCAAGTCATTTGTATTGGCCTAGGACATGGAGACAGGAGGTGTACTTCAGAAAGAGAGTACAGGATGCATGAAAAAGACACCATTTTATTATTTTATTTTTTGGTGATACTGGGGTTTGAACTCAGAGACTCATGCTAGCTAACAAGTATTCTACCACTTGAGGCACACCTCCAGCTCTTTTTGCTTTAATTTGTTTTCACAATAGGGTCTCTCCTTTTTTGCCTAGCTGGCCTCAGATGGTGATCCTCCTAACTCTGCCTCCTGAGTAACTGAGATTATAGGGATATAACTGGCTCTAAAGATAGCATTTTAAAGGTAGAGTAGTTAAGATGGTCCTCAGAATATTCCTTTTGAGGTGCTGGACTGTATTGGTGTGAATGGAATGGTCATTTCAGGGGGTGTTGAGTTTGTGTTCACTAGTAATCACACACAGGATGTGAACCCCTTGGGAGAAAAATGATAGCGGAGATGTAGGTAGCAGGGAGGTGTCTTTCTAACCTTAGAGGTTATACATATTTGGGATAGCTCTCCTACTCTGGATATTTTTTTAAGACACCATCTCTTCTTTCTTTCCTTGTCTTCAATGATTTATTTAGAAATGATTACAGAGCTATAGGAATGGGAATGTATTAGACAGATGCACTATTGTCATCGCTTCCCCCCTATGATTTTTTTTTTTTTTTGGCCTTTGAGTTACTGAGACTGAATATTGCAGGAGAGTTGGCTAGAGCTTAATCTCAGTAATGGTGATAAAGGGGACAGAGTAACAGAAAGACCCTTTCTTAAATCTGCTCATTACCAGTAGCTTTCATCACCCAGACTCCATATGACTTGATCATTTTTCAGCTGGAAACTCCCCGGGAGCTCTGTGCTGGTGTACATCTTCCAAATAATCTGGAAAATTTGCAGGATGATTACAAGGATGAAGGCAAGACTTGAAGGATTTGTGTTACTGGATTTGAGGCATGATTAAATGCAGGGTTGGGATGGTCCTTAAAGCTCAGTTACTTTTCCTAGGGAAGCTCAGGCAATTTGGGATGATGTCTGTGGGTCCTTTGAAAATACCTGGTTCAGAGTTAACCATGGGATAGTGGATTGTGGAACAGGCTCTGAAGAGTAGTTTCAATAGTGGAAGAAAAAAGAGCACATGTGAGAAGGAGTGGAGGAAATCACACAATGTCAAGGAAGCAGAACATGGGGTAAGGAGGTAAATCCTGCTCTCTCTTGGGTATTTAGCATCTGCTAAATTAACTGACTAAAAAAGGACCATAGTTTCCTCTCATCATTAGAACTCATGGTATTCTCTTGTGGGATATTCAGAAGTCAATATGGTGTAGGATTTGCTGCACACTCTGATAGGGATTTGAACTAAAATAGCTGTAAAATGAGAGTGATTGAATAAGCTTGTGAGATTCCTAAATGACTCAATGGGTAGAGTTGATGCCTGGAGTTAAGTAACGCAGAGCACATGGAAATAAATGGGAGCTGAGAGATGCAACGGTGCCTCTCACCAGTCCTGAGAAGTGGGGAATCCAGAGAGAGAGCAATTGGTTACTTACTGTTATTTCAGAAACAACTTACCAGGTGCCAAACACATGTTGGGACCTTTTGGCCTCTGCTAGTAAGACTCCTACTTCTTTGAGATCAATGTCTTCAAAGAGAACAATAACAGCAGCACATTCACTGACATTTTGGACTCTGCATCTTGGTGGCCACTAGTGATATTGTCCCCAGAGACTAATGCGTGGCCTTTGACTGTCAGGGCTCTGATGTCTTCTTATGCCAGTTTGCAAACCTGAATGCTCTGGGGGGTGAGTTGGCACGGCTAAGGGACTCAATTTTGGGAATGTATGTGCTCCATCTCCTGGAGTTTTTTCGCTGGAGTTCTTGTGTCTGTCCTCACACCTCTTTCGTGGCTTCGACATCGGGGGTCAAATCATATCTTCTTGAGATCTGCTGTCTTTTGTCCAGTGACCTTAGTCCTATGCCCTGGTCCTTCCTCCTCTTCACTCCTTCTCCTACGTCCTGTCTCCTTTATTTTCAGGTCAATCAATCACAGGTGTTTAAATCTTAGGAATCTGAGGGCTGTCTAAACTGGACTGCTGGGCCAAGTGCTGGGCTCCCAGGAGCTGAAGGAGGTGCTGACGGATCTCCTGCCTACAGCCTGAGCCAGAACCTGGTCGTATCAGCAGCCACACATGCACAGAAGCCTCGTTGAGGGGTCTACTGTGTCACTTCCACATTGTGTAGGCCCAGCTGTAGTTCTTCGAAGTCTGAATGCCAGTGCTCTCTCTGCTTTAGCAACGTGCTCTCATGTTCCTAGTTTGCCTTGACTTGATTTTGCATTACAGAAGTCCTCAGTGCAATGTACCAGGAATCTCAGCTTATTTTTACTGCTGAAGTGGGTGAGTTTCAAGCTGGATTAATGTTCCACACAACCTCTGAATTGAACCAGTTTCCAAGATGAAACATGACACTGATTTTATGACACAGGAACAGAGGCAAGAGTTAGGGATGGGAAGCAGCTTCTCCAGCAAAAATCCAGGGACCAAGAGGAATAATAATGAATTTGGTGACTTGGGGCTCCTCTGACGTGATCATGGAAGAAGCTGGGGACCCTGGAAATGAAACCATGTGGCTCCAAAATCAGCAGAGGGACAATCCAGTGACTTCATTTCTGCTGAGACTCAATAGAATGTTTGTTTTAAATAATTTATTCAGTCCTCAAAACAGCAGAAAGATTTCTCCGTTTTCAGAACAGGAGGGTAGGACAAGTCCTGCCCATGGGGAGGGCGGTCACCAGGGGGAGGGGGAGGTATTGGGGAAAGAGAGTAGGAGGATGAATATGGTGCAAAAAACGTAGACACATGTATATAAATGCAAAAATGATACCTGTTGAAACTATTCCAAGAATGGGAGGGGGGTGGATGAAGGAAAATGGTTGAGGAGGTAAATTCATGTATATTTGATATATTGTGTAAATGCCACAATATATCCCACCCATCACAACAATAAAGGGAAAAAATTTTTTTTAAATTTCTGTTTTTTTCTCTTTTCTTTCTTGTTCCTTTCCTTCTTTCTCCCTCCATTCTATCTAATCTTTTGTTTTTTCTCTCTCTCTCTCTCTCTCTCTCTCTCTCTCTCTCTCTCTCTTTCTCTCTCCTTCTCTCTTCTCTCTCTCACTGGTGATTGAACCCAGAGCCACGTTAATGTTAGGTAAGCCCTTACCATTGGGTCACACACCTCCTGTTTCCACCTTCCAAGTGTCGGGAATTACAGGTCTACACCACCAAGCCTACCTTTTTCCCTTACAATATTTCTTTTTTAAAAAAATTAACATTTTATGAGCATATATTAGTTGTACAGGGAGTTTCATTGTGACTTTTTCCTATACACTTACAACGCACTGTAGTTAGGTTCGCCTTCATCCCCTCCCCCTCCTCGAAACGATTTTGACAGGTTTCAATATTCTATCGTCATACATATACATACATATAATGTACATTGGCCATATTTACCTCCTTCATCCTCTCCATTCATCCTCCCCACTCCCACTAGTACCCTCCCCCTAACAGGACCTGTTTAACATTCCTGTTCTTCATTTTTTTAAGTGTATATTCATTGTTCAAAGGGGTTTCACCATGCTTTTTTGCCTGTGATTACCTTGCAATGTTTCTTTGTGTAAAGAATCCAGGAAAAGTCTTTTCATTTTCTTTTTTTTTTTAGTGCTGGAGATCAAACCCAGGTCCTCATGCATGCTAGGCAAGCACTCAACCACTGAGCTACACCCGTAGCCCCGGAAAAGTTATTTCTTCATTACAAGTAAGGGATTTGCAGAAATGACTCCTTCCATTTTATTGTGCCCTCATGTGCACTTTTTTGATGCCTATCAAGGATTATGGGTACAGACACTAGTAAAATATGCCTTTTACTTTTGTTCATTTCACTTATGATGTCCACTACCTTGACATTATGTTTGATAAGCAAGAAACAGAACTTGGAGAGATGCAGTGTACTGCACCAAGCATTTCAAACTAATCACTCAAGGGCACCACAGTTTCTGCTCTTGAAAGCAGAGGCCTTGCCTAATAAATTCTCACGTCCCTTAGTACCTAGCCCTGTGTCTCCCATGGTCAGGGGCTCACTTAACTTTGACTATGGACATAGAAGTCATTAGGCTGAACTGTCTCCCTCAGTTTATTGTGACTTATCAGAAAGAAGAAATTGTGTTGGCTCTAGTTGTATGTGTGTGTGTTTTGGTGGGCTGGGGATCAAACCCAGGCCTTTCACATGCTAGGCAAGAGCTCTACCAGTGAACTATATGCTAGGCAAGGAATCGTGGTTAAACAACAACAGACAAAAGCAAGTAAAACAAAACAATAATAACAAAACTTTTGCTCCCCACACAAGGTATTGAATAACTGAGCTACAGTACATGGTTTGTGCTCAGTAAGTAATGAGAAGGTTGGCTTTTAGGTATATAAATACTTCCTGGATTACTTTTGAGGGGTTGTATAAATAGAGCAGTGGAGAGTGTTAGGTAATCTGTTTATTCTGCTATCATTTATAAAAAGGGGGGGAAGAACACTTACCATGTATGGGCTTTAACCATCTAAACACATGCTGCCAGGTTGGGCACTATTTTAGCTATAATCCCCATAATTCACAGTTCCGTGGCTGTTGCTTTTTGGCTTTTCTCTGTAGAATGCTCAGGAATCTTTCAGGTGGGGACAACTGACATCTTGGGCACCAGCACTGAGTAAGCCTCAGTATGCAGAGCTGAGATGTGAGGAGTGGGCAGGGCAGGGAGGAGAGCAGATACCAGGATGACCATCACAGAACAGGTCTTTTCTCCCAGGGAACTTGTCTTCTCTCTGGGTGAGGAGACAACTTAGGCAAATGCATCACCTCCCCGCACCTACGTTGTTCATGGCTGTTTACCAGTGCTTAGCTCTTCAATAACAACAAAGAAGCCAGCCGTTCCAAGGCTGTTAGAATCATTTGTTGTCCTGAAGGAAGAGAAACTAAGTTTTACCAAATGGAGTTGGTATCTACAGCTTCCTGATTGCATGATTTTATTTTGCACACACGCATACTCTCTCACCACATTAGCTTTCTTTGGTTAGCGTGGGTCCCCTTCAGCTGTGGCCTTGGTTAGTCACATTCTTTCACACAAATAGTGGCCACTAAAGATATCAGGTTTTTCCAACAGCTTCTGGCAGCCAGCAGCTTTCAGCAGGTGTGGTTTCAATTTATATTTAGTCTCTTAGACACCCTTAGCAGACTTTTTCTCACCACACTGTGAGTGAGGGTAGGATGACCACACTATAAATCACGTTCTCAAGGAGTCACTTCCATGGGAGAGTCATCAGGAAACTTGAGTACCAAAAAAGTTCAAACTACTGTAGACAAAGGCCAGTAGGTCTTAACATAGTTCTTTGGTGGAAGGTAGGTATCCTGCAGATACCAGAGAGAGAGAGAGAGAGAGAGAGAGAGAGAAGCTGAGACAGAGGTAAAGCTATTTTGCTGAGGTGATGGGGAGCTTGTGGCAGATAGGAATGGAAGCCTGTGGCTGGCTGTTGCCACCTTGCTGACAGCTTCCTGCTCAGCATGGGTACAATAAGGCTAATTTTGGTCAGATTGAGTTCCCGACCCAGTCTTTATCTAACAATAGGGTCAGCTCTCTGCTCTCCAGCCTGTTTCCCTTGTAGTCCAGGAAGGTTTGTACTGAGGGACGTTTGCTGAACAAAATATAGGGGGTTGATATTGGTGAACTGATTACCAGGCCAATGTGGTTGGAGAAAAGTCAAGTTTCTAGCTGAGATTAAATTTTTTCACATGTGAGATGGGGCTGCAATGCTGATTATGGGCAGGGTTTCTCCCAGAAGGATAATGCAACAGAAAGCGTTTAAAAACTAAATGAAAGAGTGTGTGGTTCGAACATGATGGCAAATGAAAAACTGAAAATAGAAAATATTCATATGTATATTCAACTCCCATGGGAGTGTTAGTTCTCTGTAAGAATCTGTTCTAGTACTCACTTCCTTTCTTGACTCCAAGGATCTTCTTGCATCACTTAGTGACTTTCCCCCACTGTCATTAGGGGGTCCCAAAGAATGCTGTCCTCATTGTCATGTCCTGTGGCTTTGTTTTCATCCTCATTCTTCCAGAAGAATGTGATTTCTGATATTTTTCATGTCCTCTTGATTATAATTATTTGGGTTATTCAAAAATAAAAAAGCCTCACAAAGTACACATATGTGGTGACAGATGAAATTATAGACTGAAGTATGTAAGGAAGTTTTTTCTCTTCGCTTTGATCCCATCCCCCTCAAATAATCAAAGACTATAGTTTGAGGTGTGTTTGCTTCCACTCTTCTCTGAGCTTCTGCAAAAGCATTTAACTGGGCATGCATAAATATGGCTCTTTCACCCCCCTGTTTACAAAAAAGATGTCATACTATAAATATTTCTTTGTAATTTATATTTTGCATAAAATAATTGCACATCCTTTCAGGTTAAGATGCATGTATTCTTTAAAATTTTTTTTTGGACTGGGGTTTGAACTCAGAGCTTCTCACTTGCAAAGAAGGCACTCTATGACTCTAACCACACTTCCAGTGCACTTTTCTGTGGTTATTTTGGAGATGGGGTCTTACAAACTACTTGCCTGGGCTAGCCTTGAACTGCAGGTCTCCCAATCTGAGCCTCTCAAGTAGCTAGGTTTACAAGTCTGAAACACCAGCACCATTTCCATGAATTCTTTCTAGTAGATACACAATATTTCATAGTTTGGATATACTATATTCAGTAATTTTTCCATCCAGATTCATTTCTTCAAGTTTTTCCATCCAACACAAGTATCTTTTAATATAGTGGTGCTTTTATTTTAATGTAATAAATTTTCAGAGCAGAGGGGTCAATGTAAGAGCACGTGCATTTTAAAATGTATTATTCCACCTGATGATTTGAAAAGATTGTAGCAATTCAAACTCCTACCTTCAGTATATGAAAAGGCCTTTCTCACACACTCTGGCCTCCATGGATGGGATCAATATTTCTGAGAGGTTTTAGTTTTTCATTTTCTTAATTATTGAACACTATATATATATAATACATATATATATACATACATATAATATATATGTATATACACAAACATACATCTATGTATTTTTTTCAGATGTAAAATGGCCATTTTCAGTCCCATTCCTGTGAATTGCTGTTTGTAGTCTTTGGCTTTTTTTCTATGACAGATTTTTCATATTAATTTGAATTCATCTGTCATATGAGGTTCAAATGTCCTACAGTCTGAAAGTTTGTGTCCTTCTGAAATTTCCATATTGAAACCCAATCCCCACATGAAGAGGTGGGGTAGGAAGTGATTGATCCTGAAGGCTGTGCCTACATAAATGAGATTAGTGTCTTATAAAAGAGGCCCCAGGGCATTGTTCTCCCCTCCCCATGTAAGGACACATAAAAGATGCTATCTGTAAGGAATGGACCTTCCCTTGACACCCAGTCTGGAGCCCCTTAATCGTGGATCTCCTAGTTCCAGACCTGGGAGCAATGAAGCTCTGCTGTTTGTAAATTACCCAGTATAACGTATTTTGTTTTAGCAGCCCAGATGGACTAAGATATTTTCTCCTAGCCTGTTGTCTGCCTTCTGCTTATATCTATGGCACCTCTTACCCGATGGGAAGCCACTCATTCTCTTTTCAGAAACCTTTCTCTTGCCATCTGTGGTGCTGCGTTGTCCCTGTTTTTTCCTTCCCTGTGCTATTCCTCTTTCCATTTACCTCCCAGTTTCCTCATTTTTTGTGGTTTTACTCCAAAGCAATGCCCTCTTAGTCTTTGTTTTCTCTCTCCAGAAGTTTAGAATGCTGATCAATTCTAAGTTATTTTTCATCTTTTATGCTGATCAGACCTGCATCTGTATCTCTAGCACCAACCTCCAGCCTTAGGACTTTGGTTGTCTGTTAAATACCTTCCTCACTCCCCAGACAATATGGGTAAGAACAAAATCTTTGTTTATCACCCTTCAAACCAGTTCTTCCCAACAACTTCTCTTTCTTCATACAATTAGTTCTTTATCACCTGGACTTGAAGGTCTTGGTACATTTCTGACTCTTACAGCAAGACACTTATCTAAGTTTTGTTAAGTTCAATCTTTTCTTCTTAGTGCCCAATTGCCTCCTCCTTGGTCTAACACCTGCCACTGTGTAAGGAAATTCTCCCACAGTGTGACTCTGGATTCATTCTGCCGGTAACATCACCTTTTATCTTACAATTCATTTTATTTAGCATGAATGGTCTCACATGCTATCCTTGTCACAATCTCTGACTTCCTTAAGAGTGTAAGAATATTTCCTTACCTGGGAACATTCTCCATTCCCAACTGTATTCTCATTTCTGTTCCTGCACCTGCACCAACTCTATTTTTCTATGTCTAGATTAATCCAAACTTTTCCACAAGGCATTTTATGACAACTTGGGATTTCAAGTGGGTCATCTATACTAGATGTTTCATGTGCACCTTGAATCTAAAACAGTAGAAGCTAACTTCTTAATCTCTACTCCTCACATTCATTTTCTTATAGTTCCTCTTCTATTGATGCCAGCCACAGAGCAAGTTGGAGATACTCAATCATGACCCTGTAGAAATTAAAAATGCCCAATAAAAATTGTCCTTGACACTTCCATCCCCTATCCCTAGTATCGATTAGCTACCATGGTTCTAGATGCTAAATATGCCTTTATTCCATCCCTTTCATCAGTTTTTGTTTTGATTACCAAAGTCCACTTGTAGTTATCATGCTCTACTTTAAGCCACCTTCCTTGCAGCAATTAAGAGAATTTTTCTGTGGTAAAAATGTAACTGCCCTGGTCTCCTCTTTTGATATTCCAGAGGCTCTCTATTGTGAAAAGCAGAAGACTCCTTTCTTTTTCACATCTGCCATTCTTCTTATCTCCCATTATGGTTCAACTTTTACTTCAGTCACTATTGAACCTCTGTTCCTTTTCCTGACTCTGCTTTTTCTGACTCAGTTCTTTGTACTTGGAAGACCCTTCACTCAGGTATCTACCCAGAAGATACCTACAAAATTCTCTCAAATGTCACCTTAATGACTCTATCTATCTATCTATTCTATAAACAAATAGTTCTGTCTTCAATGTAATAAATAAATACACACACATATTGCTGTGCACACACACACACACACACACACACACACTACATGAAAAGCAGATGAGTGTTTATATGTCTGCCAGGTTACCTTTCAGACTGTAAGTTCCTTGTGGCTGGCAGTATGTGTTATTCATATTCCTCTCATTTAGCAATCATGCTGTTAGTGACTTGTTAATAGTCATTGAATAAATTAACAAACAGAATAAACCACACATTCTTTACAACTGGAGTGCAAACTCTGCGAGGGCAAACACAGTACCCTGTTCATGCATCCTCACACCCTACTCCTGCTTGATACTTGGTGACCAATGAATAGTTATTGGAATTCTGCCACAGAAATGGAAATGGACATTCACAAATGTTTTTATGCTTCAGGCCATGCTGTTATGATTAGATTTAGGTTCCTTCAGGAAGAGGACAGCATTTTATTCTTTGATTTCCCTGCAGTCACTCATGCAGTGCTATTCAGTGAATGACCATTGATTGAATAACCAGCTAGCAAAGCCTGGATCATTTCCTTCTAGCTTTTATGGCATTTTATTCATGGAACAATATCTGGTCTCTCTCACCAACAATTCCTAGTGAGGGTGTTACTGAGGCCGCTGGGACCCCTTCTTTGGGCTATCTAGGGGCTTTAAGTTCTTTACACACATCCTGATGTGCTGTGATAGGAATTCCACCTCGAGGTGTCTCAAATAACACACTCTGGAAAGCACCTGCTCATTGACTTCTGCCAAGAAATGGCATTGTTCCAGGGCCTTGTTCCTTCTGGGTGGCAATGTTGAGGACTCCTGGGCAGCCTTTCAAACTTGGGTGGTCATTTTCCATTCTTCCCAGCCAGCAGAGAGCTCCTCTGTGTTCTTATCTGCCAAGCAAAAATGATAATTGCCTCTCATCTATGTCAATGACTTATGATGAAGCTAAACAAGACTGTTCAGCACAAAGGAAGCACGAGTTGGAAGTGCTTGAATGGCATAAATACTGAAGGGAAACCGGAAAACTCCTTCTCTCTAATATTAATACCTGCTGTGACCTATAGTTGAGTGATGAAAATTATAAATGATTAGGAAGTGGAGATTTGTTCCATTAGATAAGGATAATTACAGGACTATGACTATGAAACGCCTCTTTTTTCTTCTGATTTAATACATTTTAATCCAATTATAGTAGTTGTCATCTTTGAGGATCGTGTGTTCATTAGTGATGTAAAGGGAACGAAGAGCATTTTACGTCTGGGTCTCTATTTCTTAATAGATACTGCAACCAGGAATGCCTCCTGTACAGAATGATAGCCTGGGTCAGAGCTGTCCTCACCTGTGATCATGTATTGCCCCCTGCTGGTCCAAAGTGATCTCACATTTCATCCAGAAAGGGAACTGGTCCTGAGGAAACAGGAACTAATCTCTGTCTCTCTGCCCTGTAACTTCTTTCCCCGAAGTCCTTCCTCTCCCCACCATGTTGTTTCACACCATCAGAGCTTCCATGTATACATTTATCATTCTTCTATAGTAGACTTATTTGTTCTGTCCAATGAAACATTTATTGGTATTTAACTTTTTGCCATCACTAAGACAGGAATTTTTAAACTAGTTATCATAATTGACCTCTCCTTTGATTTTCTAACAGATCATGACTCATCGTTTTCATGGTCATTTATTTGATGTGATCTCCCTGTGGGGACCAGGAAGACAAGGATCACTTCCATTTTGCTCACTATTGTGTATTAAGTACCTAGACATGTATTAGACACCTAACTGTTCCTTAGTAAAGTCTGGGGAGTGAATGGGTAAAAGTTGAAGATGCTATTTCAATTGCAATGTGAACATTGCTGATATTGGCAAACCCAGAGGGTTACAGAAGCAGACAGGTGGCCATCCAACCTGGGCAAGTGGGAGGGGTTGAGGTGTGCTCCACACAGGTTCCTGAAGGAGGCTATTGGGTGTCTGAGAAGCAGGAGAAGGTAGGAAAGCAAGGAGACACAGTAAAGTCCTCCCAAGTGGGCAGATCGGTGTGAGCAGAGGCATAAGCTGAGAAGAGCTTGGAGTGTGGGAGCTGTGACTGCCATTCTGCAAAGTTCAACATGGGTGTGGCAGGAGCTGCATCTGGTGAGGAGGATAGAGATCGACTCATGAAAAGTCTGCATGCCACGTTTCAGACTATCCAGTGGGTAACTGGCAGCCATTGTAAGAGCTACATTTGAGATCACCATCTGGGTGGCCTCGAAGCTGAGGACCAGGGTGTATGCATTTATGCACAGGGACGGGTATGCAAGCAGTGCAGCACACATGTTGAATGCAAACATGAATCAGCAAGAACAAGAATAGAATGAGGACACTCCTGGGCATGGCAGACGCAAGCAGAAGGTAAGGGAAGAGAATGGACATGGGTTTGCTTGTAGAAGAGCAAAGGATAGAGGGTGAAGGTAACATTCTTCTCAGGTTGTGTAAGCCCCACGTAAATCCTGAGCAGATGATTGAAGAATGAATCTATGAACTGTATAGCTAGTTACCTAGAAATATGGAGCTGGAGTGTTGCAGTGAAATTGTATAGATTCTACAAAGTTTTCCTCAATGTCTGCCATGGACTGGGCACTATGCCAGTTGCATCAATCACCTTTGCTTTTGCTCTGGGCTTCTGTGCTGCTTATCTGCAGTGTATGAGCCATCTACAAACCCACCATGGATTTGCATAGATATGTCCTTCATTTTGTCAGGTTTCTTCTATGAGACACAAGAGGAAACTCTGCAATTTCAATTATATTTATTTTTCATTTTTTTCAATTATATTTTAAATAAATTTTTGTCTTATAAATCATTTATGGTGTCACTCAAGAGGAAACCATCCTTTGTTCTTAGAATTTTAACAAAAAAAATTAATGTTCAAGATGTCTGTATTTTAAATTACTATCATTGGTTTATAGCATAAAAAATAACAAAGTGGTTATTATATCTACCTGATGTGTTCTATGCAGACCTGCCCAATAACTGAAAAGCCAGTTTATTAATTCCTTGAGGTTACTTTTGAATCTGGGTTTTTGTTTTAGTTTGTTTTTTTTTACAGCCGAGATTTTTAAAAAAGTTGTCATGGCAACTGTGAGAGGAGGAGAGGGATCAGACCATTAACGATGCTGGTGTGTTCCTGCACTGCACCCATTCGTTTCCATCCATTTGCTCACTCCACAAGTATTATGAGGATCTGCCATAAACCTGGCACTGTGCTTTCCAGAAACTGAATGAAGTAAGGCTGCTACACGCATTCATGGGGCTGTCACTGGTGAGCGAGTAAAGTAGTGAGATCACAAGTTGTGAGCTATGCCAGGGAATGAAGACGCTCTTTGGGACAATGAGAATTTCCCGAAACATTTTAATGGAGAAGGGAAATGACACGGATTTCAGTTTTCGAATCTCACCTTGTCTGGAGTGTGTACAAAAGATTGGAGGTGTGCAAATTCTATTGCACAAGGCTGCCCTGGTTCTAGCCCTTTTTTCTTGTTCTTTTCCTAAATTCAGTGTTAGCTTTATTTTACAAAAATGAAAACTCAGTCAAAAGAATATGAGCTTGCATTTGATTCTGTAATAGTCTGTAGCAGCAGACATTGCTCTTGTTTAATAGGCTTTTTTACCCCTACTGACTATGCTTGTTTTCTAGCTTTCTATTAAGAATGATGTTTCTTCCTTTTGTAACCTTCAATTGCACTCAGTACCTGTCTGGGAGATGGTGAGCTCACACAGATTAACAGGTCTTATTCAAGCTCTTAAACTCTGGGGGAATTCTTGAGTTGCTCTATGGCTTCCCATTATTTCTTTATAGTGTATGATTTTTCTCATTAATTCTCATCTCCCAGTAGATAATGAAAAAGGTATATAAGCAAAGTATTATTGCTGAAGACTTGTTAATGAGGAAAAATATGGATTACATATGGAAAGTTAATGACAACTGTTTAAATTTATAACTGATTCTTTTTGTTGTGTTGGGTCATATGTCTCCTCATCAGAGTGATTAATCAGTGTGTGACTTGTTTGGGCTTTGTGATACAAAAACTGTGCATGAAAATATATTTATTTGTCCTATTTGAGCCAAAATTAATTCTAAATATAGATATGTAAGTGCAGGTCATCATTGTAGGCAAAGAGGTATTTTTCTGTTCCAAAAATATTCTAGCATATATGTTTTCATTATAAATACATAGGTCTCATTATAGACAAAGACATGATTGAAAACTAAACCTTTAATGAAACTTTTAAGAAAATCTTAGTAATTAAGGTGGAACTATAAAAATCTTTCAAAAGTTTGCTTGGGATGTGTTGAATATAAAGTTAATGAAAGAAAAGCTTGAATCTATATTCTTTGTAGATAAAAAAATGTACTACTTAATAGGAGTCAGACATTGTTTTTAGTGCTTAAAGTTGCTAATAACTTAATTTTCATTACAACTTTTATTACCCTACAATTTATAGCTAAGGAAACAGAGGTAAAGGGGGTTAAGCAATTTGTTTACTGCCACATGACTGAGAAGTGGCAATAATGGGATTTGAACTCAGGCACTTTGTCTCAAACATCCATATTCTTGTTCAGCACACCATTCTGCTTCTGTACAGCCATGAAGCTATCTCACCAATGCAAACAAGAGATGCTGATAGAGCAGACAATGGTAACTAGGTATATATAATATATATATATATATATCTTGATAGAAAGATTTTGAAAATAGAACCAATGAATTTCTGATGTTGTCTGTGGCATGTGAGAGAAAGGGAGGAATCGAGGAGTCAAAGATAACTTTGAAGTATGAAAACATAAGAAGTATGGCCAAGCAATGAAAAGGATGAAGATGCAGAGAACAGAAGGCAGGACTGGGAACACTGGGAGTTTTGTTTGGATGTTTTGAGATTCCTGTTAGATACAGAAATGGTTTTCTTGAGCTGTCAGTTGGCCACATGAAACTAGAGTTCAGGTAACAGATGTAGATATATTTGCCAGCATATAGATGATATTTAAACTGGAAGACTGGTATAGAGCACCAAGAGAGTAAAAATTAAGAATAGAGCTGTGGTGTGGCTCAAGTGGTAGAGTTTCTGGCTAGCAAGCACAAACCAGAAAAAAAAAAAAAAAGGGAAGAATTAATAGAGTAAAGTAGTCCAAAGATTGATTCCCGGTGCACTACAGTAGAGACTGGGTAGAGGAAGAGAATCAAGCAAAGGAGATGAGAAGCAGCAACACTGTGATAAGAAAAAGCGAGAAAAGTAGGTGGGAAGAAGGAAAGGAAAAGCCAAGTAATGAAAAATATAAAATATGTCAAATAATAGCTCAAGTATGAGAATTTACCATTGGATTCAGGACTATGGAGATCACTGGTAACTTGATGAGAAGAGTGTAACTTCAGAAGAATGGGGGCAAACACTTATGCTTTAGAAGTATTGCTGTCATGTGGAGCAACAACTCATGGGAAAATGGCATAATATTTTTAAGGTGGAAGAAACTATAGTATGCCTTTATGCTGGACTTGCAGAAAGAATAAGTGATGAAATAAGCAGAGAAAGAATTCTTGGAGCAATGTGTCTGAGATGATGAGAGGAGCTGGGATCTAGTGTACAAAAGGAAGACTGGCTTCAGGTAACTTATTTGTAGCAACAGACTGAAAGTAGAGCGCAAGTGTGGTGGATGGTTGGATGTGTTGGTAAGAGTTGTTATGGTTTGGCTACCGCTTCAATACTCAGAGGTGCCCCCCAAAGATTTATATCCTACAAGCTGGGTCTCCAATGTAATAGAATTGAAGTGGTGAAAACTTTAAGAAGTGGGGCCTAGTGGGAGATAATCTACGAGGCTGTCATGGGGGTTACCACCCTGAGAAGGCCTTAATACCAGTCTCATGGCTTGGCTTTTTCTATACAAGGCCAGTTCCCTTTCTGCTTCTCTGCCATGTTTATGGTATACCCAGGTTGTCAACACCATGCTCTTTTGGATCCTCCAGAATTGTGGGCCAAATAAACTTCTCTCTCTATAAGCTATGCAGTGTCAGGCATTTTGTTACAGTATTTCAAAATGGACTAAGATAGAAGTCTGGAAATTCTAAATTGCTTCATTTTCTCTGTAAAGTAGAAAGGAGACTCATGAACTGACTATGAAGATACAAGAGGAGGTGTTGAAAGTTTAAGGAAGTTTTAATAGTGTATAAGAATAAGACTAGGAAAATATAGTGTGATTGCCAGGAGAAATGAAGAGCTCACTTGTGGTTCATGTTGACAGATTTAACAAGTGACCAGTCAGCATAGCCATGTGATTTCTATGAATCAGTGCTCACCTGCGCTGATTCAGGTGTGGGGTAGAAGGAGAGCTAGTTTGACCAGCGGTATGCATTTGGTCAACTGAGAACAGTGTATTAAGAGAAGGAGTTGGATGGAGGAAGTAGGTGACTGGGGGAGGGGGGCATTCCTTGGGGACTATATCTTTCCTTGATCTCTTACTGTATCTCTCTCTCTGCTCCTTCGCCATGATGGGCAACCTCTGTCACACACTCCACTGCTGTGACTAGCTGCCTTGTTATAGGTCCAGAGCACAGGACCAAACCCTCTGAAACCATGAACCAAAATAAACCCTCCTCCCTTAAGTTGCTTTTCTTAGGTATTTGGTCACAGCAAAATAAAACTAATACATTTGCTTTTTTTGTCACTTCTGGTAAAAGAGTAAATACTTACTCTTTTTTTTTTTAAAGTTAGCAGCCATGCAAATTTTTTTATTTTTAATATTTTTGGCAGTAATAGGATTTGAACTCAGGGCCCCATGCTTGCTTGGCAGGCACTCTACCACTCAAGACACTCTGATAGCCTTTTTTTGTGTTGGATATTTTCTTCTTCTTTTTTTTTTTGTTCATTTATTCACATATGCATACATTGTTTGGGTCATTTCTCCACCCTGCTCCCCTCCCCCAACCTTCCCCCTCTCCCCTCCTCAGTTCCAGGCAGGTTCTGTTCTGCCCTTATCACTAATTTTGTTGAAGAAAAGACATAAGCATAATAAGGAAGACAAAGTGTTTTTGCTAGTTGAGTTAAGGATAGCTATACAGAGAGATTCCTGCTATTGCTTTCATGTACCCATGTGTTACGACCCATGTTGATTCAACTCTAACTGATCTTTACATTGGTTCCTGATCCCCTGCTCATGATAACCTCTGGTCATTTTAAGGTTTCTGTATTAGTTCCTCTGAAGTGGGAACACCAAACGCTTTCATGTTTTGGATTTTCTACCTGTTCCTATAACTCCCATATGTGCTCTCCCCTTGTCTTGCGATTCAAGTCCAACCACAATTCTGCATTTGCCCTAGATCTAAAGTCCGCATACGAGGGAGAACATACAATTTTTGGTCTTCTGAGCCTGGCTGACCTCGCTCAGAATGATGTTCTCCAGTTCCATCCATTTACCTGCAAATGATAAGATTTCATTCTTCTTCATGGCTAAGTAAAACTCCATTGTGTATAAATACCACATGTTCTTAATCCATTCATCAATAGTGGGGCATCTTGGCTGTTTCCATAACTTGGCTATTGTGAATAGCGCTGCAATAAACGTGGGTGTGTAGGTGCCTCTGGAGTAACCTGTGTTGCCTTCCTTTGGGTATATCTCCAAGAGTGGGATTGCTAGATCATATGGCAGGTCTATGTTTAGATTTTTAAGAAGTCTCCAAATTTTTTTCCAGAGTGGTTGCACCAGCTTGCATTCCCACCAGCAGTGGATTAGGGTTCCTTTTTCCCCACATCCTTGCCAAGATTTGTTGTTGGTGGTGTTTTGGATGATGGCTATTCTAACAGGAGTGAGGTGGAATCTTAGTGTGGTTTTAATTTGCATTTCCTTTATGGCCAGAGATGGTGAGCATTTTTTCATGTGTTTTTTGGCCATTTGAATTTCTTCTTTTGAGAAAGTTCTGCTTAGTTTGGTTGCCTATTTCTTTATTGGTTCATTAATTTTGGGAGAATTTAGTTTCTTAAGTTCCTGTATATTCTGGTTATCAGTCCTTTGTCTGATGTGTAGCTGGCAAATATTTTCTCCCACTCTGTGGGTGGTCTCTTCAGACCATTTCTTTTGTTGTGCAGAAGATTTTTAATTTTATGAAGTCCCATTTATTCATCCTTTCTCTTAGTTGCTGAAATACTTACTCTTAAGTCTCATGTCACCAGACTATAAAACTACTTGTCTTTTTTCATCTCCAGGGTCATGTCCTCTTATTTTCTGTGATTTTTAACTCCTGGATCATTGTTACTCTTTTCCATTGTGTTTTGTCTTATGATTGGCTGCAACAATATCCATACAGAGAAAATTTCTATATTCTGCTCAAAGTTCCTTGACACCTCCCTCATGATTTGTTCCTCTACTTTTCTTTAGTCACTGAGCCCCAGCATTGCTCAAAATTCCCAGCCAAAGTGTCCTGTGAGATTCAAGGCAAACTCTGAGCTGTGAGCCCTATAGACAGCAACAACAACAAAAAAACCAAGCTACAATGGCACAATAAATATTCCCATTCTGAAAGTGGGGAACAGGAGACTTGCAAGAAAGGACTGAGGAAATATATTCTGCCACTTCTAGTGGCAGTTACTGTAGTCAAGGAAACACAGGACAAGTAAAGAATTGAGAACAATGATTTAAGGAAACACAGACATTTGTTTTTATTTTATCCTCAACTCATAGGCAGAGAAATTTAATGGAGATAAGCAACTTACTCAAGGTCACAGAAGTAAGAAATGGTAAAGCTAGAACTTAAACCCTAATGGCTATACACTTGATCACTTAATTGCTTTTGTTTTGGCGGTACTGGAGTTTGAACTCGTATTTGCTAGGCAGGTGCTCTACCACTTAAGCCACTCCTTTTTGTGTTGAGTGTTTTTGAGATAGGATCTTGTGAACTATTTCCCTGGGCTGGCTTTGAACTGGGGATCCTCCTGATCTCTGCCTCCTGAGTAGCTAGGATTGTAGGAGTGAGCCACTATTACCCAACTACTAAACTGCTTTTGTACTGGATGCTTTGGGAGTACTTTAGAGAGGTGACTTCCCAGCCTAGTGGGGCATGGGGAGAGTTAAAGAGAGCTCTGTAGGGAAGGTCATGTTTGAAGCTGATCCAGTGTAGTAAAAGCTTAGAGTTTTTAATTGTATGTAAAAACAAAGAGGTCTTTAGCACTGATTAAAGCAGTTTTATTGGGAAGGTGAGAACAAGTGAGTGGAAGTGAAGAAAAAGAAGCTTCTAGAAGCTTGGCTGTAATGGATAGAAAAAAATATGGCAATAAGATTGGAATAGGATAAAAAATAACCTTTTTTTTTCTTTGAAAACCGAAGTACTTAGTGCTTAGAAGAGTGTTCCTGGTAGATTTGGGCTTAGTCTCTAAAATATCCTTTATATCCCTGCCGCTTAGTACAAGATGGACCCTACTAGATAGTGAGGGGAGGGTGAGAAAAAGGGAAGGTTGAATTTGACTTAAAAAGAGGAGAAGGGATAAAGTCAATGGTTATGTATTGAATACACACAGTCTTGCTTAGCATACAGAACTGTTGATATATTTATCTAACTGATAGGATGTAAGGAAAAATACCACAAACGAGTTTGAAAAGGCTTTCTTGGAGTACCCATTGACTTAAACGAGGTCTTCCACAGTGCTTCATGCTAGTGGTAGGTTAGTAAACCATGTTCTTCCATGTAACTTGCAAAAGGGTCTATTGAAGTGTCAGTTATGGGAACTGATGTTCTAGGAAATTATAACTGCCAGGGTGGTTGACACAATTTTGCATGCAAAACTTTATGTATATAAGACTCCATATAGTTTTCACTTTTTTGCTTTCTTACCCTTTAAAACTATAGTATGTCATTACAGTTACCACCAAAATCAACCAATGAAAAATTCAATCTGCCATTTAGCTTCTGAGCTAAATTGTTCAATTGGTTAGCTGTTTCCTCCCTCCCAAGTCTTTGATTAGCTTCATTGGCATTTAGTGCTCAAGTGAATAGAAGATACATAAGCCACTTAAAAGTTGTTGAAAATTTGACAGAGGGACAATTCCTTATCCCCTTAATGTAAGCCTTTGGACTAGAGATGATGTGGCTAGTTAAGAGGTTGCAGGATAATGAAAAGATTTATTAAGCAATAATAACTGGACTGGAGGTGTGGCCCAAGTAGTAGAGAGCCTGTTTTGCAAGGGTGAAGCCCTGAGTTCAAACCCCAGTAACTCCCACCCCACCCTGCAAGAGTTATTAACCAATAACAACTAAAAAATCTAGGAGAGTAAAGCAGAGTACATGTCTCAGTCATGCCACATGTCTCTTGCAGATGGGGCTGTTTTCTCCATCACCAGGTCATAGTGGTAGAGGGAAACAGGCCATGGTGGACCATGAATTTGCTCTGGAGTTTTCCTCCTGGAAGTAGCACCTGTTATTTCTGCTCACATTTTCTTGATCAAAGCAAGTCACAAGCAAAAGCCATACCTAACTCCAAGTGTAGGAGAAGTATAATCTCAGAGGGAAAAAAGCCAGAAATAGTCAGTAAATAGTACTGATGACAAAAATGGAAAAGTATAATTGTCATTAGTGTTATTCATTAAATGAATGTACAGCAGGAAATGTACTCTGTCCCTCCAGGTTTTTCTCTGCTTTTCTTCATCTAGTGCAGGCTTAGAGGCTGACTTCTACATACATGGAATCTACTGGGATTCTTTGCTCCCCGAATTTTGGTTGAATTTGGCTAATGTGAGGTTTTGGCTAGAGATTGAAGGGCAAAGGAAGAACAATGACTAGATATTCACTTCCCAGATTCTTCCTTGCCAGGCTGTGTTGGTTAGAGTCAGGCAGCCTTCTAGAGCTACTGCCGTAGTCTTTGGGCTGGAAATGGTTTCTTTCTGTTTGTATTTCCTAGGTGCTTCACCATCCTGTTGATTTTGCTTCATCTGCTCACCACCTTTTAGTTGAATTGTCCTTAAATTTCCTTCACTTATTCTTTTGTCATGCACTGTTTCCTGACAGGATCCGGGCCAATATATGATCAGCAAAAACTTAATGACTTGGGTTCCCTAAGCTTGGTGAGCAGCAAGCAGGTGAAGAAAGTTGCTTAGGTTCTCAGGTGGGCATCCCCAATGTCCCTGTAGATATGACCAAGGAACAGGAAAATTAACTTAAGAGGACAGAGCAGAGAGCCGTGCAGAGGGATGGACTGGGAAACTTCTCTCTGGGAGCAGAATAGAGGCAGAATCAAGGAATGTTCCCTAGCACAAGGGGACAGGGCCCTCACACTGTCTGACTAATGGGATGCCAGAATTTTGTGATCACTGAATGCTATGCATTTCCCACTTTCCTTCCCTTTTGAATGAGCATAAGCTACTGTGATTATTCTGTTGCATTTCACTTGAGTATGTTGGGGAAGATGACTTATTTTTTAAATTTATTTGTCTGTGGTCAAGCGGACTCATGTGAGGAAGAAAAAGGGGTGGGGAGAACTTGATCCCATGACCAAATGGGACTTGGGATTTTATATCTCGAGAATATTATGAGTGTACTTAGCATGAGAAGAGGAGAATAAGCTGAATATTTGGTGGCCAGCAGGGTGGTAGCCACTGATTCAGCTCACCAAATATTTCAGGTTTTCTTCCTTCTGAATTTATGATCATTTCTGCCTATCTGGAGTTAAATGATCATATTGCTTGATTTGGCCAATAAAATGGATGTGTGCTGTGCCTGGGTAGAAGCTCCAAAAGATCCAGTGTTATTTGCAATGATTGCATTTTCCATAGTAACCAGCTATGTCAGCTCCATTGGCCTTTGGCTCTAGAGTGAGAAGTGACACGGAGAAGAGTCCACTGTTGGACATGCTTTAGGAGTAAGAACTAAAACTTCATAGTTTTAACTCATTGGATTTTTTATAAAAAACATTAAAAAAATTACAACCTAACCCCGCTTTTCTTTACTTGAACTGTAGTAAGGATAATTCTATCCAGGGAAGACAGCATGTTCACATAGGCCTGAAATGTCATGCCATTGGCATACCAGAGTGGATACTTTGCTGGGCAAGGGGAGTAGCTCTCTTGAGAAAAGAGGAAGCTGGTGGACCATTCAATGCCATTCGGAGGACTGTGGATTTTATTCTATCTGTGTGAAGGGGGTAGTAAAGTAGAGGAAAGACTTCATCAGTGTGTAGGGGCAGACTGGAGCAAAGTTGGGTTGGTGATTAATAGGAGATGATGATTGGGACAGTGAGGAATCCAAAATAACTCTGAGGTAATTTAGGGGAGTTTGCCTTTGCTGTTTTCAGCAAGCAGCCTGACTAGAAGTCAAGGATAACATGTTGTCTGGGCTGGGGCACAAGAGGTGGTTGTGAAGGTCATGGATACCATCTCTCTCTCTCTCTCCCTCAGCAGAAGGGGTGGCTGTTGTGGATATGCCTATGGGTACATTTTTTACTTCATTTCCTCTTCTGGTGAAGAGCCCAAAGACAGATGCTGAAGTTTGTGTCTGGAGTATTCCCCAAAAGTCCACATATAAAGGTTTGTTTCTCAGCCTGTGGTGCTATTGGAAGATGTGGAAACTTTTAAGAGATGGGGCCTAGTGTTGGGGGGTATTTAGGTTATTGGGGGCATGTCCATGAAGGGGATTGGGGACCCTGTTCCTTTCCTCTCTCTTTCACTTCCCTGCAGTGAAGTGAGGTGAGCAGTCCAGTTCTGCTCCACCTTGCACTCCTGGCATGACGACTCCTACCTATACAGGCCCTAAAGTAAGGGGGCCAACTGACCATGGACTGGAACCTCCACAGCTGGGAGTTAAGTAAACCCTTTATCTTTACAAGTTCCTTTCTCAGGTATTTGTAATAGTTAATGGAAAGCTCTCACCAGAAGGGAAGAGCATTTGTCAATATTCAGTTGTTTTATACATTTTGGGATGTATAAGAGATGGTGACTCATCAGATAAATGGGATTTTGTGAATTTTCACGGAACATTTCAAAGACATTTGTGCAATTTAAACACGGTACTGAGGAAAACCAGTTAAAAAATCTCTAAGTAGAATCAGACTACAATCTGGAAATTTCGCTAAATTGCATCACACTTGCAAAGAGCTGTTAGTCTATTTCTGAAAAGGCCCAGAGCATATTCAGATGTTGGAAGTCCTCCTGAAACAATGTGTTGTGTGACAGATACCAAATCACTGTTTCCTGATCTCACCTGTTTCTTAGCCACTCTCAGCCCCCAAGGCATTATTCTTTCCATTGTTTTATTATCCTGCAGTGTGCAGTTGTTCATTTTCTTTCTTCTTGGATTCTTTTATTATACTCCCACTTTTCGGAATAAGTGTTGTTGCCCCCTCAGTGTGGCAGCCACAGAAAATCCACACACCTGAACCAGTTTGTTTATGGCAGAATTCTTCAAGGTAAGATATCTTAGTATCACCTGGGGAAGGTGTTAGCAAGGCATAGTTTCAGGCTTTGTGGCACAGGCCTCAGGAAACAGAAATTCTGCAGGTGGGGCTTAGCAATCTGTTTTTATTAACCCCTCCAGACAACACTGAGACGCACTCAATGTTGAGGACCACTGGTCTATGGAGATAGATCCTGTCCTCAATCAGAGAGGTTGAGATTTGGGAGTGGTTGGCTAGAAAGCAGAGAAATCATGAGAAGCAAGTGTTGTCGCCTGGAGTGAATCACTTACCTCTCTAAGCTTTGTCTTTGAGGTGAGACAGTTGGACTGGTCAGCAATTCCAGCTAGAGACTCACACAGGAGGATAAGATGTTTGTCACTTTTTTGTAATATTTCAGAAAGCTTCATGGAAATTTTATTTCCCCTTAATATTCTGCATGGACTGACTAACATAGCCCATTTGCGATTTTGGGGCCAAATTAAGCTGTGACCTTTGTGGTCATTCACGTTCATGTTCTTAGGACTTTTCACAGGCTCTGGCCTGATGAGAATCATTTACTGCTTTCAGACTAATTTTCATAAAATAATTGTTAAAACAGACCATATTCTGTGCTATCAGAAGTGCTGATGTTCTCCAGCATGTCTGTCATTTGTTGCAGTGTCATAGTCCCACAAACATTAAAGGATATTTAAGGCACAGACCAAGTAGCCTCCACCTTAAACTTGGCTAGATAATGTTCCCAGGGACATTCCCATGTGCTTATTCATCAATCTGTATGGCTTCAATTATTTATGACTTTCTGCTAAAACTGGATGCTGTTCCTCTAGCCCTGTAAGATCCATCTGGGTCACTGGCAGAACCCTACTGTGTCCGTGTGTGCAGTAGGCTTACTGGCAGTAGACAGTTCAGCAGTGGGGCAGGGAAATCACATTTTAACAGATGGACTCGCTGGGGGTGGTGTCCTGCAGGCCACATGCGAGAACTTGAGGTGGTGCCAAGAACCTCCCAATGCCTTGACAGAAGCCTTCTTCCTCAGTATTATCATTGGAACCTTTGGTTTCTCCTTCAGTCCTGTGTGTTGTGAAGGGGAACGGGTTGAAGGCCTCTCTCACTGTGTTGGCCTGTTGGAGGGAGGGGCAAGAGAGAAGAAGCCTGCTTTTCCAGAAGGGAAGTGAATCAGCAGGGCATTGGCTTCCTTCAAACTAATTACTGCTTGTTGGCTTATGAGTCTGTCCAATCCAACAGCTACCCTTTTAAAGTCTGAATGCCAGGGTTAGAACATGAAGGGACAAGAGAACAGACCAAACCTGTATTAGTTCACAGAACTCCAAATCTTTATTAATCACAGCTTGCTCACAATGACATACAGGAAAATAGCACTAATGAAGAGTAAATATGCAGGCAGCAACCTTCAGGAGTTGGGAGTTAGGAGTTGGGGGAGAAATGACTTCAAAACTGCGATAGGTACTTATGGTAGGTATTTGGTGATTCTCTTAGTTGGCACAAATGCCCTGCCTAGCCCCCCTTAACTGTGTCAGTTTCACAGATGGAGTGATTTATATTTATATATACACATATATATATATATACATATATATGTGTATATATATATATGTATATATAGGCAGGATTGCCTCACACTGGGGAAGAAAGACCAGCTTGAGTGAAAGTCCGCAGTGTTTTTGATTTGTTTGTGTTTGTTTTAATGCAACAACCAGCTCACAGTTTCCAAGTGGAAAAATATTCAGTAGCATCATGTACTTGTACTATAGGTAAAAGCTTAAAATGAACATCAACCATGGCATCCACAAATAAGCCACCTGACACAGTAATTAATTCATTCCATCAAAAGAACTGAAACTTGAGAAGTAAGCCCACTTCATGAAGAGGGATTTCACGGCTGCTTGAACTATTGGGTTTGGATTTATGTTCAGCATTCTAAAAGGTTCAACTTTATGCTTCTACCCAGATTGATCTCAGATCTGTCTTCTCATCCATCCCTTTCTAAAGCCAAAGCACATTTGTAGCACATAATCCAGTAGAAGCAGAAGTAAATGCTATGATTGGTGGATTTTTCTTAGCCTGGTTTTGTAGTTTCTAGGCAGTAAGTAGATTATGAAGGAACAAATGTGGAGGTTCACGTGGAGTCACAATACCTGGGATCTAGGTATGGTCCTAGTCAAGCTCAGAAATGACAAGGTCATTTAGGTCATTAGGCAATGGTGGGTTTCTAGCACCATAGACTGTCTACTGACCTCATTTTTCTGTTGGAATGAAAAGGGCAGGGAATGGAGTCAGACATGGGGAGCTTCAAAAAGAACAGACTTAGCAAATTCATTTGAGTGGAAAGACACGACATCAAAAGCCTGTTACAGGACATGTAAGATTATGAAATAACTTGCATAATGCAATACTTGTATTTTTTAACAAAAATGTAAGTATTTACAAAATAAGATCCAAGGTATTTTTTAAACATCAAGCAAAACATTCTGCAAAGAGACCGCATTGATTTTTTTATTTTTGATTCTGTTTTTTTTATAATGAGTTCTTTTTAAACCATGTCATACATTTCCCATACTGATATCGCATGATCCATTATAATATAGGCAGGGGATTTACTATTGGTGGGGCGTGCCATACCCTCCATCGCTTCAGCCAGACAGTTCAACCTGGAGTTCCTTGTTCCTGCGCACCTCCGCAGCATGTCTCTCCTAGAAAACACCAAAGGGAGAAGAGTGTGTCACAGAGCCTTGTGCAGTCCATGGAGAATCAAGGTGGCCTGTTCTTTCCTCTGCTTTTAACATCTGTTTGGCTGGAAGTAACCTAGTTTGGTGTCTACCTAAAGGCAGGAATTTCTAAAGGAACTTTTCCCATTTCACAAGAAAGGAAAACATGGGCCCTGAGAAATGTCACATTAGAAGATTTTATAAGATTTATAGTGATTTTTTTTTTCTTTCCCCAGTGCTAGATCTTGAGCGCAGGGCCTTTCTTGCACGTTAGGTAAGTGATTTACCACTGAGCTACATCCCAAGCCCTGGATTTACACTGTCTTTAAAAGACATTCAACACTGTTTTTGGTTAAAGTTAGGACAAAAAGGTCCAATGTCTAATAGAATGTTGAATATAATGACTTCTGTATAAATTCTGAGTATAGTGATAAAAATCACGTTGCTGGTTTCTCTGTCATTTCAGTGGTGTCTTTCCTTTCCCTAGCATTTTAAGGAATTTATAATCACTGGTAAATGCTTTGGAAAGATTAGATTGAGGAAGAAGCCCTTTTGTGCTGTGCTTCCTGATCTCTTGGTCAAGAGCATCAGTCCAATGGCTGTCCACACTTTACTACGCATGCTTGACGATTCAGGTTAGTGAGACTGTCTTTCCCTGTGAGATTCTTAATCTTCCAGTGCCACTGGTCAAGATCATAAACTTACTCTTTTAGCCATGTCACAGTTGTCCCTTTCTTTATGAAGATTTTTATGAGGCCACAAACTAACTTTATCTTACTTTCCATCTGAACACTTGCATAAATAAATATTTCCTACCATGTGGCAGTCTTTTTTTTCTAATTTAGGAGAATTCTGTTCTTTCTCATTTGCTTATATTTGATTACATAAGCTTGCTGAGGGCGTGGACTGTGATTTTTCGTTTCCGTTCCACTTGCAAGCCTGATAGTTTGCTTTGTACTCAGTACATGGTTAGTGGATATTTATTTACACAAGGAACCAAGAAACTCATCAGTCTTAGGTTGGGAACTGAACTCTGGGTCCAGTATTTTTCGGTACATGACGTGTACTGGATGACTAGCAGCTCATGGAGTGACACAGAACAGTTATTAAAACTTCATTAATTGAATTTTAGAATGCTTGTTAGTAGTAGTATTTTATTTTCTATTTAGAACATTGTTTGTATTGCTTTTTCCCCATTTAGTTTCCTTTAGTTCAGGACTAATAACCTTAAGCAGCTATAAAATAAATCATATTAAACTCTACTTACTTCAAGGAGTCTATATATCTAGGGTTCTTTATAATGAACACTTATTAAGCACTTAATTTGCACCAGGATTTCATTACTACAGTTTTTTGCCTGTGTTAATTCCTTAAATTTACCCCATGTTCAAGCCCTGAATCCTTAGGTGGATATTATCCAATCACCCCCATGTTACAGATGAAGAAACTGACACATAGAATCGATAACTTGCCTAACTTCACCACAGATAACAGGTGGCAAGCTGAGATTCAAACCCAGAGAGCTGCACAGTACAGCCCACTCCCTCAACCTCTGCTATGCCATCTCAGTGTTAGTATGAGGAGACAGCTGTTCAGGAAGGTGGAAAAATGTGTCTTTTCAAGTGTAAGTTCAGGGAGAAAAAAGTCTAGAGAGCTCAATACTTCCTCTGAAGGCAGAATTGGAGGAAGCAGGAAGTTGACTCTAGAGAAAGAGTTTTAAAGCAATTTTATTTAATTGGCATAAATGAGCTTTTTATATATGTTCAAAACTGTAACGAGAAGGAAAAAAGGCATGCATAGAGAAATCAACTCCCATTTGGAAATGTCATGGGGCGGGGGGGGGGGGTGAAATCAGCTTGGATTCAGCTGACTCTTCTTTTTGTTCTGTTATTATGAAGAAACAGATACAGCAGGATCTTTTTCTCATGCAGGAAGAGATTAATTAGTGCGAGCTGAGCTTAGAAAAATTGAGACACAGCCTCAACCATCACTATGCTAGAAAAAGAGAGCCTCAAGTTTAAGGATTAATGTAGGAAACACTGTAATTAGTATTATTAGTCTACTTTGGAGTACATTTCTTACACTCCACATTAGTTATAAAGCAATGGATTTGCCATAGGAAAAAAACCAAATGTAATCTGAATTTGAGATCACATGAAAAAAGGAAATTTAAATAAATTCTTCTGATTTCTAAGAAAATACTGTTTATTTTCAGGCACTTTAGTTAATCTATTATTTGAAAAGTTTATACTCAAGCTAACAAATATATATTCATGACATGTAAATGTGACTTTATAAAATGTGAGAGAACCAAAAGCAGACATGCAGAGGCATGTCATTGTCGCAGAGCGTGTTTTTATATCAGCAAACACTAAGTTCCTTAAGAACACTATTCTGCGGTAGTACCCATCTCAGTGTTGAACTCATAATATTTGCCAGCCACTGTGAGAGGCCCTGCGCCAGACAGGACCACGTATATCGAAATTTACGCTCTCTGCAATTTACTACCATTCTCCCCCATTTCCAGTTTGAGGGAAATGTAACTGTTCCTTTGATATGGAAAAATGTATGAAGGGTGGTTTTAGGAAAAACTCTGCTCATCTGCAAAATGTAATTCAGTAGAAAGGTTCCTCTACTGGGAGGTAAGAAATGCGAGGTCTTTCTTTTTTCCCCTTTATGTCCTTTTAAGGTCACTAGGTATCCAGTATAAACAAGGGCTTGAACTAGATAACAAAGGGTATCAATTCTATGAAATTCTGTTATCTGAGCCTATTTAAACTGCAAGGTGAGGTCAACTTCGGGCATCCTTGTTTTCAGCAGTGACTGTGCCCTGCACTGTGAAAGAGGGGTCAGGAGTGAGTTGTAGCCCAGAAAGCTTCCATTTTCATAGACCAAGATGATGGTGGTCGGGGGGGCGGGGGGGGGGTCATGGATTATGGAGTGTAACTCCTGATACTTCTACCAGTGTGGCTTACAGCGTAAGGTCTGATGACTGACAAAGAGTAACAGCTTTAGCTTTGTATTTAAGTCTGGAACCAAAAAGACTTGCATTCAAATCTAGACTCTGCAGTCTACTTGGCTTTGTGATCTTGGTCAAATGACTTAACATCTCTAAAGATCAGATTCCATAGAGTTAATGGGGATAATAAAAGCATTTCCTGTTTGCATTGTTCTATGGATTAAATGTAAGAGTAGATGCAAAAATGTGTGCCTTATAATGAGTAGTCATGAAGGCTAGCTTTAATCTTCCCCTTTCATTATTCACTCATCAAACATGAATGACATAAATGGTTATACCAATGATACTCGTGAATCAGACCGACAAGAAAACAAATAAGGTCAGATGAGAAGAATGTAAGATTACAATAGATGGACATTGATGAGGGTTGAAATCTATACCTAAACAGTTATGTATTATCAAAATCATCTCATAGGAAAAGAGTCACAGCATCTTACTCCCTTAGGAAAAATATTTTTTAAAATCATTTTAACCTCCATAATACTAAGTGATGTATAACCATTAAAATAATGGCTATAGTGAATTTTAGACATTTGCTATATAGCTAAATGTGAAATTACCAAGCACACTGAAAACATGGCTTTTATTTTCTCTAGTCTGTATTTTGTAGTTGGAGAGGGTAAACTAGTTGTCTTGATTGTCTGGGTTATCTGCTGCTCTCACTCCTGAAAGCTCCTTTGGTGTTTGCTATGACATGATGAGGTGGGACAAGTGAATTTTCTGCAGGCTGCTGCGGAGTGCTTGAGGGGAGGAAGGAAGTTATCTCTTTTGTCATTTTTGCCTGGCAAGTACAGGTGTTTTCCCTAGTGTGGCAACCTTGACGTGGATTTACTTCTACTGGTATGCTGGTATGCTTCAGTGCCTTTGTGTTTACGGCGACTGGGCCATGCTATGTGAAGTCTTATTCTTGAATGTTTGGTGTTCTGTCATTTATTGCTGGATTTTATATGGTCTGTGTGGGAAAGAGTTAGTTGGTAAATCTTTTCTTTTTCGTTTTTGAGGTAGGGTTTTACTACTGCCAAGTACTGAGATTACAGATGTGTGTTACCACACTGGCTGGTAAATGTCTTTGGACGTCTCCTAGATTCCTAAGTAGGGAATCCACAAATACTTATTGAATGATGAATTCATTAATATATGTCATTTCTGAAGTAATTGTCTTTTGAACTGGCAGATTTCAGAAAAGCTTGTGCTCTACTGCCAGCTCAAGCCTTTTCACATTACTGTTGTTACGGATCCTCTTTTTAATTTTTAAATTTCATAGGAGTAATTTCCCTTAAATAAACAAAATTACTTTGCCTTATTTTAGGAAGAAGAAAAGCAGTTTTTGTATACCCAGACAGATATGACATGTAAAAAAGCAGTTTTGAATCAAATCTATAACCTGTTTACAATATATTTAATGTAAATAAATTCAGTACTTCCTAAGAATATTGCCACTTCATGGAGAAGATAAAAGGTCTTAGCTGACAATGGTCAAACATCCATTAGATTTGAAGAGCATCTCTTTAGCTATGGAAGACCAAGAAAAGCATGGTCCTAGAAATGGCCTGGGCTGACTCATTTGATACGAGATAGAATACTGTCTGCTGAGATTTAAATCAGAACAGACTACAAACCATGAGTCTCAAACCAGGTTATATATTGGAGTCATGGAGAGATTAAGAAAAATGGGTACGAGTTCCATCCTGGACATCCCACGGCTTTGTGCCAGAAATTAAAACCCTTCACAGGTTGGTTATTTTCAGAAAGAGTTTTGTATAGAAATGCGTGCATGTGTGTGTAAGGGGGACATGCGAGTGCAGAAAGGGAACAGGGGATTGGTGGAGATAAAAACACTCACAGAGAAAAATTAATTCCTATTAAAAGCTAGCATTTCTGGAAAGAACAGTTAAAATATGCAATTTTATGAACTACTTTCTACTGAAATCAGGAGGGAGATGCTATGGACATGCATAAGTGTTATTCAAAAACATAATGCTACCGGACTGCCAATGATATAAATTTTGCACTGGACACTAATGGTGTCATTAGAGTGCTGGAGGAAGAGCAGCATGTTCCTTTCCTAGCCACTCCACTTGCTTTTTATTAAGGACTTAGGATGTGAGCTGAAGGTCGAGTCGCAGTTATCCACACACAGCACACAGTGGCTCTCTGCTTTCTATAGTCCAGCTCTGGCCGAGCAGCAATCTCCCCAGTTCTCTAGAAAAGTGTGAACCGAGAGCAAATGGAGAACTGACTGGGTCAAGGTCATGGGAGTAAATTTTAGCAAGTGAGTTTGCTCTCCTGTATCTCAGTAAAGCACTTGTTTTGGTACCACCCATGTAACCTGCTGGAAGCCAAATTCTGTTGCTTATTCCAAGTTTTCTCCCAAATGTGACCTGACACATTTGGGAGAAAAACGATGGCATAATTCTGAGAGCATGGTAACACCATCTCATAAGTGAAAATTTAATCTCACTTTCAGGTTTTGCCCAAAGCCCCCAGTGGGTATTCTGGCTCCTGCCCAAGTCACTAGGACTTGTCCACACCCCTCTTAGAGCCCCAATGTGTCGAGCCTATACACCTTTTCCAGCAATGCTTTCAAAAATTCCTCAAGAGCACAGATACCTGTGAAAACCTCCATGAAATTACATTTTGAAAAGGTTTTATCTGGGAGTGGTGGCGCATGCCATTCAGCATTGGGGAGGGTGAAGCACCAGGATTATGAGTTCAAGGCCAGCCTGGGCTACATAGTGAGACTCAGTCTCAAAAAACAAAACCAAAGACTTTTTGCCTGATTTCCTTTGGTCTTAAGCTGATACTGGTCGTCAGAGAATGGGAGTGGAAATAAGGAGTTACCAGAGCTTCAGAAAAAGGCTGCTTGGACCCTCCATGAGATGGCCCAACTCTAACAGAAGACATGAGGCCTCCCAAGAAATATTGGAAAAATAGGGAGCTGATCTGTCTCAACTGGCGGTGCTCTGATGACAGGGATTCCTGCTTCTCTTCTTATCTTCAGTGCCTGACACAAAACATCTTTCCTTACTGAAGGGGGAGGGTGCCAGGAAGGGGTGGGTGCATCTTTCTCAAAGTTCTTACTTCTCAAGCTTAAGCCAATTTCTGGAAACGAGAAAGCTAACTACCCAATTGTAACTACTACAATCTCACAGGAAAGGTTATTTATTTGGGGGGATGTGTTGGAGGGAAGATGGCACAGAGCCTGAAAAATAGGAAGAGAAAACATTTTCAGAGGAACTCTAGCACGTCTCTTCCTGACTGATGGGAATGGGAACATGTGCAGAGCGGTGAGGGGAAAGATACAGGGTAGCACAACCATAACCCCTTTGTTTTGGTTGCGTGTAGAATTACTAGACCCCAGATTTTCTCAGATTTTCCCACATGGAAAAAGTGGCCTTTTCTGACAAATGCATTTTTCCTATTTTATATATATATGTAGTACATGCATTACTCAATGAAATATTTATATTTTATATTATATTAATATTCTGTAGTAGTATAACATGAATATAATAAATATTTAGTATTTTAAAATTAACATTTTCTCAATACCAATCTATTGGGATTTCTTAAGATTTGTACAGAACATTTTAAGAGCATGAATTAACCCTCATGAACCTATCCAGCAAAAATTTGTGTTAATGTTGGATTCCATTTTTTCTACTATGCTGTACCTCCAACTGAGTCGATGCTACATGTTGAGACCCAGCACATGGGTTAGGTGTGCTCACACTTGTAGCAAATTTTGCTCTTGTATTTGGGAACATAGGGGTTCACCCAGCTGTGTTCCATATAACTGTGTCCAACTGCCCATCTGCTCAGGAATCTGTTGTGATTACCTTTTCCTGCAGACGTTCAATAATAGCAGCTAGATTAGCCTCACGATTTTCCTTAATTTGTTCCATTTTCAGGATCAGCTTTTCTTCTGCCATCTTGCTGAAGTTGTTATTCTCCTCCAAAGCCTTCTGAAGGACTTCTCGCTCATGCTCCCTCTTCTCTGCCAACTGTTTCAGCACCTGGGCCTCCTGAGACTGGGGAAGAAGAACATATCCATCTTATAATCATCGAATGCCAATCTGGCATAACAGTGCACAGATTTGAGGGAATGCTCTTCTCAAACAAATGGCACTTGTAGGTTTGAGTACTGAGGTCAATTTTGTACTTGTCTGCACAGCTACAGTTTTCTATAGAATGTGGTTAGCAGGGAAATGTGGCTAGCTAAATTTCCAGCTGTGATTTTTGTTTTGACAGATTGTGTTAGAAGAAGCATTTAATCATCACTGAATTTTTTTAAAAAGAAGTTGCTGCTAAGCATTTATGCAATAGGAAGTGCTTTAGTTAATCACTAGATGACAACATCTCATCAAAACCTGAGGACTGGGGCCAGTTTTTCCTTTTCCTTTTACCCTTTTCTTGCTCCATTGTCTTTTGACCAGCTAAAGGTTGGCTGTAATCATTAAATCATCAAATTCACTTTCTTTTTTCTCCCTGAGCTACATTGTCTTTGGAGACTTGAAAACAGTACATACTTAATGTCCACTTGGCCACAGCCTGCAGAAAGTCCCTATTCTGACCTTCACTTGAACATTCTGGGTAATCACCCAAACCCTGTGCTTGCTCTGTGATTAGAGCAGAAACAACAGTCAGATGCACCTCCTTCAGCCCTCCCCATTTCGTGCACTGTCATTCTCCAGCATCAGAAGGCTGTACGGCTCTGTGCATGTCATCACTGGTGGGTCTTGGTAAAAATGCAGATACAACTGTCTACCTCCGGAGAGTTGATTCCAAGGTTCTTTAGGGAGGCCCAGAAGTGTACATTTTTTGATAAACAGCCCCAGTGCATTGGGGCTGCATTGGTAACTCTGGATTTCATTTCTCCTCCATACTGTGCAGCTAAGAGAAATCTTACCCAACACTGACTTATCCAGGTTTAAGATTAAATTATTACACACTCATTATTCCCAGGCAATTCCTTAGGACTGGCTGACACTCTGAGGTTTGCCTTTCCTAGAGTGAAGGCTCTAAACAAGGATATCTAAACAACTGTAGAGCAAAAACAATTCTTAAGTAGCTGGGGGCTGGTGGCTCATACCTGCAGTCCTAGCTACTCAAGAGGCAGAGATCAGGAGGATCATGGTTCAAAGTCAGCCTGGGCAAATAGTTTGAGAGACCCTATCTCAAAAAAAACCTTCACAAAAAAAAGGCTGGTGGAGTGGCTCAAGGTGTAGGCCCTGAGTTCAAACCCAGTACCACAAAAAAGAAATTTCTAAGTGACCTGTTAAATACTGATTACCACTGAAAATATTAATAGGAAAACATTTTAGTCGAAGATAGTGGTTTATTAGAAAAGGTAATGCATGAGCAAGAGTGGCCTAAAAAGGGAAGAAGCTTCTCTTCATCCAGAATCCTACAGGAATGGTGAAGACAGGCAGCTTTACGAGTCTTGGTTGATAGATTTATTCTGAAGTTTATCCAGAATAGGCCTGTGGCTCATTGGAGCTTAGCCTGGCTTCTTGCTGTAGCCCTGTAATGGTTTCACTGATATTTTTTAGCAGACTCCTCACATTGTTTCTTTGTTTTAGCTTGCAGGAAAACTAATATGAAAAATATTGAGAAAATGGTCACAGAAACGAGCAAAACTGAATAAAAGCTTTCTGGAAAGAATTTCTAGGTGGTTCATTCTTCTGCCTGTAGGCGGGGCTGTTGATAAAGCAGTCTACAGAGATTTTGCTCATGTGCTGTTACAGGGACTACTGGGGGAGGGGAGAGAGAGTGAATGACAAAATGACAATGAATATTCAGGGGTCCTCATGGTTGAGGGCAGCCTGAGTCTTTCCCTAAAATTCCCTCACCCCCACCGCATACATGTCTACTGAAAGGGGCCCTGTTGACAGGAAATCTCATAGTGAAGTGAGCCCACAAAGAAAGAAGAGGAAGCAACTTTTCAGTTCTTTGTTTCAGAAAACCTCCACGGAACCTCAGGCTGGAGGAAAGGCTGGGTTAGTCCCAAGAATTAGGGATTGGATGGAAGCCTAAAGCATCTCTTCTGACATACACAATCTGATGGAGACAGCTTGGGGAAATAAAACAAAATTAAATAAATCAAAATAGAGCAAAGCAAAGCTTAACTTTTGAAAAATCCTCCAGTGTGGAATGTTTCTCTGAGCAACAGGGGCCCATGGACCACAGCTGCTAAAGGCAGCAGGAGTGAGATTCTGCCCTATGTTGGCAGTTCCTTCCCTCCCCTTTTCCTACTGGACTGGAGTTTCCAGTTCTGCCTGACAGGATCCAGCTGGCTTTGCCATGGCCATTTGTTCAAGCAGCCTTTCAACAGGAGCTTCTGTGCACAGGGAAATGAGCCCTAGCCTGGTGTTCAGAAAAGCCATGCTTGTGTCCTGCTTTATGCAGTGCAGGACCACAAGGGAGTTGTGGAGATGGGTTTCACTGCAAGGGACCCTGTGCCTGCTGCTGTTCCTGCTGGCTCCACTGATCAGGAAGCCTGCAACTGCTGAATTTTGCATTTCTGGAAGCTCAAATTAACTTTGGCACCTTATTCAGTTGTGTTTTAACTTCATGGTTGTAGTTGATTGTCAATTCTTTGTGAAAGAGCCAAGGTCAGGAGGAGACAGTATGGGAAGAGAATAGGGAAGGGAAGGCTTTGAAATGAAAAGAGTAGTACAACAATGCATAGCTTTTCAAGTTTCTAGCTTTGGTGGGACACATTTGGTCATGTGAACAAATGCTCCCACAGCTCCCCTAGGAGTCATGGAGAATTCCCATTGTAGGTTGTACTTACTGCATTTTCTGGAGTGCAGCAATTGGCTAGTCTTGAAATGCCTCAATTTGTGGAGTTAGTACTTTTGCAGCCATTGGGGCTGAATGAGATGAAATGGCATTTTCTTTTTTAAAATAATTAGTGGGGTGATGCAGAAACAGAAGGCAGTACAGAGTGTTACTATGCAAGTCTCCTGCTAGCTGACAAAGAGGTGCCAGGCCCACCAGGGCTGCTCACTTCTAGGATGCCTTTTCCTACACACTGGAAGGAATGCTGTATTGACCACTGTGTCAACTAATGCATTTGTGAACTCCAACAATTGTCTATGTTTCAAATGTTTAACGCTCAAATCCATGAAAAAAATACAAGATGTGGAGTCAATTATAGAGGAAGGCCTTCTTCACTGAGAAAATACTTACGGCTCCCTATTTTGGTGCCTATTGGTAAGTAGTCAATTATCAAACAAATTCTGCTGTGGAGCCAGTAGGCATGGGGCCTTGACCTCAGCTCCTAAGGTCTGTAGCTGTCCTGGTGCAGAAACTCGCTGTCATCACTTCCTTTTCCAGTTTAGCACCCAGCTATTTCTGCTTACAACGCCTGCAGCTTTATTCCTGGGGAAAAAACTGATTCTCACATGAATATAGGTTCTTTCAGAAATTTTTTTAGTGGTAAAACAATGGCTTTTTTAGAGGTGTGGGGTTTGAACCCAGGTCCTGTGCTTGCTATTCCACACTACTTGAGCCACACAGCTGGCCATTTTTTGCTTTGATTATTTTTCAGATAAGGTCTCACATTTTTGCCAGTCTCCTGCTTCAGACTGTGGTCCTCCTACCTATGCCTTCCTGATAGTTGGAAGGCAGCTGAGTTCACCACTGTACCACCAATGCATTCATCTCTCCTATAGTTGAGACCACAGACTTGAACCACTATGCCTGGTTTATTGATTGAGATGAGGTCTCAATAACTTTTTGCTTGGAATGGCCTTGAACCAGGCCTCCTGATCTCCACTTCCTGAATAGCTGGGATTATAGTTGTTACCCACCAAGCCCAGCCTCAAATACAGTATCTTCCAGTTACACCATCAAGGAAGAAAATTGGTTTTGATTCCAGGATTTGTATCAATGAGCAAATAAGCACTTTGTACAGAAAATTGTGACCAAAAGAAAACATGTGGTAGACAAAACTGCAAGTATTTTCCTTCATTTCTGTAGAAGTAAAGTTCTTACTACATGTTCAAATACGTATTCTTACTTTATAACTTGGTTGAGCAGATTAGCAGACATGAATCTCACTGTGTGGATTCATAAGGAGGCTGAGAGGTAGAATTCATTAAAAGTTGCTAAAAATAAATTGTTAAAGGATAAAGTTTCTGAAAATACAAACACTATCAATATACATATATACACAGAGCATGTTCCCAATAGTGGGACTGTTAGAGGAGACTAGGGGAGGAGGGAAAGAAGAAGTGAATCATACTGAAATGCATCACTTCTGTGTAGGAATAAGACACAATGGAACACACTGAAAAGGAACAACATGGGGAAGAGGGAAAAGGGTAAGGAAGAGTAACAGATGGGGTTAGACTGGTTGAAGGACAACATATTAACAGGTAAAATACCAAGGCAAAACCCCACTGAACGATGAACAGACACTAAGACAATGAAGGACAGGAATGCAGCACAGGTGATGACAGGGGAGAGCAGTAACATGAGCGAGAGGGCAAATGAAGAGGGTAAAGGAGGGTGAGCATGGAACATTGAAATATGTCATTTTAAGAAGGGGGAGGGGAAGGAGGGAGAATAATGGAGGGGATGAACCAAACTGGGGTTCAATGTATGTGTATATAGAAATGTCAGAATGAACCCCCTTGTACAACTATTTTACAGTAACAAAAACATGAAGAGAAGGATAAAGTATCTGACTTTGGAAGAACATTTCTGCAGAGCGTGTGCCTAATACAGAAGGTCACTGAAACACTGAAATGGCAAATTGGGGCAAGGTGATGATCAGCTGATGTAAATGCAAATGTCAAGGCAAAATATAGACCTGAGATGTTCAATGTGACGTCCTGGGAGACTAGAAAGCCTCCTCCGTCTGACTGTTACAGAAACTGAGGCACATCCTGGGTGAACACCTTTTTGAAGCGTAAACTTCACATGGCACTGAGGATCACAGGAATAGTTGCATGGGGGAGGTCCATGAGGGGGAAGTAATGAGACAGGGGAGAGAGTTATTGTACATTCAGGAGTACTTTAACATTTTCCCAAGAGGTTAACACCATTTCTTATATTACCGAGATAAGAGTTTAATTACCACACAAATGAAATGGAAGATAAATTTGAGTTAACTGGAGTGTAAAACGCCTTTTACTTCATGTACACATAAGAGATTTAAGACAGCAATAGCTTTGCTGAAGTAAACACATTTCTACCACTTCATTTTCTTGTCCCTTTTTATCATCTGGGGGATTTATTACTTGCTCACCAGAGCCATTTATCAAACACCAACCCCCCCTAGTACCAAAGTGCCTTCACATAGTAGGCTAGATGGTGTGTCTGCAATTATTGGCTTTGCTGCTAACAATGGAAAAAACACTATTAACACAGGCAAAGTCATAAATAATGCCATGTTGACATATGACAACTGAGTATAATTATGTAAAACAAAGAGTGCAACATTCTCTTTGTGCTGAAAAGCTAGAGGCATAAAAGGAAGTTTAGAATGGTTAAAACAAAGAGCAAGAGGGGCTTTAGAACACGAGACAGTCTAGGAAGGGTTAGCTGTGGTTTGCCCTAGGACAGAAGACTGGGGGGCAGGAGGATTCATCCAGGGAACACCACACAGGAGGATTTTGTGGCCCATATCACTCTGGCTTCCTGAATACAAAAACCACCCCCTACTTTCCTGGATTCCATGCCAGTTGCCATTTACCAAATGAGATACCAACAAATGGAAAAGGTAAGTCCACCAGGTTGGTGACTAACGACTCACTTCTATGCCATTTGGTTAAGAATAAGCAACAGATCTTCCTTTCAGAGATTCAAGTGACTTTGAAGTTCAATGTTCTGGTAACAGTAGCATATGAATTAATTTCACTGCACTGCTTTGAGTAGGGTGCTTTTATCTATTCTAATTTAGGGTACAATTTTATCGATGCTATTTAAATCCTTAAGGTTTCATCATTTTTTCATACTACTAATTTTTTCAAGTCACTTTTACTTGTACTGACCTTACACATCTATTACCTATCAGACTGTCTTTACTTCTATGCAATTTGACAGAAATATTTTACAGAATTTAAAAATATTTATATAAGGTATTGTATAGTGACACTTTAGTATCTATATTGACCAAAACTGTATAAAATCATGTTTTTGCGAGACTGTAATCTCCGAGGTCAGGAACTGGGTGCATTTTTACTAATGATGGTCACCCTTTCACAGAACTTGGTATATCCTTATGTAGCATCCTAATTCTCTCAGTGGCTCCGTGATATGGAACCTATTACAAGCCTTGTTTTATAGATGGGTAAAAGAAGTCAAAGAGATTAAGTGACTTGCTCAAGGGCACAGTTATTAAATGGTGGAACGAGTTTGGACAGGCATTTTATTAATCATGTGTTCTTAGCTACTGTGGTTTTGAAGATGCTTCTAAACACGGTGCTCTATTGCAGATGGTCATACAATTGACTGTCCAAACTGAAACTCTAGTGAGGGTGAAAGAGCAATCATGAGCAATGATTGAAACAGTGGAGTAAGTTGTCCCAGGCCTATCTCTGCTCTCTCTCTTGTTGGATGAATGAATAAATGATGGATCAATGACTACGGTCTTCATATCACCCATGTGGGTCAGTCAGTTGTAATATGGAGACTTTGATATCAAGAAATGGACTTTTAACTGATTGAAATTAGTATAAACTCAAGAGAGGTGAATAATGATTCCCAGAGATACTTAAAAAAGGAAGGGAAAGCAGAAAAAAAGTATTCTTTTTGCAAAAAGCTTTTCTACTAGTGAATCAATGGAGCATTAATTCTGGTTCAAAAGAGCCTGAGGTCCTAGTACCTGGGAAGTGGAGGAAGTTTGATTGCAAAATTGAGACCAGCCTGAGCTACATAGCGAGACTCTGACTCAAAACACTAAAAGATGTAGATGTGGTTCAGTGGGAGAACAATTGCATAGCCCTGGGTTCAATCCCCAGTGCCACAAAAAAAAAAAAAAAAAAAAAAAAGAGCCTGAGTGAGTGTCATCCAGCCGACTGACCAGATGGTCAGTGCAGCAGTGGTGTCAGCAGATGGAGGGAGGAGTTGGAGAAACCACCAGGACTTTTAACATGATGCCTGCTCGATCCCATGTGGAGACCCCTCTGTGGCAGTCCTCCAACTATGAATCCAGGAAGCCCCTGACACACAGCCTGGGTCTCAGTTGTCTGTCATATTTTATATATATATATATATATATATATATATATGTATTAGCTGTCCATTCCTCATGGGAATGTAAGGCTGGGGAGGATGGTGGTACTAGGTAAATATCTGTGGGTAGAGCAACTTTCTCTAGATTAGGAATTCTTTGGATTATAGAGTTTATTGAGTGCAATTTCAGAAGGAGTTATTTGGAATTTTACTAACTATAGTTTTGTTTTTGGATGGATGGGTGGAATTAAAAAGTCAAAACAAGCTATATATTGCTACTTTAACTCTTGGCCTTAAGAGTTATACTTTATTTATTCACTTGAAAGTATTTTTTAGTGCTAATAAGCAAAAGACACATGTCCCTACCTTTATGGAGTTTATAATCTAATGGGAGATCTAGGGTTAAATAACAAATATTCAAATAACACTGGGTTTTGTGATGCACACTTGTAATTCCAGCACTCTGCAGGCTGAGGCAGGAAGGTGGAGAGTTTGATACAGCCTGGGCTGTATCAAAGAAACAACACAAAAAATTTGCAGATAAACATATGCTTACCATATGTCACTAGCTAAGTGCTACTAAGGAGAGCCTGGGTACCAAGAGACAGAACAAGAAGTGAAACCTGGGCTAAAAGAAGTCCCCTTGTCATAGAGAAGAGTCAACATGTAAAAAAAGAGCATAGGTAGCCAAGGAAGAAAGTATGAGATTTAAGGGGCCCTACACTTCAGCTGTATGAGTTCTGATTATATATATACCTGATAACATACGTGTGTGTGTGTGTGTGTGTGTGTGTGTGTGTGTATGTTTATGAGAATAATAACAAGGAAGTTTCTTTTAATTTTCTGGGTTTCTATATCAATGTAAACTTGAAAGATGACATATTTAAAAAAGTTGAAGTTGAATAATTATCTGGTACCAATTTGAAAAACTAAGGCATAAAGTTTCCCCATTACTCATTAGAAGTTTCTGGTCTAGTCACCTGTGTCAGTGCTACCTAGCTCAGTGGCCACATATGGTTAATTATAACTTGAAATATGCCTAGTATGAATTGAAATTAATTGACATATTACATGCTGTATTTCAAAGACCGTAAAGATAAAGGTATATTTCATGAATACTTCTATACTGTTTACACATTGAAATAACGTTTTCAATACATTGGATTAGAACATATAATTACAACTACTTTCACATACTTCTTTTTATTTTTTAAAATCTAGCTCCTAGGAAAATTGAAAATACACATGTGGCTTATATTTTTAATGGACAGGGCTGTTGTGTATAACCATACTGATTAATTTTTTTTGCTCTATTTATATGAAAGCAACCACATAGGATGTAAGCAGTGTGAAAGATGCAAATTAAATAAAAACTGAATAGTGTATGAACCAAATCATTATTCTACTTGTTATAGTAATACTAAACATGCCAGGCAAAAATTGTGGACAACTGTAATTTTGCATGCCTATGTCCATGTCCCCTTCTTCTGGTGAGAACACCTCAATTTTCTTTTGGTGATTTAGTCCTCCATGCCTCTCATGCCAGTGATATTGTCTAAACTTCTCTGCAGGTGAGTGGTGATCCAGGTTTGCAAATCAAATTACTGCAACCCTTTCCCACAGTGATTGGCTCAGGGCTCAGCAGGTGATAGAGATAGGTCTTTGAGACTATTGGGAAGGGAATGTTGCCTTTCTGCTGGAGTTGCTAAATTGCTACAAAATGAACTTGGGACTGACTGAAACTAAACTTCCTTGATAATGAAACCAATTAGAAGCAAGGAGAAATGATAGAGATAAAAAGACAGGTTTTCTGTCAATACTGCTTAATCACCTGAATTCAGCCACTCCTAGACTTTTTAGTTACATGTCCTCTGTTTGTTTTAGCTAGTTGAATTGGATTTTGGTTAGTTTCATGTCCTCACTAAGATATTTACACTTGCTGCAGAGCTCAAATGAGTTCTGATTAAGGCAGTACAATCCAATAGAATAAAATCAACTGCTGACTCTATAAGTTGGTACTTTCTGTTAACTAGTTGTTGTTTCTTCTAATTGCAACTCTACCACTAGGACATTTCTGCATAGTGACTTCTGACCGAAATTTTTAACTAAAAATATGATGCAATACTGCTTTTAAAGGGTTCCAATAATTTTTTTTCTGGGCATCATACTGCTGGATGATAACATTTGCGAGTGTCTCTTGGCTGTATGGTCAATTTCTAGCCATTTAGTTGTTTAAGTGTTTAATTGGTAATCTACTGCCATCAGCATGGAGGAGCTTTATCAAAGTTATTGACCTTGGGGAATTTGATAAGTTTTATAAATTAGCACCTACTTGACTTTGATCATCTGTGTTCTTTTTCCTTCAATAATTTCCTTTGAATTAAACACTTTACTTAGAAATACCACCAATGTCATGACCCATTTTACTGAACTTTGGTCTCTGAGTTTTAATTTCAGCTCAGTCACTGACTTTGTATTTTAATCTCTGTGTCAATTTCTGATCTACACCTGTGCTTTTCCTTCTACCGTATTACCTGTAAGATGCTAATGCTTGAGTGAGAACTTAAACTGCCTCAGTGCCTCCAGGGTTTTAGTTACTTGGTTATATCTATTGGCAGCAAAGTTTTGATAGATTGTAACTAAATAATTTGATATAGCTTTCATTTAAGGAAAAAAGCTATAAATAACAACCAAAAGATGATTTAAAAAAGTTACTTCCTGTACACACACTGAAGTATGTACAGCTTCTTGAGTATGTATGCAGCTTCTTCCTATATATTTTTTTGTGGTATTGGAGATTAAACCGAGGAACTTGAGGTCACTAGGCAAATACTGTACCACTTGAGCCATGCCCTCAGCCCTTTTATTTTAGAGATAAGGTCTAGCTAACTTTTCCTGTGCTGGCCCCCTGCCTCTGTCTCCTGAGTAGCTGGGATTACAGGCATGTACCACCACACCTGGCTCAGTTTCCTCCTTTTTAAATATAAAATTGTAACAGTAATTGGTTAAAAAAGTGTACATATACATATGTAAATATTCATTAGATACTTACACAATCTCACTCTTAAGAGAAAAATTGAAATTGAGATTAGTATGTTACAATCATAAGATTTTTTTTTTAGACACAAAAGTTGTATTTTCTTGTTCAGAAATTTAATCTGAGAGCTTCTAGTCTTTGAGTCTTGTTTTTGGATACCACATATATTTGTGTACATATGTATACATATGCACCTGTCCCCCCCCCACACGTTCATGTTTGTCCTACATTATCTGTGGATAATTCAGTCATTAGAGATAGGACACTGTTCATTCTCTTTGCAATTGTACAACACAGAAGTGTCTAATGTTTTAGTAGATTTTTAATAGATATCTTCATAAAATAAAAAAGTATTAAAATGTTGAGTTTCCATTCATATTTTAAGATTGGGTATATAGTATATTCTTAGTGGGTCTAAAAATATATAATGAAAATGTAAGTGGAAAATATAATATAGGAATGAATTACCTATATGAATTCCATTTTTGGATGATCAAGAGTACCTTGATAGGATTGACTGGACTGCCATAACCACATGGTTGGAACAGAAGTCTTCAGACATAGTTTCTATATGTATAGAGTTGCTAGGATTTCTAGGTGTCCTTAACTCTTAATGCCTTTGGCTTTTCTTAGCAACTGATTGTGGAAAATTAAAGATTTGGCAAAAGAGAAGTTCTGTAAGCAGAAGTCAAGGGTAAAAAGAGAAAAAAGTCCCATCATGGCTTGGAAATGGATAGAGGAAGATACCCAAAGATCTCAGAGAAGGTCCTGGTCTCAGAAGAATTAACTTCAAGGGCAGAATGAGGCTTTAAGGAGGAAAGGGATAAGCTCTGACCTTTGCTCTGGGGACAAACGAGAGCTGAAAGATCTGTGGAAGAAAGATCTGGTAAATGATAGTTCCAAGAAAACGTATGCATTACACTGGGGATGTGACACAGACCTGGAGAGGGAGGGATCACCATTCCTATCCCCTCAAGGAGGAGAAGCACTAGGGCGTTGAAACTCTTTTAGTGTCTCAGAGCTCACGTTTGGGCCAGCCTACAATCAAAATTTATCTTCCTGCAACTGAGGAAGTTTTTGTTTATTCCAACAAGCCTTGCTCTATCTCTATGGGAGACATATATGTTGGGATGGTGTAGTTTCAGCAGTCATTGTCCCCTGTAACCTGTACCTGAAGAGAGAGAGAGAGAGAGAGAGAGAGAGAGAGAGAAGAGAGAAGCTGAAACAGAAGGGAGTGGGGGGAGAGGAGAGAGGAGGAGGAGAGGAGAGAAAAGAACTTAAATTCTCTGGAAAAGTTACCTTTCTTCTTTCCTCTGCAGCCTCCAGCTTTTTCTGGATCTCCTCCAGGGACAGGTCTTTCTTCTTTGGAGAAGCTAAAGTTCGCGGGGCTTCTGAGATGGGAGATGGGGGCTTCAAAATCAGCTCAAAAGCCTGGCCGGAGGCACGTTTGTTGATTTGCTTCACTTCCATATCTAAGAAATGAACATTGGAGAATGGTCAGCCTGAAGAGCTCGGCAAGCACGTAAATCTTGAAGAATAGGCTTATTTTAATAATTAGTATTCTAGAATTGAAATAGCATTGTTATACTAGAAAATAAATAAAATGCTGCAGTTGATAATTTGCTCTGCATTGTTTTGAACATGTAAGAACTCTCTCTTTAGCATAACTGTGGGATGTATTTTAATAGAGTAAATATTTACATTGTCAAGAAAATAATGTCTACAAGGAATTGAATAATGGCAGGCATATTTAGAAAAAGCCTGAATCGATTTTAAATTAAACCTTATTTTCCTTTTGAATAAATATGAGCTTTGAATAAAAACCAAGTAGTATGGATTTATTTTTGGAAATTACCATGGCTGGAGGCATATTTTGGCTAGATGATGAAGAAAACAGCAGATTTCTCACATGCGTGAGACATACATGTGTATGTCATTATAATACAACCATACTTGTGGCTGGGAATCTTGTTAGAAACAATAAAACTCCCTGAGCAGTTGGGGATATTTGGCAGAGTCAATGGCAATGTGCAAAGCATCCCTCTGGTTCCTGTCTTGTCTGTCAGTCTGCTACTCTCAGTGATCAAGTAGGTGTAGTGTCTTCTCTGTCATGGGGATCCTTGCTTTCAAGGTGCTTACAGTCTATAGGGGACAACAGACACAGTCCTGTAGTGTCTTTGTTCCTGGTTTGTTGCTACTTAGATTATCCTCTTGTAGGGTATCTCAGCTGCAGACAGGAGCCAGGGAAAGAGGCGGTGTGGTGGTGGAGGGTGGGGGCGGCAACACTCATCTAATTTGTATATATTCACATGGAATACTGTTCCGCCTTTAAGAAGGAAATACAGCCATTTGTGATGACATACGTGAACCTGGGAAGCACCATATTAAGGGAAATAAGCCAGGCACAGAAAGACAAACGTTACATGCGTGGTCTTATTTGCATGTAAAAATCTAACTAAGTTGAACTCATGAAAATAGAGAGAGAACAGTGCTTATCAGGGACTAGGGTGGATCTTTCAATGGCTTATGTTAGAGACTCTGGAATCAGAACTTCCAGAATATCAGAATAGTAAGTATCAGAATAGTAAGTGCCTCTGATAGCTGTATGATATTGGCAAGGTTAAGTTCTTTGAGCTTTCATTTCCACATCTAAAAGATGCAGATGAAAAGAGCTCCTTTGGGCATTGCTTGGTGGCTTATGCCTGTAATGCTAGCTACTCTCAGGAGATGGCGATCAGGAGGATTGCAGTTCAAGTAAAATGTATGCAAGCTTCCATCTCAACCAATGGCTAGGCATGATGGAATGGTGACTGTCATTCCATCTGTTCAGGGAAGCACAAATAGAATTTAGGTCCAGGCCAGCCCAAGCACAAAGTGAGACCCTATCTCAAAAATAACCAGAGAAAAAAGGGCTGGAGGTGTGTCTCAAGTGAAAGAGCAAGTAAGCTTGAAGTCCTGAGTTTAATACCCAGTATTGCAGAAAAACTAAAAAAGAGCACCTTCATGCTGGGCGTGGAGTAGAGGCAGGAGGTCATAATGAGAATCTGCTCCAAAAAACAACAAAATGAAAAAAAGCACTTTCCTCATAAAATTGTTTTGAAGATAAAGCATATTGAGTATAAAGCCCAGGCCATGGCACTTATACTATACATGTAAAAAATGATAATAAAATACTTGTTACAATGTTTGACTACAATAAATAATTCACATTATTATCAAGATAGGAACACAAGGCCAAGTTAAAGACTTAAAAAATTTGAAATTCTCTAAGTGACTTTTCTTTGGAAGCAATGCATGAACAATGTTGAATCATCTATTCAACTTCCAAGAGTCAGCCATGTATCATAGCTTCTGCTTTTCTTCTACCTGCTCCTCAATTCTTAAGTGGCAGAAACCACCATGGTATTCTCTGTCCCACCCACTCTGAGTTCTATTTACTGATCTTTTGTATGTAAGATTCTTCTAGTAAGCCCAGCTCCCTTGAAGATAAGGACCACATTGTATTCATCTTTGGACCCCCAGTGACAACACAGAGTTAGATTTTAGAGTCTTATAAGGAATATTGCCAGATTTCTAGTGCTATCTATATTTAGCTGATAATAAACAGCTGTGTAGTTTATTTGTTGACAGAATGAAATTAAACAAAGTGAGCACTGGGCCTCTATTCTAATGAAAGTTTTGGCTAGGAACCAAAAATTCCTTCACAGGGAAGGCATTTCCTTTCAGAACAGCAAATCAGCTCCGAGGATGCTTGTGCCATGACCTTGGAAGGAAAATGCTCTTGAGTCCTTAAATAGGCTTTAAAGGCACAGAAGGGGTTAACTGCCATAGGTCCCTTTTCCTTGTCTTCAATGTCTTTTTTACATATAAGAAAAGGATAAATAATCATGGGTCTAATAGGTAGGAAAATATGCCTCAGCATATTTCTAGTTCACAAGGAACTGGACCAAACATTTTGATTAAATTGATTAAATTGGGTGAATGATATTGTTGATAATGATAGCGACCGTTATTGAGTGCTGATAGGGGCCAGGCTTGGTCCTGATGAATGCTTGACTTGTATCAAGCCATTTACAGTCACAGCAGCCTCGGGAAGAAATGCCAGTGTTAAAAAGGCACAGAGAGTCTAGGTATCCACTTGCCACATGAGTAGTGACAGAGCTAGAAAGGAAACCAAGCAAAGTACCATCTGTCAGAAGAAATCAAACCTAAATACTTCGTACTGGTAACTGTCATGCCAGCTCTTTAGGTTTGTATTTTAAAACCCTTTCTACCTGGGGCCTCAGTTGTAAGTCAATGTTTAAAATTAATTATTACTGTTATTAACTTGTTGAGTTAATATACAAAATATGGGTACTTTATGAAGGAAAACATTGATGGTTGATTTTCTCTCTTGAGTGTTCTAAGTATAAAGAATTTCAGTTTACAATCTAGTCTAATTGCTGCTTAGCATATTACATTACTCGCAGAGAAAAGCCTTAGACGTACTGTGGATGTTGATAGGCTGGATGTGGTTGGTAATAACAACCCAGCCGTTTTTCTTGAGAGACAGTAATGTGCTGTTACCAGCATCAAGTTCAAACAGTTTAGAGCAATAGGTGATCAGTAAGACCTAATAGCTAGTCACAGTAGGTCAATGGTGAGATCTCTAAAATGCTGATGTACTGATGTCAGGGGCTCTGAGAGAGGAACAAGCACACGCGAGGTTTCGCAGATGATGATGCAAGCAGAGGTGTTTCTGCTGTGGACAGCTTACCATCGTAGGTGTAGATGTTGATGTTACGAGGTTCCGGGTAGAAACAGGAGCAGATCAGTGACAGCATGGACAGCTCCTTCATCTTTTCCTTGTAGGCTGAAACAGAAGACTAGAGATTAGTATCTGTCATTTTCTGAATTTCTTCCTATAGCTTTCTCTAAGTCTGAAGAACAATTCTAGCCTCTTGCAGAATGAATATCACCAGGTACTGCTGCTTTGCTTTCTTTCACAAAATATGAACAAATGATGTAAACAGAACTCTGAAGAGCATATTCTGTATTACAGAGCACATGAATTGTGTATTATAGCAGTTTAGACAAAGAGTGAGGAGGGGAACTAGATTAAAAAGGGGGCGGGGAATAAGAGGAATTAAAATCCGGCAGGGTTGAAGGGAAAATAGAAATATAGAAGAAGAGGAAACAGATAAAATTAGCAGACAGTCCCATTCCTATAAATGTGCACACAGGTCTATCGCACGGAAGTAAAATTTGGGAGGGCTCATTTGGGGATAGCTGTAAAATTCATCTGGACAGTTACTAAGCAGATGCATCCTTAGGGACCTTTGTTGGTCTGTTCTCTTTATCCCTAAATACATTTTCACATCTCTCCCTCTTCCCACCCACACCTGGAAGTGAGGTCTGGTGAGGATGTTTTTTCCTCCCTCTGCAACCCAGTGTGTGTGCCAACCTTGCAAAGCAGCTGTAGGAGTTCAGATTGTGTTGGTCCTGTTCCTTCACGCTCCCTCCCCATTTCATTTGCTCCTTCCTCCCCTGGGAGGCTCTGCCTACACAAACTTGGCCAGCATCTCACTGCTATTGGTTATCACCAGGACAAGTGCCTCCAGACCAACAGGTGGGGATAGAAAGGTAGGATCCTCTCAGCTTTGTGATTATTTAGTGAAATTAATAAATTAGGGAAAATGGAAGAAAATGATGATATATTATGCATTGACTCGGACGAGGTGTAAACAGGTGGTTAAGGCCTAGTATATTGAACCTCATAGGTAACATCTGCATCTTGGTAGGGTCTTTTAGTTATCACTGTAACCCAAGGAACAATGGGTACCTGGGAATTCTCAGAAGGTGCATTTGGACATTGTTAACAGGTGCATCTTTTTTTGGCCAGCAGGAAACAGATTCAACAACCAGATGCTTTAGAGTCATAGAATGTTAGATTGACAAGTTTCTAAGAGATGATGTAGTCAGTGATCCACCCACCCCACCACCAATTTTATAAATGAGGGAACAGCCTCACAGAGGTCAAAGTCACAGATGGCCAGTGACAAAGATGGGGCCTCTATCTCAAGACTGCCAACAGGTCTTCTATCTCTACTTTTAGGATGAGGCCCAGTGGGCCATAGGGCTGAGTACATTGACATGTGGTTGAACCATGTGCAAAGATCAAATATTGTCAATTTCATTAATTCAACTTTTAAAAAATCTTTTCTAGTTTATTTCCTTAAGATAAGCAGCCCAATTTGCCATGTATCATAGAAGTTCTGATGACACCCATTTTGAAAAAAAATTTATTAAAAGCCTTTGCAATTTTAGAAGGCTGACCAAATTTCTCTGTCTTCTTTCTTGACTTGGCTAATGAAGGTACATCACTTATAAAGGCCTAAGCAGATCTCTTTGTACATGTTTGGTGTGAATCACAATGTTTGTCAGAGGACAACACTTTCATAACCAACTAACAACCAGGCTTTTCACATAAGTGCCACTTTTTTGGTAAGCAAATGTAATATGGTATTCAAAATGTTTTCAAAATTAAGCACAGTTAACGCTCCATATCTCTGGCTACTACATCCATGGATTCAACTAGCTGCAGACCAAAAATCTTTGAAATGAAAATGTTTCTGGACTGGCATACTAATCATGAAATTAAAATTAGACTATTATCATTAAAATTGATTCTGTAGCAGGGCATGGTGGCACACACTTGTAATTCCAGTTACTCAGGAGGTAGAGACAGAGGGATTATGGGTGTGAGGACAGTCCAAGAAAAGTTAGGAAGATCTCATCTCAAAAACAAAAGTTTTGAGGATGTGATTCAAGTGGTAGAGTGCTTGCCTAGCAAGTGGGAGGCCCTGGGTTCAATCACCAATGCTGCAAGCCAAAACAACAACAAATATATATGCATCTATACTTCTTCTGTGCTGAACATATAGACGTTTTATTGTCATTATTCCTTACTATAATGTAACAACTATTTATACAGCATTTACATTGCATTGGGCACTGTAAGTAATGTAGAGAGGTCTTAAAAGCATATGAGAGGACATGTGTAGGTTATATGCAAATAGGACACCATTTTAAAGAAGAGATTGGAAAACCTGCAGATTTTGGTATTCATAAGGAGTCCTAGAACCAATCTCTTGTGGATACTGAAAGATGACTGCGTATTAAAAACACTTCATAGATACCAACTTTATCAAGAAGAAACAATCCAAACATAAAAATAAAAGATTTTTCACCTCATAAACTAGTAACATATTAAAGCTGTAGAACATGAATTTCTATCAAAGCAAATACTCCTTAACATCTGTCTTTTGTTTCTTGGAAATTAAATTTAGTAATTTTTAGTAAGACCACTGTCATACTTATGCTTGAAGCTAGTAAGAGAGGGGAGTGCAAATATTATTAGGGACTGATGCATTTAGAACCCTATGTGTAAAGAACAATAATTATTGCTATGAACTGAATGTTTGTACTCTCCTGCCCCCAAATTCCTATGTAGAAATGTAATCCCCAGTGTGGTGGCATCTGGAAGTGGGGTCATTGGAAGTGATTAGGTCATGAAGGTGGAGTCCTCGTGAATGGGATTATCGCTTTCACAAGAGGCCAGAGAGCTAGTTCAATCTCTTTCTGCAGTGTGAAGATCAACAACAATGAGTCAACAGTCTGCACCTCTGAAGAGAGCCCTCACCAGAGCCCTACCATGCTGGCACCCTGATCTCAGACTTTCGGCTTCTAAAACTGTGAGAAGTAAATTTCTGTTGTTTACAAGCCATCCCATCTATATTATAGTTATAAAAGAAAACTGATGAAATGTTGGTTTTCCCTGTCTAGATAGGGCAAATCTCTCTAAGGACAAACCAGCTGCTTCTCTGCAGGTTGTTTCTTTAATAGCATCCTTACCTTGGGGTGTTATTTTTACGAGGGCGATGCCTCTACATGGCATGGCCCTGGCTAGTGGCGGCCACTGTGTAGATTCGGAGGGACAACCACAGTGCCAGTGAATCCTGATCATCTCCCTCAGTAAGGTGCATTCCTGGGGAGCAGGGCTCCCTCTCCACCTGGGGTGTTTGCACAAACTTTTGTCCAGGTGCAATGTCATGCCTAATACTCTTTGCTCATCTAAGTTCTTTCCAGAGTGTGAGTCCCAGTCTGGATCTCCTCTCTCAGTACTTCTCTCTCAGGTGCCTCCCATACTGCTTTCCTATTGCTCTTAGTGGACTATATTAGACAACCTTGATTTTATACTGTTTAAGGTCATTTGCTACTGGTGTTTGATACATAATTTTTGTTAAACTACAAGTTCTTTGAAGGCAAACACTGGATCTGACTCATCTATGAAATAATTCATAAAATAGTTATGGGAAGAATGGAAAATAGTTGTTTAGTAAGTAGTTGTTGGTTGTCTTGACCATTGATTTTAAATCCATTTCTTTATTATCAAGTGTTTATGATTACAACTTGTGGACAGGAGCTTCTGTGAGGCATTATGGAATTACAAAAAGATGTAAGAATGTTAATGTTTTCATGTCAGGGAGAAGTGGATACAAAAATGGATAAAACCAGATAAAAGTATGAGAGAAGTTGTCTATGGTCCAATGAAGTATGAAGTGTGAAATTCAGTTTAAAAGTAGTCCCCCTGATGCTACGGTCATTGTTCCTAATGTCCACTTCTCCAAAAATTTGCTCACACATTTTACTCCTTGATTAGAAGCTCAGAATAACAACAGAGCCTTGTGGCAGTAAGGTGGGCAGTCAAGAATGGCTTCATAGTTAGGGTTGCTAGATTTACCAGATACAAATATAAGGTACCCAATTTAGTTTTAAACTATGTTTTAGCATGAGACATACCAAATCATGTTGTTTTTTTGAAATTCAAATTTAGAGTGTTTGTATTTTGGTTTGGTTTGGTTGGTTTGGTTTCTGCTCATTTGTAACAGTTCCTTTCATGTAAAAAGTATCCTGGGTTAGTAATATCACAATCTTAGCAACAAAGCCACTGAACACTTTGATAGGAGTTACCTGGTGGAAGCTTCTTTTTAGAAAGTCTTCTAATATTAATCTGCCATTTTACGCACATTAAGAAACAAATGAGCCAAGTTCAGCCAGTAATGTGCTACGGCTTAGGACTAGTGCAAAGGGAAGAAAGAAATGTCCATGAAGTTTTATGAAAGAATTGACAAGAAAAAATAACTGAATTTGGGAACGGCATTTGCAAGTATGCAGAGGGAAGAAAGTGAACGATCCCTTTAAGTGGGTGGTCAAGGGAAGTGTGCCAGAAAAAGTGTCACTAAGCTGAGACTCCTAGGATGGGTTCAAGTTGAGGAAAAATTGGATGTGGGTTGAGACAATGAAATATAAACAATAAAAAAATTTACAACAAAAGAATCCCCAGCAGATGCAAAAGGGCTATGAGAAACATACGAACAAGATTTCACTATTGTACTTCATACTTTGAATTGGCAATCGTTTTTTCCATTGGGCTTTGGAAAACAACATGTATTAATCTTTTCACACCATGCAGAGTTGAAAGCATGTCTGTAAGAACATGGTAGGCGATAGGCAATTCCACATACTCTTTTTCAGTGGTTGGTTGCATTTGCTATTAATTATTAATGTTTGCAAATAAATACATTTTCTTTAGTGCATTCATTTAAAATTCAGCCCACATGAGGTATGAGTCTATAGCAATAGTCACTTAACCTAATGATGTGTGAACACTAATTGTGTTTTTCCATTTTTCCAAATGGCTCAAATGAACCATTAACAATGGTAACAGCTGCTAGTCGTTGAACGCAAGCAATGTACTAATACACTTGCATGTATTTTCTCATTTAATCTCCTCAACAATGCTATGAGAAAAGTACTATAACCAGTCCAAACTTACAGGTGAAGAGAAAAGTCTGAGGGAGGTTGAGTGACTTGTCTATGATCCAATCGATGATGAAGTAAGAAGTTTATTTTGAATGTAGCCCCCCAACGTTCCTTGCTGCTAATGCTGTACTTCTCCAGAATTTGCACATTTTATTCCTGTCACCACTGCTTACATGTTTCTCACAAGAAAACAAATACATCGTTATTAAAGTATCTAAGACTATTTTTCCATTTTTGTTTGATACTTTCTTCTTAATTAATTCAGAAATGTGAGTCATTGATTACGTGGCTTTGGATAAGTACAGCAGTCCCCTGGTATCCATGGGGGATTGGCTTTGGGGCCTCCCAAAGATACTCAAAACCTGAGGAACAAAGATTTTTGTCCTTTACATAAAATGGTATGGGAGCTGCAGAGTACCTACATATAGCCTCCTGTGCTTTAAATCATTTCTAGATTACTTATTATGTCTAACAAAATGTAAATGTTCTACAAATACTTGCTATACTCTTATTATCTAAGGAAAAATGATGAAAAAAGTCTGTACATGTTCAGCATGGATGCAATTTAAAAAATAATTTCAATTCATGACTAAAACTATGGATGTAAAAACCAGTGGATGCAGAGGATGGCTGTATAGTTTTACAGAAGGAACGTATAACTGTTTTGATATGTAGATTACACCTGAGTAATATATATTAGCACAGAGATGTCTAGCAACATCAGGAATAGCTTCTCAAAAGAATATACAGATTCTGTAATCAGGTTTGGTTTTGTGATAGATTAAAACAGCAGACATTTTTACTTGTTTACTTGGCAGAATATATTATCTCTCTCTCTCTATATATATATATCCCCCATTCTTTTAAGCACATATGAACTCTGAGCTCTTTGCTCACACTTTCAAATGCATCTTAATTTTATACATATCTTGTTTTAAAAAAAAAACATGTATTATTCACGACATTATACTCTATTACTTTTCCAAAGGCCCAAACAATTAGAAGTAAGTGGCTTAAAATTTTTCAATTTTCTACTTCATTTGGCTTATGTGGGAATAACCACTAATATGAATTCTCATACATATCATTTTGGTATTATTTAATTTGGAATTGATGGTATCAGAAATTTCTTCTGCTTTTCACCCTGGGAAAGTTTTGAGTTCTTAGTTTTGGCTAATGTTGAATGTGAAAAAGGAGTAATTAGACTTCTTGTTAAAATGTGAAAAAGTGTAAAGAATGTTCTGGAAATGTCATGAGTAGTCTATGTTGGGAGAAAATATCTCATAATCCCTAGTGGGATACCTCTCTGTGTCCTTATTCATTTGCATTCTTGATGACTTAAGGACACAGTTGTTTAGAGGACTGGCTGGCTGACCATGGCTGCCTTGAGCAGGGCTACCTCCTCTGAAGAGTACACAGGGTCTGTTAATATAATTCCCTTTTCTACTTCTCCCTCTCATCATACTAGTCTAACTGAGAGGTTTTCTTGGTAAGTCCTTAATGGTCAACTTGAATTCAATCTTAGTTTCTGTTTTCAAAAGATGTCTGGGCAGACAGTCAAGGGTAAAATCTGATACTACAGAATTCAGGATGGAGGTCTCTTGCACTTAGAGGTCTCTGTAGCAGTTAGGTTTAGTTTCTGAAAGAAAAAACAAAAGTCCTTTGTTTGAAGCTTACCAGTTTATAAAAATAGTGACAAAACCACCTCTTTTTTTTTTTTTAATAAGGAAAATACTGTCATTTCCAGGAAGCAGCATCTTTAGTACCTAGCACAATAGGGTGATAGCTATGGATGCTGGTTCCATGGCAGTCTTCAGAGCTGGTGTCAGGGTTTAAAAGCACAGCAGACAATGGGAGAAATAATGCTCCTGGCTCCCTGTTTCTGAAAAGAGCTAAAATCCAACCTCCACAATTAATAAATTCTGTTGCTCTACTGATCTAGTCCTCTCTGTTTGCCATTGCGTAAGTCTCCACACAGATAGGAATCAACTCCCACGTGGCTTTCTATTTGGTTTATTTTTTATGTTTCCATTTTATAAAATTAAGCTACTGGTGTTCATTGTAACTTGATTCTGACCACACTGTGCATGTGTTTGGCCGTTTGCTCTGGGGTCTTATAATCCACGGTTAGATAATTTTTTATCCAGATGTCATTTCATTTAGAAATGTTTTTGGGAACTCTATCACTGAGGGTTTTTTTTGACAGTTCTGGGATTTGAACTCAGTGCCAGACAGGAACTCTACCACTTGAGCCATGACCCCAGCTCTTTTTCTCTTTGTTTTTCAGACAGGTTCTCCCGCTTTTTGCCAAGGCTGGCCTTAAACTATGATGCTTCTGATCGCTCCCTGTAGAGTAGCTGAGTGTGAAAGTGTGGAGGTGTGAAGTACTATGCCTAGTTCCTGTGATGTTCTTCTTTAAAGATGAAGGGCTAACATGATTTTGTTTAAAATACTTCTTCTCTTCCTTTTATTGTTTTTTTGAGACAGGGTCTTGCTATACAGCCCAGGCTGTCCTTGAACTCTTGATCCTTCTGTCCAGCTTCCCCAATGTTGGGATTTACAGGTGTAAACCCCTTTCCAAATGGAAATGATGGAAATGCTTTTTCAAAAAAAAAATTTCTTACATATTACATTGGCTCATATTTGGAGCACAAAAAAATTTTAGTTGATGAATTTGTAACTGAAGATGCAACAGTTAAAAAGAAAAAATAAATAACTCAGATTTTAAAGACCTATTTTAACATCTCAGAAGATCACTGATTATGAGGTAATGTGCTAGATATTTCTGCTATGGTGATGTAATGCTAATTGGTTTAGTATAAAATTAGATTCAGTATACACTCATTCTACACATCTGTCCCCACTAGAAATATGGTCTCCAAAGCCAGGGAGGCTTTGAAAGACTAATGTTTTGACCAACCAAAGCATCCCAGTTTTTCTGTAGGTTATAGCTATCAAAATCAAATAAAGGGACATTTAAGAAGGTCAAAGCCCTATAACTCATCACTGGGTTTTACAGCAACCTATGAAGCTCTTACTATTCAACGGACTTTGGCATCAATAATGGTGACAAGGAAAAGAAACTGGATGGCAGGAATCAGTTCTGTGATGGATGCTGTATCCAAAGCAGTAAATGGACCACCATGACCTCACCTTACTCTCAGTCATTTGGGCTCCTGCTTTGTGCACTGAGAGTCCTACTGTGTCATGCAAGGTCTTGTCTCTTCCTTGTGATGAAAGACATTCTTTTAGTTCTTGATGGGAACCAAACTACACTGTGGTTTAAAGAGCATCATAACTACTTAATTTTGTTTATGTGTCCAGATTTTATCATGAAGCCTCATTCTGAGTACTGAGGGATTCTTTTTCTCTTATGCCACTAAGCACTACCAGCTAGCAGTGACAAGCTTAAAATGCTATCAGTTTGGCTAGGGTGATCTGGACTTAAATGAGACAATGCCAGAGTGAAAAGACCATTCATTCATCTGCTAAGGAGAGTTCTCATACAAGGATGGCCACTCTTCCCTTCCTGTGTCTCCTGAGGCTGCCATGAAAGTCTTTGGGTTGTTTCTCTAAAATGGTTGGTAGCACCCAAGTGATTTAAATGTCTCATTATTTTTTAATTTTTGGCTGAAGGTCAGATAAATGCTTTATATCCTTTATTAATTCAGGAGAAGTCCTACTTCCTATGCAAAATGATTATTGTATTTGTGAGTCAATGTCCAGAATCACAAATGTTTGGGTCACCAATGATAAGGATACTGGTTTTCTTCTTTACTTTGTTGTAATGTATAATTTCTTTCCTCCTGAAAATAAGCCTCACATTCTACTTCATAAGGATTTTAGAATTTAGTCTGACTAATATGTAAGGATCACTCTCTCTCTCTCTCTCTCTGTCTCCATCTATGATGGATTACTGATTATGTTCTCAGTAAAAGTAAGAACTTCTTTCAGAAATGGAAAGTGAAAGACTGATCACAGAGAAGATAAATTTTTTATAAGATCCTGATGACTTTATCTCAGCTAAGCAGTGGTTTGAATACTGAGGGTACAGAGTTAATGAATTCAAAGGGAATCTTGTCTGTCATCACAGGATGGGGTTGACTGTCTTCAGATAATGGGATATGTTAATTTATACAGAACGCTGGGAACAAACAGAGTCAAATTAAGCAGGGATTCTGCAGCAATTTATGCCACAAGCCCTATCTGCTATATTCTGATTTAATGCTTTTATCAATCTGAAAATTTGCTGAAAGTTCAAAGCATATTACCTGAAGAGTTTGAGTGTAAATCTCTACTTCATTCAAGTGGCATAAAACTCCAATGCATTTGAAGAGCTCTGTGTCAATGTTTAAGTTCTGACTGTTTCTTAAACAATCTGCTCTCTGTCTAATAGTTATTAATTCCAACTGTGGAAAAAGAGAAAGTATTTTAACTTGGGATAACTGCCAAAGAATATTTATCAGTTTTCCACCAAATAGAATTTTTATCTGGATAGTATATACATTGTACTTATGGTAGTCTTTCTGAATGTTTTCTTAGACAATGAATGACAAATAATTTAACAAAAGACAATTATGTCTGGCAAAGGTCACAATAGCCTCATGTAGGAGTCAGTTTGCTTGTTTCTCCAAACATATAGGGAATTTCAGGGTCTTCCTCTAGGAAACTTTGCAATGCTTTTTTTTTTGAGGTATGGTCTCTCTTTGTAGCCCAGGCTGGCCTCCAACTTGAGATCTTCCTACCTCAGCCTCCTGAATGCTGGGACCACAGAAATGAGCCACAATATCTGACTAAAAGTTGGATTTTCAAATCACATTCATTAGATTTATTTTATTCACTTATTGCAAAATTGTGCATTAAATGCTTATGTACCTGGTGTAGTGCACAAAACTGAATGGTCAGGCAAGAATTTTTTCCCCCCAGAAGGCAAGCAAGCCCTGTGATTTTGTGAGTCATAATCAAGTCATATGTTCTATGATCACGCTGTGTTTAAGAGAACAAAATGAGTATATATGTATAAATATATACACATATAAATGCATACATGTACACATGACTTAATAAATAGGAAATATAAATACTGTCAAGATTTAAAATTGTCTGATATTAAACGATTGCAGCAATTTTACTTTTGAGGAGCTCTGGCCATGAATGAGAGAGTAACAGAGCCTGGGGGATAAGTCGGAAATCCCTTACTGTTGTTTACACAATGGAATTATCTTTAACATCCATTTTAGAGATAGCTAAATGGTGTGAAGGGAATTTTTTAGGGTAACTTAGATATAACCCTGAAAACTGCCTTTTCATTTTGGGATTCAAATGCTACTTCAAGTTTTGCCATGTAAAGACTCATTTTTCTGAAATAGATTTCATCAAATCACATCCTAGAACTTAATTAGTGCAATTTTTCTGCAAGGAGCCTAAAGTGATAAAGAAAGCAAGTAAGTAATGCATATGAAGTCTTTGCATTCAGTCAGCTTTGTGTCACCAGATTATGTTGCAATCAGGATCAAGATACAAAGGAAAATTTAGTGCAGGATAGGTTTTCCAAGTTGTCTTGTTTCTTCTGATAGTTTGAAATAAAAATACCTTTAAGAAGTGGCCATTTCACTTGAAAAGATACTTGTTCAAAGAACACATACGAATCAACAAAGGAATATGGAAAACACTTGACATCACTAGTCATCAAGGAAACGTAAATCAAAATCACAAGATATCAGCTCACACCCGTTAGGATGCTCCACATAAAAAAGACAAAAGAGAACAGATGCTGACAAGGATGTAGAGAAAAGGGAACACTTGTACACTACTGATGGAATGTAAATTAGTACACCCATTGTGGAAAACAATATGAAGGCTCTCAAAAGATAAATATAATACTACCACATTACCCAGCAATCTTTATTCTAGGTATGTATTAAGAGAGAATGAAACCAGTATGTTGAAGAGATATCTGCATTTAGATGCAGCACTATTCAGTCAAAGTAAGTGCACCAATGGATGAATGAAGAAAATATGACACACAAACATGCATGCACACACAATGGAAAATTATTTAATATTGAGAGAGAAGGAAATCCTGTCATTTGTGACAACATGGTTGAACCTCAAAGACATAATATTAAGTGAAATAAGACACACAGAGAAAGGCAAATGTTGCATGACCTCACTAATTAAAAAAATGAACTCAGTTGGGCATACTGGTTTATACCTATAATCCCAGCTAAGCAGGAGATGGAGATGAGGATTGCTATTCAAGGCCAGCCCAAGGGGGAGAAAGTAAGCAAAAAGTTACTCAAAAAAAAAAGTAAGCTGGATATAAATGCTCACTTATAATTCCAGTTATGTAGGAGGTGGAGGTTGGAGGTTTGAGTTCTAAGGCCAGCCCTAGGCAAAAGTGCGAGACCCTATCTGAAAATAAACTAAAGCAAAAAAGGCTGAGGGTGTGATTCAAGTGGTAGAACACCTGTGTAATAAGGGCAAGGGTTCAAGTTCAAACTCTGTTATTGCCAAAAAAGAAAAAGTTGAACTCATATAGGAATGATAGTTGCCTGGGACTGGAGTGGGGCTGAGGGCAGGGCAATGAGAGGCTAATCAAAAAATAAAGTCTCAGATAGAATGAATAAATTCTGGAGATAATGTAAATATGTTGACTATAGCTAATAATAACGATGTGATGTATACTTGAAAATTACAGAGAGTTCATCTTAAGTGCTCTTACCACACCCCGCACAAACGTTAAGTATGTGAGGATGGATATATTAATTAGCTTGATTTAATCACTTCACAATGTATACATATATCAAAACAGCACACTGCATGCCATATACTTATATTATATATATATAAGCTTTGCTAATTTCACCTTAATAAAGCTGACAAAAATAAATTTAAATTTTAGCTAAAGGATTGGTCATCTTTGGTGGCACAAAAGTTTTTCATGCTTATGCTGTGATAAATGCAGCTTTGTTATTATTCCTTTCATGCCCAAATATATGAATTTAGTTGTAATGAAGCAAATATCCACAGTGAAGATGAAAATTGGATTTGATTTACTTGAAACAAGTAATTACAGAGTATAAGAAACCTGGAAAGATTTAGGGAGTAACGATATTTTTTTGCAGGTGGAGTTCAAAGCACAATGTAAAAGATAAAAATAAGAGTCACAGTGAGATCAGGAGTGTTTGTTCCGACCTTGAGGAAATACATTGTGAAGAATTTTGTGTTGGGTCTTTCTTTATCTACCTCATTTGAGACAAACAATTTTATGGCACCTCTTATTAAAAAAGAAATGAATGTTCTTATTTCTGCTTTGTAAATTATTTCTTCTTTTTGAAATACTGTATTTCTTAATAGCTATGTGATAGATATACATATTCTATTTAATGTGAAAAATGCTTCATGTAGCAACTCATGTCATGAATTTCAAATTGTTAGACTATCAGGGCAAAATTTACTCTTCCCCAAAGTACATGAAAGGTCTATTTTTTGTCTTAAATATTTTTTTCTCAGTTAGGCAGAGTAAGTGATGCATAAAACATAAGCTTTTTGGGATGCCATCTGGAACTCCCTTTGAATTCATCCTTTTTTTTATTGTTTTATTATTCACATGTGCATACAAGGCTTGGGTCATTTCTCCCCCTTGCCCCCACCCCCTCCCTTACCACCCACTCTGCCCCCTCCCTCTCCCCCCCACCCCCTCAATACCCAGCAGAAACTATTTTGCCCTTATCTCTAATTTTGTTGAAGAGAGAGTGTAAGCAATAATAGGAAGGAACAAGTGTTTTTGCTGGTTGAGATAAGGATAGCTATACAGGGAGTTGACTCACATTAATTTCCTGTGCATGTGTGTTACCTTCTTAAATTCATTCTTAAGATATGAGAAGAATTTCATGCTGGTGTAACTGGCTGAGTGATACAGGACTAGTTTATGTATTTCATTTGTGGCAGCAAATACCATATTTATTGGTTATAAATATTTCCAATAAAAATGAAGGCAAGTATGAAATCAAGTGTTTGATCTGCATAGAATTTGACATGTTAGGTCTAATAATATAAAAGAAATCCAACCCCCCACCACACTTGATGATCCATAATACCTAAAGGCATAATACTGGTTCTCTTTTATGTTCCTAGACTTATTCAGCTTGAATATTGTCCATAAAAGGTAGACTTCTAATTTGGAATACTGATCATGTTTTAAAAAATTTAAACAAATTATAATAGATAGAGTAGAACACAAGATCTATGAACTAGCATGTGGTGACAATTTGTAAATGTCTCCAAAGGTTATGCTTCATGAAATTCCAAAAGCTGGGTGTGTACCACCTTAAAAACAGAATTGCAAAAGCTTTGCCTTTCAAGAACATAGTCCTTTTTCTGGCTTGTTCCACATAAGTTAGCCCTTTATTCTTTTATGCTTTGTTTGTTGCTAGTCATTTCTTCCCAACTGTCTTTAACTTTTTTAAGCACAAGGGCTTCCTTTAATGTTTTCTGTATTTCCCCTGTATGTACAAGTGGGCTCAGCAGTTAGCAGATGTTCTAGAAATGCTCATCCATTGGCTGCTGGGTAGAGAAGGGCTGTCCATCAGCTACAAATGACAACTGCTGAATCTGTCGGTGGCCCAGTTGGCTTCCCCACAGAGATCAAGTATAGGATGGGGGTTAAGAATAAAGATGTAGGAGCCATATTGAACTCAACTCTTCTCTCCATAAAACTAACTTTGGATGATGTTGTAGATTAAGTCTTTCTGCATACTTTGAAATGGACTTCCTCTCCTACTTAGCCCTTATCCCATAGCTGAGGTTATGTAGAAAGTTTGAAAAAGGCACTAGTCAATGGTATGACAATTGCTTGGTTTATAGGCAAAACTTAGCAAGGTCTTCCCACTTCTGTCCTTCATAAGGCAGCTTTGCAATGGCAGACAACTCTCTATGTTAGATAATGAACTTTCAAGTTTATTGAAAAGATCAAGGGAAGCTAGATGCAGTGTGGACTTGGAAGGCCACTAGTTCATGGAGAGTGTGCTGGCTCAGAAGCAACTCTGAGAAACCTGTGACTTCTCAGTTGATTACCCTATCCTAGGTCCTCCTGGCTCACTTCTAAAGTTTTCTGGGTAGAATAACCTCATAGCTACTTGCTATTTGTCAGGAGCAATTTGTTTAAACAGTAGGTTTTTACTCTTTTCTCCTATGCATGTGAACACAAAGCCAAGCATTCTTTTTCAAGTGATAAATATTTTTTCCACTTATCTTAGGTAAGGTATACTGCAGCTTGCTACAACTCAAGCAATGCAGACTGCAGTTGTGTGCACTATTTTATAAAGAAAATTTTCAATGAATGGGATCCAATTCTTTCAAAGCTGCTTAATTCAGTATTTCTTCAATGTTGGTCCTCAACTTAGAAAAAAAATTTCATTCAAATACGGAATTTCAACTTGTTTTATTTGTTCTATTAATAAATTTAAACATCGAGTCTGGCTGACAGAAAAGACCCAATCCTTTTCTGTTTTGGTACAAAAATTAAATTGTTTTCAGTGAGGAAAATGTATGCATTTTCTTCAAAGCTGAACTGTTCTGTACTCCAGCAATATATTACAACCTTGTAAAGATTTAAATTGTAATGATTCTTTCCTATAAAGTTCTTCCTTTGTTATTATTCCCTGTTTATGAGAAAGTAGACATTACATCTTATCTGTACTTTATGGCTTATAAATGTGAAAAATATTGAGTATTTTTATGTGCAGATTATCGTTGATAGTATTTAATTTGAAATGTCCTATACTTGTAAGTATAAGCACATATTTCCTTAATGTGTCTGCAGTTATGTCATAAATATAACCCCTGGTTTATGTACCATACATTTATGTAAATTGCTCTTTTGGAGGAAAAATAAAATACTTAAAGTGCTTTTTTATATTGGAAGTTAATTATCCTCTCTTAAGCCTTTGTAAAGTCAGATGCCAGTGAATGCTATTTTGATTTTTCAAGATGTCTTTGTTGCTCTAGTAATTATATTCTTCTAACAGTTTACAGATTTAAAAAACAGCAGTAGCAAGTTATTGGTTGGTACCTGAATCACTATTGATTGAAAAGGTGTTACTTTCATGCATGGTGGGAGAATAACACTCAACTCATGTATCTTATCTCCTTTTCCAGTCAGTCATGTAGGTAGTATTCCATTTGTACTGCTTTGGCTCTACTGTTTCTGTCAGGCTAATCTACTGATAGGTGGAGAAGAGGAAGGCTAAATTCACTCCAGCAGGGAAGAACCTGGAGTTATTCCTGAGGGAAAATACCTAGCTGATGGAAGGGTGTTGAAAAAGGAGGTAGGAGAATCAGGAAGCCAGGCTTGGAAGACTGGATAAGCAGCAGCCTAGTGAGCTGGGATTTGGGTGAAATTGATGGGTTGATAACATTTAAGAAAGAATGAAGGGTGTGTGTGAATATGTGTATGTGTATGTTGTAAGTCCCCCTTTTCTTACTCTTCATGAGATCTCAGAGCAGGATTTTATATTTTAATGTCTCTTGAGTCAGTTTTTACTTCTACTGAATGTGACATCCTGGGTAGGCAAGAAGGCTCCACCTTACTGATGTTCTCATGTTTTTAATAGGACGAGATAGTTAACATGACAGGAACATGTGATTAGAAATATATGCAAGGAAACTGTACTTACTTTATTATCCACCTTGCTTATTGTGCTTTGACCTCCATAAGACATGTAACTATTAACTTCTAGCATTATCCAGAATGGATTTGTATTGGAGATATAATACACTGGCAGCTGTGTCTTAAGTATATCAACCTTCCCTTTACCATAAAGAATTATTGAGTAGTGATCATTCCCTCAGCTCCAAGTAATTTCCAATACCTTTGTCATATATAGAAATTAACCTAAGAACCAAGATGTTTACTTTAACTTTTAAATTATTTTTATTTAGCATTTTCATCATTCATCTACGGAGTCAGGGAAGGAGACCAGGAATTTTTATTATCAAGTGCTTAATATTCTATTGCTTACCTAATCTTCCTAATGACCATGTGATTTAGGTATTATTTTCCTCCTTTGTAATGATGAAAATTGTAGAATAGAAATGATGACAAGTTTGTTCAAGGATTATTAGATGGTGAGCAGTGCAGCAGGATTAAAGTCATGTCCATACTACCTCTAGTCTGCTATGACTCTCCTACCTGTGACAGGAATAGTCCTGACCTAGCATTTCTGGGGAATTTATAGTACTGCTTGTTACTTTTCACAGGGTTTTGCATTTTTTTTTAAGTCCCATGACAAGCTGCTTTTTCATACTACACAGAAATTTATGCTTCTATTTTAACCTTTGAAGGCTGCTTCAAACCAAACTTTTTGGCACACTTGAACTTTTGGACTTGGGCTACCTTGTTTAAAAAAAGGGCTCGTTCCATCTCAAGGAGACAGACTCAGAGGGTAGAAGGTATCAAGGTGGTTTCCATGAGGGGCAAACATGGAAGCAGGGGTAGTGAGTACTGAGTTCTACAGCTGGATTATAAACCCTCTCATGTTTTCTGTGTCTACTTCCTAGGGTGTCTTTGCTATGCCAAGGTTCTCAAGATTGGTGACTGCTATCTTGGGCCATTACTTACCATTCTTCCCTTAAAGAAACTTAGGTTGGGGAAAAGTCGAGTAGGGACCCCAACAAAACTTGTGTGAGTTAAATGTTTCTTCTGAGCCAGTCTTTAGGAAGAAGGCTCAGGGCTGGTCAGGGTGGCTGTAGTCACAGGCTCCTTAAAATGTCAAATGCTGTTGCCTGAGGGATTCAATCAACATTTTAGTTCATGTTTCATTATTTAGTACATACTTAAAAAACCCAAAAGGTGCAGTTTCTAACTATGCTTGTTGATGCCTCTTTATTCACTCTAAATGCATATGTACTGGTATTCTCACCAAAAAAATACCTAGTTAGCCAGGCATGGTGACTCATGCCTATAATCCCAGTACTTGGATCTCAAGTTCTAGGTCAGTCTGGGCTAAATAATGACATCTTCTTAAAAAAAAATGTGCTGATTATATCTAATGATGAAAGAACTCAAGCTTTTGAGTTCTTTTATCTATCACTTGACAGATACTTATCACTTTCATATTCACTTCCTTAATCCTGACAGTGACCCTCTGGGATGGACAAGGCAGTTAGGATTGCCACTTTAGCAGTGCTGAATGAAAGGTGCAGAGAAGAAAATCACCTTGACCAAGGTCAATTAGTGAGAGTAAAGAAGAAACCTCAGGGCTTCAGACTCTGCCCTTGCCTCATGGCTCTGGTGGACAGAGGCAGAGATCAGAGTCTTGGGTGCTCTGTGAGTCCTGCTGCAGAGTCGGAGGAGTAACTGTCTTGCTGGAAGGCCACGCTGTTCTGGGCCCTCCACTGGTCACCACTGTGCTGTCCTGTTTGGTCCAAGGGTGATTCTGAGCCAACTAGCAGCAACAGCCCTGCCAGGAAGCTTGTTAGAAATGCAAATGGGGCCCACCTTAGACTTACAGGATCAGATCCTCAGGAGTAGGGTCCCAGTTCCCCAGGTGTTGATGCTCAGAACTTGAGAAGTATTTTAACTAAGGGATTCTCTGAATGGCTGACAGATCACTTATTCAAATTTCAGCCTTTTGGTGGATTTTAATACTTCCTAATTGATATTACTACTATATCACACACTAGTTATAGTTAGTACAGTATAACAAAATTGTTAAAATGGTGAAGAATTCTATTTATAGTTATAAATTTCAGTTACTGCTATTCAATGTTTTGGGATGTGTAAGATCTTGTTTTCCTCAAAAGAGTAAATTCCCCTAGGGTGAGAACCACATTTATTTATATTCTTAGCATACTTAGGGCAGACTTTGGAACAGAGTTGGTACTCAAATCTATTTTATTTTAGTGACATCTATTAATGATTTTGGACTGGGGACAAATATGCCTAGTGTGTAGCTTTCCTCACTGTGCATGTTTAATTACAAAACAGAGAAGCAAGTGTTAAACTTTATTCACTTCCTGTCTATATCTAATCTGTATTGAAATCAATGTGTGTCTTTATTAGATCACCTTCTGGTCTCAGTTTTGAAGCTTAATACAGGTGATTTTAACTAAGTAAATTCTTTGTGCTTAAATTTACTAATCTTTAATAGAGTAGCTGCTAACTATTCCTATCTCACAGGGACTATATGAAGACTAAAAAGGGTGGACAAATAACTATCTTTTCAAAAATACAAGATCCCAGACAGATAAATCATGCTATCTGATTGTTCTTTTGAGCAATTTCAATCTTCGATACTTATCTGATCTTTTTTAACTGTAAAAGGAAAAAGTTGTTCTAAGTAGAATGAAAAGATAATTTTTAAAGCGATAGGAGTGTGTCGGTCATTCAATCTGTCACCAAAGACTAGAACTGACTCTGGTAATTTTTCATGTGTTTGAACAATTGGAAAAAGGAGGATGCTAACTGGCATCTCGCTATCAAACTTGCATACCAATAGGTATTTGTTTTGGAAATAAATGAGAATGCTGCAACAGTAAAGCTAATTGTGTCCAGAAGCAGGGTTTTTAGGAAGGCTGCAGTAGGTCTAACCTCACAGCACCTTATCCAACTGCCTGAAATGCTTGGCATTCCTTTCCCTGAGTCTGGAGTGACAACAGTGCCATCTTGATGGGATTTTCTGACCTCAGTTTTCTAACAGTCAATATATATTATAAGTGGGAATTTTCATGTAAGTTAGGTTTCTACTTACTAGGAAACTCAAACTGGAAGACTATTACCAGATAAGCAGTTTTGTTCAATGGAGAATAGCTTCGCTGGCTGCTGTTCATAGGAAAAAAGTCTTTCAGAAGAGTAGAAGGCTAATAAAAATTTAATTTACATTTTACAATATCTCTTGTAAAAGTATTTGTGGGACTAGGTTTAGGTAAATTTCATTCATGTCTTTATTCTGCTATAAAGACATACAACTTAAAGATGGACAGATGTACATTACCATTAGAGAAACTCCAGTATCTTAGATGCAATTATTCCAGAAGTTAGCTGCTAAACAGCATTCTTGCCGGCATTGCTGTATAATCTTGGTTAAAAAATTAATTTAGTCCTAGACAATATTCTTGCTCTATAAAAACAAATATTTTTAATGAGCTATTTGAGAGCTGTAATTATCTACTTCTTGTCACAAAAACAAATTTTGGAACCCATAATTCTTCAGAGTATTAAATATTTTAGTCTCAAGGTCAACAACATTACAAGTGAGAAAGAACTTAAAATATTTTTGTTATGGTTTTATAGTGGCATCTTTTCCGTATAAATCCTAGGGAAGCTGTATTTCCAGATGACTAGCAAAATGGGTGCTGAAATGCATTAATTAACCTTTACATTCACATAAAAGTGTTTTGTGAGAACAAATGTACACAAAATGTTATCTTTAATCATGACTAATAAAAATGGGTTATTATAAACACAGGTTTTTACTACTGCAAATGTCTCCTTGACAAATGACAAGGCCTGATTCTTTTATTAAAGATAATTAAAAATGTTTCACAAGGGATTCAGAGCCTTTCCACAGATCTTTCCTGCCGGCCTGCCTGCTTGCTTTTGAGGTAAAAGCTAAAGAGAATTGAAGTAATATTTAATAGCTATATTAAATGTGATGTCTGGGCTGTCTATTTCTTTTAGTGCTAAATTTAATTCATAAAACAAAATATTAAAATTAAATATCTGGGGCCTTTGGAAGGAATTAATCCATTTTAAAATGCTGGGCTAACCATGTTGACATTATCCAGGTTAACTCAGTATTTTTTCCCAGAATTGGTCATCCTGCTGTGTTCACACTGGAAGTCATTCCTGTGCTCTGAGGTGATCCTGCAGAGAGCCATGTGTTTCATATACTACAACCCCAGATATCTCATAATTCTCTTTTACATGAAGCCCAAATGTTGGCAATTATTTTAATAAGTCCCAATGAGTTACTAATTCTAGTCATCATTTCAAAAGTGCTTCCTATTCCAAGTGACTTTGCATTCAGAAAGGACAAGACCATCTCAGGCCTGTTAAATAAGATAGGAGTGACATAGGTCTGACTTCCATGGTGGGACCACTTCTAACATGGAGAGATAAAAGACTAGTAGGTACAGGTTAAAGAAATAGATTCTAGATCTACCTGGCCTGGGCACAAGTTCTAAATCTGACTGTCAAATCTGGGGCAATGTGTCACAGTTTCTTCGCTGCATTAGAATCTCCTTCTTAGAATTATTAGATTATTATACACATGTGTAAAGTGTTTACAACAGTGTCTCAAATGTTGTATATGCGATGTAAAGGTTTAAAATGAATAAATAAGTCACTTCTTACAGAGAACGTAAAATTCATGTCTATTCCAGAAAAATTATCATTAAAAAGAAAGCAAGAAGATTGTTGATTAAGAAGACTTTTGGCTCAAGGGCTGTAAGTTTAGATTTCTGTCACCTGCAAATGAGGTTATACAGATAGCTTTTTGTAATGCTGTCTTTGCATGTCCTTCTTCCTTTTAACATATTAAGAGTTGTGAATTGAAAGTTTCCCAGCTTCTCAGAGACACTCAAGTGAACTGTTAAAAACAACGGCAAAGGAATGGATCACCTTGAGACTTAATTTAGCTTCATGTTGACCAGTGGAGTAGCCTGCCTACTCTGTGCCCAGTTGTATTTGAGATCATGTGTTCAATGCCTTATTTGGGAAATGTCATATTGCTAATTGGAGACATTTCATGCAAAGTATCATTTTTGCAGGGGGCAGTTCCAGAAATGTGGTAATGTTTATGTGGACAGCTACCTGCTTGCATGGGACATTGACATATGACATCTCTGTTGATATTCCTAGAAGATCCATTTTTTTCTCTAGTCCACTTTCTTAGAAAGGTTGTATTGAATAATGGATGTCCTTTACTGGGTTGAGTAAGCAGAAGGAAAAAGCATAATGTTTTCAAATGGCTTCCTCATGTGGACTGTGTGTGGTAAAAACAACTGCTTGGTAAATGAGGTTATAAACTTTGGCACATTGTCCCACATCTAAAAGGTTTTGGGTTGAACTTTTGTTCTGAACATTGTAACTAGCAGTAAACTAACATCATTGTCTTATCATTCTTTTCCAACTGTGCCACAAGTCACATTTGTTAGCCAGAATGACAGACAGACAGACACACCCAAACTCTTATTTCCTTACATTTCTCTTGAAGGTCTTCTGTTGAGTCCTGCAATAAAAATATATTTGAAACAACCTAATTAAGAGTGAGTGTTGGCACAGAGCACACAATCCTCAGAGGAATAAAATCCCTACACAGATGAGCTAGGGAAGTGAAATACTCTGTAAAGATTGCCGTGAATTTAAAAATGTTAAGACATAATATGAGCCCTTCTTATGGGGGGGGGGTCCATGCACATTATAACTTTATCTTTCTAAAATTAATGGTTTGGTGGTCAGAATCAGCATGATCAGGGAGCCTGCAGGGCTGCAAGACTGCTGGCCTCAATCCAGGCCTACAGAGTCAGAATTCAGATTATAGTGAAAATCACAGGTAATTCATATATACAACAAACTCTGAGGAGCACAATCATATGACACAATTAAATATTTCACAGGTATACTGTAGTTATATGAAATATAAGAAAATAGAATTCCCCTTCTAATGCAACATGAAAAAAATCACTTTTGATGACTCTAAAAATTAGTTTGTACTTATCTGTTTCTTTTCCCTTAAAATTAACATCAATTTTCTACTAAACTAATAAAAATATGATAAGGTTTTATTTGTAAAACCTAATTCATGTTGTTTTTCAACAGTTGTCAAGTACTACTATTAACTGTTGAAAGATGACAAAAACTAGATTGAATCACGTTGGATTTGGTTTAAAAAGAAATCCTTTACATGGAAAGGAGAAATAGAAGATGGAAAAATTAGTGAGGGTTTTTGGTACTCCTCAGAATATTCTGTCTACCTGCTCTACCTACTGCCTGATGCTTTTCTGAAGGTGGCTCTTGACTCTGACATTCTATACATGTGTCCCCAGCATAGGGTACATTTTAAATAAATGAATAAACAGTGATTTTAATTTATTCATTTGTTTAAAAATGAAAACTTGTTCTAAATAATTTTGTTTTTACTTTTCTCCACTACATTTCTCTCTACCATTTCTCCACTACAAAGCCCCAGAAGTAGCATAAATGACATTTTAATAACATAATGAAACTACAAGTAAAATCCTGAGGGAATAATTATGCAGGGCCTATGCCAATTTGGATACTATGATTATCCATCTTACTTTGTTGCAAAGATGCACACACACTTTTCATTCATGATGGTAAAGCACGGCATTATTTTATTGAATCAACAAGTGAACAGCCCCAATAAAACAAAAGATTTTATTAAATTGTTAACATCTAAAGCTAGGTTTAAAAAAACATCAATCTTCTACTTCTTTAGAGAGCTTGATTGCCCTCTAGTGGGGTGAAAAGTTAATGCAGACTCCAAGGTTTTCCAACTGAGAACTAGGAAAGGGAAAAAAGCCTTGGTTCTGTGAACAGCTAGGTCACTAGCTAATTCAGTATTTTTAAAAAATTGTCACATGAATTTCCTGAATTTTTTCATATAAAGCCACAGACTGTGTGGCAACAGAATGATTTGTATGTTTTTCACAACCAAAAGGAAATTGGTGTGAACAGGGTTGGCTATCAGCAGTATGGGTTGACCACACCCAACTCCAGATTTGTGCAGTTTGCTCCCATCTGCCCTGAGACAGCTTTCTCCAGACCGGCAAGAGAGGAGCTCCTGGGGAGGCACGAAAAACGCGGTGACTGATAACTCAGGAATTTTATGTACGTAAATTGATTCATCTTCCTTTCATATATTCAGATTTAAATAAAATTCTCCTTGATAGCTACTATCAGATATTCCTAGAGCTAAGTAGCTATTTTGATCTTCAGTTATGAAGAAAAACACTATTTTATTGCATGAATCAGCTTTATGGCATTCTGAAGGACCATTTCCTAAATCTAAATAAAATGTAACTTCTTACAGAATTTTTATTACTGAGAATGAGTGATTTGATGAAAGTCACACTGCGCCAATCCATCCATTAGCAATTAAAAAACCAACTGTAATGAAAACTCTTTCTAAAGCAACAAATAAAACCTTGCAAAAATTTTAAGGGCTAAAGGAAGAGGCAATCGTTCTAACAATAAAAACTCCTCCCTCCTCTTCAGAATGGATAAATTCACTACATGTGTATAAGTCTTATTACAAAACCGTCCTGAATTTCAACTAAACAAAATTGTGGATTTAAATACCACAGATCACCCAATCTTGATCCTTTAAAAATATTATTTCTTTCAGAGGTAACATGCAAAGACAAACACCAAGTCATCTACTAATGTCGCTGACACAGTAGCAGCAGCAATGTGCAATGCCGGGTCACACAGTGTTATCTTTAGGCTCAGCTCATCCAGTATACACTAAACATACGTGATTAATTGATGAGCTGCCTTTACTTCCCTTCCAGTTTTGTCCTGAAATTCTGATCAAATCTTCAGCTTTTTACTTCTCATTATTTACGTATCAATTTAGAAGGTGCCTACTTCGTTGGAGTGGATAATGGGTGATCTATGTATTTAGTACAATCATGCTGAATACAGTAATTACTTAATGAATCAAAAAAGCACTCTCCTTGGTGATTCGAGGTTTACTGTTTTAATATTGTAGAGGTACTCTTTTTGTTCATATTTGTCAATGCAGCTTAATTATGGCAGAAAGGATCTTTGCATTTGTCATATTTGGGGTGGCATTTTTATTGCATGGCATCTACCATTTCACGATCCATGTTTCTATGTTGAATGAGTCTATCAAGAACTGGCAGTTTGAAGAACAGTTTTTTTGGGAAAAAAGTTAAAATTTTGTGCACAACTATATCTAAATGTGTAGAACTATAACCTCATGCAGAAGATGATGATGACTCAGTTTTATAGAGGTACAAACGCATAATTGTCACCCATCGCAGCCACAATTCTCTGTGGAGAATTTACTAGCCATCCCAGGCACACACCCTGCCCTTCGCAAGCACTTGCACAAATGTTCCAGTCAAGGAACACACAATACCGTCAGGAAGTCAACATATATTTGCTTTATAACTTAAATGAACAACCAGAGTTTCCTTTTTTTTTTTGAGGGAGGAAGGAGGGGGGCACTAGAAGGAAGAAAAGTGAGTGCAAGGGTTAATTCATAACCCAAAGCAGTCAATGTCCTTTTGGAACAAATGAAAATGGAACTGTCATGGAATAACCACGATTTGAGATAATCATACTAATGATGATGATGAGTTTGTAGCCGCCCTCGGTAGCAGACACCTCAGTGGCGGCGTAGAGCGGGGTCGCCCCCACCCTGGCTTCTGGACAAGCGGGTGAACTGCGAATTGTGGCAGTAGCTCAGGACACTGCGCAGAAACCTGTCTCCCCGGCTGCGCCCAGCTCGGAGAGGGAGGGGAGCGCAGGGCGCGGCGGGAGGCTCTGCAGGGCTGGCCACGCTCCACGCGCCATGGCCACGTGCGCCCCCACTCGGCCGGCGGCCGACAGCCGGAGCCCCAGCTGGGAGGGGTGGGGCTGAGCCGCGCCCCGCTGGTGGGCAGAGGGTCTCTGAGCGACCCCTCCGCGGGGTCTCCATCTCCCGTAATGGGAGAGAATACAGGGTGGGCTATGTGGCTGGGCTGGGGGAAAATGTCATTGAACTCTGCGGGCCGCGGGTGGGCAAGAAGAGAAAACCTCCCCGCATCCCAGAGAAGGGGTCACCTCTGCGGTCCGGCGGCCTGGAGGGGTGGGGCCAAGCCTTTGTGTGGCCCGGCGGGGTGCGAGCCCGCTTTCCTGCAGATGGACCCAATTGGTTGGGAGGGGCTCGTCGCGGGGACCAAGAGCCACGCCAGGTGTCTACACACCCTGAGGGAGATGGGCTGTTCGGGACTGCGGGGCTAGAAAAGGGGGGTGGGGTTCCAGGACCGCAGACCACTTATCTGCCCGACCCTGCCTCCCAGTCCCCCCACCTCCTTGCGCACCCATCTCTAGCCAGAGGTCTTCCCAGCTCCGCGGGAAGGGTGGGGCAGGGCGGAGCCGTTCAGACTGAGCCCTTCCCGCAGTTTTTCCCCTTCTCCGCATCCCGCAGCCGGGTCCTTGGGGAAGGGTGCTTCCAGTCGCCACCGGAACTCACTCCTCCCACCAAACCCCAACCACGCTTGCCCACCTTTGGGTCACAGAGCGCCTGAACCATGGGGCACTTGGGTGCAAGACCATTTAGGCTGAAAGGCCCTGGATCGGGAATCTCGTTCTGTCTCAGAGAGGCTAAACCTATGAAGTCGCCAGAATTTGGCCCTGTCCCACCCACAAAATGGCAATTTCACGTGGCTTAACTTAAGACCTTGACCTCTTTTGCTTTATATTAGGTTTCCTTATTTTTATCTGTATTATTGTATGTGCACAAATCTAGGTTCCAGAAGCTTTTCCCCCAAAATCGATCAAAGGAGTTCAAAGAAGCCTTCATCTGCGATTATGTCCAAATATCCTATTTAATGTGCGTCTGAAAAGAAAAATGTTAGCCCACTCCCCTCTTGCTCTAACAGAACAATGAGGCCAGGGTGGGGCGGGCGGGGTGAGTGGTCAGGTCTCTTTTGGAAGATGAGGCCAAGAGCCAGGAGAGGAGAGTGCGGGGCGGGGCGTGACGCCGCTGTCCCCGCAGGGCTGGTCTGGGTTACCCACCCGACCCTTTTCTACTGAAGATGCTGAGCGGAGCCGGGTGGGGGCGGCGCGGTTCCGCACAGGGTGGGGCTGTCCGCATTGTGCGACCAGCGCTGCAGGTGCCCCCGCCCCCCCCGGGTCTGCACACAAAGAAACCCCACCCGGCTCCCGGCGAGCCCGGTCCCTCTACCCCTCCCCTCCCCACCGCGCGCTTCCCCGCCCCTGCAGCTGCCCACCCGCGCCCTCCACGCCCTCCCCGACTTCCTTTCTCCTTCCCGTCCCCGTCCCTAAAACAAAGGAGCGAAGGTCCTACCCCACCCCTCCCCCCAGCAGCCTTACCACCCCGCACCGCGCCCGGAGACTAGCGGTTTTTCTAAGGAGACAATACCATAAAATGTGCTCCGCTCCTCCTCTCCCGTCCCCACCCATCTTTCAAACGGCGTAGATGGGACCTCTTTGACTTTGCATTTTTCTCTTTCTCCCTACCTCTCCTATCCCCATTTTCTTTTTAACTGCAGAAGAAATATAGGACGTTACAAAGCACTTTCCGAAATGTTCCTTAACCACATTTACGGCAAACAGTTAAGACTGCCCCCACCCCGCTCGTTTGGGTTTTAACGGAAAATATGGAAACGAAAAATTCCCTATCCATGAGAAGGGCAACTTACCTGCTTCTTTCTTTTAAAATAAATTCTTCGCTTTAGATTCCCAAGAAAACCCCTTTTGCCCTCCCACCTCCCCTAGAGATACCGCCTATCTTCCAGGGTCCTGTGCTGTTTCCTTATAAAGTATCTCCGAATGCTTTCAAAAGCTCCAAGAGAAAAGGTGAAAGGTAGGCTCCAGGTGGAGCCGAGGGAGAAGGAGGCGCGATGCCTTACCCATTGCTGTTTTAGCCATTGCAGGGGAGTGTGCAGATGCTGAGCGGCGGCGAAGGCGAAGGGGTCCGGCTACAGCAGCGGAGAGAGCGAGAGAGGAGACTGAATAAGGCACTGAGTCTGCAGAGTGGGACCGTGCTAGAGAAAGAGCAAGAGGCAGGAGCCCATGAATAATTATCACTCAGAAGCTCAAGCAGATTGGCTCCCAAGGTCCCCTGACATGACTCCCGCAGAGTCAGAATCTCCAAGCATTAAATATTGATCGGCCAATGGTGCTGGAGTACAAAGTACCAGAATGCAGTTTGAAATGGAAATCAGTTCTTCCCTGCCAGCTCCCCCTATTTTTGGGGGCCTGATAGTATAGTCCAAGTAGAGTGGAGCCTTAGCTGGAAGCCTCCTAGGAGCTAAGAACTGGGCTGTGCCTACCTAAGCCTCGGGAGACTTGACTGTTCACACGTTTCACTGCACAAATAGGCATAAAAGGGGGAAGAAATTCAAAGGACTGAAAGTCCTTACAGTACTTTGGCTGGTGTAAACATCTGTTTAAACACAGTGTTTCTACTTTTCATGTTTTCTCTTTTACCTTTGGCTCTGACCTTGGTAGATTCTGGTCTTCCAGGGCTAGCCCATGTCTGGTTGTTGTTGACAGTTCAGAACCGTCTTGCTTTATTGTCCTTTACCTTCTAGCACAACTGGACTCGGTGTCCCTGAATTCGTGAGGGTATCTTAGGAGAGGGAAGCCTGGTGTTTTCTCTCCTTGGCACCCAGGAAGGGGCTGTTGACTGCTTGGGAATAGGAACAGCACTTAAAGTCCACTGGAGACCTGGCAGAATAGAGACAGAGTTTAACCTCCTGTATCCCTGTGCTGTCCATATGGTAACAGGGCATTAGGGGAGCCACAGGTGAATGCCATCCTGCTCTGGAGGTGTAGGATTACACAGATGGAAACCTTAGTGACCTTTCCAGGGCTCTAAAGGGAACTCTTTACATTGAAAGCTCTGTAGAGATGAAAGACATGTGTGGGGCATGACTTTTCTGAGATGTAGAGGGATTCCATTAATTTAGGCCAAAGAAATAAAGTGTTCCAATTCAGACTGAACAATGTGGCCTGTGAGGATCTTTGAGAAGAGCTGTAAAAAGTGACTTCCTTTACAAATAAGACATTCATGAACTCATTTCTTTATATTTAATGAATGCCAGGCATTCAGATAGTCTTTCTAACTTGACTATTTATTGAGCATTTGTTATGCTTAGTACTGACAGTACAGCACTGGGGAATATTTTAGGACATGCTCTCAAGGAATTTTTAACCCTGCTAATTTGACTCTCTGTAATTTTATTGGATCAGTCTAAACTGATGCAGAAATTGTGGTTTTGATATTAAAAATTAGGCAATGAATCACTAATCCAATGTCTTTGAAAACTGAAAGAATAGCATATTGTTGCAATCATGAACATGTGTGAAACCTTGTCAAGCTTCAATGTTATTAAAAATGAGATTTTTCTCTTAATGAAAGAAGTTTTTTAGCAGTTTTCTATCAAACCACGTTTCAAAATTTCTTCTTTTTTAAGGACTTTTTTTTTTTTTGAGACAGTCTTCATATGTAGCCCAGGCTGGCCTTGAACTCATAATCCTCCTGACTCAGCCTCCCCAGTGCTGGGATTACAGTCGTGTACTATCATGCCCTGCTGCAAAAATTCTTTTTAAGGTCGTGCACAATGTGGTTTCAAATGCATTTGAAAATATCAGAGCACTCTCCTTGGTGCTGAAATAAATGTTTTCTCCTCCTATTAATTTGTAAAGACATTTTAACACCATGGACATCTTGCTGAATGATAGGAAGCCACTGGAACTGGAGCAGTTCTGACCTGCTGAATCATGGGGAAAATAAAAAAATTGAAATGGAGATCAATAAAATTATTTCTTGAACAGGAAGATTAGAAATGGTTATTCCTGTCATTGTGCAGGTCTGTGACTATGACACAGCAAAAGAGTGCTATGGAGATTGTCTTGCTGGAAATAAATAACCATTTTCTCTCTCTCTGTAGTCATTTCCCAGTATAAATGTGAGAGTTGATGTCCTCTCAGTGAGGCAGTTATCAGTCATGAGATGAGGGATCTTCAGCATGCCTTTGTGACTAATATCTTTCAGACATTCCTCTTCTTCCCATCATTCTCAGGCTAAGTGTCACCTCTACACATTCTTCAGCTGCCGTGGAGAACAGGGTCCTAAGTCATGCCATGAATGTTTGTTTTTAACAACTACAATTGGCAATTCAGTGAGATCTATGGCACTTTTGGTCATTAAAAGGAAAACAAACAAAAAACTCATTCTACTGTCCTAATTTTTTATTCTCTGGTGAGCATTACTTATTGATGGATAGGAATGTGAGAAGGAGATCAAAGATCAGATGCTTGACTCTTTGCTATTTTGACTTTCTGAATACTGGCCACCTAACTCCAGTTATGTATTATTTTTAAATAATGTCAAGCAGGGAGTGGATAAGTTAAGATGATTTACTATAGAATATAAAGATAGCAGGTTATTGTCAACTGCCCAAGAAAAGCCAGATAAAGAGCTGGGTCATGATAAGTTACTGGTTTTAGTTTCTTTTAACCCTACAGTGTGCTATCATACATCTTGGTCTGGGAGAATAAGGGCAAAATAGGAACAAGAAAATTATTTCATATTCAGTATTTTTTCACTTATTCACACATTTCTTAGCAATGCATTTATTCAACAAATATTTATTTAATAAAGTTTTAGGCTTTTATATTATAAAGACAGCCAATCTTCTCTCTACAGTCTACAAAAAATGAAGAAAAAAGTAACTCATGTCTATGACAATGCTATTAACTTTGGAAGATGAACATCATCCTCTGTATCAATTATAACATTTTGGTTGCAAATAATAGAAAAAATACCAAACTGGCTCTGAAAATAAAAGGAGATTTGTTGGCGCATCTCACTATAAAACTAGAGTGGGATCCAGTTGGCTTTTCCTGGAGCAAATGGTTTTGATGGGTATTGGTATGCACCCAAATGAAATCATAGATACTCAATAAGTCTAGTGTAAAATGAGGACAGTAGCATGATTGCATAGGGATTTGGGTTAGACTGAAGATTATCAGATACAAACTGCTTATATAATCATAGATAGTTAATAAATTGTTAGTCCTATGACTGTTTATAGCTTCCAATACATTTAAAGCTTTAAGAGTAAGGACTGAGTATTGTGTATCATTATATCTTCTTAGAGCTTTGCTTCATGATTCATATGGTAGAAATGAATGCTTGTGAAATAATAAATGCTTGTGAAAAAAAAAATAACAACAATAGCAACAACAAGAATGAATACACTGTTGCAAATGATTCAAAATGATCGTTTCCAATCACTCCTTTTTGCTTAGCTCATGTTGAAAGCAGGTGCTAACTATTTACCTATTTATTTATTTATATCCTGCCCCATTCCCAAAAGGGCATAGGGGGATAGACCTCACATCAGTAGAAGGACCTTGTTAATTTTTGTTATCTTCAAGAGCAATAAGCTGAAGTTGTAGAAACCAAAGATGTGCTAACAGAACTTTTACATTCTGTAGGTTACAGCATATTGGCTATTACCTTGGCAAGGAGGCCTGAGGTGTTGATTTCCTTCCAAACTGGAGAGGAACAGTTGCTTTGGAGGATTAGTTGATGTCATTTAAGATAGTCATATGATTTTCTGCTATTAATAATCAAGTGCCTGGGAAAGAGCCCAATAATTATTAAAAGTTATTAAGATATGAAACATTGCTAAGGTTGAATTCATTGCTATGATTTGACTTCAGCTGATTACAAATGAGGTTTGAAAAATAAAAGCCACAGAAAATTTTAGGTGGTTAGAAATTTATGATATCACACAGTTGTAGCTGAAGATATCTAGATATGCCTCTAAAAGAATCACACACAAGAGTTAATTGACAAAAGTTTGATTATTTTGATATATCTAAATCCTTATAGATTACTGGAAAATAAAAAGGATCAGCTGTTGTTGAAGAGAGCTGTCCAATATGGTTTGTTCAAAAGGAAAGTCAAGTTACTCTTAGTCAGAAAAGCTGATTTTCTTATTAACAATGCAATCTATAGTGTTCAAAGATTTGCCAATGTATTAAAGTTATTTTTGAAATGCAGAATGACCATTATTTTCTCTTAAATTAACTACTTACAACTGAAGAGTGATTGGTTAGTTATTATCTCTTTTTCTTCAAGTCTAACTGGGACTTTTACATATATTAAGCAAAACAACTTATTGAAATTAGTAAATCCTATTGATGGTTTTATAATTGAATTTTTCTGGAAATGAACTTGCTCTAATCATAAAAAATCTTGATATAAATTTAATAAACTAAATCTTTGCTTCAAGTTGGTAATGTTGTGAAACTATTTGCTATGCTGACAGCAATGGCCGTAACTTCTCCCTTCTCGCCGTGAGTTGATTTACAACTTGAGTACAAGGAGCACTTAGTTGGAAGACTCAGAAGCCAGGAAGTTGCTTCCCCTTGGGATTCTACTCTTCTTAGCTTACAACTCTGAGTGAGAACATAATGGAGACAGCACTGAAGTGCCTGAAAATTCTAGACAGCTAGGGAAGCCTGGGTGTGGTGCTACACCTCTGTAATCCAAGCACTCTGGAGGCTGCGGCTGGAGGATTATGAGTTTGAGGCCAGTCTGGGCTACATACTGAGACCCTGTGTCAAAATACCAAAAAAAAAAAAATTCTAGGAATAGTTTGACTCACCCTATTTCTCCCACAAGGCCTATTTTATTTTATTTATTTTTTAAATAGAAGCTCTACTGTGAACATTGCAATGTTTATACAATTAACATTAATTGCCCAGGAACTTAATTCTTCTGAATCACAGGTATAGTAGGGAGGATTTAAGGAAGAAAAAAGCAAAAGTGTTTAACTGTCTTCCAGAGAAGTTTTCCTATGAGTCATTTATTGGCCCTCTGAACTTCCCTATCCCTGTCCTCCTGAATTATCAAATAGAATTGAATAATAGACAGGTAGTATTTTAAAAAAGCTATTTCATCAAAATTCAACTTGACAGTAAAATAGTTTTGAATTCAACTATAGAAAACAGTCTCATTCCATTTTTTCCTATCTCTTTATATCTTAAATGATTCTTCCTTCTTTTATCAACTATTTTCTGAATCATAGACTAAAAAATCACACCTAACTTTTTAGGATTCAGTTCAGCAAAAACATAACAGTGTGTAGATAGGCAGCAAATGCTTCTTGTTATAGCAGCAAAGAAATTACCCATAGATTAGCAGATATGTTGTGGACTTTCTTAAAATGTAAAGGAAAAAGTCCTCTTTCTGAAAAGAAGAATCCTGAAACTTATACATACATAAATCTTTTATCTTAGATATTTACATCAAGATATAAAAATATCATCTTAAATTTTTGTTATGACCTATTTCAAGTGGATACAAAGGAAGAGAGAGCAAATAATGAACTTGTACCTCAAGTTTAAAAAATCAAAATTTCCCTGCTCAGACATCATTTAAATTCACTCTTATATACTTATCTTAAATATGAATGCTTATTAACACAAATGCAATTTTATTATTACATTTTACAATTTAACAACTCATTGATATCATCTAATACCTATTCTATAATCACATTTTCATGATTGTCCCAAGAATGTCATTTTATGGTTGCTTTGCTTGAAATAGGATCCAATATGTTCTATTTAGTTTAATGCTTCTCAAATATTTTTTATTCTGGAGCATTTCTCTCTTCATTTTTCAAATTCTGCCATCAGTTTATTGTAGAAACTAGGTCAATTGTTCTTTGAATTTTCTTACATTTTGGATGTGACTATTTGCTTCCAATGTGATCACTTGTTCTTGTTCCTATGATCTCTGTAAGTGAAAGTCCAGTATTGAGGTTTGATTAGATTTGGATATCTTATTAAAGAACTATTCAGATACATCTAGTATAATTAAAGCATAGATGATATTTATTCACATATGCTGAGGACCAGTTGTGGAACTAAAGCAAGGAGGGTTCACAGAAGCAAAACCCATGGCAGCCTGAGGAACAGTGAAATATAATTTTTCATTCATGGGGAAGCTGATTAGTTGAAACTTATCAGGGAAGGGCTTTTTCTCAAAGTAGACTGGCATCTATCAGGTAGTTTTCTGCAAAATTTTGTGATTGAAAGTGACAGAGAGTAATGTTTTATGTCTAGGTATGGCTATTGCTGAACTCTGGTGAACTTCTTCTGAATTCTCCACTTTACTTAAACTAAGACTGTGTCATTTGTCATACTAACTTTGTTCCCCTTTTGGTCAAGTCCACTAATCAATCCATGGTTATTTCAGTCTTTTTGATGCAGCATTGTAATGGACCAAATGTTTATGTCCTGTCCCCAATTGCATGTTGAAATGTTAGGATGATAGTGTTAGCAGTTGACAGTAGGAGGAAGTAGGTCATGAGGATAGATCCCTCATGAATGAGATTAGTGCCTCATAAAAGAGACCCCAGGGAGTTCTCTGCCCCTTTCACAAGTGAGGATACAACAAGAAAGCAAGTGCTCACCAGACATTAAATGCATTGGTCTTGGACTTCCCAGCCTCCAGAACTTTTAGAAGTAAATATCTAGTGTTTATAAGCTACCAGATTTATGATAATTTTGTTATAGTAGCCCAAAGGGACTAAGGCATAGCTGGATGCCAGACTAGTAATTATTATTTTTGTGGTACTGGCATTTGGACTCAGGGCCTTCACCTTGAGTCACTCCTCCAGCCCTTTTTTTTGTGTTGGATTTTTTGAGATAAGGTCTTGAGGAACTATTTGCCCTGGCTGGCTTCCAATTGAGATCCTCTTGATCTCTGTTTCCAGACTAGTAATTTTTAAGCACCTGAATATCATTTAGTAGAAAACATAAGAAATATAAGGACAATCGTAAATGCCAAGAAATATTTGGAATCCCATTTGGATCTAGGTTTTAATTGACTTAGAACCAGCCTTACAGGACTTAACAGAAAGTAAGTCTTACAGAGCAGCCTGGCCAATCATAAATATATGGCTTCTTTTTCCTTTTAAATTAATGATTCCACTTTCCTTGAAGTGTTTATCCAGGTATTAGTTATGGTGTTGATTCAATACATGGCTGGTTTGTAAATAGTCAAGGACAATTTTATTAGCTAGAACTATTTCAGCCAATAAATTTATGCTGATTGGCTGAGCTTCTAAAACGTGGGCTGTTATATTTGTGTGTAGTGACGTTCAGTTATAAATTGTGGATCACATTTCAGTCTAAAGAAGAAACCCTTGTGATATCTGGTGCCTTGGATCTTTTCTGGTAAGTTACTATGTCAGGCTCCTCCTCCACCAAGTACAGAAACAGAAAGATTTGTTTTCAATCCTTGGAAAGGCAGGGTGATCTTGACAAAGTGTAGGTCACATTTTGATGACAGTAGCCTGGGAGGCCCATCTAATTATGCAGGAAAAGTGGTCCCTTGGGTAAAAGTTTAAGGAACATAAAGATAATCAGTTGCTGCCTAAATGTATTTGGTCTAATTTCAAAGAATGAAGCAAATCAAGTTGATTCTGAATTGATTAATGACAAAACAGCTGGATGATAACTTGGATTATTAGTCATCTAGTCCTTTCTATCCCTGACACCTCATGGGTGACTTTGAGGCTCAGAAAATACAGGTTTTATAAATAATTATGGGGATAGTGATAGACTTCAGTTGAGGAATGTGGATTAAATGTGTTGGGGTTAATACTTTTAAGAAGATAAGGACTTCCATAATTGACAGCATTAGCAGCTGTGGCAGTTGTCCATGTCAATTGTGTCTTTGTTTCAGTTTTCTGCTTCTAGTGAGCTCAGGATTAAATCTCCAGTGGGGAATGGATATTCACATGATAAAATCCTTTGTATGTTTACACTGAGAAGTATAAATCCATGGGTGTATGTTCTGGAGTTTAAGAGCCGCATTAGTGGTTACGAACACTTGAAGTGATCCTTCCAACATAGTTCTGAGGCTGGCTCTCACTGGTGTTTTCCCTTGTATAACTGATCTGCTGGTTGTCTATTTTGCAGGGGTTCACTGGTATCTCTTTAGGAAATGTAGTGTGTACCTGTTGGGGATGACTTTGTATTTGACATTAGGTTTTGAAAACACCCAACAAGACCAGAAAGTAATACTGGTCACCAAAGGAGTGAGAGTGTATAGAGAATTTTGTGCTGTGGGTTACACCATACAAGGCCAGGATAGAACTTTAGAATTAGGGGAATTGAATTCTTTTGTAAGCAAGATCTCTTCTAATTTTAAAATACCATTAGTTTGTAACTTTTAAATAAGTTGCTTTGATTATCTATCTTTAAAGACAGACTGCAGACAATCTTTAATACTCGGATAATGTCTTGTTTGTATAGTAAAGGGATGGAAATTCTGAAGTTATTTTATATTTATGGTAAGATTAAGAAATTTACTAAAGATAATCTCATTGTTAGAAACTAGAGATAAGGGAGTTATAAATACGGAATTTGGGAAAGGGAGGAAAGAATTTTGTGGTATTAGAGATACATATCCATATAGAAATAACAATACATATGTTTCTTAAATTATGATTTAAAATATGATACGTTTATAATAAAAGTCTGTATTTGTTAGGTCTATCTACTGAATGGTCTTAGAAGCAGTTATACTGGGCACAATAAGCACAGCAAGCACCCGATTTTGTTTTGAAATACCCCAATATCATTCTCCACTGAAAAGAACTGAAACAGAACGGATACCTGGTAAAGAATGGATTTTATCAAAGTGTAGGTCACATTTTCATGTGGCTTACATGGGAAGACCATCAAATTACATAGGAAAAAGAGTTCCCTGAGAGTGTATATTGAAGGGCTACACATTTACTGATATAACTATAGAAAACAAACATTCTGGCTAGATTTAAACAAATCAGCAAGAGTTTCTGAATAGTGTAATGACATGGCTGACTCCAAGGCTGGGGCAGAGGAAGTGCAAGATGAAGCTGAATCATTTTACAGCATCAAAAGTAAGGACATTTTAGTTAGGTGTGGTGGATCATGCCTATAATCTCAGCTCCTCAGGAGTCAGGGATTGGGAGGGTGTGGTTCAAGCCTGGCTGGGGCAAAAAGTTAGCAAAATCCCATCTCAATCAATAAGATGGGCTGTGGTGGCATGCACCTGTCATCTCAGCTATGCATAAAGTCACAGAAGGCCGTAGGAAAGAACATCGTGGTCTGAGGCCAGCCCCTGGCAAAACTGCAAAAGTCTATCTGAAAAATAAAGCAAAAAGGGCTGGGAGCGTGGCTTTAGTATAGAATACCTGTCTAGCAAGTGGTAACCCTGAGTTCAAATCCCAGAACCACTAAGGAAACAAAGCAGCAACTTCCTCATCCCTCCCACAAAAGTAAGGAAGTTCTAAAAAACAAGTGGATATCATAGAAGGGATTCAGGAACCAGCTTGAAGGGGTCTTGGTGGCCAAATCTGGGATAATCTAAGCATCAACACAAATAAAACAGTAATGGATGAGGACCCATTAAATAAGAACCCCTGGGGTCCTACCGAAGCTAAAGGGAGAGAAGCATAGATTGTTATATACATATAATAAATGTGGAAGAACAGGTGCCGGTGGCTCACGCCTGTGATCCTAGCTACTCAGGAAGCAGAGATCTGAAGGATTGCGGTTTAAAGTCAGCCTGGGAAAAGGGTTCACCAGACGCTATCTTGAAAAAACCCATCATAAAAAAGACTGACAGAGTGGCTCAAGGTGAAGGCCCTGAGTTCAAACTCCAGTACAGCAAATAAATAAATAAATAAATATGGAAGGGAAGACGGAGTTGGAAAAAATCACTTTGCAACTGTATGATAACCAACTCAGATACGAATTCTCAAAACCAAAACTCCTGGGTGAAAGGGAGTATGACAGGGAACAGATCATTCAACTGTTCAGCTCCAGAGGCAATACTGATGACTTTACATGAGGAAAGTTTGTGGATGTCATCTGAACCAAGTGATTGATGCTAACATCACTAATAAAGTAAAAAACTAACACCAAGTGTCTCTGCATCAAGAAGAACACATTAGTGAAGCGGAGTTATTGATCAACAGGCAGCTCAAACTGTGAGAAAACATCAAGAAAGCCCATAGTGAGGGAAAGCATTAAGCAACTAGCCCAAACTCTTCGAAAATACTGATGTCATAAAAGCAAAGAAAGGTGAGAAGCTGGTGCAAGGTAAAGAATATAGAGAGACATGATAAGTCACTGCAGTGGGTGATCATGGACTATTCTGGATCAAGAAAAATTATCTAAAGGCTGTTTAGGGATAATTGGTGAAGTTGGAACACAAACTATGTGTTCTGACATACCAGTATTGGATTTTCTGAGCTAACTTGAGCGTTTGACTGTACTGTTGGGTATGTGGGAAAGTGTTCGTATTCTGAGTTGCAATAAATGCAAAATATGTAGGAATTAAGGAGCATCATGTATTCAATGAACTTTCAAATGGTCCAGCATAGGTAGTAATGATAATTTTATTACTTATATGACTATATGACTACAAATAAATAAATAAGAGAAAGAAGAGATGAAGAAATATATAAAATGTTATTTATCCATTTGAAGTATTTGTGCAACTTCCTGTAAATTTTGATTTTTCAAGATAAAAATTTGAAAATGATATCATTAATTCATTTTGCCTTTTCAGAGCATGAGGCTGAGAGTCAATGAAGGTTCTATTTTAAAAGAAGGACTACAGTCTCTAAGGCATTTTGTCTGTAATGAGGTAATCAAACAGACCATTCTACTGCCACTACCCAGCAAAAGAAAGCTTCAATCTAACAAGAAAATTTAAAATGATTATCAAAACCTAATTCAATCTTTATGATTTGGGCATTTGAATAAACACATTTATACTTACTGCAATCATTCTTAAAGTGATGTTGTGAGTCCCAGCCTATCTTAATAGTTTTCCTGAGTTGTGATAATTATAGAAAAGGAAAGATCTGGTCACCTGTTAAGTCTCCTGGAGGAAATTTCTGGGGAGGAAATATATATATATTGTGGTGCTGGGAATTGAACTCAGGGTATTATGCAGGATAAGCAATCTGCCACTGAGCTATATCCCAGCCCTTGTAATACTTTTTTAAACATTTGAATGTTCACTATGCCTTTGCCCTTGTGAGTGCTTCAAGTAGTGTATGCGTTAAATACTGGACATTCACTTGGACATCATGGCATAAATGTCCTGGAAATACCTAATCCATCACTGCACAGGAGACAGTGCTGAGATATCTTTTCTGTCCTTGAAGGACAGATTATCATATTTGAATAGCTACTTCTGGATTCATGAAATCCAGGGGAAACTATCTTTTAATACCAAGGCTAACAAAAACAATAAGGGATTGTATTAGTTAGAGTCATCTAGATAAAAAGAACCTCCAGTGTATATGTGAACACATATATAAGATAGGGATTTATTTAGTTATTTTAAGATATTGGCTCACATACTTCTGGAGGCTGAGAAGTTCCAAGATCTGCAGCTAGAGACTCAAGAACCAGGAGAGCAAATGTAAGTTCTAATCCGAGTCAAAAGACCTAAGAACTCAGGGACTGATGGTGTAAATTCCAGTCCAAGTTCAAAGGCAAAAAACCAACGTCTTATCTTGAGAAACATGAGGCAGATGGAGATCAGCCTTTCATTCTAGTCAGGCCTTCAAGTGATGAGATGATGTCCACGACATTGGTGAGGACAACCTGCTTTGCCTGGTCTATGGATTCAGATGTTAATCTCATCCAAACACCCTGACAAACACACTGAGAATAACGTTTGCCAAAGATCAGGTATCTTGTGGCCATGTCAAGTTGACAAATAAAATTAATTAACGAAATGTGCTTTGTGTAAAGAAGTTTATGAAATTTGGGCTTCATAAAGAAAATGCAAATCAAGATGGCCTGGACTATGAGCACATGATAAAAGCGAGAGCACACAAGGGAGGGGTGAGGATAGGTAAGACACCTAAAAAATTAGCTAGCATTTGTTGCCCTTAACTCAGAGAAACTAAAGCAGATACCTTAAATGCAACTGAGGCCAATAGGAAAAGGGAAACAGGTACTAGAGAAAAGGTTAGATCAAAAAGAATTAACCTAGAAGGTAACACCCACGCACAGGAAATCAATGTGAGTCAATACCCTGTATAGCTATCCTTATCTCAACCAGCAAAAACCCTTGTCCCTTCCTGTTATTGCTTATAATCTCTCTACAACAAAATTAGAAATAAGGGCAAAATAGTTTCTGCTGGGTATTGAGGGGGTGGGGGGGAGAGGGAGGGGGCGGAGTGGGTGGTAAGGGAGGGGGTGGTGAACCAAGCCTTGTATGCACATATGAATAATAAAAGAAAAAAATAAATAAAAAATAAAAAATGCTTAAGTATAGCAAGGAAAAAAAATGTGTGAAGAACTTTGATAATAAAAAGCAGTGTGTTTTGTCAAAAAAAAAAAAAAAAAGATGGCCTGGAGATTTCATCTCACCCCTGTCAGAATGGCTATCATCAAGAAAACAACAAGTGCTGGTGAGGATGTAGGGAAAAAGGAACCTCTATACACTGTTGGTGGGAATGTGAATTAGTCCAGTCACTATGGAAATCAGTATGGAGGTTTCTCAAAAACTAAACCAGAACTACCATAGGATCCAGCTATATCACGCTTGGGGATATATCCAGAGGAGGTCTATGTCCACATACAACAGATACTTTTGATAGAGGAAACGCGTGTGGGACTGAAAGCCTCTGCTCAACCTTGCTGGCTTAGGTGTTTAGCCAGAGGGAGGATTGGCATTCCAGGTTCTAGTCTCACTAAGCCAAAGAATGAACTTTATGAATAAAGAAGTGTGAGCATAGAGGTAGGAAAGTTTATTAAGGTACAGAATGAAAGCTCCCATGGGAAGGGAGGGGTTCCAAGTGGGTTGCCAGAGAAGAGACATGGTCTGAGGTTTTTATCCATTGTCTACAGGGAATTACTCAATCTCTATGCTAGCTGGGTGTGCAGAAAGCAGCATTCTGGTTGGCTGTGCCAGCAATGCTCTGATTGGTCATGTTCTATTTCATACTCGTATATGAAAATAGAATCATGAAAACCATTAACAATTGTTCAAAAAGGGGGGAGGGGTGAAAAGGAAGAGTAAAAGAGGAGATGGATTTTATCAAAGCACATTATATGCATGTATGGAAATATCACAATGAAACCTCATTGTACAATTAATATACACTAATAAAAAAGAGGGAAAAATAAAAGAAAAAATAGATAAATTAGATTAACCTTTAAGTGAGTTTATTTTTTAAAAAGTTTTAGACTTAAAGTGAAAAAATGATGTTTACCTGCAGTAGCAAATTAAAATCGCAAAGATCGTGCAAATAAAAAAAAAAGAAATGTGGGTTTTAATATTTGTAGTAAATTTTTCTTTGTATGTTGGACTGCCCTGACAAGTAATTTCTTTCTTCTTCGTGTTAGATGTGGTGTCTCAGAAACTTAGAAACACCTCTGTTTTCCTTCCACTCCTTTTTCTTCCATGTCATAGGAGACCCTATGACATGATGCTTGTGTTCCTCTGATACACTGATGTTTCTCTAGTCCTTCAGCCATGGGCCTTTTGAGAAATTACACTCTTCAGTTGTTTTGCTCGAGATTATGCTCTCTACTAAGGAGAATCCTATATCCAGTGACTGATTTTGAGTAAAATACCTTGTCTTCCTCTGATGAAGGGAGCAACTCTGAAAGGCTCTCCCAGGCTCAGACCTCTCTATAGGGTAGCCTGAGGTCTTCATTGACATTACATCACAGCTTAATCTTATCTCTACTAGTCTTACCTCCTTTCCCGTTCAGAGATGTTGCACCTAAATAAACACCCCAATAAATCTCTTTCACAGACAAATCGTTCTTATATTCTGCTTCTGTGGAATCCAATCTGCCACAAAGCTATCATTATAAACTTTGAAGTTATGTTAACTTAAAACTTTATATAAAATAGCTTCTGCAATAGAGTGCCCAGCACAAAAAATACACTCATTATTTCAAAGACACGAATAATCAACAAATATTATATTGCATTTGTAGGAAAACATTAGTCAAGTCAGGGCAGGATATTATGGACAACTGCTTAATGGTCATGGATTCATCTTTGCCAGGAAAGGAAATAATGTAGATAGATTTAGACTGGAGGAGTACTTGTCCACAGCAGAGGAAAAATCTAGCAGTCATAGTAAAGTTGGCCAAGCAGTGTTGGGCATTGTTTTGGAGTCATGGTGTCATCTTGAGAAGTGAGACCAGCACACTCTCCGTCTAGGCTTCAATTAGTGAAAGCTGTCACTACTACCAGTATGCACACCAAATGTGTCTTGGCTGCAGGGTCAAGAGCAATGCTAGGGAAAGTGATGGACTCATGAAAAGGTCCCATTTTGAGGGTATAATCTGTATAGTCATTTCTTTTACCTGAAACAAGGAGGGTCTTCTGTAGTCAGGGAATTCAGGAGTTCTTGTGATGTCTGTTTAAGAAAGGAAAGGACTACTCTGATACTGAATCCCAAGAAAGAGTCTGTAGGTCATGGTGATTAAACATAACATATGAAGAATATTATATTCTAATTATTCCAAGCATCTATCCTTTATAAGGTAAAAGAGTAAATCATTTAAAAGTACCAAGTGTTGTTTGAGGGAAAAAGATAGACATTATGCTAAGTGAAATAAGCCACATACAGAAAGAAAAATATTGCTTGTTCTCACTTATATGTGGAATCTATAAGAATAGGTCAAATATATAGAGACAGACTAAAACAGTGGTTATCAGGGTCAGGGTGGGGGAGAAATTGGGGAGATGTGGGTCAGAAGTTACAAACTAGCAAATGTTCAGGATGAACAAATCAAAAGATCTAATTGCAACATGAGGACTGTAGTTAGTAATACTGTATTGTACTGTTAGAAATAAGACCCAGAAGACTATCAGAATCACAACTGAAGACACAGAAATGGAGAATTGTTTCAACAAGGCAAAATTTACTTCTGCAGGAGGGTGTGCAGGTGCATAGGTACAGAAAGCAGAGGAGCAGGCAGTATGTCCTCTTTTTATTCCTAATGCAGTGGATTCTGTCCCTTTATTCAGATTCCTGGAGCTCACGAGTGGCTGAAATTTGAACTGGCCCACAGTTTGGTGGTTAAGTTTGGTCGGCAAATGGGGTTTAACAAGAATCTGGAAGAAGAACCCGAAACTGCTGGCAGTTAAGATGATGACACACTTTGATAGAAAAGACTGTTTCTCTCCTCTTTTTATTTTCTGTTCTTTTCTTCAAACTCACTTAACTTTATTAACAACAATTGGTATGACACAGGAGTTTGTTTGGTTAGGGCAGTTTCTATGAGTCTAAGAATTAGTCCCTGAATATAGGGTATAACACAACACCCAATTAAAGCCATTGCCCCAAATACAACAATGAGGGATGTTAGCATTGAGATCATTACTTCCTTCCATTTTCCAAACCACTGTTCCAGCCAACTAGTAAGAGGGTCATTTATCCCTGAATTTTTAGCCAGTTCATTTACAGGGCCATCAGGCTTAGAGAGCCTTGGTTATGGTCTGGTCCAGAGCTGTGTTACTGGGGATGAATGTACAACATTTGCCCACAATCAGGACACACTACTCCCCACCCTTTTTCTGCCAGAATCATGTCTAGAGCCATCTAGTTTTCCATGTCATCTTACTGGTGGGACCTAGTGGTTCTGCAATTCCCTTCTCTGCATCGCTAGTATAATTGATAAATCTCTGTTGGTTATAAAAGGTATAGTTAATCCAATCCACATTCTTATTAATAGTGGTCCACCAGAATAGTACTTATTCAAATCCTGCTGCTATTTGGTTCCTTGCTTTGAATTTATCAGGGACTCCTAGTGGGACCCCAATGGCATCGACGTAGACATGGAAGTCAAATGAACCTTCAGGAGAAATAAAGATCTCGTTTTTGTCTCTCCTTGGTTAGAGAGGGTTCTGGTTTTTGAGATGCCATGGTGAAAGTTATGACCTATTAGACTAAAGAGCAAGACCCACTCCATTAGACCCAAAGAGTCTCAAGTAAAGGTCTACTGCAATATCCCAGACATTTGCCCCAGCAACAGTTAGAGTAGACTTATTACTCACCTCCTCAAAGGATAAGCTTTCACTATACTCAGATGCATTTCCCAGAAACTCTAGCCCTTCTCCTCACCTAGAGAGGCAAGGGGCATATCAGAGCTTTGAGATGGGGGTCTGATCCATGGAGGCAGCTTCAACCTCTCATGGTCATTAACTGCAGGAAACAGTAGTGACAAGGTCTTGCAAGACCCATTGTCCCAGACCATCTTTTCTTGGAAGAAGGCAATCATGCATGCCATACCAGCAGGGTTAGTGGTACATTCCAGAGGGAAAGAGACAACTTGGGGTTCCAGTTTTCCTGTTGCAAATGTGTAGCAATCATTTTTGTTTAAAGTGTGGACAGAATATTTAATCCATTCCAGCCATACATTTGTTTCCCTGTAACCAGTTTCGATAGCTATAGTCTTTCTTAAATCTTTGACTTCCACTATAGTTATCCCAGTCTGATTATGACAGAGCTGGGAGAATATTGTTGGGTACAGGGCTTTAGAGGGTGCTGTGGTAGCAGGTTCTTTGAGCAATTCTAAGAGAAATGAGCCTATAGGATCAGTGTCCCCAATAAGATCAGCTCTTAACCCATAGCACCTTAAGACAGATGACAATCCCCATGTCATAGAATGGGGATTATTTATGACCAATTTGAGAGGGTTGCATTGGAGAGGCTGACAATTGGGAGGAGGAGTAATTTTCTTAAGCTGGATCTTGTCCCTTAATTCATTCCCCCATTTTTCCTTCCCCCATATTATCCCATAGTATGGTGAGACATATGTCTCAAGTATAGTCATTCATTCTATCATGTCCTATGAATAACGTGGATTATAACTTTCTTTTGCGTAAGAGGGGCAGGGTCTGCACACATATATATGGTCTTAGCCCTAGTCTGGGTATAACACTGGTTCTCAAGATCCCCACAGGGCATTCCAATGCATGCATCAAATTCAACAGCTATAGGAGAAGAGGTCTGAGTGATATTGATAGTAGTCAGACAGTTTCCCAGATGGAAAAGGAATAATAGCCTCATTATACTCTCTTAAAGGTTACTTTTGTGTCACTAGGACTTGAAGACATAGTCCATCATTCCTCCTGGGGAGCTCATTTTATTCAGATATAGTGGGTCCTTCCCTTCTCAGTGGTACATACTGCTGTCTTGGTAGTGAGCAACACCTGGTAAGGTCCCTCCCAGGATGGCTTGAGTTTCTCTCCACTTCAAGTCCAGATCAGAATGTAATCTCCCAGCTGGTGAGGATACACTGGAAATTTGAGTGGTGGAGTCTGGCGCAGTCCCTATTGCCTAAGAGATGATAGAGCTGAAGAGAGACTGAGCACATAATTTCAGGGAAACTGATCTTTGGTTTCAAAATGGGGAGGGCAGAGGACTGGCCCAAATAAGGTAAACCATATAACATTTCATAAAAAGAGACTCCTATGTCCTTTTGGGGGGATGTCCTAATCCTGAGTAAGGCTAGAGGTAGACATTTGGTCCAGGGTAATCTGGTCTCAAGGACTAGCTTAGTCAGTTGTCTTTTTAAGGTCTGATTCATTCTCTTAACTTTTTCTGAAGAGGGTGGGTGCCATGGAGTATGATATTCCCACTTGATATCTAATGCCCTTGCCAATTCTCTGATTATGTTGGTGGTAAAGTGACTCCCGTTGCCTGAATCTATGTTTTTAATAAGTCCAAATTGAGGAATTATATTGTCTAAATGAATTTTAACTACCTCATTGGAGGTGACACTAGATAGAGGTATAGCCTCAACCCAGTTAGATGGTCCACTATAACCATCAAATACATACTTCAGATGGCCCACCTGAGGCAATTCAGTGTAGTCTGCCTGAACACTTTGAAAGGGCCTCTTTCTTTCCCCTAGAGGTTGCCCCCTTAAAGCCTGTTTGTTAAACTTCCTACAGGTTTGACAGCCCCCAGTAATCTGTTTCACTAGAGTATAAATTCCTGAACATACATAAACTGTGAGAATGGCATGACATACAACCTGGACCCCCCAATAACTTCCTTGGTGTAATTGGGTTAATGTCTCTCTCATGATAGCTTTGGAAAGTACTTCCCTCCCATTTGGGAGGAGCCATTTCCCTTCCAAGGTCTGGGAGGTGCCCAGCTTCCCGAGTTGAGCTTTCACCTGGGGAGTGAAAACAGGGGTTAGGGACAGGATCTGAAGGATAGGAGTGAGGTATAACATTGGTATCTCTGAGTGGAGGATGGCTTCCTTTGCAGCCTCATCAGCTGGATTGTTTTCCTGCACCTCAGAGGAGTTCCCTAATTGATGCCCTGGGACATGGACTTGTGTGATCTCCTCAGGAAGCATAAGATCCTCCAGCAATCTGATAATCAACTCCTTGTGTAGTAAGTGCTGTCTTTTACTATTAATCATCCCTCTTTCAGTGCATATTTTCCCAAAAGTATGTACTACCCCAAATGCATATTTAGAATCAGTATAGATAAATGCTTCCTTGTCTTTTAAGAATTTTAGCACTTGGTTGAGAGTGAATAATTCACAGGTCTGTGCAGACCAATTATTGGGTAACCTCCCTGCTTCAATAACTTTCAATTTGACTCCATCTACCACCGAATATGTGTTATGTCTTTTTCCTTGAATATCTAGAGGAACTAACTGTCCACAAACAGCCTAAATCCATTCAGAAAGGGAGTTTCCCTGACAGTGGGTCTGATTTTGGTCTGGTATTCAATAAGGTCCAGGCAGCAATGCCCCATAGGGTCCTGGGCTTTCCCTCCCAGCAGAAATTCTGCTTGGTTTAAATAGTTTTCAGAGGTGAGAACCAAGTCACCCCTTTCCAGTAAGATAGCTTCATATTTTAATATCCTGGAGTGAGTCAGCCATCTTCCTACTTTTTTTTGCTGAAGAATAGTTCTGACCTGGTAGGACTATAGCAGCAACTGCTTGAATACACTCTGGTCATCCTTGGGTTACAGGGTCTCAAAAAATTTGGATATATCACAGGTTGTTTCTTTCCCCCATGCTCTTGAGTGAGGACCTCAAGAGCTGTTCCCTTATCTACATTAACAAATAAATGGAAGGGCATCTCTAAGGGAGGAGGGCCAATACAGGGACTGTGATTAAGGACTGCTTAAGGCTTCCTATTATCTGGACTTCCTCTGGCTCCCAACATAAAGGATTGGGTTCCTCTTGTCTTTAGTCCTGAGGACATAGGATTCTACCCAAAATCTGCAACATACAATTAACCCCAGAAATTTTTGAAGTTCTTCTTGGTCTCTGGTAGGCGCATACCAGTAATCTCTTCCATTCTTTCAGGACCCAGTCTGTGTTTTGCTTTCCTAATCAAATGTCCCAAATATTTGATCTCTTTTTCAACAAATAGTAACTTTGTTTTTGAGACTCTTAGTTCTTGGCAGCCCAAGAAGTTTAGGAGACTGATCACAGAATCCATCATTTCTTCTCAGTAAGTCCAGGTAATAGAAGCTCATGTACACATTGTAATGAATTTATCCTGAAGGGGAGGAAAGACTCCTTGAACACTTGTTCTAAGACCTGTGAAAGCTTGTGGAAGGGCTGTCCATCTACATTGCTGCTTTCTCCCTGACTGAGGGTCCTCCCATTCGAAGGCAGCGATGTCCCTAGTATTCTTCACCAGGGGGCAGGCCCAGAATGCATCCTTTAACTCTGCAACACTAAACCACATATATCTGGAGGTATTTCACTAGGGAGAATATAGGGGTTTGGGACAACTGGGTTTGCCTCCTGCAAACTATCTGGTTAATGGCACAGAGGTCCTGTACCAGCTGATAAGATCTGTCTGACTTCCTGACTGGCAGGATCAGGATATTAAAAGGGGACATGCTGTCTTCTAAAAGGCCATCTTTCACTAGCCCTTCAATTATGGGTTTCAGGTCCAGCCTCCCTTCTAGGAATATAGGGTGTTGTTTCCTTCATATTGTATCACTGGGAGTTTTCAATTTATATTGGGGGAATCTGTAGCTGTCCTGTTTCTGTCTCCAGTCCAGACCTCAGGAGAATTTGGTCGTCAATTTGTGCTGTCATCAAATTTAATGAAATCTTAAATTTCTTGTCCCTAACTTTTATTTCTGTGCTCAGTTCAGACATTAAGTCTCTTCCGAGAAGGTTGACCCTAGCCTCAGGTACAAAAAGATTAACTCATGCCACCTGATCTTGGAACTTCACCTGAGTGCATTTGAAGAGGTGGACATGAAATTTCTCTCCCTTCACTCCAGAAATTGGGAGCCACTCCAAGGAGAGGGATAGGCCTGGAGGTGTGGGTACACAATAAGAGATGACCTAATGGCTCTGGAGTCAACCAAAAAGGTGATTTCTTTTTCTTTGGGTCCTACTTTTAAATTTACCAAGGGCTCCACTCCTTGTAGGACCCATTTGCACAAAAGAGCCCCTGTCCCCTCCATTCTTCCTCAAAGGCCATAAGGGGAACTATCTTTTCACTACCTCAGGACATCCTCATTTAAAATGTCCTGGCTTCCTACAGCGGTAGCATTTGTTCTTTTTCTTTTCCTCTAAAGCTTGTGAGCTTGACCTTTCTTTCTGGGATTTCTGAGCAGGTCTTGACCCAGCTCTCTGAAAAGTGTTTTTCTCCTGAGTGATCTGTCCAATTGTGGACAATATGCTCTTAACATTTTGTTTTTGTTTTTCTTCATCTCATCTCACATAGACCTTTTGGGCTTCTCTTTATAATTCCTCCAAGCTTCTGTTCTTCCAGTTTTCTATCTTCTGTAATTTGTTTGTGATGCCTGGCCAACTGTTGGTCACAGAGTGAAGTTTAAGCATCCCCATCTCAGAGGATCATTGAAGTTTAACCCTGAATATTTTCTCATTTGGTCTTTTAGCCTGTGAAGAAAGTCGGTAGGTCTCTCATTCTTTCCTTGTTGTACATTAAAGGCTTTGGCTAGCTTTTGGGATTGGGGAACAGATTCCCTGATTGCTTTATGATCACGTTCTCAAATCCTCCATCTCCCTTCTGTTAGCAAGGTTGTTATTATTCCAATGAGGGCTCTCAAGAGGGAATTTCCTGTCTGTGAGCTGAACCTTGGGGCCTGGTGTGTGCTTTCCTTCCCATGAGGTCATGGCAGCCCTCCTGATCATAGCTTTCTTTTCCTCAGAGAATAGGACTGCCAAAATAGACAAAAGTTCTTCCCAGGTGTGAATTTGCAGGCCTAGGAACTGGCCAAGTTGATCTGAGACTCCATGTGAGTCTTCTAAAAGAGGCTTTAATTCTCTTTTTAAATTTCAGATCTCTCTGCTAGTCAGCAGGGCACCAACAAAACCACAGTTTCCACCTCCCATTGACACCTCTCTGAGTGGATAAAAGGTTTGTGACTGCATTTTGGGTGATGGAGGAAAAGGAAGATTCTGAATAACCCTCTGACACTGTTGGAGTTCCCTTCTGAGTCCCAAAGAGGATGAACTCTGACTGAAGGTGAGGATGAAGCTGAAGGGGAGTCACTTGGAGGTGACTGAAGGCGAGGATGAAGCTGAAGGGGAGTCACTTGGAGGTGACTGAAGGTGAGGATGAAGCTGAAGGGAGTCACTTGGAGGCTCAGGTTGAGCCTCTGGCAGCTTCTGACTAGAGTCTCCATCCTGTTCTTGGGAATCTCAGGGCCTCTGGATTATAGTAGGGGGGAACAGGAAAGGGGGTCCCACTTGGAGGGTGTTTCCTTTGGCTCAGTTTTGTCCTCCTTTCCTAATTTTAAGGGAAAGAGAACCATGGGTTCCTGTCTCCAACAGAGGGCATATTCAGTCTCTTCTTGGCTCCTGGGACTCTTGTCATTAACATATTCAGTAAGTAATTGGCAGACCCGCTCTTCCTCTGATCCAAAGTTTGTCCAGAAGACAGCCAGTTTGAGAATGGGCCCCTGGGTCCTAATAAAGACACAATATTTGATCATTCCCTTCTTCTTTTTGCCCTTTGCTTGAGGATTATTGGACCAATATTTTAACATTTGTCCAAGCGGGACTGCCTGGCGGGATTTTATTTTTAGTTTTATCTTCCTTAGAGCTCTTTTTACTTGTAGTGTTCCCCATTCTGGTCTACCCCATTGGTGAGAATGCCTGGTAGATGCTCAACCTCCCTAGTTTATTGAAGGTGTCTCGCACACCATCCCATGCTCTTTGTCTGTCTCCAACCAATTGCCTCTCGGGACAACATCCAGAGTTGGCGCTACTTAGCAATAAGCAGGTCAGTATAAACCCCCGACTAGGTCCGCGTGGACAGCTGATAAGCCTTACATAGGTAAAGAACTGCAGATTGGGACTCCCCACAACCTCTGAGATCCTTCCCCATCACCAAGGAATGCTTTGCCAAACAATGGCATTTCTTATCCTAGTCTGTGCATGGAGTTGCCTGGTTGCCACAGTGCTTGCTAAGGCCCTTTTCCCCCTGCATTGCCAGAAGAATTCAGGTGTGGAATGAATTTCTGCTCCCAGGCACTGGTTGCCTGATACCTTGGGATCAGCGCAATGAGGAGCGAGAAGCGTCTCTCTGGGGGTTCCGAACACCTCTCCCGGATGAAATTATCCAAGAAGAATCCCCAAATTGTTAGAAACAAGACCTCTGAAGGTCACCAGAGTCACAATTAAAGGCACAGAAATAGAGAATCATTTCAGCAAGGCAAAATTTACTTCTGCAGAAAAGTGTACAGAGCACAGCACAGCAAGCAGGAGGACCGGGCAGTCTGTCCTCTTTTGATTCCTAATGCAGTGGGTTTGTCCCTTTACTCAGATTGGTCAAGCACGGGTTCACAATTTGCTGGTGATTGGCTAAACTTTGACACTGGCCCAGGGCAGGGGCTAACATTTGCAGTTTGGCTACAAGTGTGGTGGGGAAATGGGGCTCACAAGAATCCAGAAGAACTGGAACTGCAGGCAGTTAAGATGGTGACACATTAAAGACTGTTTCCCTTATAATGCTTAGGAGTTTTGTTACATTAGCATTTATATCTTCTCTTGCCACAGGGGTTGGGGGGAGGGAACTATGTGAGATGAAGGCTATGTTGATTTGTTCTACTGTAGTAACTATTTTACTACATACGTATCTTTTAACATCATGTATACCTTGATTGCACACAATACAGTTTATTCTAAAAGAGTTTGTTTTGAATTTTATTTTTCTATCTTTTTTTTTAATTCATTTATTCACATGTGCATACATTGGGTCATTCCTCCCCCTCCCCTCCCTCTCTCCCCCTCCCCCCTCAGTTCCAGGGAATTTTATTTTTCAAAAAAAATGCTATATGTTATCCATTCCTCTGTTAAGGGTTAGGTTTTTTCCATACCTTGGCTATGGAGAATAATATTGCAATGGACATGAGGGTGCAAATATCTCTTTGACATCCTGACTTCATTTCCTTTACATATAGATCCCAAAGTGAGCTTGTGTAGTATACCTAGCTCTCTTAATTTTTCTGGGTACTTATCTACGTTGTGCCCTGGCCTGTGTGGGTATGCTACGTGAGCCTGACTAAGAGCGACAGGGAAAAGAAATAAAACACACACAAACATACAGACATACAACATAAAACAGAACGTTGATATTGGGAGGACTGCACGTTCCTGATGGGAAACATGAGTGCCTACCTGAGCCAGAGTGTTTATTTTATTAGGTCAGTACTAGGAAAAGACTCAGGTAAAAATCAAGCTTTAACAATTCTTGATGCAAGGTGAAAGGAATGAGGTTTGGTGGGCTAATTGTCCTAAGGCTAATGAAGCTTAATTACAACACATCAGTTCTGGAACCATCAAGGTACACGCAGGACACCTTATCTAAGGTATTGATTGATCTGGCATCAGGGAGTCTCCTAACAGATCTGGTACTTTATCTAGTTTTGCATCAGGGGGCTGGTATGCAGACACAGCAAGTTGTATTCTTCAAGGAGATGTGAAAACAAAGGTCAAGACACCAGGTACTGGGGAAATTATGGTAGAAGAGGCTGTGCAAACTTCTACATGGAGAGGCTGTGCAAACTCCTATATGGAGAGGTTGTGCAAACTCCATTATTCCCAGTCCAGGGTCATGCCTGGTCCCCAACACTGTTGTCCATAATGGCTGCCCTGTCTATACTCCTGTTGATACTATACAAGACTTCTCTTTTCTCCACATTCTTGCCAACACTTATTAGCTCATTTTTTTGAGAATAACCATCTTAACAGGCGTGAGGTTATATCTCATTGTGGTTTTATTTGCATTTGCCTGATGATTAATGACATTGAGCATTTTCTATATATATGTTGTACTCTTGTCTTTTCTAGCTTCAGTGTCAGTTGGTTTAAGATTTCTATATTCATTCTTATACAGAGTATATCAAACATATTTGAGATTCCCTACCCCTGCTGTGCATGATCTCCCCTTAGTGTGACCAGTGTTTCATAATACTGGTGTATTTGTGTTAGGTCTATATTCCACAAATGAGAGAGAACAAGTGGCTTTTGGCCTTCTGAGATTTGAAAAGCAGGTTACTTGTTCCCTTGTTATGGAGTTGGCTGAGTTCCTTACGTATTTTAGATATTAACCTACAAACAGATGTATTGTTTGCAAATCTTTTCTTCCAGTCCACAGATAATTCTATTATTTTTTCCATGTATTTTCTCTCTGTTTATGGTTTCCTTTGCTGTGTAGAAGCTTTTTAGTTTGATACGATCCCATTTGTTTATTATTGCAGCCTGTGTTTTGGGTTCATATAAAAAATCATTCCTCAGACCAAGGGGAAGCAACTCTTCTATGTTTTTCTCTAGAATTTTACAGCTCGTGTGTAAGTCCTTTAATCTGTTTTGAGTTATTTTTTGTGGATAGTGAGATAAGGGTCCAATTTCATTCTTCTGTTGTGGGTATTCAGTTTTCCTAACACTGCTTATTGAAGTGACTGTCCTTTTCCCATTGTGTGTTTCTTTTCCACAAGGCTTCGTCATGTGGAACCTTTAGATGGACTGTAATTGTGTAGGTTTTTTCCTTTTTCTGAGCTCTCTGTTGTGTTCCATTGCTCTATATGTCTTCTTTTATGTCAGCACCATGTTGTTTAGATTACTATAGTGATGATGGTTAATTTTAGGTGAAAACTTGACAGGGTTAAGGTATAAAGAGATGGCTGGTAAAGCAGCATTTCTGTGAGGGTGTTTTTGGAGTAGATTTGCAAGCAAGTTTATGGAACAAGTGGGAGAAGATCTGGCATCAACATGGGTGGGGTCCAAAATGAACAAAAAGGTAAAGGAAAGGCAAATTCACTTTCTTTCTCTCTTGGAGATGGGACACTTTTTTATAGCCCCCCCCCCAGTAGTTCTGGCACTTGGACCAATGCCTGCTAGTTCCTCAGGTCTTCAGTTTTAGACTGAAAGATATACCATCCACATCCTTGGTTCTGTAGTCTTTGGACATGGACTGAACCATAACCCTTTGGTTATGGTTCTCTGTCTTTCAGGTTGCTTATTGTTGTCCTTTTCAGTTTCCATAATCACATGAACTAAGTTTTGCAATAAGTCATCATCTATTATCTAATCTATTTATGTATCTAGCTATCATCTTTCTATGTATCTAGCTGTCATCTCCCTTTCTTTGTTCTGTCTCTGGGATATGCCATCAAATTGACAAATACGGTTGCTTTGTAATTCATGTTTGTCTTTTGGTATTGGTGGAGGATCTTTTCTGGGATCCTCCATCAACAATCTGTGGTAGCTCAAGTTTCTTATATAAAATGGTAACGTATTTGCATATAATCTACACACATTATCCTGTATACTAGAATCATCTACTAGTTAATATCATCCCTAATAATAACTAATACAATGTAAGTGTGCTGTGAACAGTTATTGTGTTGTATTGCTTAGAGAACAATATCCAGAACAAAAATGTGTATATTCAGTACAGATTAATATTCCCCTCGCAATGTTTTCCACCTGTAGTTGATTGAATCCACAGAACTCATGGATCTGGAGGTCAACCGTATTTGGAAATCATAGAGTGTGATGATTGTTATTCAAGATTGTTTTGGCTATTTGGAGCCTCTTCTATTTCCATAAAAATTTTAGGGTTTTAAAATATTTCTGTGAGAGATGTCATTGAAGTTTTGATAGGGATTATGATGAATGTGTAGAGCAGTTTGTGTATTATGGTCATTTCAACAATCTTAAGATTTCTGATTCACAAACAGGAGATATCATTCTATTCTGAATTCCCCTGTAGGCCATACCACCCTCAATTCATCATAATTTCCTTAACCAGTCCATGTTCATGGACATTTGAGTTGTTACCAGTTTTTAGTATGGAAAAATTGTGTGTTGAATAATCTCATATGTAAAACATTTTCTAATTTCCCACTTTTTCACAGATTACTAGATGTGGATTGTTGAGACCAATGGGAAACTCACAGTTTTATAGGGATTGTCAAATAGGTGCATATCCATGGATACCTTTTATGCAAACCATCTTCTACATGGTTGCTCCATTACAGTAAAATAGTATGCTGTCAACTTGAATTTTCACTAGTCTTATAGATGAGAAGTGATACCGTAATTAAATTTATTTTATTATTTTATTTGTTGGCAGCACAGGGGTTTGAACTCAGGGCCTTGTGCTTGCTAGGAAGGTGGTCTACCACTTGAGCCATGCCCCTAGACTTTTCCTGTTTTACTGATTTTTTTTCAGATAGTGTCTCACACATTTTTGTCCTGGGGCTGGTCTTGGACTGTGATCCTCCTATTATGTGTCCTGCATAGCTGAGATTATAAGTGTTAAGTACCAGGCCTGGCTTGTTTTTTGAGATGGGGTCTCACTAACTGTTTGCCTAGGCCAGCCTTGAACCACTATCCTCTTAATCTATGCCTCCTGGGTAGCTAGAGTTACCAACACTACCATACTCAGCCTTAATTAAATTTTAATTTATGGGTTAAATTGATTATATTCTCAGATGTTTTATTGCTTCTGTGTTTTGTTTGCTCACATTTTTGTCAATGTTTCCGTGGTCTTTCTTCAATTTTTAGGATATCTTTGTACCATAGAAGTATCCCTTTTCCTCTGCTATAATCTGAAAATATTTTTCTAAGTTTGTCTTTTATTCTTGTTTATGGTATTTTTCTAGACAAAGTTTTTATTTTTTATTTTACCACATCAAAATTGTATTTCTTTCATTGCCTCTGAACTTTGAATTAGGGATATTTACCCAATTTTCAGGATATACAGAAATCCATCATTTTATTTTTCTACTGGAGAGTTTCTCTAATTTAATTTGATTTTTAGGTATCTTATCTATTTATCAGTGTGAAATGAAGATCTGGTATGATCTTTTTCCTTTGTTCTGACACCATTTTAAAACATCCTTTTTTTCTCACTGATTTACATGGCATTTTTTTGTCATATAAAATAAATGTCCTTTTAAGGTTCAAAAGTTCATGTAAACATTTCTGGCACCAGAGCTAGATGTTGTTTTTAATATTGCACAGACACAAACTGCCTGTATTTAAAATAATACCAATTCAATCTCATCCTTGAATTAAGCTACAGATATTCCATGCTGAGTCTTGCTGAACTGCAAACAGCTTAGATAAAAAGCAGAAGGGATGGTGAGTGGCTCAAGTGGTAGAGTGCCTGCCTAGCAAGTATGAGGCCCTGGGTTCAAACCCCAGTGCTACCAAAAAAAAAAAAAAAAGCAGAAGTAAGATTTCAAGGTGTTATCATACATAATAGTGCAAAGACATAAGGCATAGCCTCCAATTAGGATCTTATTAAAAAGAGAGACAGATATGAGAGTTTTCAGTATTGTTAGTGTAAGCTTAGCATCTGCAGAGATACATTTGTTAACATGGACTTTTCAAAAATGAAATGCAAAGTAGCTAAGAAGGTAAAGCAAAACAAGTACATTAATTTTATATCTATTGCTAGATTATTATCAGTGTTTGTCCTAGTTCTTATTTTCCAGGTAGTCTTGAAAGACTGGCAAGTCAAGCTGAAAAGATTAAGAACAATACCCAAATATGGAGAGAGGAAATGATTTCTGTGGAAGACAGAGGACAAAGCTTGTAGATTGCTTAATCCTGGCAGAGAAAGTAGTTCGTATTTAAACCCACAGTAAATTGTGAAATCATAGAAACTTTGAATTCTTTCTGTACTTAGTAGATAGAGGTTTCCTTTTTTTGGTGAGCTATCACCCCCCAGGGCCAACAATCCAGATGTGATGGGCCAGTTTTAAACCAAGTGGTCAGGTGTGCTTGCTTTCTGCCCTTGGCTTTAATTGACTCCATCCTAACCCACATGGACAGAGACCCAAACCACTTTTATTATGGGGAAAACAGTAGCCTTAGTTTCCACTAGAAGATTAATTAAACTCCAATTTTTATTCCTTCTCACTGGCTCATTGAGTGGTTGGAAGAACTAACTTTCCTTCATTTGTCAGATGCTTAGGGAACTAACTGGAAAATGGATTCCTGGAACAAAGACGTATGAGCCTGTTTCCTGGCCCCAGAAGCTTCTCAGAAGAGCTTCGGGTAAGTGTATTTCTCCTTCAGAACAAATCTTAGCTCCAGACTAGCACTGTGTTTTGAAATGCTACCCTGGGGAGCAAAGTGATAGAAAGCATGGTTAAAGAGGTGTCTTAGCTAACAGCCTTTGTGAAAAATAGGCTGTCATTTCTCAATCAATGTCATTTCCAAGTCCCGCAAGGAAATTGTTTGTGGGGAGTGGTTGCCTGACAATTCATATATCATTTTGATTCACATCTGCCCCCTAGCTTTGGTCAGATGGATTTAGAGATTTAATTAAAAATAGATACTACTTTCAGCTGCTCTTTTGGAGTTAGTTGGAGTGTTCATTTGACCGCTCAGGTTTAGGTTGCATTTATATCCAGAGAGTTATTGTATTCACTTTCTTAAAATTAGGTAAAAAGGAATACTTGAACATGCATAATGAAGCATGATAAAAATCATAATAATAAATGTAAAGAAAGATAAAATTGATCATGTAATTAATCTACTTGTACCTTCCAATGTCCTCTCATCTGAAAAGGACACAGAGGCCTATTTTTCTTCAAAAGTGTCCAAATTAATTAATTCTTTTCAATATTTGGGTAATCAAATAGATGAAGTATAACAATTTCGTATTAATAAATACAATGTTTTGAGAACTTGCTTTGTACTAGTGGCTTAATACACTGAATTGTCATGTCAATTGTATGAGATCAGTACTACTGCCCCCAACTTTACAGATGTGGGATCATAGGGCTAGGAGAGCTTAATAACTTGTGCAAAGTAACACGACTGCCAAGATTCAAACCCAGGTATATCTGATTCCAAAGCACATGTTCTGAGTTCTTTTGTATGGAAACCCAAAAGAGTGTTAGGATTTGGAACTATTTTAGACTTAGAATATATATTAGAAACTTGGTGTGGTGTCTTGGAGAGTAATGAGAAGATGCCACGACCAGGACTTAAGGTCTGGTAGAGTGTGTGCACTCTAAGGATGCCTGCTGGCTTTGTGTCTATGGATGAACAAATGGACTACATTGGACTGAGAAATTAGTATTTATATATGCATACGTAGAGAAATCTAGGCATTCACAAGTCAATTGATGGGATTATTACATGCTTATTTGCTTATCAGGAATTCTGTATACAATTTCCTATAGAATCACTATTGCATATTATGCTTATATATTAAGACCAACCTATAAAAATTCATTATTTTAAGCTGATAAGAACAGATACTACATTTCCTCTTAGCCCAAAGGCCAAGAAATGTTAAAAAAAATCCACTATTTTATCTGTTTGCTTGTGGTAGTAGTTCCTGTAACATAGTAGACAAGAATATTTTGTGGAATAAATAAATGAATAAATGAATGAAAGAAACTGCATTTAGTTTATGTGCCACAGTCTGGGGTCAGGTGTCCACCAAGCCTGGAGTCATTGTGTTAGAATGAAGGATGGAGAAGGGGGGCATCGCCATTGGGAGTTACACGCTAGGAAGAGGACTTTGAAGAGGTGCACTCTGTGGTGGTGGTAATGAGAAATGGGGTTAAATGTGTAAGGAAAAGAGGGAGGGAGGAAACTCTTGATGGTGAGGTATGAAGAGTTCTTGTAGCCTGGCTGGGGTGGCCTTCAGCACATAAGAATTGTCTGTAAATCAGGATCGTGTGTGTGTGTGTGTGTGTGTGTGTGTGTGTGTGTGTGTGTGTGTGTGTGTGTGTATGTGTGTGTATGTGTGATTTTTATTGTAGATAATAGAAATCTGTTGCAGTATTGTAAAGCCGTGGCTCAAGCATGCTCATTCAAACTTCACATGTCAACACATTCATTAGAATCAGTTCTCAATGGAGAGAAGAGGGTCATCAACTCTAGACAAGTAGAATTTGTGAGTTAGGCAACTGATTTTAACATAAAACTAAGGAAAATACAGCTCTTAAACCATTTTTGACTCACATATTTCTTGAGAATATCTCCATACAAGAAAATGATGACTCACGAGGCAAATAAAATCCTAAGAGACCAAGAACCTGTGAGGCAGGGCATGTAGGTAGGCTTATATTCATTTTTACATTATCAGTATTGACACCAAAAAAATTAGACTCTCCGGAGAAGTGGAAGATATTTTATCTGTGTTCATTTAACATAAGCCTTCCAGAAGATGTGGGTTCTACAAAATTTGTATTGCTAGTCCCTGCAATTGTGTCAATAATATCCAAGTTTTGAAATCTTTTCAAGAATCCTTTCTTTTGACCAAGAGCCAACATATTTCTTAGTAGAAAGCTTGATGATAAAGAAAGATCTTAATCCTCTCAGTGCACCAGAATAGAGTTTTCTGCATTACAGCAGCACTGCTCACAGAAAAATATGTTCCTGAGGGCTTGTGGGAATTGTACAAGTCCAAGTCCCAAACTGAAGGTCACTCAGTGGCTCTCAGAGTAGAATGAGTCCTATCTGGAGTAGTCGAAGAACTACTTCAATTTACAGTTTCTGTTTGGGTGGGTTTTTCTGAAGTAAATGAATTAGAGTGTGGGTTTTTGGGGTTTCTTAGTATTCCATTTCTTTTGGAATATATTTCTATTCTAATCAGCAAATTTTCACTAAAACCACTCAATTAATTTCAGCTAAAATGGGAATTCATTGAAAGGATGCAGCAATCTTATAAGAGAAATGAGCTCCGGCCTCACAGGGACTGGGATCAGAAGTGGGAAGCTGTTCTGATCTACTTTTGGGCTTTCTTGCTGTTGCCCTCTCTCTGGCACCATGTGGTGTCTCTGTACTCTCAGTGCTGTGTTCCATTCATTCTCTCCTTTTTCCTCTCTCCCTCTTTATTTTCTCTTTCTCAACAATTTGACTTATGCACACAGTAGAAAATGCCTCTTCTATCCCCTAACTGTCCAATGTTTCACACTAATAGAGACAATGTGGAATCCCCAAATAAATTCCCAGGAGGAAAAATCTCATTGGATTCATTTGAGTCACTGTTCCACTTGTGGTTCATCCATCTGTGGCCAAAGAAAAGGCAGAGTGATGGCCACAAAAGCCCATTACTAAAGCTCCAGTGAGGCAATTTTCAGAGAACAAAGACATTTATACAATATTTGCTCCAAGTCCCACATTGTTCTAAGCGCTTTACGTGTTGGCTTATGTGATAGGAAGGCATTGACTGGCCTATGACCCAAAAGGTACACATGGCATGCCTCAAGGTCTGCATAGCCATTTTTAGAGATTATTCCTTTTGTATGTCTAAAAATATCCTAATGTAGTGGGAGGTGAGAGGAGGAAAGAGAGGGAAGGGGGAAAATATGATTGAAATATATTGTATGCATGTGTGAAAAATTCATAATGAAATCAGTATAAAAAGCTTCCAAGAAAGTTAGAAAAGATGGGAGCTGGAGGAGGGAGATAAGAAAGAGTTACAGATGGCTGAATACATTAAAAGTATATTGTATGCATGTATGGAAATATCACAATAAACCCCTCACTTTGTATAACTAATATACACTAATAAAAAACACAGTCTTCAGTGTAACTTGTTTTTGATCTACATTTAAGGAATAATTTTTTTAATGGATTCATACACACTCAGTAGCTTATGACTTTATTCTTTCCAATTCTAGATTTATTTTGGTATTCTTAATAATTTAAAATGACTTTTTATTCCTATTCATAAAAATTCCTAGAGATGATTGGCTCTCTTTTGCTGAGTCTCAGGTCCTGACAGGACAGGATGGTTCTTTGGGGTCAGTCAGTAAAGAGTGTAAATCCTAGCTGTTGCTTCTAAGTCTGGAGTCTTGGTCAAATCTTTTAACTTCTGTGATTCCTGGTTTCCTCCGGCCACATGCAGAATTAAATGTAATGTTTATAAAAGACCTAAAATGTTGTAGGTCTTTGGTGGGTCATAAAATGATATTTCTCACTGCATATAGATGCTCCTTGAAGTATGATGAGTTATACCCTGATAAACCCATTGTAAATTGAAAACACTGCAAGCTAAAAATTCATTTAATGTATCCAGTCTACTGACTATCACTGCTTAGCAACACAGCACACTGTTGTAAAATCTTATCTTTTGGAAAAACATTGCATCTCTTTGCAAAGGAGAGTAGTTCTCATTTGTTTGATCAAATACATGCAATTTGTGCTTTTCATCATAGGGGAATCATAGCCTCCAGGCGTACATGTAGCAGCTCTAAAAGAAAAGGGCTTCTTGATTATGTCCTGAAAAACCGACTGCAATTCAAAAGCAAAATAAGGCTATTTTCTTCTGCAGTAGCAAAGGGGATTAATCAGAGAACTAGAAGGAAATGAATTTGGATCTTTGAAGAAATTGATTCCCTGCTAAAAATGTGAGTCAGAAATCTGAGTACCTCATGAAGCCTCCCCGTAATCCATGGCAGCACGCAGCTGGGCATGCAGCTTTTTTTGGAATTGTTTTACTTTTCAAAACAAGTTTCACCATTTAGAGCAAAGATTGGGAGTTTAGCTTCCAGTAAAGAAGGCATCAGTTTTCACAAGGAGAATCACTGGCCAAGAGAACTTAAGAGATACCATGCTTAGGAGAAACAAATCTCTTTTTGGTAGAGATGAGGAGATCGTGTGTAAGACTGTCATTTCAGCAACTTCTGGTTTGGCAGTCGAGTTCACGGCATGATCGCTAAACACAGTGCATGGATGTACTGATCTGTCTTGGAGACAAAAGAGCCTGGTGAAGTGGGATGACCAATCTGATTTCCTCTTTCCACATTTTACTAGTCTATATAACCTTAGCTACACTGGAGCTGACAACACAGGCGTCCATGCACCTTAGCCTCTGGGGTCATTTCTCTTGTTAGTAGGCTACTTGGGGCTTTAAGGAACCTAGATCTGAAGAACAATCTTACCTTACCTTAACTTTGCTGGTAGTCAGGCCCTAATTTATTTTCAGTATCAAGTTCTTGCCTCCTTCCTACTGGGAGGTTACTGCCTTATTTCAGTAGTGGGATTCCTGTTGATCCCTACTTTCTTTTGTCCTGGTTGTCTTACAGTACAGCCCACCTCCCAGGCACTGGAGTGCAGACCCTGAATCACAGCCATTGTGGCCATGTACTGGCTCTCTACCAATCTGCTTGCTGGCTGCAAGACTTCCTTGACACTGTGCTCATTGTGCTGCGGCAAACCCAGATTTTACTGTGTGGATCTGCTGTAAGATCCACTGTGCTGCGAAGTATTGGTCTCCAGGATCTTGCATAGGGCCTGCAGACTCCAGGTTTTCAATGATTTTTTTCCAGCTAATACCTGCTCTAGTTATCCATGCTTTCTTGACCAATTCATCTTATCTGGTTCTGGTCATCAAATGTCTGACCCTCCCTCTGCTGATTGATTCCCAATATTGACGTTCATAATTTAGCTGGAGTACCACAGTAATGCTAATTATTATTCATAGAAATACTTAGCACCTTTCAACATTAAAACAGCTTCCAATTTTAGTTAATTAATCAATCACAGATTTGTGTGAAGGTGACTATAAAATCTGATGTGTGATGATCCATCATTATGGAGTAGCATGATCGTTTTTAATAGGAAAGAGATAAATATGAAGATGATTTCAGATTGACTGTTGTAGGGAAGTCAACCTGAGCAGTGTGTGGTGTCCCCCATGGTTCTTTAGATTGGCTTTGCACGATGTGTCAGGGACACATGCATTTACTTTTGAATTCACCAATTACTGCCTGAGTGCCCTGGACAGTTTTATTAACCTAAGACATCTTAATTTTCTCATTTATAAAACATAGTAACTACATCAGAAAGCTGTATAGATTAAATAACATGTAGAACACCAAATACCATGTTTGGCATATAGTAAGTGTTCAAGAGGTATTTACTACCTAGATTCTTAAATTGCAACTCAAATAAAAAAATGTAAAATATACTGGAATTTTAAGCAATAGCAATTTACATTTTTGGTGCATACTGGGAAAGTTTTAGTCAGAGAACTTGGGGGTTCCTCTTCCTGTTAGATGGGTGAGCCAGATTGCACAACTCCCAGGACACATAAAGTACAGTGGAAATACACTTGAGTTTGACCTCATTTCCTGACACCTTAATTTCCTTAGGCATAAAATATGTATATGAATAATTACTTTCAGGAATGTGAGGATTAATGAAGGCAATGTTTAAAAAAGCTCAAATCCTAGCATATGGTAAATACTTGATAAGTAGTTATTATTATTTTGGGAAATTAAAACATACATAATGTTTAGTACCGTGGATAGAGTTATATCTAAAGTCACTTTTAGCTAATGACTGTTGAGATACATTATTTTTAACTTGGTTTTGAAATAAAATAACAGTGCTTAGAGCTATGAAGTCCTGGAAAATATTTCCACTTCATAAAAAGTACAAAAAAATCTTTAGAAGTCTGCTTTACATGAAGTTTTCACTCTGTTGATGTATAGATTAGCTCTCTTTATTGTATTTTGAACCTTTCTAATCTAAAACACCTGTCTTTAGTAAAACTGCATTGTCTTTTAACTTGATTTTTTTTCTCTTTACAATTCCATTCAGAGACCATTACTACCAACTTTCATTTCACGTTCCTTGTCTTTTTGTTCATTCTCTGCACCTGCCTTGCTTTCTCTGTCCTTACTAAGATCCACACAGTTCTGACAGGCTCAGGGCAGACCGATGTCATCACATGCATTGTGGTGGAAGCAGCTGCACCAAAGGTCCAGAGGAGTCTGGGACCAAGCAGTTGAGGCCGATTATACACGAGAGACCTGACAGTCTGCTACTTCTTTTCCAAATCACTCCATCCTCCAAGGCCACTGCTCACCAGTCAAGGGCACTGACTGAAGAGGGAGTTGGGGATGACATCCAGTCAGCGTGCGGCCCATAGGGCATTGCTTGATTGTGGTATGGGAGGGAAGTGGAGTCGTCACCTAACTCCAAAAAGGTGTCACTTGGTACAGTAGGTGTGATATTTACGTCTCTCTCATGCCCAGATTCATGTGTTAAAACCCTAACCCCTCCATTGTGGTAGCTACAGGGACTTTGAATAGTATTAGTGCCCTCATAAAAGACTCTCAGGGGCTTGCAGAGTGGCTCAAGTGGTAGAGTGCTTGCCTACCACTCATACAAGCATGAGGCCCTGAGTTCAAACCCCAGTACCACTAAGGGAGAAAGTGAGAGAGAGAGAGAGAGAGAGAGAGAGAGAGAGAGAGAGAGAGAGAGAGAGAGAGAGACTCCCAAATATGGCCACCTATGAACCAGGAATCAGGAATCAGGTCCTCACTAGACACTGAATCTGTTGGCATTTTGGAGTTTCCACTCTCTACAACTGTGAGAAATAAATTTCTGTCATTTATAGACCACTCAGTTCACTGGAGTTTGCTACAGTAGTCTGAGTGTACTTAGACCCTGCTTTTGCTGAGACTCTGCTTCCCTTTTATTGGGAATTCCTAGAAATTTACACAAAGAAGAACTATGGAGTCTTTTCACTCATGTGGATTAATTTCTATTCATATGAGCTGTGCGTCTTTGCTCTGCTCTTCTGTTCAGGTCTCTTCTTTATCTTTTCCTATTTCTTCTGTTCATAAAACTTAATGTGAAAGCTGGGCATTGTGGTACAGGTGTATAATCCCAGCATTTGGGAGGCTGAGGTAGGAGGATCATGAGTTTGAGGCCATCCTGGGCTGTGTAGCAAGTAAGATTCCATCTCAAAAAAACCCCAAAAAACCAAATCTCCACTCAGCCCCCACAAAAAATCCCCCAAACCAAAAACAACCCCCAAAACAAAAACAAAACCAAAATCCAACCTGTACAGTTTATCTCCAGCATCATTTTTATGTCATCTTGCAGTAGGCATGCCCTAAGGTAAACCCCCACTGAGTCACACCCTTGGGTAATTTTTTCCTTTTAAGTGCAGGCACAATAATTTGCTTCCAGCCAATAAAATGTGGCAGAGGTGATGGGAGAGGAAACCCTGTGGTTATGCTGTCTTTGCAGGCAGGGAAAGGAGCGTCTCCTGATGACCTTGGATAAGTGAGCTGCCCTGCTGTTTTGCAAATCAGGAGAGGGCTTTATTCAAAGAATTGTGGGCAGCCTCTAGTAACTAACAGCAGCCCTAGGCTGAAGAAGAACAGACCTACAGCCGTAAGGAATGGAATTGTTTCAACACTTGCATGAGTTTGGAGTATCACATGGAGTTCTGGATGGGAATGCACCCCAGCAAATCCACAGATGTTAGCCTCATTAGACCCTAAGCAGAGAACCTAGTTGAGTCAAACCTGGATGCCTGCCCAACAGAAATTGTCAGAGAATAAATAGGCATGGTTTTAAACTGCTAGGTTTAATGTGATAATGTGCTACAGCAAGAGAAAACTAATATGCACTTCTGTCACTGGACATATTACACAAGTAAGTCTCTGGCTGTCCTCAGAGTATGTGATAGTATTGTTTTATTCTTGTAACATTTTTCATTTCACTATCTATCCTACCATACTGTTATTGACTGTTGACCTGTCTGCTTATTGTGTCTGATTTAATAATCCTAGGTTATTTTCAAATATGTAGACAGAGAATGAAGACAAGTAAAACAACACATGATTTACAGAACATCTCCAGAAAGTAAGACTTCGTGGTCAGATGACATTAGAAGTCCCAACATTCTTCCAATTTGGAATAGCTATCCTGAATTAGCACAACACTATCAGGCGATTAGAAAATATTTACTTTAAGTATATAACATGAGAAACTAATAAATGCCACTGTGTCCACTGTAGGAAATGAGAGAAAGGGTAAAAAAAAAGGCATATTTAGTAGTTTGTGTATGTAAGAAAAACAATCTTTTCTGTCAAAGTATATATCATCTCTTAAAATTCCTCAGGTAGCCATCTTAGGTGACTTAAGTTGTTTAAATGGTTCCTGTTTCTTCTGGATTCTTGGACATTCCCATTGCCCATGAAAATTGCCCACCAAATTATATGCCCTAACCCATCCCCTAAGCCTTTTAGCTATTCGAGAAAGACTGTGAACCTTTGACCTGGACAAATCCCAGGTGAGGGGCAGGTACAACTGCGTCAGGGATATAAGGAGGAGCCACTGCCAGCCATTTTGTGCTCAGCTGAAGTGAGTACATGCTTGCACTCTTTTGAGCAAAAGAAATTGCCTTGTCAAGATTTTCTCTGTCTCTTTTTTGTTTGTTTTCGGCACCAGAGGGTCTTTAATTCCAACAGTGTAGTAAAGAAATGTATGGAGCAAAAATAACCACAAAATTAGCAAATAATTTAGGTATTTGAAAATGTTCAGCATTACCATGAAGCTCTGTTAGAAAGAAGGCATGTAATTTTTGACTTTGTGTATTAAGAAATATGAAAGAATTGTCATGTTTTCCTCAAGTCAACCTTAATTCCATTGAAACTATGCACACAGAATTTACCTTTACATAACAGTTTTGAATGAAATGAGACAATTTTGACTTCTGCTTTTTAGTATTTAAAAAATTAGTTGTTTCTCTCTAGTACATGAGCTCATCATTTTTCAATTTTTCATTTTGATTGATATAGCCTCAATAAATGAACCTATTTCATTACCAGAAAAGAAAAAAAACTTACTGTATTATAGAATCAAAAAAGGTTATAAATAATTATTCATAAAAGTTAGTCTGCAAGAGAAATTCACTTTTACTTTTACTGTATCTGCAAAATTCCTCTTGTTATAGGTCAATGCTTCTAAATGTAAAAACTAGAAATAACCTGATTTCAAATGAAAGTGATAGAAGACTGTCTATAAAAATCAAATATCCCTAATCAAGTGCATTGTTTTAATATATATCATATAACTTATTCCTTAATTCAAGAAAAAAATAAATTTATTGGTAGATCTAACCCATTTTGATTTGGGGCCATTTGTTGAGGTTTTCTGAGGTTACATTGAGAAGAGCAAGCCTTGTATTACCATCTTTTTTTGAGCTACCTTGTTTGGGTACATTAACTTCTATTGTCCTCATTGCCTTATTGAGCTGAAACTCCTGGTTTTCCCCTTCTTAGACATTATCTTACATCCAGATTTCCTTCTTCCCAAACCAAATCCTGTTTCCTCAGCATTTTATTAGGTAATCAGCTGGCAATTCAAGTAATTCAGTTTGAATTACTGAGAAACCCTGATATGTTAATGGTCCTTTTCTAAAATGGGTAGTATTTTCTTATTTTAAGGTGACATTTTAAAGTCTGTAGAACACTATCCTATGTACATGAGCAACCTAGTAAGTAGACATTTCTTTCCTCTTTTGCAGAGGAAGAAACTGAGAGCCAAATGACTTTTCTAGGTTGAGTAAGTAATTAAGGGAGAATTCTGGTGTTTTGATTCTAGACTTTTTCCTTGTACTGTAACTGCCCTGGCTACTGGTAAAAATATTTTTAGCCACAGAAGAGGTGAATGTGATTTCAAGTACTCTATTAGTCCAGTATGTGTGTGTATGTGTGTGTTTGTGTGTTGTATTATTTAAAAATCTTTGCTAATTCTCAAATCATATCACTTTGTTAGTGTCTTATGTTGCCTTTAGTGGTTATTCTTACCACTGTGCAAGATTATCCCCTGTGATGTTAAAATAAGCAATGCAGATGCTGGTGTCTCATCTCAGATTGAATGAATCAATATTTCCAGTAGATGGGGAAAAAGTTGGTTATGTAAAAAAGTCTCTATGTGATTATGATAGCCATCTGTGGTTAAAATTCAGTAGCACAGATCTTACTAGTAATTAAATTTGGATTCATTTTGTGGCCCAACCCTAAGTGAGACTCTTGCCCTAACCTTAGTGTAACTCACAGTCAGGAATTACAAGACCATAACAGCCTTTCCCATGCAAGATATACTGTCAGTGAAATGGGACAGCTGCCTTCTGGCCAACTTAAGCACACAATAAGGTGTCAGTCCAACATGACGGCTGTTTCCCATAATTCCAATATTAGCAAATATGGATCACAAGGACAATAGAAGAGCTTTAACAATGACATTTGGAAGTTACTTATTTTTACAGTTTTATTTTCTTAAAAATTTTTTTTATTAGTGTATAATAGTTACATAGGGGGTTTTGTTGTGACATTCCCATATATACATATATAGTAACCCAGTTTGGTCATCCCCTCCATTAATCTCCCTCATCTCCTAATCCCTTTCTTGAAATGACTTCGACAGGTTTCAATGTTCCATATTCTACATGTATAAGAAAGAATTTCAAGCATGTTCACCCTCCTTTATCCTCTTCATTTACCCTACCCCTTTTATTAGTACCCTCTCCTTAACATGACCTGTTTTACATTTCTGTTTTCATTGTTTTTAGTGTCCATCCATTGTTCAATGCGATTTCATCTTGGTATTTTACCCATAAATAAGTTGTACTTTTTCTAACCCCTCTATTACTCTTCCTTATTCTTTTCCCCTTACCCTACATTGTTCAATAGTTTTCAGTGTGCTTTGTTGTGCCTTGTTTCTACACAGATCTGATGTATTTCAATACTATTCACTCCCTATCATTCTTTTCTTCTTCTCCTCCCTTTGTATCCTCTACATTTCTACAGTTTTAGAATACTCAGCTAACTTAGAAGGTTAAGGGTTTATTAGATAATGTCAGTAGTGGCATAACTTGTAAGTAGATGAAATTGATAATAAACATAATAATACTTTTATTTCCTCTTCATTTGCTCAATCATAACTTTCTCTTTTTTTCTTTTCTTGAAATGGATGAATGTTACTTATTCCGGAGGGTAATAGTGTAGTAGCTATCAGTTACCTACTGCTGTGTAACAAATAATAGAAAAGTGTATTGACAAAACGACAGCAATTTATTTGCTTATGATACTGTGAGTCAGCAGTTTGGGCTGAGCTCAGCTGAGAACTTCTTTCCTGGGTCATTTCCAAGTTTGATCCTTGGTTTCAGTCATTTGGTAGTTTAACTGGGACTAGATTATCTAAAATGGCCTCAGGTGAGATGTTAGCAGGCTGGCAAGATGATGTGCTCTGGTTACTCCCAATGACCTTCTGAGTAGTTTAGGTTCATTCACATTGTGTAAGATTCCATTTGGAGTCAAAAATAACAAGTCCCAATGTGCAAGTAATTTAAGAATCTTTGCTCATTCCATACTTGTTATCATGTTGGCAGAGCCAGTTATATAGCCAAACTCAAATGTGAAGAAGGGAGAATAAATCTCCAAAGGAGTGTGTGTGTGGTGTGCAGAAATGGGTGAGATTATTGAAGTCATCCCTGCAAATGACCTACCACAGTATTTATACAGAGAAATTCAAATGACCAATATCTTAAGAATAAAAAATAGCACAGAGGAACAGAGTAGAAGATTCCAAAATGAGTTGAAGCATTTATTCTAAGCATGGAGCAAATTTAAGTTTTCTTAAAATTGTGCATTGCTACACTCAAATCTTTCTTTTTTTTTGCCAAATAAGTTTTGTCTGTTGGGAAAGATTATATTAAACCTCATTTAAATATTTAAGCTCTTAGGCATACCAGATCATGAATTGTATTAATTTGCACAAAATGAAAGTTTATATAAATGATCAAATATAATTTTCATCCTAGACTATTATGTCACAATTATGAAATATTATATTAATATATAAGTGGATTGCTGGAGTGAGCTGGAAATGTGTCACCAGGTTAGTGCTCTGACTGTGAAATGAGCAGTATTTACTCTTGAAAACTTCATTCAAGTAATGAGGAACATGAATTCTGAGCAGGGCTTCTGTTACTGCTCCAAACTTAATGTGATCTTTTAATTCTCTTCTGTCTATAAAATATTCATAGACTAGGGTTTGATGTATCTCATATTTCTGGTAAGCACACACCTTGCTTCTAATTTAGGCATATTTAAGAACAAAACAGGCAGAGAAAACACTTGATCTTAACTCTAAAGTACAAAGTATGTGACCAAGGAGCTCATTACAGTCAGAAAACATTTTATGCAGAATTTGATGGGATTTTCTGCCTACTTTCTTATAAATTAAAGTACTGCAAAAACTGCTTCTTTCTTTCTTTCTTTCTTTTTTTTTTTTAACACTTCCTGCTCTGGGTTGTATATAATTTGAGTGTGTCCCTCAAAGGTTTATGTGTTGGAAACTTGGCCCCAGTGTAATGGTGGAGGATCTGTAAGAAGTGGGGCCCAGAGGAAGGTGATTAGGTCAATGGGGCACTCTACCCCTGAAGAGACTAGAGTATATCTCCCAGATGGGTTAGTTGTTGTAATAAAGCAGGGTCAGACTTTTTGTTAGAATGACAAGCACAGAGAGAAGATGAGGAAGAGGCTCACTGTCAGCACAGGTTATTCAGGAGAAGAAACTTGCAGGGGGGTCCCAGCAGATGCTAGAGCCCACTGCTGCTTACAGACTTGAGGTTTTATAGGAGAGGAAGGACCTGGTAAGGGGTGGGGGAATTTTTTCATTGTGGCTTGTCCATTGTCCATTGCTAAGGGTAGTCAAGGAACTGGGCCTTGTGTTCTGGTAACAGGTGCTGAGAAACAGGACTTTTCAGTCATGGATCGATGATGAGAATAGGATGCTGCTAGGAGTAGTCAAGGGTTCTGGCACAGGTGCTGAGAGACAGGAGCCTGGCTCTACAGGAGCCAAACAACTCTAGGGTCAAGCACTGTTTAAGATGGCGTAAGTGATGTCAAGTTGAGGCCTAACACCTTTCTGCATGTGATTTTTTTCCTTTTCATATATCTGCCATGTTGAGGTGTAACAAGGATACACTTATGCTTGCTGGACTTCTGAGCCACCAAAATCATGCAAACAAAACTCTGGTCTTTATATATTACCCAGTATTAGGTTTTTTGTTATAACAACAGAAAACGGGCTAAGACACTTTTCCAAACTCTTACATGTTCCATTTGTTTCTCTGGTTTATCTTCTGTCCTGCTTCCTCCACATCTCAACACTCATTCCAGTTTACCTTATCCATTAATTCCAAGTGTAGAATACTCCTAGCTGTATATGTTTTATGTAAGCTTTTGTTTACTTGTAGTCACTTTTCCTCATCTCCAGACTTTTCTTTACTCCTTCAGTGGAATTGTAACTTCTCCAAATCTTTCTCTCTTTCTCTCTCACACATACACACCTGTCATACCTGTTTGCAATTCATGTAAATGTAGAAACCTAGAAACATTTGGCCTCTCAATACCTTTTCATTTAAATTATTTCTTACCACTGCTTTCCTGGGGCATTTTGTCCATGCTACTGTTTGTATTACGTTCTTCATATTTATTCTTATCTCCCACTAAATCATTAGTAACTTTAATTTCCACGCTCAGCATCAGACGCGGAGTCAAAGGTCCTCACTTGATGCACTGCCAGTGACCTTAATTTCCACTTTCAAATACTTCCCATCATTACCTTCATATGCTGGGTTTTTTATAATAATAACCCAGTTCCAACTCATAGATAGTTTTTATTTGATAATTATCTGAGATGTCTTTACAGCTTCTAAGTCTTATTCTTACCTTATTCATAAATCGCTATCTTTTCTCTTTGCCTTTGCCTACTTTGGCTTGGAGCAGTGAAGAGAGAGAAATAAAGTCTGAACCTCAGTCTTCCACCACCACATGGTAGGTGAATGACCTTTACTAGCTTTCTTTTATGTATGATAGAAATAAAATGACCTATTAAAAGACAAAGTAAATTCCCAAAGGTCAGAGTTAAAGTTCTGGTGAAGATTGTTGCTGCTGTAAGAACGAAAGAAACATTTCTAAGGAAGTATCTCAAAGAGTAGTTGCCATGGCACTCAGTCATATTGAAAGTGTACAATGCTGACCAGCCCTGGGTGTGAGGAATGTTCTAGGAGGTCTGCCTAGTGCAGGCTTGGCTAGAGTTTACTAAATCAACTTTGGTGATTAGTAAATGAGTTACTACTATTTAGAAAACATTTGGGCACATGGATTTCTTCACCTTGTTTTTCTGTTGTACCATTTCTCAGGGTGGGATATTCTATCAGTGTCTACCTCTCTGCTTTTGTTTCTGGGCCACAGAGTGTTACTAAGGAAAGTCATCGAACAGTGAAGTGATTTTTCTCACTATACATCAACAATGGTTATTTCCAAGTGGAGTTGCACCACTCCTGGGAAAATCCTTCCTTCTTCTCTTGTTTGTTTAATAGATCATTCTTCCTGGGCTGACATTCTTTTCCAAGACCCAGTCCCCATCTTCCTATTTATTCAGGCCAATCAATCTAGCAAAGTAGATTTGCGTGTTTTTACTGATTAGGAGTATTTCTTAATGATAGGTACTCTTCCATCTTGCTACGGTTTCTAATTAATGGTGTATCGCCACTCTCTCTTTCTAGGTAAATTATAGAGGCAATTAGACGGTTTTTGTGTTTTTATTTTATTTATTTTAAAGTAAAAACTTATTAGTTATTGGCATATATTAAATTGTACATAATAAGGGGTTTCATCACGACACTCCCTACATGCATGTAACATACTTGGATTGTATTCATCCCCTCTATTTCTTTTATCCCCTACTCCCTCCCACTTTTCTTTCTTCCTTCCATCTCCCTAGTGGTCCGCCTTTTACTTTCATGACCTTGATTATCTTGTTTTGTTTCCCCTAGCTTCCCTGGCTTATTTTACTTAACATGGTGATCTCTAGTTCCATCCATTTTCTAGCAAATGACAGAATTTCATTCTTCTTAATAGCTGAGTAAAACTACATTGTTTATGTATATGACATTTTCTTTATCCATTCTTCCATTGATGGTCACATAGGCTGATTCCTTAATTTGACTATGTGAATATGTGAATAATGCTCTGATAAATATGGGTGAATGGGTATTTCTTATAGTAAGCTGAATTTGATTCTTTTGGGTTTATATCCAGAAGTGATATGGATGGAACATATGAGAGTTCTTTCATTGTTTTTTTGAGGAACCTCCATACTGATTTCCATAGTGATTGGACTAATTTACATCCCTACGAGCAGTGAATAGGGTTATAAGAGTTGCTCTTCCCACATTCTTATCAGCATTTGTTGTTAATTGTTTTCTTGATGATAGCCATTTTGACAGGGGTGAGGTAGAACCTCAAGGTAGGCTTTTTTTTTCTCAGTGCCTTGTGCTTGCCAGGCAGGCATGCTTTCCCACTTGAGCCATGTCCCCAGACCTTTTTGCTTTAGTTTTTTTTTTTTTTGAGGGGGAGCTGGGGAACTAGGTTCTCCCATTTATGCCCTGGCAAGCCTGGACTGTGGTCCTCCTGTTTACACTTCCCAAAAGCTACCACACCTGGCTGCTATTGGTTGGAGATGGAGTCTTGTAACTTTCTGTGATCCTCCTGAGCTCTACCTTGGGAGTAGCTAGGATTACAGGAATGAACCACTGTGCTCTCTTGAATATAGTTTGATTAGCATATTTCTGATGGCTACAGATGTTGAACCCTTTTTGTGTATTTATTGGACATTTGTGGTTCTTCATTTGAAAAGTGTTTGTTCTGTTCATTGGCCACATATTCATCGGATTATTCAGTTATTTTGGTGTCAAAAATTTTGAGCTCTTTATATATTGTGGATTATGAATCCTTTGTTGGATGAATGTCTGGCAAAGATTTTCACCCATTCTCAGTCTGTTGATTGTTTCTTTTGCTGTGCAGAAACTTTTTAATTTGATACAATTCCCTTTGTCATTTCTTGCTTTTATTTCCTGAGCTATTGGAACTCTATTCAGAAAGCCCTTGCCCATGCCTATCATCAAGTGCTCACCTATGTCTTTAGTAGTAGTTTCACAGTTCAGGTCTTACATGAAGGTCTTTGATCCATTTTGACTTAGTTTTTGTATAAGGTGACAGGGATTCAGTTTCAGTTTCTACATGTGGATACCCAGTTTCCAAAGCACCTCTTGTTAAAGAGGCTTTTTTCCCCATTTGGAAGTACCTGCTTCAATTTAATTCTTCTATTCTATTCCATTTGTCTATATGTCTGTTTTTGTGTCAGCACCATTTTTTTTTTATTGCTTATGTGGTTTCTGTAGTATAATGTAAATCAGGTATTGTGTACCTCCAGCATTGTTCTTTTTGCTCAGGATTGCTTTGACTATTTGAGGTCTTTTGTAATTTCATGTGAATTTTAGGATTTTTTCTATTTCTGTGTAGAATGTCACTGGAATTTTCCTGGGGATTGCACCGAATTTGTCTATTGCTTTTGGTAGTATGGCCATTTTAACTACATTTATTCTTCTGATCCATCCAAGTGGGAAGTCTTTTCGTCTTCTTGTGTCTTCTTCAATTTCTTTCTTCAGTGCTTTATAGCTATCATTATACAGGTCTTTAAGATTTTTGGTTAAGTTTATTCCTAGCATGTGAAACAGGTTCTATTTGGATATGGATACCAACCAGCAAGAGTGGCAAAGGTGAAAAGAGAGGTTTACAGGGGGTGAATATGTTTGAAGTACTTTATACGCATGTATGAAATAGAACAGTAAAACCTGCTGAAATTGTCTTAAGCAAGTGGACAGGAGATAAGGGGTAGTGATAGAGATGGTGAGTTTGAATGGCACATTGTATACATATATGGAAATATCATGATGAAACCCCTTAGTACAACTAATATATGCTAATAAAATGTTGTAAAAATGTTTATTCCTTATATTTTTTGAGGCTGCTGCGAATGGGATTGCTTTCCTGAGCTCTTTTCAGTGAGCTCATTTTTGGGGTATAGCAGGTTTATTTTGTATATTGCTATTATGCTTTTTAATTTTTAATTGTGGCAAAGTACATAAATTTTACCATCTTAATCATTTTAAGTACATGATTCAGTGTTATTAAATGCATTCTAATTTTTGTGCAACCACCACCACCATCCATCTCTAGAACTCTTCTTACCTTGTAAAACTGAAACTGTGAAAGCAGGTGCAGTGTCTCACATCTGTATTTCCAGGTATGTAGGAGGCTGTAGCTACAAGGATTGAGGTCTGAGGTCAGCCCTGGGTGAAAATGCAAGATCCTATCTGAGAAAATAAACAAAGCAAAACAAAAACAAAAACAAAAACAAAAACAAAAAAACCAGGTTGGGTGTGTGACTCAAGTGGTAGAGCACTTGCTTAGGAAGCATGAGGCTCAGAGTTCAAACCTCCATACCACCAAAAAAAAAAAAAAAAAAGCCTGGAGACTCTGTACTCATTAAAAAAATAACTCTCCATTCTTTTTTCTCTCCATCTCCTGAGAACCACCATTTACTTTTCTCTAGGAATATGACGGTTACAGGTACTTCATAATAGTGAAACCATCCAGGTTGCTTTTTTATTTGGTGGTACTGGGATTTGAACTCAGGGCCTCACACTTGCTAGGTAGGCACTCTACTACCTGAGCCACTCTGCCAGTCTGTTGCATAGGTTATTTTTTGAATAAGTTCTCAGATTTATGCTCAGGTTGGTCTGAACTGTGATCCTCTTATTTATGCTTCTTGCACAGCTGGGTTGGCAGGTGTGAATCAATATGCCCAGCTTTTATTGGTTGAGATGGAGTCTCCAATTTCTTCTGGTGATCCTTTGATCTCCACCTCCTAAGTAGATGGGATTAGGAGGTGGAGATCAAAGGATCACAGTAGATAGGATCACTGCTGTGAGCCACCACACCTGGCTAAGAATTTGTAGTTTTATGACTGGTTTATTCCACTCTGCATAATGTTCTGACACATGTTATAGCATGTGTCAGAATTTCCTTTCTTTTAAAGCTGAATAATGTTCCATTCTATCTATCTATCATCTATCTATGTATCTATCATCTATCTACACATCTACCATCTATCTACACATGCACACACTCATATCCAATATGTGTGTGTGTATATACATACATATATATATATTAAACATTTTCTTTATCCATCCGCCCATTGCTGGGCTTTGGTTGTTTCTACCTATTGGTACTGTGAATGATGTTGGAATGCCCACGGGTGTGCATATATCTCTTCAAGACTTTCCTATCATTATTCTGGGAAATAGGCCTAAATGTGGAATTGCACAATCATATGATAACTCTGCTTTTGTTTTTTTGAGGAAGCTGCCATACTTTTTTCTGTTATGTTTCTACTAACAGGGCACAAGTGTTTTAATTTCTCTATATCACCATTACTGTTTTTATTTTATTTATTCATTATTTTTGTAGTGGTTGTCCTAATGGGTATGAGGTGGTGACTCATTGTGGTTGAAAATGTTGAAAGTCTTTATATGTTTCTGGCTATTTGCATATCTTTCTTTTGTTTTTTATATAAACCCTCTTTTTACATGTAGTTACTTATTGAATCTTATTCTCTCTTGCATTTTTCTCCTAGCTCAACTTTTTTGTGTTCTTTCCCCATGTCAAGTCTTCACCTCACTCTGCATCCCAGGTGACTTCTGTTTATCCTGACCTGCATATTTCTCTCAGCCTGGACTTTTCCAGACCTGGGTTTCTTGGCAGCACAACCTGCCTGGGCCCCTACATTAAAGATATTGCTCACCTCTGTTATTTCATGGAACTATGGAGAAATCACTGAAACTTTTGTAAAATGCTAGATGTAGTGTGTGAATTTTCTTGAGAAACAGTAATTGACTTTGAGTGAAGAAGGAGGCAAGGCATGCTTTCCAAGGGACAAGAGCTATGGGATAATCCAGCTTCCACATTTATATGTTAGGTCTAGAAATACAGCATCCGCTTTTTCTGTTCTGAATCCTTGAATTTAAAGGAGACTTTTGTGCACGGAAGCAATGCTAAGAATCTCTCTGTATAACTATCTTTATTCCAAACTAGCAAAAATGATATGTTTTTCTTAATATCTCTTATGTTTTCTCTTCAACAAAATCAGAGAAGAAGAGGGCAGAACAGGTTTTGCCTGGAAGCTGGGGCCTAGGGGGGTTGGGGAGTGTCTGGGGGAGGTGGCACAAACAATGTATGCACATGTAAGTAAATGTAAAAATGAGAACATAAAAGAGAGAGAGAAAAAAAGGAGACTTTTGCTTTTATCTGAGAGGCCTCTATAGTGGTTCCAATGCCAAAAAATGTACATGTTGTCACTGAGGGGGATTGTTGCCTTTAGTAATACATTTTATGATTGCAGAAACAAAGACATAAATTCATCATTTATTAATTTATTCAAAATTCCTACTGTGTGTCTGTTATATATCAAGCAGAGCAAATCAGTGACAAAACCTAAGTTTCTCTCAGATCTTCGAACCAAAGCCCCTGTTTTTTATACCACAACAAAGGAATTTCCCCAAACCATAATTATGCTCATGTCTAGGATAAAAATTAATTTTGCTCTATTTCATTGCAGAAGAACAAAATTTTTCTCAGTCTACAATAATCATAACTTTAAATCAAACTAATCAGATGTAAAGAGCCATATTTTAAAAAAGCAGCCAATAATTTTGATTCTCTGACAATTATGGGACAGAGCAAAAGAATAACTCATTTATTCCTGCCATTATTTGAGATTGCTCCAGAGACATGTCCATTCCTCTACTTGTTGAGGAAGTTTTAAGGCTAATTTCTAAATACAGAGTTGTGAAATTCTGGGACCAGTTCCTAAAGTTCAGCTCCATAAATACACAGTGTTGTCTTGATTAGTTTTGAGGACACATGCATAGACAGGCACAAGTATAAAGTCTAGCCTCTGATTTGAATAGGTTAGAATCTGGTTGGGTACAAATGGTGTGGTAATGACCCAGGAGAAGATAAATCAATAGAGCTAAATAGATTGTAGAAGTACAACATGTATCAGAGGATTTACAATAGAATAAAGGTGCAATTTCAACCAGTAAAAGAAAATGGACTTGACTCTATTATTAAATTATGTTGTGATATCAACTATCTGGAAATGAAATATTATTTTTATAACTTAGTATACAAGAATAGGTCTAAAAAAATGCAAGGGCTGGTAGAGTGGCTCAAGTAATAGACCATCTGCCTAGTAAGCATGAGGCCCTGAGTTCAAACCCTAGCACCTGCCTGTAATTGCAATAGCTGAGAGACTGAGGCAGGAGGATCATGAGTTTGAGACCAGTGTAGGCTACATAGGGAGAATCTCAGCATCCCCCCCAAAAGAAAAAATCTTGGATGATCTAAGATTTAAAATTAAAACAATGAAACAATGAATATATTAAAAGAAAATATAAAACTAAAATTAATTTTAGAATGAACTAGAAAGCCTAAATAAAGAAGACACATACTCTTCTCTCTCTCTCTCTCTCTCTCTCTCTCTCTCTCTCTCTCTCACACACACACACACACACACACACACACACACACTTGTTTGGCAAAGCCCACTAAGTTTGAAAGACAAGTAAACCATTAAAAACTTATGATTAGGTAATGTAGACAAGAAAAAATAAAAGTGGCATACATGCATAGGTAAAGATGTTCAATCTAAAAATTAAGTAGACAAGAAAATAAAACAAAGTTTTATGTTTAACTTTTCAGATTATAAACTGTGCTATTAGTTGATATTTAGGAATTCATTCCACCATGATGGAAGGCTGTACTGAACATGTGTCTATGTTTCAGATGAGTATGCTCTTTCAATTTTAGAAATAGATAATGATTCATGGATAAAAAGTCAGCATAGATTGTAACTGAGAAAAAACTTGAAAATAATAAACAACAATGAAGAGTTATTAAGCTGTTGATCTTTTAGCTGAACTATAAAAGTTGGAAAATTTGGCTGTGCTACTTCAAACAAATTACCTAACCTCTCTGGGTGTCAGTTTTATACTTTGAAATGAGGATGTCAAAAGCACCTGCCTTGGAGAGTGATGTCAGAGGATGGCAAAATAGTTTCAGCTTTTGTTCTTGACAGAAGCAGATTCAACAACGTATGGGTCATTCAGTACACCTTCATGAGCAGTTCAGAATCCAGTCATATCTTGCAGTGCCCCAGAGAAGCACAAAACCGAGAGTGGAACAGAAGAGCAAGTTCACAGTACCTATGTTGTCTTTCCTTCCCCAGTCTAGCTCCACACTGAGAGAGAGAGGGGAGGGAGGAAGAGGAGAGGGAGCTTGTTTCTGTACCAGGTTTCTCCCGGGGGGAAAGAGAGACTGGAGTGTGTTCCAATGTTCCAGGCTCCTCAATGGCTGTCAGAACTGCCATATTTCAGATGTCTGGGGTAGCTGAGAACGTAGAAAAGGTTAGGTGTCTTGCTGCTGGCATGGCTCTGGAAAACTGAAAAAGGCACACAACCCTGAGACTTCTCCTTCAGAAGGGAGGGAGGAGCGGAGCAATTTTTCAACATCTTGGCTTTTAGGTGCTAGCTTGAGGGACTGGTTTCTTTCCCCCTTCACTCACAGAACAGGTAGAGTTTGACAGAGAAGTTAAGAGTAAAGAAAAGGGGCAGTGGCTACCCTGTCAACATCACTCTGTAAGATAGGAACGGTGTAGAATTTGAGTCTTTTCCAGGGAAGGAGGGAGGTTAAAAAGTATCCCTGCCTTATGTCTTTTTATTGATCTTACTTTATTTTTCTGCAGGACTAGAGTTTGAATGCAGTGCCTCATGTTTGCTAGGCATGCATTCCACCACTTGAGCCACTCCACCAGCAGAATGTGCCTGCAATGTCCTGGCCCATGGGATGGCAGTCTGACAATACGGACAAAGAAATTATGGACTCTTAAAAAAAAGAAACTAGTAAATCTTTCTATTTAGAAATTTACGTGCACAAATACAGAGAAGACACAGTCATAGGAAAGGTCTGGGGGATTGCCAGGATCACAAGCCAGGTGAATGTGTGAAAACTTTCCCTGTCAAAGCCAGTTCATAAAGACAAATGTGTGGGCAACCACACACAGCTACTAGGACATGAAGTATTAGGGAAATATGACAAAACCAAAGGAGAAAAATAAATCTCCTTTAGGGAAAAGCCAAATTAATAAAATCAGAAATGAAAAAAGGGAGATAACAAACACCAAAGAAATCCAGGGAATCATCAGGGACTACTTTGAAGACCTACATTCAAATAAGTTGGAAAATCTTGAAGAAATGGACAAATTTCTAGACACATATGACCATCCAAAACTGAACCAAGAAGAAGTTTATCACTTAAACAGCTCTATTGCTGAAATTAAAGCAGCAATAAAGTCTCACAAAACAGAAAAGTCCAGGACCTGACAGACTCTGCACTGAATTCTACCAGATCTTTAAAGAAGAACTAATACCAACACTCCTTAAACTTTTCCATGGAAAAGTAAGGGAAGGAACACGCCTAACACTTCATTTTATGAAGCCAGTATTACACTCATCCCAAAACCAGACAAGGACACATTCAAAAAGAATAACTTCAGGCCAATCTCCTTAATAAGCATAAATGCAAAAATACTCAATAAAATGATGGCAAACTGAATCCAACAACATATCAGAAAGATCATCCACCACAACCAAGTTGGCTTCATTCCAGGAATGCAGGGGTGGTTCAACATAAGCAAATCAATAAGTGTAATATGCACATTAATAGAAGCAAAGACAAAGATCACCTGATCATTTAAACGGATGCAGAAAAAGCCTCTGATAAATTCAATACCATTTCATGATGAAAGCTCTGATGAAACTAGGAATAGAAGGAATGTACCTCAATGTAATAAAGACTGTAAATGACAAACCCACAGCCAACATCATACTTGCAGCAGTATTATGGGATGCAGGTCACACTAAGGGGAGGTCATGCACGGGAGGAGCAGGGAAACCAAGAGCTTGAATGGGGTTGATACACTCTCTATACAAGAATGAATATAGAAATCTTAAACTAAGTGAAACTACCATAAGAAAGGGACTAAGGTAGAATGAAGAAAATTAGAGGAGATAAACCCGTTGGGTTATAACTCATACACACATGGAAATATCACAAGGAAACTCCCTGTGTAGCTACCTTTATCTCAAACAAGCTAAAATGTCATGTTTTTTGTTATCTTTTCTACAAAGAGAACAGGATTTCAGAACAAGCCCTGCCCAGGGGGTAGGATGGTCCAGTTGGAGGGGGAGGCATGGGGGAAGGTGGTAGGAGGGTGAATATGATGCAAAAATTGTGTACACATGGAAATAAATGCAAAAATGATATCTGTTAAGCTACTCCAGGAATGAGGGGAGGGAGAATGAAGGAGAATGGTGGAGGAGGTGAATTCATGTGTGGATATATTTGTAAATGCCACAATGTACTTCCATCACAGCAAAAAAAAAAAAAAAAAAACAAAAAAAACAACTTCCTTTAATTGACCCAAAGAAGTGTAAATCTATGAAAATAATCATCTTAAAGAAACTCAGGGAGGAATAACAGAACATAAAATCTAAACAAAATCAGGAAAATCATACAGGAATAAAATGAAAATATTGGCAAATAAATGGCAACTATAAAAAAGGATGAGACAGAAATTCTGGAGCTGAAGATTTTGAGTTTGGTTCTTCATGCCTGCAATCAGCTATTTGGGAGGATGGAGATTGGAGGATTGCAGTTTGAGACCACTGAGTAAAAAAAAAGTTAGTGAGATCCCATTTCAACAAATAAGCTGGGCAGGGTGGTGCAGGCTGGTGCAGGGTGGTGCACTTCTGTGATCCCAGCTAGGCAGGAGGCATAGGTGGGAGGGCAAAAATAGAAGACCCTAACCAAAAAAAAAAAAAAAAAAAAGACCAGGGGATGTGGCTCAAATGGTAGAGCTCCTGCCTAGGAAGCACAAGGGTCTGAGTTCAAACCCCAGTACCACCAAAAAAATTAATGCAATGACTGAAGTTAAAAATCCAATGCAAATCTTTAATAGCAGATTTGATCAAGTAGAAGAAAGAATTAGTGAACTTGAAGACAAGCTGTTTGAAATTACCAGTCAGAGGAACAAAAAGAAAGAAAGAAAAAACAATCCTGTAGAAAACCTAAGGCATGATGGGACGTCAGTGTGTTGTGGGGTCCCAGCAGGAGAAGACACAGAAACTGAAGAAAACCTACTTAAATCAGTAACGGCCCTGAATCTTCCTCAATCTGGAGATGGAAATGGCTGTTCTAACAAAAATCACACCTGAGGACCAAGAATATTATGTAAGGCAGATGTGTCCTTTAGAATGTAGAGGAGAGAATGGTTTTTCTAGAAACAAAAGCTCAGGGAATTTACCCTCAGTCCACCTGCCTCATAAGGATCACTAAAAGGAATTCTTCAAGTTGAATGAAAGGCAGGCTGAAAAGGAACAGCAACACAAAACATGTGAAAGTATAAAACTCACCATAAATGCAAATATATAGAAAATACAGATGATTTACAGACTTTTGTAATGGCGAAATGTATAAATTACATTTTTTGTTATTTTTTTTGAGATAGGGTCTCACTATGAAGTCCAGACAGCTTTGAACTTTCAATCATTCTGCCGCAGCCTCTCAAGTAGTGGGATTGCAGGCATGCAGCACCATACCCAGCCTGACAAATCACTTTTAATTCTGGAATAAAAGTTAAGACCAAAAGCATTAAGAATAACTATAGCTACAAACATTTTTAATGCTATTCAACATAAATCATATAAATTTTAATTTATATCAATAACATAGAATGTGCATGGGAAGCTTATTAAATATTTATATTAAAAAATAAGATAGCTAATAACCTAACTTTATAGTTCAAGGAACTAGAAAATGAAGAATAAGTCCAAAGTTAGCTAAAGGGAGGAAATAATTGTTATGGTTTGGATGTGAAGTGTCCCCCAAAAGGCTCATGTGTTGAAGACTTTGTTCCCAACTGGTGGCACTGGTAAGAAGTCATTGGATCATGAGGATGTGACTCTCATTAGTGGATTAATCCAGTGAGTTCAGGCTGTTAGGAGACGGGGCCCAGCAGAGGACCTGTTATTGATGACAGAAATATGCCATGATTGCTACATACAGAGCTCTTTATTTGCATGAAGAGACTGCCGTGATTGGTGCTGATACCTTTGTCACAACACCATTCTGGATACAAAAGCAGGATATTCCACTCACTTTGTGAGAAGCTGGGAGAGACTTTCCTGTGCTGTCCCCTTGTTGTTACAACATTAGATCTCAATAAAGATTCTATCTAGTCATCTTGCCTACTTTTGATTAGTAGGACAGCTGAAGTGGTAGCACAGAGAAAAGAAGAGGAAGTGGTGATAGGATGGCAGTGGTGGCAGGAGGGGCCACTTGGAGCCCCTTTCCCCAGCAGCAGCAGCAGGACTGGCAAGCAGTAGGGAACTCTTACTTAGTTCCCATAGTAGTAAGGAGCCAGCAGTGGTCAGCCAGCAACAGGGCACTGAGAGCAGCAGCACGGTGACTGAAGTCACATGGGGTGAAGCTGACAGGACTGGCCAGGCAGTGGCTGGTGGCAAGGAGAATATAGATGACACCCATGGGCAACAGTGGGCGGAGAGGCCCCTCTGGGAGCAGGTCCCTGCTTGAGGCATGAAAGAGCTATAACACTTTGGGCCCTGGGCTGATCTCCAAGAACCAGAACCATGCCGCAGGCCCAGTTTTCAAAAGCCTCCAGCCTGACCCTGAGGCCCAGCTCCTGGCCTAGTTGTCAAAGGCCCAGAGCCAATTGCTGCTGCTCCCTATCACACACTGCTGCTGCCTGCAAACGCCAACCGAGTGCACAGAATAATGGGGGGCGGGTAGGAAAAGGGCACTACACCACTGTCCACATTTCTATCTGGGTGGAGAAGGGCCACAGCCAGCTGCTTTGGGACACTCCCTGCTTTTCAAGTTTCTCCAGGATTCAGGAGTAGGGAAGATCTGTGACCCTTTTCATTCTTTTGATACCACCTTTATTTCCACCATAAGAATAGGCTTTAAAATCCACATAGGTGAATTACAAGGAAAGATCAAGCTACAGGTAGGTACAGAACACAGCAGGCCAAGAGCAATTTCACACCATCACAACCTCCTACTACAGAGGAGCAATGGGTATTATGCTAGTATACGGCTTTGCTAATGGTGTACATTTTGAAAGCATCATCAAATGATTTAGAAGCATAGATAAGCATGCCAAGGAGGAGGGGGAAACGAATATTACTGGGAAAAAAGTGTGATATTCAAAAGAAAAGGAGAATGGATCACAAGGGAGCATGGCATTAGGTGCTTTGAGGTAGTGCTGAAACAAATACAAACATTGAAAACACATTCCTCTTATTAGCTGAAGACACCCTCTGGAAGGCCCCTGTAAAGCAGCCCAACAGCGGAAATGTTCATGTCAGTGGTGGAGGAGGCGTGATGAGCTGGAAGTGCCAATGCAGCCATGGGTTCTCCTGACCCTTCATTACCATCCACCACCTGTCTCCTCTTGCTGCAAAATAAACCACGCTGTCCATTTTAAACTGGAAACAGATATTTTTGTTCTTCATCTTAACTATTAAGTCCACTTATTTATTTGTTCTTTCATTTGTGACTGCTTGCTGACTTTATTATAATTTTCCTCAAACAAAAATGTATAGAAAATGTATCTGTGACTTCATTTTAAAGTTTACCTTCTCAGCTCTCCACTGCATTGGACTATAATCCAATAGTACAGTTCTTATCAAAATTAAGACCTACAGCAATCACATCAATTTACCTCTGCAAATTGTATAAATGTTAGAATTAACAATTAAAAAAAGTAAAAATCAAAAAGGTATTATTTAAAAAATCAAACTAGATTCAATAAAAAAGCTATTTTAATTTTGTAGAAAAATATACAGCATCAGATAATGAAAGATTCATCTATGACTAAGCTTGAAACATGTGATTTTAGACATTAATTTGCTTGACCAGAGTAAGGAGAAATTAAAGAAATCTTAGAGGTGGGGATGGATAGGAAAGCCTTCAGCAAGGATCTTGGGACACAGTGACACCCTTTAAAACAAGTACCATTTGGGGAGATGAAAAGTAGTAGATGTGGTCTAATATACTCTGTCTGCAAACCTGTCATTCACTACACATTAGGTTTTCTTTAGTGTGGTGTGAGGGAGTGGGAGATAAGAAAGCCGGCATGATGGATCCTAAGCTCCCTTAAAGGCATCAGCCCTTAGACGATTTCCCCACTCTCTCAACACCTATATATAAGCAATTGCCAGGTTTTACAGAATTTGGATTTCAAATATTTCTTGTCTTTAACTTTCTCCCTACTTGTACTTTATAAATTTGAAGTGCTATGTATTTGTTGCATGCCCTCTGTTATTTTAGACTTCTCTGCTTATGCTCTGGATGCTTGCTCTAGCTGAATGTCCTTCTCCCATTTTTTCTCCTAAGGCTTCATCATCCTTAGACTTAGCCTAGACAGTGTGACCTCTCCAGGAGGTTCCTTGAAGGCTACATGCTCTCTTCCAGCCCTCTATAGCAATTTTACTTAACATGGTCTCATTGGTTTACGGCATTACATTAAAACGATCACTTGAAGTATCTCCTACTAGACTGTAAAGTTTTCAAGGGTAAAGGTGTTGTACCATTCTGTTTTGTAATCTCAAAGAGGGTAAGGATTCAAAAAGTGTTTGGTGACTTGAGATACTAGAAAGTGACAGGAGGTTAGATCACGCTTCATAAGCTTTGTAGATTCCTATTGGTTCCTGGGATAACTTGACGGACATAATGAGCTAGGTGAAACAAATTTCTCATTTGTCTTCTACAATTCTGAATATTTCCTTCATTAAATAATGTTTATTAATCACGTTATTTAACTTATAGCTTACTTCTAAGGAAATAGCTAATTGTTTAATACACGATCAAAAACTATTGGTCATCCACTTTGCTAAGTTATGATGTCTATTGATTGCTTCCTACTGATATAATTTTTAAAAATGTAACTTGGACTTTTGGGCCAGGCTAACCTCACTCAGAATGATGTTCTCCAACATATGCAGACATTAGATGAAGGGCAAACACAACAAGGGGATTGGACTTTGATCACATGATAAAGCGAGAGCACACAAGGAAGGTATGAGGATAGGTAAGACACCTAAAAAACTAGATAGTATTTGTTGCCCTCAATGCAAAGAAACTAAAACAGATACTTTAAAGCAACTGAGGCCAATAGGAGAAGGGGACCAGGAACTAGAGAAAGGTTAGTACGAGAAGAATTAACTTGGAAGATAACACACATGTACAGGAAATCAATGGGAATCAACTCCCTGTATAGCTAGCCTTATCTCACCTAGCAAAAACTCTTGGTCCTTCCTATTATTGCTTATACTCTCTCTTCAACAAAATTACAGATAAGGGCAGAATAGTTTCTGCTGGGTAGTGAGGGGTAAGGGGGGCTAAGGGAGGGGGGTAAGGGAGGGGCAGGGAGAAGGAGGGAGAAATGACCCAAACATTGTATGCACATATGAATAAAATAAAAATTAAAAAAATGTAACTTAGAGATTACATTATAGAGAACTATCTGTATTTGTATTGGACTTAGGGTGAAGTTGAAAATGTCAAAGCAAAGAAAGTGAAATTTGCTCAAGAATTCATTGGTTTTATTTTTGCCACAAACATTATGAAACCCAAGAGCTTAAATATTTCTTTTACAGAAAAACCTATACCATAAAAGCATAAACTCTGTGGCACAAATGAGCCAATTACATTGGCCAGTCAAAAACAGATGAAAATGCTTTTTGAAGAAGGCTCAATCTGAAGTCTGGCATTTTACTTGGACATAAATTTTCCTCTATGATACATTCTATAACATTTCCCTTTGCAAATGCTAAGTAAAAGACTTACCTAATGAGTGACTGCAGTGAATCTATTTACCCTGAAAATTGCAGGGTTTATTTGTAGCTTAGAGCAGAGTAACAGTAGGACTAGTTTCTGTTAAATAATGTCATTGAGTTCAGAATTGGTGGTATTTATTTTTTATCATTTGAAGTAGATAATGAAGGAATTGAAAGCTTTCCTTTTTTCCTTTAGCATGCATTTTGAAAAAAACTGCAAATGAGGGTGAAACCACAGATGTCCTAGTGGCAAAATCCATGTTTGGATTTTCACATATTGTGCATTTCTGATATCAGGAAAGAATTTGCATTTTATGGGTCTTTTTTGGAAATTGTGGAGTTGACAATCAACATGGTTAAAAGTTCCTTTGCTAAGAAAAAGTTTAAAGGGAAGAAATTCTCATCTGCTTCACCTCTAGAGGGAACCCCTACAGTGCCTGGCAACACATCTGGCTTTGTTGATTTGAGGAAGAATGGAATTCATTGTTTTCCACTAGTGTACGTGCCATCAAAGATTCTGAGAAGAATCCCAAAGATGTTTTTGTCTATGAAAGCCATCTACTTTAGGAAGTCCAAATTTTTGGGGGAAAAGGAGCAGTACAGGGGTTTGAACTCAAGGCCTTGCACTTGCTATGCATTCTACCACTTGAGCCACATCTGCAGCCCTTTTTGCTTTTGCTATTTTTGAGAAGAGATCAGGTGCATTCATGGTAGTATGATCATAGATTTTAGATTACTTTTCAGATAGGGTCTCGTACTTTTTTGCCTGGGAGCAACCTCTGACTGTGATACACGTACCTATGACCCTTGTGTAGCAGGGATTGCAAGTTTGAATCTCCATGCCTGGCTTGTTTGTTGAGATGGGGTTTGTTCACTTTTTGCCCATGCTGACTGAGCCATGATCCTCCCAATCTCTGCCTCCCAAGTAGCTGGAATTATAGGTGTGAACCATAGCAGCCAACAAAAATTACAAAATCTTGAATTGACTTTTCTTCAATTAGTTTGCTAAAAATTATTGTGAACTTATTTTTGACAAAGGTGCCAAAAACATATGATGGAGAAAAGGCAGCCTCTTCAACAAATGTTGCTGAGAATATTGGTTATCTGCCTGCAGAAAACTGAAACTAGATCCAGGCCTATCCCCCTGTACTAGTATCAACTCAAAGTGGATTAAGGACCTTAATATCAGACCTGAAACCTTGCAGTTAGTACAGGGAAGAGCAGGGAATACTCTGGGAGCAACAGAAATCGGCAAGGATTTTCTCAGTAGAACTCAGGCGGCCCTTTCAAGAGAAAGGATGGACAAATGGGGCTATATGAAATTAAAAAGCTTCTGCACAGCAGAAGAAATTGTCTCTAAATTAAATAGACCACCCACAGAGTGGGAGAAAATTTTTGCTAGCTCTACGTCAGACAAAGGGCTGATAACCAGAATATACAGGGAGCTCAAAAAACTAAACTACCCCAAATCAATGATTCAGTAAAGAAGTGGGCAACTGAAGAAAACAAAACCTTTCAAGGAAGAAGTCCAAATGGCCAAAAAATAAAACAAAACAAAACAAACTAAACACATGAAAAAATGCTCACCATCCCTGGCCATAAAGGAAATGCAAATCAAAACCACACTAAGATTCCACCTCACTCCTGTTAGAATAACTTTAATTAAGAACACCACCAACAAGAAATGTTGGCAAGGATGTGGGGAAAAAGGAATCCTCATACACTGCTGGTGGGAATGCAAGCTAGTACAACCACTTTGGAAAACAATATGGAGGCTTCTTAAAAACTAAACAGATCTGCCATATGATCCAGCAATCCCACTCCTAGAGAGCTACCCAAACGAATGTGACTCAGATTAGTACAAAGTCACCAGCACACCCATGTTTATTGCAGCACTATTCACAATAGCCAAGTTATGGCTGACAAATGGATTAAGAAAATGTGGTATTTATACACAATGGAGTTTTACACAGCCACAAAGAAGAATGAAATTTTGTCATTTGCAGATAAATGGACAGAACTGGAGAACATCATCTTAAGTGAAGTTAGTCAGGCTCAGAAGGCCAAAAATTGCATGTTCTCCTTCATATGCAGATTACAGACCCAAAACAAACACAGTAATGTTATTGGACATGGGTCACACACTAAGTGGAGAACATGCACAGGAGGAATAAGGAAAAGAAAGGAAGCCTAAAACTTGAATGCAGTTGATGTGCTCATTGCAGAGGAGCAAATATAGTAATCTCAAACTGGCAGAGGCCACTATGGGAAGGGAGGAAGTAGTGAAGAGATCTGGTAGAGATGAACCAATGTGGGTTGCAATACACATGTGCACAGAAGCAAAGCTGGGAATCTCTCACTGTAGCTATCATTATCTCAAACTCTCAAAAATGCTATGTTTTTCTTATTATTTCTTTTGTTTTCTCTTTAACAAAATCAGAAAACAAGAGGGCAGAAAAGGTTCTGCCCCAGGTGGGGAGGTGGCCCAAATAATGTATACACATGTGAGTAAATGTAAGAATGATAAAATAAAAAGAAAGAAGTTGTAGTGGAATAGATATATTCCTTTAAAATTTACCATATAATATATAAATGCATACATATTGTATAATATATAACATTATTTTAATATGTGTCAGAAATATACATATAAGTAATTATAACATATAAATTATGATATTATTTCAGTGACCAACCCTTTGATTATTATTATGGTCAAATTTCTTTTTTATATCCTGATTATTTGTCTTTTTTGGGTTATTGTCCATTCATGTGAATTGTGTATTTGAATATGGGATTGTTTATATTCTGGGTCTCTAGGTACCCTCTATGTGGTAAGGAAATTAAGACTTTCTTTATCACATGTAGTGTGTGCTTGTTTCTCATCTGTCTCTTTTATTTCAATTTTGTTTGTAATAAGTTTTTTAAAAAATTCATTCAATTCAATAGGTCAATGAAAAAATTCTACTTGTATTTTTCATTAGATCCTGAAGAGGACAGCTTATACAATTTGGTTTTTGAGAGAAAAGGATTTTTTGGAGGGGGGGGTTCCTTACATACAAATAGTGTCTCTGGTTGGCTATTGTCTCCCACTGTCTGATTTATAATTGACCACTCTTTTTAGTTCCTTTGCAAAGTAGTCAGATCTCAGTGTGCATTTACAGAGAGTGAAAGAAATGCATAGGGTCTCTTTAGAAGAACAGCTTTCCCTTCGACTGGAGGGTTTTTAATGAATGACAGTATTAAAATTTACTTTAGCAAGCTTTATTCACCTACTTTAGCAAGCAGTAAATGAGATTCGGCCCAATGGTCTAGGGAACACCTTGGCATTTTTCAGTGGGCTCAAATGATCAAACATTCTATTACATTGGTAAAAGACTCATTTCAAGATAAATGCATACATGGAAAAAATATAACTTGGAGTCTAGTTCTTGGTTTTGATTGATATTTATGTTTGCTACATGTGTTATTTCTGATTTTTTTTTTTTTGAGTCAGAGTCTTGCTGTGTACTCCAGACTGGGCTTGAATTTACAATCTTCCTGCACCCATCTCCTGAGTGTTAGGATTACAGGCATATGCTAGTATGAACAAACAGGGATGGAATAGGAAAGGAAGATTTTCCAGGCTAGTAATATAAGGGAAAGACTGGGATTCAACTACAAGCATGATTAAGGAGAGCTTACTGGTTGGAGCACAGATTCTTCAGATGAGTGGTTTGTGTCATGGAAGGTCTGAGGATGTAGCAAGAAAAAGTCAATATTCTCCCCAGGTTAGCTCCTTAAGAAAGGAATGGAATGAATGAATACAAAGCTGGCCTTCAGCTTTTTTCCAAGCCAGAGAACATTCTCTTTGTTGTGTCTCTTGTAGAGGAAGTGTCTGAGGATGTCAACCTTTAAGAGAAGAGAAAGAAACAAAAGTCCTTTAAAAATTATCAGCAGAAAAGGTTAGATCAAAAAGAATTAACCTAGAAGGTAACACCCACGCACAGGAAATTAATGTGAGTCAACTCCCTGTATAGCTATCCTTATCTCAACCAGCAAAAACCCTTGTTCCTTCCTATTATTGCTTATACTCTCTCTACAACAAAATTAGAAATAAGGGCAAAATAGTTTCTGCTGGGTATTGAGGGGGTGGGGGGGAGAGGGAGGGGGCGGAGTGGGTGGTAAGGGAGGGGGTGGGGGCAGGGGGGTGAAATGACCCAAGCATTGTATGCACATATGAATAATAAAAGAAAAAAAATTATCAGCAAAGGGATACTAGGGAAGAACTGGTGAGGAAGGTGACAGAAAAGGAAACTTTATAGCATTTTTGTTTCAGTTCCAGACTCATGTGGAGTGGTTGGGATCTCTAATCCTTGTGCAGGATCACTGGTCTCTGGCACAGTGATTCCATTGATTTCCCAGATGAAGTCATAGTTTTGTGTCAATCTGTGCTTAGATGATCATTTTACATCATCAGGGTAAGGCAGCTGGAACAAAGAAGAGGCAAATTTCTTTGTTCTTCAACCTCTTTTTCTTTAAAGGGTAGGCATGAGTGTTAAATTTTCCTGGTAATTGTAGGGCAAGATGCTGGAATTAGCAGTTTACCTATTACAAATCAACCTTATGCAGTGCTTTTATCACTTAATTTATATCTCAAGTCAAAGTTTTATACTGTATCACCTTCTAGATATTGAAATTTGATAGAGACGAGAGAGTAAATTTGGTCATATTAATCAAATAGGAAGAGTCAAGATACAACCTACTTAAATTCTTTTTGAGAAAAAAATTATGATCAAAAAAGTATAATTGTAATAAGATGATAGCTAGCATATGTACACTAACTAATACACAGAATTTTTATAGTATTAAAGATCCTCAGGATAGGGATGCCACTATGATTTCTTTACACTTACAAGTTATTAGAATAATATAAAACCTGACTTATCCCTGTGACTTTTGAAGGATCTTATGATGACCAACTGAAACCAAGACTGTGTTGCTCTTGTGTATGCTAAAGTGATGTTGGAATGGGAGCAGGAATAGATGAAAAGGGGAGAAGAGGAAAAAGTCCTCACTTTGGGTTAGTGGAATAAAAGCTCGCTCCACATTGAAGGAGCAAAAATTTTAGAAACTAACTTGTTAGGGCTGGTGGTTTGGCTCAAGTAGAACGGTGCCTGCCCAGCAAATGCAAGGCCCTGAATTCAAAACAAAACAAAACAAAACAAAACAAAACAAAACAAAACAAAACAAAACAAAACAAAACAAAACTGACTTGTTCAATGGTGTACTCTGCAGCAAAAGAATGAGGCTAATTTTGATTTCCTCAGGCAGTGAATATGAAGAAAATTGGTTTAATAATGATAATAGTAATAATAAAACAGCTAAGGATGTAATGTATGTTATATTTTTAAAATGTAGCAGTGTAGGGGGAGAAATGACCCAAACATTGTATGCACATATGAATAAAAAAAATAAATAAAATGTAGCAGTGTTACATGATGGGAACCTTCAGAGAAACTATTTTAACAAACAGATGAAAGGAAATTGTATTTGATAGGGAATTTTTTATATAAATATTACTTCTAAAAATGCCGATGTTTTATTTTCTTGTACTTTCGCTTATGCTATGAATCTTTATAGACTAGTACATACTTAACAAATGCATAGTTTTTGAGGGTATGAAATACTTAACATTTTCAAATTGATATTATTCTCAGTAAACAAGTTTACATGAGTATTTTATCTAGTTTTGTGGTAGATACATTATAGATGTGAGGAAGATATAAGCTGAAATCCTTTCAAATGAGGCGGAGGATTTTTTAACAGATTTATTGAGGTTTGCTTGGTGGGAAATAGACTGGACAGTGTCCATTTGATGAGTTGTGATCCATGAACACATCTGTGAAACTACCACCTCGATCAAGATAGACGAGTTTATTCATCACCCCTCAAATGTTCCCTGTGCCCGTGATGTAATTTCTTCTCTGTCTCTCCTCTTCTGTTGCCAGTTATTCACTGATCTGTTTTTCCTTCCACTAGAGGCTAATTTTCATTATCTAGAACCGTACAAAACCAGAATCATGCACTACGTAGTCTTTTTGTCTGACTTCTTTCACCCAGACTAATTATTCCAGTGTCCACCCAAGTAGTTGTATGTCAGAATTACATTTCTGTGTACCGATAACTTGTATTCCATTCTATGTACATACCACAGTTTGCTTATCCATTGACCTGTTGATGGACATTTGAGTTGTTTCCAGTTTGGGACAAGGACAAAAAATATTTGCATGAGTGTATGCTATTATTTCTTTCAATTAAATATGCGACAGTGGAATAACTCATTCATATGGTAGGAATATGTGTTACTTTCAAAGAAACTGCCAAACTATTTTCCTAAGTGCTGATCAACTTACAGTTGCATGGGTCGCAACAGCAGTGTGAGAGTTCTAGCTGTTTCACATCCTTTCTACATGTGGGTATTCGTCTTTTTGATTTTGGTCATTCTAATAAGTGCTTTTATGAGTTGAATTGTGACTCAATTCATTTTGTTAGAATGTGATATTATTTAGAAGTAGGATTGTTGTAGTTGAAAATAGTTAAGATAAAGTGATGCTGAAGTAGGGTGGGCTCCTAAACCATATGGCTGGCGTCTTTATACAAAGAGGAAATTTCAGTAGAGACTCATGTATTTAGAAGGACAACACCGTGCAAAGTTTGAAGATAAGTTATTACAAACCATGGAACTAACAGAATCTATTAGAGAAGCCTAAAACTGATCCTTTCATGGTATATAATAGCATAATAAGAAATGGCCCAACCATATTGTAAAATGACAGCAGCCTCTGGCATTCCCACCAACCTACATGAGAATTCCAGTTGCTGTGCACTCTTAGCAGCCCTTGGCATTGTCGTCCTGTATTTTATCATAGCCTTCTTCATAGCTGATGAATGGCATTTCATTTGGTTTGAAACTACATTTCCCTGATGACTAACACCTTTTAATATCTTTACTCATCATCCGTGTCTTCTTTGGTGAAGTATTTCTTCAAACCATGTACTGGCACATTTGTAATGTTGATTTTTGAGAATTCTTTATATATTCTGAGGACAAATCAATTGTTTGTGTCTTTTGCAAAGCAAACATTTTCCATTTAGGAGAAGTTATATGTTTTTCTTTTATTGAATGTGCTTTTGGCATCATATCAAAGTACTCTTGGCCTAACTCAGGCTCATAAAGATTTGCCCTATGTCTTCTTTTAGATGATTTATATATTGATATGTTGCATTTTGCTATATGGTACATTTGGGGTTAATTTTTGATGAGATGAAAACCATTGATTATTTGTTCCACACTATTTGTTGAAAAGATTACCCTTTTCTCATTGGATTGTCTTTTTACCTTTGTAAAAAAAATCAATGAACTCTCTCAATAAATGTTGCTGGAACAACTGAACATCCACATAAAAAAATGAATCTTGACACAGACCTAACACTTTTTACAAAAATAAACTTGAAGAGGACTATAGACATAAATGTAAAAGGCAAAGGTATAAAACTTCTAAAACATAACAAAAGAATATCTACATGAACCTGGAATTGGCTACAAAGTTTTACCAAAAGATATCCAAAGCATGATTCATGGAATAAAAAAATAAGTTAGACTTCATTGAAAATTAAAAAGTCTGCTCTGCAAAAGACGTGGTTAAAACAGTGACAAGATACACCACAGACTGATAGAAAATATTTGCAAAACACCTATCTGATAAAGGACTTACAGCTGAAATACACAAAGAACTCTTAAAACTCAACAGTAAGAAAACAAACAATAAAAAACTATTAATAATAGGTAAAAGAGCTGGACACCTCACAGAAGAAGAGAGATGGCAAATAAGCATATAGAAAAATATTCAAAATAATTTTCTGTTAAAGAATTGCAAATGAAAACAATGAGAAGATACCACTATACCCTTACTGGAATTGCTAAAATAAATGCACCACACAATGAGGTGAGGGTATGGAGGAACAAAGACTCATTCACTCTTGGTGGGAATGTAAATATCACAACTAATTTGGAAGGCAGTTTGGCAGTTTCTTTCAAAATTTAACATGCCCTTATCATATGATCCAGCAATTTCATCCTCTGGTAGCTATCAAAATGAGTAGAAAACTTAAGTTCACGCAAAATCCTGAATGCTAGCATCCATGGCAGCTTTATTCATAACTGACAAAACTTGGAAGCAACCAAGAAGTTTTTAGTATGTGAACAGATAAACTGAGGTCCATCCAGATAATTGATTCTTCAGTTATTTAAAAATAGGAAAGGCTGGGAGTGTGGTTCAGTGGCATAGTACTTGCCTAGCATGTTTAAGGCCTGGGTTCAATCCCCAGCATGACAACCAACCAAACAAACACACAAGAACACAAAAACAAAACTCAACAAGGTATGGTAGCCTTGCATCCTCAACACTTGGGAGATGGAGGCAGGAGAGTTATGAATTCAAGATAGGCTGGGTTACCCAAGGAGTAAGTCTGAGGTCAGTCTGAGCTAAATAGTAAGACCATGTTTCAGAAAACATGCTACCAAGCCATGAAAAGACATGAAGTTACCTCAAGTGCATATTGCATATTTCTAAGAGAAAGAAGACAATCTGCTGAAGCTACACAGTATATGATTCCAACTCTATGACATTATCAAAAATGTGAAACTATGGAGAAAATTAAAAAGACCAGTGATTGCCAGACATTTGGTTGAAGGGATGGAGGGATGAACAGATGGAACCCTGGACATTTTAAGGATATTATTCTGTCTGATCTTGTGATATGTGCACATATCATTATACATTTCTCAAAACTCACTGAGCTGTGTAACACAAAGAATGAATGTTAATGTAAACTGTGGACTTGAGTTAACAATAATGTATGAGTGCTGATTCATCAATTGCAAGAAATGTACTACACTGATGCAAGTTGCTAATAATAGAAAAAAACGAGTGAAGGGTGAGAGGATAAATAGGGATTCTCTATGCTTTTTAAAGACCCAAAAAACTCTACTCAGAAGCTTCAGGACATCATCAATAGCTACAGCAAAGTAGCAGGTTATAAAATCAACATAGAAAAATCATTAGCATTTCTATACACTAACAATGAGCAAACTGAAAAAGAATGTATGAAAACAATTCCATTTACAATAGCCTCAAAAAAAAAATCAAATACCTAGGTGTAAACCTAACAAAAGATGTGAATGGCCTCTACAAGGAAAACTATAAACTTCTGAAGAAAGAGATTGAGGAAGACTATAGAAAGTGGAGAGATCTCCCATGCTCATAGATTGGTAGAATCAACATAGTAAAAATGTGTATACTCCCAAAAGTAATCTACATGTTTAATGCAATTCCCATCAAAATTCCAATGACATTCATTAAAGAGATTGAAAAATCTACCGTGAAATTTATATGGAAACACAACAGGCCACGAATAGCCAAGGCAATACTTAGTCAAAAGAACAATGCTGGAGGTATCACAATACCTGACTTCAAACTATATTACAAAGCAATAGCAATAAAAACAGCATGGTACTGGCACAAAAACAGACATGAAGACCAGTGGAACAGAATAGAGGACCCAGATATGAAGCCACACAACTATAACCAACTTGTCTTTGACAAAGGAGCTAAAAATATATGATGGAGAAATAGCAGCTTCTTCAACAAAAACTGCTGGGAAAACTGGTTAGCAGTCTGCAAAAAACTGAAACTAGATCCATGTATATCACCCTATACCAAGATTAACTCAAAATGGATCAAGGATCTTAATATCAGACCACAAACTCTTAAGTTGATACAGGAAAGAGTAGGAAATACTCTCGATTTAGTAGGTACAGGTAAGAACTTTCTCAATGAAACCCCAGCAGCACAGCAACTAAGAGGTAGCATAGATAAATGGGACCTCATAAAACTAAAAAGCTTCTGTTCATCAAAAGAAATGGTCTCTAAACTGAAGAGAACACCCAGAGAGTGGGAGAAAATATTTGCCAGCTATACATCAGACAAAGGACTGATAACCAGAATATATAGGGAACTTAAAAAACTAAATTCTCCCCAAACTAGTGAACCAATAAAGAAACTTTCTCAAAAGAAGAAATTCAAATGGCCAAAAAACACATGAAAAAATGCTCACCATCTCTAGCAATAAAGGAAATGCAAATTAAAACCACACTAAGATTCCACCTCACCCCTGTTAGAATAGCCATCATTAGCAACACCACCAACAACAGGCGTTGGCGAGGATGTGGGGAAAAAGGAACCCTCATACACTGTTGGTGGGAATGTAAACTAGTACAACCATTCTGGAAAAAAATTTGGAGGCTACTTAAAAAGCTAGACATTGATCTACCATTTGATCCAGCAATACCACTCTTGGGGATATACCCAAAAGACTGTGACACAGGTCACTCCAGAGGCACTTGCACACCCATGTTTACTGTGGCACTATTCACAATAGCCACGTTATGGAAACAGCCAAGATGTCCCACTACTGATGAATGGATTAAGAAAATGTGGTATCTATACACAATGGAATTTTATGCAGCCATGAAGAAGAACGAAATGTTTTCATTTGCTAGTAAATGGATGGAATTGGAGAACATCATTCTGAGTGAGGTTAGCCTGGCCCAAAAGACCAAAAATCGTATGTTCTCCCTCTTATGTGGACATTAGATCATGGGCAAATACAACAAGGGGATTGGACTTTGAGCACATGATAAAAGCGAGAGCACATAAGGGAGGGGTGAGGATAGGTAAGACACCTAAAAAATTAGCTAGCATTTGTTGCCCTTAATGCAGAGAAACTAAAGCAGATACCTTAAAAGCAACAGAGGCCAATAGGAAAAGGGGACAGGGAACTAGAGAAAAGGTTAGATCAAAAAGAATTAACCTAGAAGGTAACACACACACACAGGAAATTAATGTGAGTCAACTCCCTGTATAGCTATCCTTATCTCAACCAGCAAAAACACTTGTTTCTTGCTATTATTGCTTGTACTCTCTCTTCAACCAAATTAGAGATAAGGGCAAAATAGTTTCTGCTGGGTATTGAGGGGGTGGGGGGGAGAGCGGATGGTAAGGGAGGGGGTGGGGGAAGGGGGGAGAAATAACCCAAGCCTTGTATGCACATATGAATAATAAAACAATAAAAAAATTTTTTTTCTGTACATCTAAAATTACACAAAAACCTCATCAATGAAAAATTAAAAATAATTTGACTTTATTTGTCTGGGTATATTTTGTTCTCTCTAGTATGATCTATTGAACTATATGTTTAATTTTTTTGACAATAACACAGTGCATTGATTACTATAGCTAGGGTCAAGTAATGTGTTTCCTCTACTTCACTCTTCATCTTTTGCTATTCTAGTTCTTTGTGTTTCTATATTAAATTTAAAATCAACTTATCAATATCTGCAAAAGTCCTACTAGATTTTGACTGAGGTCACAGTGAGACTATAGAATTAATTTAGGGAGAATTAGCATCTTAATGATATTAGTTCTCTAACCTGTGTCCTTGGTACAGCTCTTCTTTATTTAGGCCTTCCTAAGTAGTATCCATCAATGTGTTGTAGTTACAATATGTTGTAAAGAGATCTGTAATTCTGAAGAAAGAAATTGAAGACCTTAGAAGGTGGAAAGACCTCTCACATTCACAAATTGGCAGAGTTAATATTGTGAAAATGGCAATGCCACCAAAAGTGATTTATAGATTCAATTAATTCCCCATCAAAATTCCAATGACATTCTTCACAGAAATAGGAAAAAACCCTAAAACTCAGAACAGACCCCAAATAGCCAAAGCAATCCTGAAGAAAAAGAGAATTGCTAGAGGTATCACAATATCTGATTACAGGGCCTTAGTAACAAAAATATCATGGTACTGGCACAAAAAAGCAAAAGTATAGATCAGTGCAATAGAATAGAGGACACGTAGATACAACTATCTGATTGTTGAATGCCAAAAACATTCATCGGAAAAACTACAGCCTCAAGAAATGGTGCTAGGAAAACTAGATATCCACATGCAGAAGACTGACAATAGATCCCCATCTCTCACCTTGTACAGAAATCAATTCAAAATGGATCAAAGGCCTTAATTTAAAATCTGAAAATTTGAAACTATTACAGGAAAACACTTCAAGATACAGGCATGGGTAGCAACTTTCTGAATGGGACTCCAAAAGCTCAGGAAAAAGAAGCAAGAATTGACAAATGGGACTGCATCAAATTAAAAATCTTCTGCACAACAAAGGAAACAACTACCAGAATGAAGAGACAGCCACAGAATGGAAGAAAATTTTTGCTAACCATTTATCTAGCAGAAGATTAACATCCAGAATATATGAAGACCCCTCCAAATTAATACCAGTCCCCCCTGAAAAAATCCAACCACTAAATGTGCAAATGAACTGAAGAGACAATTCTTAATAAAGTGCAAATGGCCAATAAATACATAAAAATATTCAGCCTCTTTAGCTTCCAGGGAACTGCAAATCAAAATGACATTGAGATTCCTTCTCACCCCAGTCAGAATGATTACCATTAAAAAAACCAGCAAGAAATGCTGGCGAGAATGTGGGAAGATAAAGGAACCGCTCTCCATTGTTGGTGAGATTGTAAATTAGTCCAGTCACTATGGGAAGCAGTATGGAGGTTCCTCAAGAAACAAAAAATAGAACTACTATAGGACCTTGGCATTTCATGTGTGGGCATATATCAGGATGAAAGTCAGCATACAATAAAGGTATTGTACATACTCATGTTTACTGCTGCATTATTCACAATAGCCAAGCTATGATGTCAGCCTAGGTGCCCATCAACAGATGAATAGGTAAAGAAAATGTGGTACATACCGCAGATTATTACTTGGCTTTAAGTATGAAATTATGCCATTTACAGGAAAATGAATGGAGCTGTAGATCATTATGTTAAGCCTCATCATTTATGTTAAGACTCATAAGACAAATGTTGCATGTTTTCTTTCATATGCAGAATCTAGATAAAAAATATTAAAAACACGACCTTGGTTCCCATGTCTGTAATCTCAGCTACCAGGAATTCAGAGATTAGGACAATCGCAGTTTGAGTCCAGCCCAGGACTCAAAGATGGATTAAGTTTCCATCTTAATCAGTAAGCCAGATGTGGTGGCATGTGTCTGTGATCTCAGCTATGTGGGAGTCTATAGGTAAAAGGATTGCCGTCCAGACTGTCCCTGGGCAAAGATGTGAGACTTACTTGAAAAATAACTTACACAAAAAGGGCCAGGAAATGGCTTAAGTGATCAAGTGTCTAACGGAGAAAAATTAAAACCGTTCCCTCTAAAATCAGGAAGCAGACAGGGATGCCCACTATCTCCACTCCTATTCAACATAGTACTGGAATTCCTAGCCAGAGCAATTAGGCAAGAAGAAGGAATAAAAGGAATACAAATAGGTAAAGAAACTGTCAAAATATCCCTATTTGCAGACGACATGATCCTATACCTTAAAGACCCAAAAAACTCTACTCAGAAGCTTCTAGACATCATCAATAGCTATAGCAAGGTAGCAGGATATAAAATCAACATAGAAAAATCATTAGCATTTCTATACACTAACAATGAGCAAACGGAAAAAGAATGTATGAAAACAATTCCATTTACAATAGCCTCAAAAAAAATCAAATACCTAGGTGTAAACCTAACAAAAGATGTGAAAGACCTCTACAAGGAAAACTATACACTTCTGAAGAAAGAGATTGAGGAAGACTATAGAAAGTGGAGAGATCTCCCATGCTCATGGATTGGTAGAATCAACATAGTAAAAATGTCTATACTCCCAAAAGTAATCTACATGTTTAATGCAATTCCCATCAAAATTCCAATGACATTCATCAAAGAGATTGAAAAATCTACTGTTAAATTTATATGGAAACACAAGAGGCCACGAATAGCCAAGGCAATACTCAGTCAAAAGAACAATGCAGGAGGTATCACAATACCTGACTTCAAACTATATTACAAAGCAATAATAATAAAAACAGCATGGTACTGGCACAAAAACAGACATGAAGACCAGTGGAACAGAATAGAGGATCCAGATATGAAGCCACACAACTATAAGCAACTTATCTTTGACAAAGGAGCTAAAAATATACGATGGAGAAATAGCAGCCTCTTCAACAAAAACTGCTGGGAAAACTGGTTAGCAGTCTGCAAAAAACTGAAACTAGATCCATGTATATCACCCTATACCAAGATTAACTCAAAATGGATCAAGGATCTTAATATCAGACCCCAAACTCTTAAGTTGATACAAGAAAGAGTAGGAAATACTCTGGAGTTAGTAGGTATAGGTAAGAACTTTCTCAATGAAACCCCAGCAGCACAGCAACTAAGAGATAGCATAGATAAATGGGACCTCATAAAACTAAAAAGCTTCTGTTCATCAAAAGAAATGGTCTCTAAACTGAAGAGAACACCCACAGAGTGGGAGAAAATATTTGCCAACTATACATCAGACAAAGGACTGATAACCAGAATATACAGGGAACTTAAAAAACTAAATTCTCCCAAAACTAATGAACCAATAAAGAAATGGGCAGGTGAACTAAACAGAACTTTCTCAAAAGAAGAAATTCAAATGGCCAGAAAACACATGAAAAAATGCTCACCATCTCTAGCAATAAAGGAAATGCAAATTAAAACCACACTAAGATTCCACCTCACCCCTGTTAGAATAGCCATCATCAGCAACACCACCAACAACAGGTGTTGGCGAGGATGCGGGGAAAAAGGAACCCTCTTACACTGTTGGTGGGAATGTAGACTAGTACAACCACTCTGGAAAAAAATTTGGAGGCTACTTAAAAAGCTAGACATCGATCTACCATTTGATCCAGCAATCCCACTCTTGGGGATATACCCAAAAGACTGTTACTCCAGAGGCACCTGCACATCCATGTTTATTGCGGCACTATTCACAATAGCCAAGTTATGGAAACAGCCAAGATGCCCCAGCACTGACGAATGGATTAAGAAAATGTGGTATCTATACACAATGGAATTTTATGCAGCCATGAAGAAGAACGAAATGTTATCATTCGCTGGTAAATGGATGGAATTGGAGAACATCATTCTGAGTGAGGTTAGCCTGGCTCAAAAGACCAAAAATCGTATGTTCTCCCTCATATGTGGACATTAGATCAAGGGCAAACACAACAAGGGGATTGGACTATGAGCACATGATAAAAGCGAGAGCACACAAGGGAGGGGTGAGGATAGGTAAGACACCTAAAAAACTAGCTAGCATTTGTTGCCCTTAATGCAGAGAAACTAAAGCAGATACCTTAAAGCAACTGAGGCCAATAGGAAAAGGGGACCAGGAACTAGAGAAAAGGTTAGATTAAAAAGAATTAACCTAGAAGGTAACACCCACGCACAGGAAAGCAATGTGAGTCAATGCCCTGTATAGCTATCCTTATCTCAACCAGCAAAAACCCTTGTTCCTTCCTATTATTGCTTATACTCTCTCTTCAACAAAATTAGAGATAAGGGCAAAATAGTTTCTGCTGGGTATTGAGGGGGGGAGCGGGAGGGGGTGGAGTGGGTGGTAAGGGAGGGGGTGGAGTGGGTGGTAAGGGAGGGGATGGGGGCAGGGGGGAGAAATAAACCAAGCCTTGTATGCACATATGAATAATAAAAGAAAAATGAAAAAAAAAAAAAGTGATCAAGTGTCTGCCACGCAAGTGTGAGGTCCTAAGTTCAAACTCCAGTACCACAAAAAAGGCATAAAAATAGAAGGGGGGCTATCCCAGCAGGAGGGGTGGGGGGACATCAGAGAGTAACGGGGAAGGAATGATAGGATCAAAGCACATTATATACAGGTATGAAAATGTTATAATGTAACCAATTACTTTGTACAATTAATATATGTTAATTAAAATCAAATTAATTCTAAAATAAGAGATTCTATATGTACTTTCTTAGATTTTCTGCATACTTGTATCTAAGTAACATTTTGGTCTTGTAAATGATACTGATTTTAAAATACCAAATACAAATTATTCATACCTGTTTTCCAAGGATAACTGTGTATTGTCCTCTCTGTATATGCTTTTTGTATATTATTATCCATTCTAGGAGCTAATCTGTATTTTCTTAAGGCTTTTATTTGAGAAGACATGATTTTGCTTCAGCTATTGCTTTATTTGTTTTCTATAATTTTACATATAAACAATTTTCTGGGCTGCCATATTTATTTGGCTTAAATAAACAAAAGAAATTTATTTTCTCATAGTTCTGGGGTCTGGAAGTCCAAGGTAAAGGTGTGAGCAGGTCTAGTTTCTCATGAGGCGTCTCTCCTGGGCCTGCAGATGGCTGTCCTCTTGCTTTATCATTGTATGGTCTTTCCTCTGTGTGCACAAACCCTCGTGGCTCTCTATGCATCCCCGTCTCCTTTTCTTGTAAGAACACCAGTCAGACTGAATTAGGACCTGCATTTGTAGCTCCTTTTAACTTAGTTACCTTTTGAAAGCCCCTTTCTCCAAATGTACTCAATTCTGAGGTACATAAATTTTGGGGAGACACAATTCCATCCATAACAAATATCTCTCTATTTTAAGTTGTGGCAATATACATGCATGTATGCACATATGCATGTTTACTTCTAGTTATGCATACATATTTGGACACATATTTGTAACGTACCATTCTGATCACTGTTAAGTTTACATCTCAGTGACACTGAGTACATTCTCAATGTTCTGTAACCCACACTACTATTCCCAGAACTTAAAAAAGTCATCCCAAGCAGAAATTCCATAATCATTAAATAATACCTCCGCACCGCTCCTCCTCATAACCCTGGTAACCCCTATTCTACTTTCTGTCTTTATTAATTTGTCTATTTGATGTACTTTAAATGAGTAGAATCATAAATATTAGACTTTTTGTTTCTGGATTATTTCACTTAGCACAATATTTTCAAGGTTCATCTATGTGAGAAATTCATTTCTTTTTTATGGCTGAAAAATATAACAGCATGTGTATACTACATTTTGCTTATCCATTTATCTGTTGATGGATACCTGGATTATTTCTGTCTTCTTACAGTAATGCTGCTATGAACACTGCTATATGAGGATCAGTTGGAATCTGTTTGGCATACTGTTGCTGGGTCATATGAAAATTCTGTGTTTAATCTTTTGAGATAATTCTATGTTTTCCTTGTGTTTTTATGTTGAGAGCGGTTCTCTTGTAAGCAGCATGTAGTTGGAACTTGCTTTTTTTTTTAATTAAAAAACTCTATCTGGCATTCTCTGCTCTATAATTAGGGTGTTGTACTAGTTTTCTAGGCTGATGTAACAGCATACCACAAATTATGTGGATTAAAGCAACATAGATTTATTCTTTCATGCTCTGAAGGTTGAAGCCCAAAATCAAGGTGTCTGGAGGATCATAACTCCTCTGCAGCCTGCAGAAGAGGATTCTTTGTTTTTTTTAAACCTCTCCCAGGTTCTGGTAGCTCAAAATGTTCATTGACTTGTGGGAACACCTGCCTCTCTTTTCACAATGCATTGTGCTTGCATGTCTGTGTCTTTCCAGCACCTTCCCTCTTCTTATAAGTACATCAGTCATGGTGAGTTAAGGGCTGGGTCCAGCATAGTTGATGTATCTACCACTCACATTGGCAATGTTCTTGTCTACAGATAAGTTCACATTCTGAGATACGGGGGTTAGAACTTCAGTGTCTTTTGAGGATGTGATTCAACCCTGTCAGGTGTTCTGTCAAAGTGAGTTAATGTTTCTATTATTATTTTGAGATTTAACTCTAACATTTTCTGTTAGACTTTTATTTATTCTATGTACTGTTGTTCCCCTTTCATTTCCTCCTATCTTACTTAGTTTTATTTTCCTTTAGGGCACATTTTGTATAACTTCTCCTTTTAAAAAAGTTGGAGCTCTATATTTTATAATGTATTTCTTTAATTTATCAAAATCTTTTTCCAAGTGATATTATATCGTTTTATGTTTAGCATCAGAACTTCATAATTTATCAAAATCTTTTTCCAAGTGATATTATATCGTTTTATGTTTAGCATCAGAACATCAGACAAGATTTCTTGTCTCCTGGCTTTTGGATAATTTCTGTGAATTTTTCTTGACTTTGTGCCATATATATCACAAGACATTACTAGTTTTCCTTTAAACAGTCAGATATATTTTAAAAACATACAAATATCATGGATAAATATAATAGTCTTTTAGTATTTATTCACACATCCTATTTCTGGGGCTCTTCCACCCTTTGTGTAGGTACATATTTCCATCTGGTATTATTTTCTTCCTGTTAAAAGGGTTTCCTCTGACTTTTCTTATAGTGCAGCAGTTACATTGCTTTTGAATTCTTTTGGTGTTTGAATATCATCTTATTTTTAATTTTAAATTTTGAAATAGCTATAGATTGCAGAAAATTGCAAAAAAAAAAGTAGATAAAGGTTCCTTATAACATTTGCCCAGTTTCTTCCAAAGTTAGCATTTTTCATGATCAAAGCACAATATTAAAATCATGACCTTGGCATTAGTACAATCCACATAACTTATTCCCATTTTCAGCAGTTTTGTATATACTCTATAGTATGTGTAATAAATGTACCGTAAAGATCACTTGTACTAAGTTACATTCATGACTTATACCTTCCAGTCCTCAGCCCTGGAAATCACTAATCTGTTTGGCATCTTTATGATTATTGTCTTCTCTTAAAGATATTTTAAGAATTGATACTTAGAAAATTTGTTCACTGTCATCTAGCTTGCATGGTTTCTGATGCAATGTCTACTGTCAATGATGTCTTCCCCTCACCCAATCTGTTTTTAAGATTTTTCTTTATCATTATTTTAAGTAAATTCATTGCAAGTTCTCTTGGTATACTTTTCTTCATGTTTAACTTCTTTGGTCTGTGAATTTATACCTTGTATTGAATTACAAAAAAATCTTTAGTCATTATTTCTTCATTTTTTTCTGTTTCTCCCTCTTTCTTCTTGCATTATATGTATTTTAGGTCATTTAAAGTTGTCTGTATCTCATTGGAACTTAATTGGTTTTCTGTTTTCAGTTTTTTTTCCTGTGTTCTTCATTCTGAATTGTTTAAATTGCTATATGTTCAAGTTCAGTAATCTTTCCTTAATATGATAATCCTGTCTATTTTAAGATTTTAGATATTATAATTTTTATATTTAAAAGTTTAATGTGAGCCATAATTAGATCTCTTATTTTTCTAGTTAGCATGATCAATTGTTCTTCTAGCTTTTTGTGTGTATGGAAAAATGTCCTTGCCTATTGGTTATATCATCAGTGTTATTTCTGGGTCCATTGCAATTGGTGAGTCATTTTATCCTACTTCTTTGCTTGCCTTGTAACTTTTTTTTTCTTTTTTTTTTATTGTTTTATTATTCATATGTGCATCCAAGGCTTGGGTCATTTCTCCCCCCTGCCCCCACCCCCTCCCTTACCACCTACTCCACCCCCTCCCTCTCCCCTCTACCCCCTCAATACACAGCAGAAACTATTTTGCCCTTATCTCTAATTTTGTTGAAGGGAGAGTATAAGCAATAATAGGAAGAAACAAGTGTTCCTGGTTGAGATAAGGATAGCTATACAGGGAGTTGACTCACATTAATTTCCTGTGCGTGTGTGTTACTTCTAGGTTAATTCTTTTTGATCTAACCTTTTCTCTAGTTCCTGGTCCCCTTTTCCTATTGGCCTCTGTTGCTTTTAAGGTATCTGCTTTAGTTTCTCTGTGTTAAGGGCAACAAATGCTAGCTAATTTTTTAGGTGTCTTACCTATCCTCACCCCTCCCTTGTGTGCTCTTGCTTTTATCATGTGTTCAAAGTCCAGTCCCCTTGTTGTATTTGCCCATGATCTAATGTCCACATATGAGGGAGAACATACGATTTTTGGTCTTTTGGGCCAGGCTAACCTCACTCGGAATGATTCTCTCCAATTCCATCCATTTACTAGCAAATGAAAACATTTCGTTCTTCTTCATGGCTGCATAAAATTCCATTGTGTATAGATACCACATTTTCTTAATCCATTCATCAGTGGTGGGACATCTTGGCTGTTTCCATAACTTGGCTATTGTGAATAGTGCCGCAATAAACATGGGTGTGCAGGTGCCTCTGGAGTAACCTGTGTCATAGTCTTTTGGGTATATCCCCAAGAGTGGTATTGCTGGATCAAACGGTAGATCAATGTTTAGCTTTTTAAGCCTTGTAACTTTTTAATTGAATGCCACAATGTGAATTTTATTGGATGTGAATTTTTCCTTGTTTCATGCTCAATATTTTTGTAGTCTATAAAATATTCTTGAACTTGGTTGTGGGATAAAATTCAGGTCCTTAGGAACAGTTTGATTCTCTTAAGCCTTGCTTTAAAAATAAATTTAAACAGGTGAGGCCATGTCGCTTTCTTTTATTGTGTTTTTAACTTTCCTCCTGTTTTGAGACAATGGCCTTGACTACTCTACCTGATACATCACGTGCTATGAGGTTTTCTACCCTAGCTGGTACAGTGTTGCCAGCACTGGATGAGCCACAGGGGTCCTTCCTTCTATTTCTCTTTTTTTCTCAAACTTTTGGTACCATTCATGACCTTATTCAGATATGCTGATTATCAGTACGTGAAGACTCAAGATATCTGCCAATCTCTGGAGCTCCTGTCCAGGTCTCTTTTTTGTGGTACTTTGTCCTGTGAATTCTGCTTTGGCCTTTTTATACTCCCAGTTCTGATTCCTCAACTCAGGGTGAGTGCTGGAAGCCCTGTGTGTTTCTTACTCCCTCTGGCACTACCTGCTCAGTAAGCTGCAGTAATTCATAGGGCTCATACTTTTGTTCCCAAATGTATATTTTTATTATTTATTTACGTTTTGGGAAGTACTGGGATTTGAACTCAGGGTCTCATGTTGACTAGGTAAGAGTTTTACCACCCGAGCCATGTCCCCACTCTTTTTGCTTTAGTTATTTTTCAGATAGGGTCTCCTGTTTTCGCCCAACTGGCCTCAGACTGTTTTTTCAACCTGAGCCTCCTGCCTAGCTGGAATTACAGACATGGACCATCATGTCCAACTGTTTTTTGAGATAGGATCTCACTAACTTTGTTGCTCAGATTGTCCTCAGACTATGATCCTTCTATTTCATAGCCTCCCAAGTATCTGGGATTATAGGTATTAGCCACTGCACCCAGCACAAATGCACATTTTAAAATGAAAAAAAAAAGTGTCAGTGGAGTCACTTGTTACACTTAGTTCTTATTATCTTTTTTTTTGCCAAAAATTTTAAATCATGTATTATTTTTGTTCACTTATTTTTCACATCTCTATACCATAAATTCTATAAAGAACAGATAATTTATTATTCAGTAACATATATGTAACACAGTGTCTAGTTCACAGTCCACACTTAATATATATATTTATTGAATGGATAAATGAGTTAAAGACTTCAAAGAAAAGTTCTTAGGAGTAGGTAAGGTATAGCCTAACTCTAATCAAAATTCAAACATTTGGAATTATAGCTATTGAAGATATAGAATTATTAATTAACAGAGAAAATACACTACATTTATTTTTTATTTCCAATGAGTGTCAGGAAAATGTAATCACCAAAGTTTTATATGGAAAATTATTGTGTAAAAAGAAATAGTAATGTAATCAGTAAACACAAGAAAATGGTTGATTTTTTTGATTAAATAAATTTAATTTTGTCAGTGAAGATCCAACTATATTTGTGTCTTATCTAAATTCCCATCCTTGCACATAAGATAACACTTGATCTATATAAGGTAAATTTGTTACTTCATCAGCAGTAGGCAAACATCATATAATAATTTGAATATAAAATGAGTCAGAAGACTATTTGTTGAAGGGTGTTTTCCACTGATGGCTCTATAGAGAGGTGATTGGATGATGCGGGTGCTAACCTCATCAGTGGATTAACCCATTGATGAGTTCATCAATGAATAGGCCGAACCAACTATTAAGGAGATGAGGTCTCATGAAAACGTTACATCAAAAGAATTAACCTAGAAGTAACACACACACACAGGAAATCAATGTGAGTCAATGCCCTGTATAGCTATCCTTATCTCAACCAGCAAAAACCCTTGTTCCTTCCTGTTATTGCTTATACTCTCTCTACAACAAAATTAGAAATAAGGGCAAAATAGTTTCTGCTGGGTATTGAGGGGGGAGGGGGGGGGAAGTGGGGGGGAAGGGAGGGGGTGGGGGCAGGGGGGAGAAATGACCCAAGCCTTGTATGCATATATGAATAATAAAACAATAAAAAAAAAGGAGGTGAGGCCTCATTAGAGGAAGTAGGTCACTGGGTTTGTGACTTTGTTAGATATATCTTATTCCAGGACCCTTCCTCTGCTTTCTGGCCATCATAAAATGAACAGCCTCTTCTATCAGAAGCTCTTTTCACCTTGATATTTGGCCCTCCCCCGGGCCCAAAACAATGGAGCCAATTGATCATGGACTAAAATCTCTGAAATAGTGCACCAAAATAAGTATTTCCTCATTTATGGTGTTTATCTCAGGTAGTTTGTCACAATGATGAAAAAGTCACTAAAACAGTGAATCACACCAGAGTTGACAGATGGCTGAAATAATATTTTATTAAATATCTTACTGAGTTCAGTTAGAAGATTCTAGTCTACCACCCATTAATGTGAAAACTAATTAATAAAAGGAATGAAGCATTGTCCTGCCTTTCCTATGTGACCTGAGCATCCAGGTTGCAAACAGCTAATAAGAAATGTTTGTCTTTACTAGTCTTTAGAGAATCCCTCTAACAAATGAGAAAAGCATAATAACTATCTTATAAGTATGGACAAATTAACAATCTTTGTGCAATTCATCAGTGGTTACCACCAACGACATCACTAAAAGAGAGACAACCAAACACTACATGCATCCAGATCTAAGAGCACAATGTCATCTATAAAGTAGTGCTGCCTACCAAGTCAAGCCTGAATCTGACCCAGCCTCTGGATCTATCCACCAATTTATGGAAAATATTAGTTAATAGCACAGGTATGCAATCAGTAAAATCTAGACTGTCAGACATTTTACTGAACAGATGTAGCCAATTCTTTGATAAATTCATTGCAAGAGGTAAAAATGATGGGCAAAGATACAGATTAAAAGAGACTTAAGACATACATCAAACAAATTCAATATATGGGGTCCTATAGAATTTGATTCAAGGTGTCATGTTTGAGTAACTTCGGAGACAATCTCAGAGTACAATCTGAATGTGAAATAGAAAAATATTTGATTCTGCTTATAATACTCTATATGATGTGCTTCTAAGTCATAAAAATCACGAATTAGCTTGTGTTTTGTCTAACATCATCTTCAAGTTTCCTATCTTCTATTGAATTTATTGGCAAGGGATTTATATTCTCTAAGACTGACAAGTTGTATTGTTTCAGTTACTGAATGATATAATTAGAACCTAACTTTATGTGCCTGCACTTCTGATGTGATGTCAGCCAGTGAACTGTCCAGGATTCCAGGCCATCCTCCACAGGAAACATTTTCTGTATCCATATGGTTATTTGACATTTAGGATCATAACTGTATCTTTATAGCGATTATCAGTGCAAATTATTTATCATAATGACAGAGACATGAGAAGTACATGAAGCAACAACTGCCTAAATGATGCACAGCACAGAACTTATGGGCGCTTTTAGTCTTACTTGGATGCCTTTGCTTTTGGCTTGATTGGAGGTTTAGTTCTTGTCTTTGGAATTATGTCTATTCATCTCAGATGAGCACAGACCACGGTGCCCATGTGGCAGCATACACAAATTTCGCTCATGGAAACTGAAGGATGGCTGATTCCATTCTCACCCATCATCATCAACATAAGCACGATCAGAGCAAACACTTGGGTGTCCACTGTGGATGAGGTTCTATACCAAATACTTTATATATTATGTTATTTAACCACTCCAACCTCATTGTAAATTAGGTGAATCTTTGTGAATCAGATGCTGAAAAATTATTATTTGACTTCACCATTAAACACATTCTCACTTCTATACAATGAAGGGTCACCATACCTCTGTTTCTTAATCCTAATCTTGAAAATGGTGCCAATAATGTACCAACCTTATAGTGTTGCTATAAGCATTACAGGTGCTGTTATATAGAAAATGATTAGGATTATAGTAACATGTGGCAAGTACCCTAGAAGCATCTACTCTTATGGGATGCTGAACATATAAGCAATTTAAATAATGGACATATTTTTCCTGATAAGGAATGTGGCACAATTGGAATATTATCTGCATTGTAACATTGTGGGAGCTTTGTCACACTGACTTCTGCCTTACTCTCATCATTACTGTATTGTCACCTGCAGTCCATCCTCTGTAGTCCCTGAAATTGCAGCCACTAACAAAGGGAATTGAGGCTGGTGCTCTTCAGTGAGGTGTGAAGTGGATTTATAATCTTTGCTTCCTAGAATTAAGAGAACAACTTTATTTGAATCTCCTTAATAATTATCATATTGAAAGCCATTCCGTACTAGTCAGTGGAAACCAGATTATTCCCAGGTAACAAATTAAGTCCCAATTTGTTGTGACTTAGCTTAAAAAAGATTTCCTCCTACTGATTATTGCTGGAAAATGAGAGAAAAGCACATAAACTTTTTGCTAGGTCAGCCCAGAGGTGATGCATGTCCCTTTTGTTCACATTTAATTCTCCAAGTACAAGAACACATGAATTTTACTTAACTATAAAAAGGTCAGGAAATACAGAAGAGTAAGTGGAATATTTTGCTTTGTCTTTTCTGCTCCATATGCAAATGGATCAAGGTCAAACATTTGTTATGAACGGTCCTGCAAATGATTGGCAAGGAAGAGGAGAGTGCTGAAGTCACCAATGGGTGGGGCTTCGTGCTGCACAGAAGGGTTGGGATTGGCTGTGGCTCTCCCTCATTGCTTGGATCATGAATGAACATCAGCCATAGATATAACTGAGTAAGATATTGTCCAAAGAAAGAGAAAAGAAGGTATCTTTGTGTTTTCCCATGAAATTTCTCCAATATCCCTTTGGATTTACTGAGAACTATGCCATTTTTTCCTTCATTACAAAACATAATTTATAAGTTCTAGGTACATTTTGAGCTCCTGGGATATCACTATAAACTCATAATGGCAAGTGCCAAGCCTGTACATATGTGTGTGTATATGTGTGTTCATCCAAGTGTTTAAAAACAGTTGACTCTATTATTACATATGCTCTATAGAAGAATTACTGAAGTTTAGATGCAATAAACAACTTGTTCAAAGTCCACAGCTGAGAAACATCAAAGCTGGAATTTGAGCCTGGGTCTGTCTGACTCTAATGTGTGATCTCTTTTCAGTCACTCCACGTGCCTCTCTTGTACTTGGCATTTTTCCTTCAATGCCTTTGTTTTTAGGGTTTGAGGATTTTTTTTTGTTTGTTTTTGGTGGGACTGGGGTTTATAGTTTGAGGATTTTTATTTGCTATTGTTGCAATATCTCTTTTGCTAGAATGTTTTATTTTTCATCTCTCATTGCCCAGTACCTACCATACTATTTTGCATAACATCAAAACTGGATTAAAATACTAAAAGAAAAAAAATTGAATCTAAAATTGTATCTTTAAAGCTAGTTGAAGTTTCGTATTATGAACTCCAGAAAATACCAGGAGTGAAATTCTGTAACAAGTGTGTAATATCTATATCTTATGTATTACACTGGACAGATCAAGCTTCATGCAAAATCTCTCCAAAGTTGCTTATATGTAAGGCAGACAGCCTCTACCATAATACCTTGTTGTCAGACAACTGATTTGCTGAGAAAGAGATTTGACGTGAATGTAGTCAGGCAGTCAGTCAGTAGCCTTGCCAGAAACTAAAATGTGCTGGTGTTACTCTTTGTCCAGTGAAAATTTAGAGAGTTTGAGGTTTATGCAAAATGACAATTGGTGATTTCGTAACAGTTTTTATAGTGGAGCTTGGTGTCTGGAAATAATTCAGTAAGCAGGAAAATCAGATAAGTTCAGGCAGAAATCCTGAAGGAGTGGAAGCCAGTTAAGAGGGTGGGCAGAAGTCCACAGAAGTAGGCACAGGGGGAACAGAGGCAGAGATGGTGGCTGTCTCCTTAAGAATAGAACACAAGAAAGAAGATCAATACTTTCTGCTCAGAGATGGTGGATGACCTTTATGCTGAAGCTGTACAGGATTCTGGGTGACTGCCCACATGCTACATTGGGTTTCAATTCTTCCTGTAAAATCTGATGATCAGGCTTTGGTCAACCCCTCCTGCCTCTCTTTTAAGTAATTATCTCTCCCTTGACCTTGAGAAAGATCGGTTTTGAAATTTAGTGGCTCATCTTTATATTTACTCACTATAACTGCATTCAGGGAAGACAAGGGGTATAGGTCATGTGAGTGAAGGCACTAGATTTTTATGTTCAGGTTATTTGACCTGAAATAAAGTAAAAAAAAATCCTTTAGTTTAGCAGTTCAATTGTGTGTTTCTAAGTGGCCTATCAATATGTTTTGCTTTGGGTGTATATTTTTCCTTTGTGTTTGTGGACAAAGAAAATTTTTAGATACCTTTTTTCTCTTATAACTATCCCAATTCCACCCATCTCCCATCTCTCTGCCAAATCTATGGCTCTCTTTATCTTTTTTTCATAGTGTACAAAGAATTGCTTCCTACAACTCCAGGGATCTTTCTAATAAATGAATTGCAGTCCTAAAAGTATCAAGTTGTTAGTCTTCATACTTCAATTGATATGGGACGGAATGAGATTTTAACTTATCTTGCTGACATTAAGCAACACCTTGGTCTTAAAGAAAAGGTCTTCCACTTTTTCTTTTTTCTTAACCCCAGTGTGCAGAACAACACTTGGGTGAAGCTATTTTATAGGACTCAAAACATTTTTTGAAGATTTTCTGTAAGCTTCTATCCAAGACTAAACACAGCTTGGAAAGAGAAGGAGAGGGGAGGGGAGGGGATGGGAGGGAAGGGGAGGAGAGGAGAGGAGAAAAGAGGAAACTTCCTTGGCATCCAGTGACTAAAAGCTCTTATCCCTCTCCCTCTCCTCTGTGACTGGAGAACAGCTCTGGTGTGGGTGTAGGTGTGGGTGTAGGTGTGGGTGTGGGTGCAGGGTGGGGTCACGATTCTTTTACATGTTTGTCCCAGGCAGATATCCAGTGCCTGCAGCAGTAGGTGTCTGAAACAGGAATCCCAGGGGCTGAGTTCTCTGCTTCAATTCATTACAAATATGCTAGATGGACAGGATGATCTTTCTTTGGAACCTAGGAAATTTACATCTACCATTGTCAGGTTATCCACTTCCTGAAGAATATAGAAATCTAAGTTATACTAATAGTAATGATGTAGTCTGTTTTATCTTGATCTCTGTGTTAGTGACTTCCTCCTTTTCCCTTCTATCTGCTTCCTCTCTTTCTTTCCCTTCTTCTGCCACACATTCAATGCCTATCTTGTGCTTATTGTTGGCATGGCAGAAATTATATGGAACAAAGGAGTACACAAGTCCTAGAAGAGCTGTTATACTGAGGACCTTTAGGAGATTAATAGAAGGACTTTTCTCCCTGTTTTACTAGGGCAATGTATGAGAGGTTCATGGAAGAATGAGTTTGTGGGAGTCATAAATGGTGTAACCATGTAAGAATACAATATAATAATGATGATGCTAAATGAAGGTGATCTGTGGAAATGTCCTAGCAGAGAAGGCAACAAGATGTAATCTAGAGTGAGAAGTAAATGACTACAATAAAGCATCAGAGATGAGAAAGCATTAATTCTGCATTTATTCAAGGTACTGAGTAAACAAAGATGCTAACACATCCTGCAGTGGTTATATGCCTCATTTGTTTTCTATCTACTTTCAGACAGGTTCATATTTGGGAGAAAAATTGAGAAGCAATATAAGGCTACAATGGAAGAACTTTGGCATGAAAGTGAGGTTTGTGTGCCAAGTACTTGCTGAGGAAATGCAAATGGAAAGTATTGGTTCAGAGAATCCTTCACAGTCACAGATTGGCCTTAGGCTGAGGAGGTAAGGGATGTCAGGAAGATTATGGAAAGTACTCTGAACTATTTCTTTTAAGATATTGTTTCTTGAGTAATTTCAGCCCAAATGACTACTGCATTTCTTTATATTCCAGCCATGATTTATGACTATATTTCTACTTCATTGTATTTGCAGTTTTCCCTAAATAGCTTTGTGCAGAAGTGCTGTTTCATGTCCATCTTGTTTTTCAACTTGAAAATGATAGCTGTGTTTTCTTACAAATCCTGCTATGATTTTGTGACCCTAGAGGAGTGAAGAATATTTTAGAGTTAGAGAGCTCTTTTGAGAACATTAAAGCCCTAATTTTATTTTCTTGACGAACTAGGCTTTGTTTTTAATATTTTTTAATTGCAAAATTAAAACATAAGTAATAACTCAGGAAACAATAAGTTGCTCTTTTTTTCTCTCTAACTTAATCTTAATGACTTAACATTTGCTCCATTTCTACATGATGAATGATTGTCAGTAGTTTTTGTATGCATCTTTTCTATTGCTAATAGATTTGCATGAAAACTTTTAATATTCTTTTACAAAATGTGTCTCATATGCAAGCATATATACATATACATATAGGAAATGGGCTAGTTGCCCTTATGTCAAGGACACCAGAGAATGTATCTTTTATATTAATTTTAGTGAACTCAGTCATCATTTGAATGATGAACACTAAAATAGTTATAAATCTCAATGATGAATTATGTATTAGTACTTTCGTTTCTACGGTATATATACATAGAAGTGGGATTTCTGGGTCAAAATTATACTTTAAAATATTGTTTTTATCTGTCATTACCTTAATCAAAGATGCAGGCAGGTATTCTTTAAACTATGTTTTTGATATAGCTATCTGGACATTACCAGTTATTTTACCATTTTGACAATGATGTCTGAATAAATTTTATGTTATTCTCTGATTTTTAGTGAGCTTAAACATGCTACATATATGTATATTTTTAATATTGTCTCTTCAGTGAATTTATTTATGTTGTTTTTCCATTGAAAAATTAGGCTGTTTATGAATAGAATATAGAATTTTATCCCATTGCAGTATTATCTTTTGTCTTTGTTCAGGTTTTCTCCCCTCAATACTGTACCTTTATAGTATTTATATAATCAAATATGTCCATCTTTTCCTTTATAGATATGCGTTTTCTATGCTGTTTTGAAGGGGACAAATTTACCACAATATTATCAAATTCTCCAATTACATTTATATCCATTTAAACCATTTGAAGTTAACTATTTCTTCCAGTAGTAGTTTCTGAATGCTTTTTTTTTTTAAATAATAATTCGGTATACTTTTTTATAAATGAAGTTATTTTCTATATTTGGAGCTATTTGCTGACTTTTAAATTTTCCTGCAGATGTATTTGACTATTCTTATAATTATACTATAGTATAGCTTCATAGTAAGTTTTATTTATTCATTTTTTTTTTTTGTGGAGCTGGAGTTCAAATCTATGACTTTGCAAAATCTAGGCAATGCTCCACCTTTGAGCTGTATCCTCAGCCCCAGAGTAAGTTGTAATAACATATAGGCTGTAGGCCCTGTCCCTAATTTAAATAGTCTTCATTCTGTATTTCTCCAAACAAATATTTGATATATTTTGTCTACTTAAAAAAAAAACCGGGGGGGGGGGGTTGCTTAAAATTGCAACAAATTTCATATTAAAATTTAGAAAATTTATTTTTATTTTGAACTGTTCATTTAGGATGTACATTTTTCTTCAATGAAACTTTATAATTTTAAAAAATAATGACTATTTTGATTGTGCTTATCCTAAGATACATTATAATTTTGTTGCAGTGAATTAGATTTCTGCTATGTTTGCACTAAATGTCTTTTATTGAGTTCATTAGTTTGGTGTTGAGTTTCTTGGATTTTCTATGTATCCAGAGTTTCTCTGGATTTTCAGTTTGTAAAAGATAGTTCTATTTTCTTTTTAATTGGTAGATCTTAAAATTGTTGAATAATAGAAATTATATAAAACTAATATCTAATTTCTGATTCTAGTAGATATATTCTTAATATTTCACAGTGTAAATAATTTTTATGATAGTTTCTGGTAAGTACTTATGCCTAGTACATTTCTCTTAATTTCTTTGCTACTTAATAAATTTTTGAGGATTGGATGGTGAATTTGATAGATACACTTAATGCTGATTCATTCTTTCAGTCGTAAGACAAATCTTCCTTAGTCATTGTGTATTCTCTCTTAAAATATAATGCTGGACTCAATTTGTTAATATTTTATTTAAGGTTTTATGTTCCAAAGTGAAATTAACCTATAGCTTTTGTTCTCTTTTTCTTACTGTACCTTGATCAGGCTTTTGTGTTAAGGCTATCCTCTATTCATTCAATGCTTTGCAGTTTTTTCTATGTGTCAGAATAGCTTGGGAGATCTAAGAATTAATGGGGTAGATGTTGGGACATAAGAAGCAGGATTGTTCCTTAAGTGAGTCAAGCAGCATGCTCTGGCTTTGCCAGCAGGGTTTGTGTGGGTTGAGGGCGATTGTCCACTTGCTTGCCTGCCAAAGGAAGGTTCTGTGGCTTTTAGGGTCTCTAAGTTGAGGGCATCTAGTTTTCCCAGTTCTTCCTTAAAGTGCTTGTTGGTTTTCAAGCCCATACTATCTGCAATCAAATTCAGTTAGCCCTATCCCCCTCGGTACCAGGCAGAAGCTATTTTGCCCTTATCTCTGATTTTGTTGAAGAGAGAGTATAAGCAATAATAGGAAGGACCAAGGGTTTTTGCTAGTTGAGATAAAGATAGCTATACAGGGAATTGACTCACATTGCTTTCCTGTACATGTGTGTTGACTTCTAAATTAATTCTTCTCAAACTAACCTTTTCTCTAGTTCCTGGTACCCTTCTCCTATTGACCTCTGTCACTTTAAAGTATCTGCTTTAGTTTCTCTGTGTTGAGGGCAACAAATGCTATCTAGTTTTTTGGGTGTCTTACCTATCCTCCTACCTCCCTTGGGTGCTCTTGCTTTATTGTGTGATCAGAGTCCTGTCCCCTTGTTGTGTTTGCCCTTGATCTAATGTCCGCATATGAGGGAGAACATACGATTTTTGGTCTTCCAGGCTAACCTTGCTCAGAATGATGTTCTCCAGTTCTATCCATTTACTTGTGAATGATAACATTTCATTCTTCTTCATAGCTGCATAAAATTCCATTGTGTATAAATACCACATTTTCTTAATCCATTCGTCAGTAGTGGGGCACCTGTGATGCTAGTTTTGAAAGCATGCAGAATGCATGAGTTGGAAGGTCCTGGACGCTTCCACCCAGATTTCAAAGGAAAGCCTGGGAGGCCAGGCAATGTGCGTGCGGCAGAGTCAGGATTCCTGAAAGCAGCTCCTTGAGAGGGCAATGTGTGAAGCTGAAGCTGAAGTAGAGACCCATGGAGGTAAGAGTATCCCGAAAATAGGAAATGTCTGCAGAGGAACGCCACAGGCAGCAAGCAGAAATCACCCAAGAGACAGGCCATGTGTACCTCTATTGGCAAGGCCATAGAGGCAAAGTTTTCCAAGCCCATGGAAATTCACCTCACACACCACATGCTTCAGATGCTGGACATGGAGCTATAGGATTTAACGTCCACCCTGATGGGTTTCTGTCTTACTCTTGTCCCACCTCTCCTTTCTATGCCCCCATTCTTCCCTTTTGGAAACGTTTTCTCTGTGCCTTTGCATGTTGGAAGTATATAACCTGTTCTTGTTTTCACAAAGTCTCACAGTTAAAAGTTTGCCTTGAGTCTCGGAGGAGACTTTGTACTTGAACTTTTGAGCAATGATGGACCTGTTAAGACTTTGAGTCTCTTGGAGATGAATAAACAAATTTTCCTTATGAGATAGTCATGAAACTTTGGGGGCCAGGGGTGGAATGTTGTGGTTTGAATATTAAATATCTCCCACAAGCTCATGTGTTGAAATCTAGCTCCCTAGATTTTTGCACTATTTTGGAAGGTTCTGGAAACTTTAGGAGGTGGGGCCTAGCTGGAGGAAGTAGGTTACAAGGGGTGTTCTTGGGACTAAACTTGTCATAACCCCTTCCTGTAGTTCTCTCTCTGCTTCCTGTCTGTAATAGGCTGGCAGCTTCTGCTTAATGCCCCCTCTGTCATGATATTCAGCCTTGCCTCAGGCCCAAAGTAATAGGTCCAGCCAAACACACAGTGAAAATAAATATATCCTTCCTTAATTTGTTTTATGTCAGGTGTTTTGTCACAGGGACATGAAAGTGACTAACAGATTAAACAGCAGAATCACAGCCATATCCTCAAAGTTATTGCTTGTTGCATTTCATCATGATTCGAAGAAAATACTTTAAAATACCTGGAACTATAAGCTTTTTAGTCATCTCCAAGCAATCCTAAATGTAAAGGTGAGGCATCCAATTAAAAAATAAAGTCAGTAATTATTTTTCCTTCTGGTCAAAAACTGCTTACTTCCCAGCCACGGTGGCACATACGTGTAATGCCAGCATTTGGGATACTGAGGCAGGAAGATATTGAGTTTGAGGCCAGCCTGGGCTACCTAAAGACACCTGTCTCAAAAAAGAAAAAGTATTTGTATGTCCTGTTTGGGAGCCCAGGGGTCCATTATATGTTCATCTTAGGAGTCCAGGGGTAATAAAGCATTTAATTGAAAAAAAAGCAAATGAGGTTATATTTTTCCCATAGTTATGATTCTAGAATTTTCTCACAGATTTTGATACATTCTTCTTTTTGTTAGTTTCTGAGTGGTTTCTGATATTAATTCCATTCATTTTGAGCTGTTTATTTAGAAGAACATGCCTGAACTTTGTTGAATAATTTCTTATTTGATATCTTTTTATTGCTAACTTTTATTTTATTATGTAATGTCAAAAAATGTCATCTTTTTGAACAAAGTAGGATGGTTTGTCTGTTCCAATAGTGATCATATTTTTGCGAATGTTTTTAGTAATTAAGGAAAAGTGTTTATGCTTTCTTGGAGGGTAAAGTATTGTCTTTAAATTTTTATTTATTTATTATCCTCACCTTGAGAGTTGTATTATTCAAATCCTGAATATTTTTGCATAGATTTTTTATTTATGTTATCTATAAAATATTTAAAAGTGCTTAAAAATCATGTTCTATAATTTATCAAATTGCCATACTTTAAAAATTTACTTTGCATTATGAGTTTTTCTTTAATTTTATTCCATAAAATACATAATTACATATTTATCAGAAACTGTTGACTCTTAAAGCACAAAATACTATTTTGTCTTTAGACTTTTTCTTTTGTTACTCATTCTGCCTCTACCTTCCTTTCTTCCTCCCTCCCTTCCTTCCTTGCTTCTTCCTTCTTTCTTTTGATGTATTTTTCCTATTCCTTTTACATTCCACCATTTTTTTGGTGTGTTTCTTGCCGCGAGTAACAATATGTTTGTTTGACTTTGTGTGAAAATATTATCTTGGCCATGTACAGGATTCTTAGACATTCTTTTCTTGTTGTAGATTATATATTCCCCAATCTTCTGACATGCAGGGTTCCAATGAGAAGTTTCATGTCAGAGTGTTAGCTTTTACTGTGAAAGCCACATTTTATTTTGGACAGTTTTCTCTTTATTATTGATGTTTAGATATTTCACAGAATATATTTAAATGTAGATCCATTTTTCTCCTTAGATTGGGCTATACTTGAGACTAACTATACTCTGAATTCAGGTTTTTCTTCAATTCAGTGAGATGTTTTATTATTTTTAATTGCTTGTCATCTCTTTCATGTTGCCCTTCTTGAAATCATTTTCTTCACAGTTCTCTAAACTTTTTAGCTACTATTTTTTTAAGTGGTTCTGGTATTCTGTTTCTGAGAAGGTGGAATGAATTGTGTATTAGCAGGTGAAAAGTGAGACCATTATTTACCTTCCTGCTGGCTGCCCAATCTTGGAAAGACAGACAAGTTAGAATATCTGTATTGTCAGCAGGCTGCACTATTCTTGGGCTTCTGCAGCTGAGAGGAGGAAGGGACAATTGGGTATCGCTATTTCTTTCTAGTCTAAATGGACTAAAGCACAATGGCCATTCTTTGTCACTATAGCCCCAGCAGGATCAACCATCTTCATCTTTCATCAGATCTGCAGTTGAGTGAGTTCCTCTCAATTTGCCTGAGGGATGGGAATTGATGTTCAGGACCTTGTTTACCTGGACTGCAGCAGGGAGATGAGTGGTGGGTTCCCCAAATCTCCCTCTTGACATTTTGAACAATGTCTTTAAAACTTTTCAGTTCTTTTATTTATATTTTGGACCTCTTTAAGCTCCCCAAGTAAGCCGTATTATTTTTTAAGTAGACATTTTTCCAGTGGGAGAAAAAGGAGACATAAAATTGCACTTAAGCTGTCACTTTATCTCTCCTTAGCCCCTTGAATTTAGAGAAGGGGCTCTGAGTCCCAGAGAAGACAAAGGAACCACACAAAATCAGAAGACTGAGAGCTGGTATTAGGCATTTTAAAATATGCTGAACTGATGAAGAACTGTAGTAGAGAAAGTACTTACTATTAGTTCAAAGACGAATGCTATAATGGAAAGCTGTAAGAGACACTGGAAAACCAGTGTGGACTTAAGACACTTTTAGCTGCATGAATATTTTGTTCATAGTACACATTTGTTATATTTTTAAACGTTAAAAGGACTACCTGTGGTGTAACTCCTCTGGGCCCACATATAATGAAATTAACTTAATAAAGCATATTTTCCTAATGAAGAGTGAGGGACATCTAGTTATCAGAGTCACTATGTAGGTGAGGAGCTGTTATAGCTTAAGCAATGAGCATTAAACTTATTAGTGACAATTAGTGTGCACAGATTACTCATTGCATTCAATTAGCACCTTAATGTATTTGGATATTAAGTGAGAGAATGATCATTTAGCATAATTACAAAGTAAAGTGGGAAAAAAATCCATCTGAGACTCTCACTAAAATGACCCTGTTAATTTGCTGAAAAGAAACTTAAATAATTCTCAAGAACTTTTAAATATTTGGCTGATATCTGCAGTATAATCTAAGCTAGTGTTGTTTAATAGAATTATGTGTAATGATGGAAATATTCTGATGTCCAGTACGGAAGGCACTGGCCATATATGGCCAATGACCACTTTAAATAAAGGAGACGTGTGTTGATGAATTGAAATTTTAATTTAATTAAAATTAAATAGTCACATGCAGACAGTGTAGACCAAATTGTTAAAATATTTGGAGCTACCAAATTAAGTTGTTTCTCAAGTGTAGGGAGAAAAGATTACTCTTGCATAAGATTTTATACTTATGTAATTTTTAAATGTCATAAGTCTTTCAAAATGACTGTGATTTAGGAATTCATTTTGTTTTGCAAATGATGCAAAGAAAGCCCTAAAAGATGACTTGTATAAAGTAACTCAATTGGTAAGAATATTTTTATTTTTGGCTTGTTATCAATTTCCAGTTATTTTGCACTGTGATCAAAGAATTTTGCTAGTATCATTTTAATATTTTAGAGTTAATTACAGCTTTCATAATGGCCTAAGTCATAGCCATTTTGATGGTGGCTTTATGTAAGAATAAGTTTTAGTGTTAATTCAGGGAACAAAATTTGATCAACATTAATTATTTCTACTTTTTATGCTATTTAGACCTATATCATTGCTTAATTTTTCCTTTTAAAATTATTATCATTGTTATTTTTTTCTGATGGTACTGAGGATTAAACCTAGTGCCTCACACTTGCTAAGCAAGTGCTTTAACACTTGAGCCATGTCCCAGATCCTTTTTGCTTCAGTTTGTTTTTCAGGTAGAGTTTTGTTCTTTTGCCTGGTCAGCCTCAGACTCCCATCCTCCTACATCTACCTCCCAAGTAGCTGGAATTATAGCCAAGAATCGCCATATGTGGCTGTTGTTTTTTTTTTTGAAATAGAGTCTTGCTAACTATTTTTCCCTGGCTGGCCTCAGAACACAAACCTCCTATCTCTAACTCCTGAGTATCTGAGATTATTTTTACTTTTTAATGAGCATACACTATTAAGATACATTAATAGCACAAGGGAGGGGACTCATTGTCCCAAATTATTTTTGATTGTCACATAACTGTATATAGTTTTGGGGTACAATGTGGTATTTCAATTCAAATAATGATTAAAATTAAGGTAATTTGCATATTCATCACCTGAAACAATTATCATTCTTTGTGGTAAGAACATTTAGAATTCTCTTTTCTAGCTGTTTTGAAAAAATACAATGCATTATTATTAGCTATATTCACCCTTCTTTGCAACAGAACACCAGACTTATTCCTCCTGTCTAACTATAGCACTGTAGTTGTCTGTCCTCTCATCTCCTCTCCAACCTCTTCTCCCTAGCTTCTGGAAACTACTGCTCTGACCATCATAGACTTCACATGAATGAGGTCATGCAGTATTTGTCTTTCTGTGCCTGGCTTACTTCACTTATAATGCCCTCTGGGCTCATCTACATTGCCACCAATGATGGGATTTCAGCCTTTTAGAAATAGCTGAATGCTATCCTGCTGTGTATATGTGCATTACATTTTCTTCATTCATCTGTTGATAGCTGTTTAAGTTGACTCCATATCTTGACGATTGTGAACAGTGCTGCAATAAACATGGGAGGGCAGATATTTCTTTGATAGGTCGATTTCATCTTTTTTGGGTAGAGGAATTGCTGAATCATTCTTTTTCCTTCTTGATCTGTGTTGGACTAAGAAAGGTTCATAAAATTCTCTAATTGATTTTGTGTTTTTCTTTATAATTCTTGTAGCTTTGTTAGGTGAATATTGATGCTATGTCTTTTGGTATATTGATTGTCTTAGCTTTTTAAAAAATATTCACTGTGAATATTTCAATTTTGTCATTTACTGTTTTATAACATGAATTCAACATGACCTTTAAGATTACAACCTCTACTTTCCTATCTCTTTTTCTCCCCTTTTCTCTTTCTGTACTTCTCTCTTATTTTGCCATGTTCTCCTCACTCCAATGCCCAGTGTTCCTTTCTTCTTTCTTTATCTTCCTTTTCTGTCTACATTTGCCTTATGTACCTTTGCCCATCCTCTTTTTTTTTAATTGTTGTGCTGGGTGGGGGTACATTGTGGCATTTTCAAAAGTTCTTACAACATATCAAATATATCACAGCTGAATTCTCCCCCTTCATAATTCTCATCATTCCCTCTACCTCATTCCTGGATTAATTTCAACATAGCTCATTTTTCTATTTACATACATGTGTACACAGTATTTGCACTATATTCACCCTCCTATACCCTTTCTCCTCATCTTCCTTCCTTTCACTGTTACCAGCCCCCCCAGTTGGGACCTGTTCTACCCTTCTGTTCTCTGATTTTGTAAAAGAAAAAAATGACATTTTTATTTGTTTAAGGTAGCTATATAGGGATTATCCTGGTGACATTTCTATGTATTATAGCACAAATTGGTTCATCTCCTCTATTTTTCCCCTTTATACTTAGTCTCATTCTTATGGTGATTTCAACAGATTTAAAATTTTATATTCATTATTGTATAGAAAGTACATCAACTATATTCACCTTAACATCCTTCTTTTACCCTCTATCTCTCATATGTAACATCTCCTTAGCATGACCTGCTTCTCATAATATTGATGTATTTGTGTTAGGCCTTTCTTCCACATATGAAAGAAAACGTGATCTTTGGCCTTCTGAGCCTGGCTAACTTCACTTAAGATGATATTCTCCAGTTCCATCCATTTACCCACAAATGACAAAGTTTCATTCTTCTTCATGGCTGAATAAAATTCCATTGCATACAAATACCACATTTTCTTAATCCATTCATCAGTAGTGGGGCATCCTGGCTGTTTCTGTAGCTTAGCTATTGTGAATAGTGCTACAGTAAACATGGGTGTGCAGGTGCCTTTGTTGTAACCTGACTTACATTCCTTCAGTTATATCCCAGGAGTGATATTGCTGGATCATATGGCGATTCTACTTTTAGTTTTGGAGAAGCCTCCGTATTGTTTTCCAGAGTGGTTGTAATAACTTACATTCCCACTGGCAGTGTATGAGGGTTCCTTTTTCCCCACATCCTCGCCAACATTTGTTGTTGTTTGTGTTCTTGATGGTAGCCATTCTAACAGAGTGAGATGGAACCTCAATGTAATTTTGATTTGAAAAAGCTATGTTCAGTTCACTTGCCCATTTCTTCATTGGGTTATTGATTTTGGGGGGAGTTCAGTCTTTTGATGGAGTCACAGAGTTCTTGCATATTCCTTTTGCAGCTATTGAGTCATTTGTCTAAGAATCATTCTGTTTTTTTTTTTAATATCGATTTTGTCTTTGAGCCCTGAAATTCTATCTTCCACTTGTTCCAGTCTGCTGGAGTGGCTTTCAGCTCTATTTTTTTAATTTGACTTACAGAACTTTTTATTCTCAGGGTTTCTATTTGATTTTTTTGAGACTTTCCATATCTTTGCTAAATTCCTCATTCACATCTTGTACTGTCTTCTTTATTTCATTCATCTCTTTTTTCAAAATCTCCTTTGTTTCAGTTTGGAGTTTGTCGAACTCCTCTTTGAGTTCATTTAGTTCTTTTTTTTTTTTTCCTTTTTCTTTTATTATTCATATGTGCATACAATGCTTGGTTCATTTCTCCCCCCTGCCCCCACCCCCTCCCTTACCACCCACTCCACCCCTCCCTCTTCCCCTGCCTCAATACCCAGCAGAAACTATTTTGCCCTTATTTCTAATTTTGTTGTAGAGAGAGAATAAGCAATAACAGGAAGGGACAAGGGTTTTTGCTGGTTGAGATAAGGATAGCTATTCAGGGCATTGACTCACATTGATTTCCTGTGCGTGGGTGTTACCTTCTAGGTTAATTCTTTTTGATCTAACCTATTCTCTAGTACCTGTCCCCCTTTTCCTATTGGCCTCAGTTGCTTTTAAGGTATCTGCTTTAGTTTCTCTGCATTAAGGGCAACAAATGCTAGCTAGTTTTTTAGGTGTCTTACCTATCCTCACCCCTTCCTCGTGTGCTCTCGCTTTTATCATGTGCTCATAGTCCAATCCCCTTGTTGTGTTTGCCCTTGATCTAATGTCCACATATGAGGGAGAACATACGATTTTTGGTCTTTTGGGCCAGGCTAACCTCGCTCTGAATGATGTTCTCCAATTCCATCCATTTACCAGCGAATGATAACATTTCGTTCTTCTTCATGTCTGCATAAAATTCCATTGTGTATAGATACCACATTTTCTTAATCCATTCGTCAGTGGTGGGGCATCTTGGCTGTTTCCATAACTTGGCTATTGTGAATAGTGCCGCAATAAACATGGGTGTGCAGGTGCCTCTGGAGTAACCTGTGTCATAGTCTTTTGGGTATATCCCCAAGAGTGGTATTGCTGGATCAAATGGTAGATCAATGTCTAGCTTTTTAAGTAGCCTCCAAATTTTTTTCCAGAGTGGTTGTACTAGTTTACATTCCCACCAACAGTGTAAGAGGGTTCCTTTTTCCCCACACCCTCGCCAACACCTGTTGGTGGTGGTGTTGCTGATGATGGCTATTCTAACAGAGGTGAGGTGGAATCTTAGTGTGGTTTTAATTTGCATTTCCTTTATTGCTAGAGATGGTGAGCATTTTTTCATGTGTTTTCTGGCCATTTGAATTTCTTCTTTTGAGAAAGTTCTGTTTAGTTCACTTGCCCATTTCTTTATTGGTTCATTAGTTTTGGGAGAATTTAGTATTTTAAGTTCCCTATATATTCTGGTTATCAGTCCTTTGTCTGGATGTATAGTTGGCAAATATTTTCTCCCACTCTGTGGGTGTTCTCTTCAGTTTAGAGACCATTTCTTTTGATGAACAGAAGTTTTTTAGCTTTATGAGGTCCCATTTATCTATGCTATCTCTTAGTTGCTGTGCTGCTGGGGTTTCATTGAGAAAGTTCTTACTTACACCTACTAACTCCAGAGTATTTCCTACTCTTTCCTGTATCAACTTAAGAGTTTGTGGTCTGATATTAAGATCCTTGATCCATTTTGAGTTAATCTTGGTATAGGGTGATATACATGGATCTAGCTTCAGTTTTTTGCAGACTGCTAACCAGTTTTCCCAGCAGTTTTTGTTGAAGAACCTGCTATTTCTCCATCGTTTATTTTTAGCTCCTTTGTCAAAGATAAATTGGTTATAGTTGTGTGGCTACATATCTGGGTCCTCTATTCTGTTCCACTGGTCTTCATGTCTGTTTTTGTGCCAGTACCATGCTGTTTTTATTGTTATTGCTTTGTAATATAGTTTGAAGTCAGGTATTGTGATACATCCAGCATTGTTCTTTTGACTGAGTATTGCCTTGGCTATTTGTGGTCTCTTGTGTTTCCATATAAATTTCACGGCAGATTTTTCAATCTCTTTAATGAATGTCTTTGGAATTTTGATGGGAATTGCATTAAACATGTAGATTACTTTTGGGAGTATAGACATTTTTACTATGTTGATTCTACCAATCTATGAGCATGGGAGATCTCTCCACTTTCTATAGTCTTCCTCAATCTCTTTCTTCAGAAGTGTATAGTTTTCCTTGTAGAGGTCTTTCACATCTTTTGTTAGGTTTACACCTAGGTATTTGATTTTTTTTGAGGCTATTGTAAATGGAATTGTTTTCATACATTCTTTTTCAGTTTGCTCATTGTTAGTGTGTAGAAATGCTAATGATTTCTCTATGTTGATTTTATATCCTGCCACCTTGCTATAGGTATTGATGATGTCTAGAAGCTTCTGAGTAGAGTTTTTTGGGTCTTTAAGGTATAGGATCATGTCGTCTGCAAATAGGGATATTTTGACAGTTTCTTTACCTATTTGTATTCCTTTTATTCCTTCTTCTTGCCTAATTGCTCTGGCTAGGAATTCCAGTACTATGTTGAATAGGAGTGGAGATGGTGGGCATCCTTGTCTGGTTCCTGATTTTAGAGGGAATGGTTTCAGTTTTTTTCCGTTAAGTATAATGCTGGCTGTAGGTTTTTCATATATAGCTTTTATAATGTTGAGGTACTTTCCTTCTGTTCCTAGTTTTCTTAGAGTTTTTATCATGAAATGATGTTGGATCTTATCAAAGGCTTTTTCTGCATCTATTGAGATGATTGAGTGGTTTTTGTCTTTGTTTCTGTTAATGTGGTTTATTACATTTATTGATTTTCGTATGTTGAACCACCCCTGCATCCCTGGGATGAATCCTACTTGGTCGTGGTGAATAATCTTTTTGATGTGTTGCTGAATTCGGTTTGCCATTATTTTGTTGAGGATTTTTGCATCAATGTTCATTAAGGAGATTGGCCTATAGTTCTCCTTTTTGGAGGTGTCTTTGCCTGGTTTTGGGATAAGTGTAATACTGGCTTCATAAAATGTGTTTGGCGGTTTTCCTTCTCTTTCTATTTTGTGGAACAGTTTAAGGAGGGTTGGTGTCAGTTCTCTAAAGGTCTGAGAGAATTCAGCAGAGAATCCATCAGGTCCTGAACTTTTCTTTTTGGGGAGACTCTTGATTGCTGCTTCAATTTCATTTTGTGTTATAGGTCTATTCAGGTGATTAATTTCCTCTTGGTTCAGTTTTGGATGCTCATATGTATCTAGAAATCTGTCCATTTCTTTTAGATTTTCAAATTTATTTGAATATAGGTTCTCAAAGTAGTCTCTGATGATTTCCTGGACTTCCATGGTGTTTGTTGTTATCTCTCCTTTTGCATTCCTAATTCTACTAATTTGGGTTTTTTCTCTCCTCATTTTAGTCAGGTTTGCCAGGGGTCTATTGATCTTGTTTATTTTTTCAAAGAACCAAATTTTTGTTTCATTAATTCTTTGTATGGTTTTTTTGGTTTCTATTTCGTTGATTTCAGCTTTATTTTATTATTTCTCTCCTTCTATTTTTTTTGGGATTTGCCTGTTCTTGTTTTTCTAGAAGTTTGAGATGTATCATTAGGTCATTGATTTGGGATCTTTCAATCTTTTTAATATATGCACTCATGGCTATAAACTTTCCTCTCAGGATTGCCTTTGCTGTGTCCCATAGGTTCCGGTAGGTTGTGTTTTCATTTTCATTGACTTCCAGGAACTTTTTAATTTCCTCTTTTATTGCATCGATGATCCATTCTTCATTAAGTAATGAGTTATTTAGTTTCCAGCTGCTTGCATGTTTTTTGTCTTTACTTTTGTTGTTGAGTTCTACTTTTACTGCATTGTGATCAGATAGTATGCATGGTATTATTTGTATTTTCTTATATTTGCTGAGACTTCCTTTGTGCCCTAGGATATGATCTATTTTGGAGAAGGTTCCATGGGCTGCTGAGAAGAATGTATATTGTGTAGAGGTTGGATGAAATGTTCTGTAGACATCTACTAGGTCCACTTGATCTATTGCATATTTTAGATCTTGGATTTCTTTATTGAGTTTTTGTTTGGATGACCTAGCTATTGATGATAATGGGGTGTTAAAGTCTCCCACAACCACTGTGTTAGCGTTTATATATGCTTTTAGGTCTTTCAGGGTATGTTTGATGAAATTGTGTGCATTGACATTGGGTGCATACAGATGATGATTGTTATTTCCTTTTGGTCTATTTCCCCTTTTATTAGTATGGAATGTCCTTCTGTATCTCGTTTGATCAATGTAGGTTTGAAGTCTACTTTGTCAGAGATAAGTATTGCTACTCCTGCCTGTTTTCGGGGGCCATTGGCTTGGTAAATCTTCTTCCAGCCTTTCATCCTAAGCGTATGCTTATTTCTGTCGGTGAGATGAGTCTCCTGTAAGCAACAAATTGTTGGATCTTCTTTTTTAATCCATTTTGTCAAACGGTGTCTTTTGATGGGTGAATTAAGTCCATTAACATTAAGCGTTAGTACTGCTAGGTATGTGGTGATTCCTGCCATTTAGTTGTCTTAGTTGTTTGAAGGTTTGATTGTGTGTACCTAACTTGATGTTACTCTCTACTGTCTTGCTTTTTCTTTTCCTGTGGTTTGGTGCTGCCTGCCTTTTCATGGTTAAGTTCGGTGTCACTTTTTGTGTGCAGAATCCCTTGCAGAATCTTTTGTAATGGTGGCTTTGTGGTCACATATTGTTTTAGTTTCTGCTTATCATGGAAGACTTTTATTGCTCCATCTATTTTGAATGATAGCTTTGCTGGGTAGAGTATCCTGGGGTTGAAGTTATTTTCATTCAGTGCCCGGAAGATCTCACCCCACGCTCTTCTTGCTTTTAATGTTTCTGTTGAGAAGTCTGCTGTGATTTTGATGGGTTTATCTTTGTATGTTACTTGTTTTTTCTCTCTTACAGCCTTCAATATTCTTTCCCTAGTTTCTGAACTTGTTGTTTTAATGATGATATGTTGTGGCGTAGTGCTATTTTGATCTGGTCTGTTTGGTGTCCTGGAGGCCTCTTGCATCTGTATGGGAATATCTTTCTCTAGATTTGGGAAATTTTCCGTTATTATTTTGTTGAATATATTACGCATTCCCTTCGCTTGCACCTCTTCTCCTTCTTCGATGCCCATGATTCTCAAGTTTGGTCTTTTGATGGAGTCAGTGAGTTCTTGCATTTTCTTTTCACAGGTCTTGAGTTGTTTAATTAATAGTTCTTCAGTTTTTCCTTTAATTACCATTTCATCTTCAAGTTCTGAGATTCTGTCTTCTGTTTGTTCTATTCTGCTGGATTGGCCTTCCGTTTTGTTTTGCAGTTATGATTTGTTCTTTTTTCTGAGGTTTTCCATATCCTGGCAGTTTTCCTCTTTAATGTTGTCTATTTTTGTCCTGAGTTCATTTATCCGTTTACTCATTGTGTTCTCTCTTTCACTTTGGTGTTTATACAGTGCTTCTATGGTTTCCTTTATTTCTTCTTTTGCTTTTTCAAATTTTCTATTTTTGTTGTCTTGGAATTTCTTGAGTGTCTCCTGTACATTTTGGTTGACCCTATCCAGTATCATCTCTATAAAATTCTCATTGAGTACTTGTAGTATGTCTTCTTTTAAATTATTCTTGTGGGCTTCATTGGGTCCTTTGGCATAGTTTATCTTCATTTTGTTGGAGTCTGGATCTGAGTTTCTGTTCTCTTAATTCCCCTCTGGTTCCTGTACTAATTTTTTGCTGTGGGGAAACTGGTTTCCCTGTTTTTTCTGTCTTTCCGTCATTGTCTTTGGTGTTGTTACTGTCCCTGTACTGTGTTCAATTAAGTATTTTCTAGCTTGTAATAATAACAATGGTAATATTTAGAATGGAAGGGTGAGCTGAGATGGAAAGCAAGAAGTTAAAGAAAAGGGGAAAACAAATATACAGACAAGAGGGAGAAAGCAGAACAAGGTATCAGACAAGAAAGTTTCAAAGGTATAAACAGGGAGTGTTAGTGTACTAATCGACAGTAAGCTGAACAGACATTAGAGAGACAGAGAGAGGATTGAAAATCAAAGATAAAAAAAAAAACTAAGTAAATGAAAGAAATATCTATATATAAAAATGAATCAAAATAAAATGGAAAATAGAAAATTAAAAAAAAAACAAACCAAAAAACTTCCAAGTTTATATGCAATGCAGTTTTAGTCTTAATAATTTCGGTGTCCGTCTCAATCTCCAGTCCTGGAGTTGGTGCCTCAGATGTTGTTCTGTAGTTGTCTCATCAAAGGGTATGCATAAAGTAGAACAAAACTACACACTCTCACACACACACACACACACACACACACACACACACACACACACAAAAGCCCCACCAAGTGTCCCAAGTTCAAATGCAGTACAGTTTCAGTAAGTTTTTCGGCTTGCAGGTGTAATTCAGTTGTTCTCTCATCAAAGGTAGAGAGAAAAAGAAAAAAAAGAGTCTGGAGACAGTTCTGTGAATGGTATCTGCAACTGTGGCTTGCCTGCCTGCTGCTCTCAGCCTGCTGTAGCTGGTGGCGTTATTTATGCAGATCTCTGGGGTGAACTTAGCACTCACCTGGTCCCCCAGGATTTGTTTGTTCAGAGTTCTCCTGTGCGGGAGCCTCTGCTTCAGGTTTTCCCCTTTCCAAGCACTGGGAAAGGTGACACTGCACCCGCGTTGTCAGGCCTGCGTGTTTGTTTACAGTTCACGTGGGAAGTGAGTCTTCCCTCCTCTCCTGTGGAGTTTTTCTCCCTCAACCACTCTCACAAGCTTCCCCGCTCCTGGTTGCTGGGTGCGTGCCCTGCTCCCGCCAGAGGCTCTCCTGCCTGCCCGGCTTGTTTATTTACAGTCCCGGGAAGGATTCCCTTCCCCCAATCTTCAGTGCTCAGGGCGCCCCACCCTCTTTCCAGCGTGTCTTAATTGTTCTTATTGCTTATTACTCAGTTTCTCTTTTTTTTTTCCCGGGTGGAGGTCAGTCTGTCCAGGGGGCTATGCTGCTCTGGCCCAGGCTTGTCTGTGGGAGTACTGCATTACCGCGAAGCTCACCTGGTCCGCATCTTCCCAGTGGGTGCCGGCTACTGGCGGCCTGGGGGCCCTCCTTGTTTGTCCATTTAATGTGAGGTGGAGATTCTCTGCGCCGGCTAGAGGTGTGGAGGGGTCAAAGTTATGCCTTTTCTCAGTGATTATGCCTGCAATATGTGTCTCCAGTGTCTCTCCAAGATTTCACTGTAGGAGGCTCGCTTTCTGCTTCCTACCTCTATCCGCCATCTTGGATTCCCCATTTAGTTCTTTCTGTGTCTTCTTGAGCTTTTTAAATTTTTTAATCTGTGTTCTCTTGGGATTCATTGAGTTGTTTTTGCATGTGCTCTTTAAGCTCCTCTTTAAACTCATTGAACATTTTTATCATCATTCTTCTGACATTAACAACTGAAGATTCATCTCCTTCACTTTCAACCAAATTCCCTATCGTGTTAGTTAGTCTCTTGAGGAGTTCTGTTCCCCTGCCTCTTTTTCCCCCATGTTTCCATCTGTGCTTTGCTCATATGTTGCTGATTAGTTAGTTGGGGGTTTTAATCACCTTTTATCTTTTCCTTAACTTAATTTCTATGCTCTGACCAGCTTTGTTGTCAGCTAGGTTGTTGTAATATTTCTTTTCACTGACCTGGAAGTTTAACTTAGCAAGAACAAATTCACAGATTCAATGCTAAACCAGTTATTTACATAATACATAAAAATGCTTGATGATATTGCCTATAAACAGTGGGTATTGGAGAGATAACAGTTGTTTGCGTAGACATAGATACTTAGGTAATTAAATTGATGGTGCTATAAGTGGGGGTAGGGAGGTAGAATGGAACAAGGGAGGGGAAAGGTAATGAGGTGTTGGGGCTACATGGTTATAAGGCCCTTGTGAGTGTAAAGGTATAGTTTAGTCATTGTGGGGAGGGTGCTATTGTCAGGAATTGCAAAGGGATAGGCAGGATGGTAGTACTGTATACAGTTGGTATAACAGACTATTCAGTGTGTGATTATTATGGAGGAGTAGAGAAAATAGGGGGAAAAGGGAGAAAAGAGGAAAGTAAGGAGAAGAAAGGCTGAGAGAAAAGAAGAAAAGAGAAGAAAAATTGGGGGAGAGAAAGGAAAGTAGAACAAGAGAGGGCTAAATGAATTGAAGTTTGGACAATGGAACTGGGAGATAGGTAACAACAAATAACAAAATTTAAGAAAAATTAAAAAAAATATATTTAATGTCCAAATTTCTTCCTTGTTATGGAGAGAAGTGGGTTTTCTCTCAATTCAATGAGTGCTCTGGGCTCTTTCCTCTGGTTTCTAACCCAGGTGCTGACCATTTTTGACAGAGGTTTTCTCTGTGTCTCTGCCCCTTAAGTTGATATGCTGGGCTGTGTGGCAATGGATGATGCCCCTCTCTATTGGATAGCTTTGGATGAGGGGACCCACACAGGGTCTTTGAACCCAGACTGTTCTTGGGGAGGGTGAGCAATCTTGGTCAGCTTGTTTTTGTAGGTGGGTTTTCTGAAGTGGTCCTAGGAGGAGCTGGTATGTTAGCAGTCACCAGTCCCTTCTGCTCACAGATAAAACATGGGAGGTAGAATTGAGCTTTTTGTCAACTTTCTTTTTTCTTGGAAGTCTGTCAGTTTTCAGCTTACTACCAGTTTTTCCAAGGTGGTTGGATTGTGTTGTTATTTTCCCCAGACTACACTGGACCACCCTGCTTCCACATAGACTGGGTCAGCTCAGCACTCCACCCTACCCCTACCAGGCAGAGGTGAAATTTTTCCTCCATATATTTGGCCACCAGTTTTGTGCAGGAGGGGTGCAATCTTCCCACAACCTGCACTGGACTATGTGGTTCCCTCTTGAGCAGATGATGTGGCATGCTCACCTGGCTGGGTTGCAGTTTCACTTGATGGAATGGAGGTCAGCTCCACGGAGTAGACAGGTGGCAGGAAGGTTCTGTGTCCATAAATTTTTGTGAGTCCAGGTAATTCCAGATGCTTGCAGAACTTGTTCTGCAGTTCTCTGCATTAGATTCTTGCTCTTCTAAGAGAGGAGAAAAGATGGGGGAAAAAAAAGAAAAGAAAATGAAGTTCTCCAGAGGTTAGGCCAGCAGCTACGGGGTATGCATTGCCTGGGCTTCCAGGGCTATCATGTGCTTTGAAAAGCTAATTTAAAGGTTGGTGGTTGTACATTATGTACATACTATGTATTGCAGTGTCTTAGTTGGCAAAAATGTCTGGTTACCTGATCCTTGCTACCACAAATCTGTTGGCTATCTGCCATCTTGGTCTCCTCCCATCCTTTCCTTTCTTTAAGGGATGAATTTAATCCATTTAGACTTATTAATATGGTGAGTATATCTGAATGTAGTTCTTTAAAGTTGATTACATATTTTTTACTGCTTTAAAAAATCATCTATAGAGCTGGGCATGGTAGCACTTGGAAAGCTGAGGCAGGTAGACCTCTAGTTTGAGTCCAGCCTGGCCTACCAAGTGAGACCTTGCTTCAAAAAAATACAATAAAAATTCTGTGGTCAATCTAAGTAAAGATCAGAACCTCGAAAACATTTGGTGGAAATGCAGCCAGTTCTTGTGCATTTCCTACGTTCACACACACACTGAAAGTAAGTCTTTGGTATAAGGGCTGAGGGAGCAGCTGGTGGGAGAGACTTCAGGGTGGCTCCCACACTCAAAGTGTTACCAGACCTACATTTCTTTAAAAACTGGCATGAATTCAACCTAGTTAGCAAAGTAGTTAACACACCCCAGTAGGAAAGATAGGGCGGGTTTCTCCTTATAAATAGCCCTTTCTGGTCTAAACTGTTTGAACCAGACACAAAATAACTCACTACCAATCTTTACTTAGACTGGCAATTCCTGGTACAGATAACCTATTGTCAATTTGATATCCTTTGTTATGTTGACATGATAAAATTCCTCCCAATTGTATGTTTTCTTAGTATCCTTGCTGTATACAGCATTTTTCAGCCAGCTAAAACCACTCCAATAATTTACCATTTTCAATATACTTCTGTTCCAATTTTTACATTTTTGTGGCATTTCAAGTTGAACCAACACACTTGAAAATTATGCGTGAGTACATGCGGTTTTAGATGTAATCTTGCTTCATAAATTTTCTGGTATGTGGAGGGTAATTTTTAAATACGTGTCTTATGGTATTTTTCTTTACTTTTTTCTGATGAATTTTTAAATTATTACTTCACCACTCTCACGTATCTTTCTCAATATATTATTGGTCCACCCAAATTACTGCTGTTTTCCACTATTATCACACCTTAATTTATTATTTAATATTTATAAGCACTTTTTCTTTTTCTGTCTATACATTTCTATTACCACAAGGGTGAAAATTTAATGTCTTACAACAGACCTATCCTTCTGTTTGGAACATGACCTTTACTGCTCAGGTCTCCTGTGAGTTGTACAAGGCTCTCAAATTCTAATATGCCCTTGTCATCTTCATGTGCTGTGATTACAAGTCAGGTTGTGACAATCTGATGATTGAACTTCACACCTAACTTTTTGCCTTTGGAGATGCTGACGAGATTTTTAACCAGATACTTTTTATTGAAATTTTGTGTAATATATATCTAAGTATTGACATCTTTCTTTTTATAATTATTCAATGAGTTTTTTAATTTATACTTTCTTAAATTTTACTTTCTTTATGGAATGTGGTGATAAACGTCTTGTTTCTCTCAGAAATACTGATAAAGACTTTAACTTCTACTATGCTTTCTTTGAAGATAGTTATTTTGTACAGTTGACAGATTACTATATTTTTTATCCTAATAGCTAAGTGCCTATTTGTATGTTTGTCTTTCAATTTCTGTCTATCTCTCTGAACATGTTTTATATCCTGATCTTAACCTATAAAGTTATGTAGAATTGTGGCCCACCAGTTTTGGTTTTTATCTTAAGTTATGAATCTTCTGTATTGTTTTCCTGATAGCCTTTGTGTACATGAGTGTAAAAGTCAACTTAATTCTAACTGATGTTGCATTATCTCAGGGAATGTTTTCTTTTATTTTCTGGATTCATATTGATTTAAAAATTTTCTTATCAAACTTAAAAGTGCATGTGATATACCAAAAAACCTGAGTAGTTGTACTTTGTTTTACTTTTACTGTATAATCTTGTGGTATTTAAAATGTTTTATTTTTATTTTTTCAATACTGGGGTTTGAACTCAGGGTCTTCACCTTGAGCCACTCCACCAGCACTTTTTTTGTGATATTTTTTCTAGATAGGGTCTCATGAATTATTTGCCTGGGGTTGGCTTTGAACCACGATCCTCCTAATTTTTGCTTTCTGAGTAGCTAATATTATAGGCAATGAGGCACTGTTGCCTAGTTAAAATGTATTTTTGTTTTAGTAGATAATTTATTATTATATAATTTCCTTTCTTCTTTAGTACTTTAGACATTTCCTTCTATGAATAATCACAAAATTATTCCTTTCTCCTTTTCTCTATCACTAGATTTTAGTTAAATTTTTAATTCTTGGCAGTACTGAGGTTTTGAACTCAGGGCCTTGTGCTTTCTAGGCTCTACTATTTGAGAGAGCCTCAATTCTTGGCAGTACTGGGGTGGGATGTCCCCACTCCAGGTAATTTAAATTCTTAATACTTTATAATGATAAAGGGAGTTTTTGTGATTTCAGCTGAGTTTTGAATTCCAGCTGCTACAGATGAAGAAATTAGCGTATTTACTCTAGTTTCAACTTCTCTTCCTGTTTTGCTCTTAATTGGCATTATTTCTAGATGTCAAGGTGTATAATGACATTTCACTGAATCTAAGATGCCAGTTGTTGTGAAGTACAGCATACTTTTTAGATAAAATTTCCTAGAGTTTTTAAAGCAATTAGGAAATATAGAACTTAAGAAAAAAGAGGATTGATGTTTTGAATTAAACACTGTCATTAAGTCCTGGAGACTGAAATATAAATTTGAAACATGGTTCTGGAGAATCAGGAAGCAAAACTGGCTTCTAATTAAACTGAAATAGTCAAGTCAGTCTTCATTATATATGCTGCAACATTAAAAAATGCACTGGAACAGTGAAAACTGAAGGAGACTTTTTAATTCTTTTGTTTTCAATACATTTAATTTTTTAGACACAAATAACTTTACTACCTTAATTTCTGATTTTTTTTCTCTGTATGTCTTTTGGAGTTTGAGTGTTGAATAAGAGGAAACTATTGATTTTTCTAGGAAAACTATCAAGAGAAATACATGGAAATTAAATAAATACATGGAAATACAAAGAGTTATAAAATTTTCATAAGTACAGGTGATGGATCAGATAGTGTATTTTTTGTTCTTTACTGTGATAATTGCAAGTTCTGTTAGGAAAAGAAGCTTCTTGACTGGCAAGAGAAACTAGGTAAACTTGTACAGTTAGAGCAGGAAAGACCGATCCTGCCACAGATAGTGAGGGTGCTTTGCTGTTCTGTGATCAGAACTTCCGTGCTTGGCCTCTTCTCTTGATGTGTGGATTCTGTAATCCTGACACTCATTTGTTCATCGTTCTTGAGTTAATAATAAAGATAGGTCAAAGGAAGAAAGTAAATAAATTATGGAAAAATCAAATTGATTAGCATAGCTTGTGATGTATTTAAGTTTTATTAGTATCAGAATTCAATACTTGGAGTTTTGAACATATTTATGGTAAAGTTCTTCAATTTTTTGGACATATATATAACTATAAGACAGCTACTTAAAAACATTTTTATTAGCATATATTAGTTGTATAGGGACATTTCATTTCCATATATATTTATAAAGTAACCTTGGTTAGATTCATCCTCTCCATCATTCTCCTTCAGTCCCCTGCCACCTACTTAATATAATTTCAACAGGTTTCATTGTTGTATTTTCTTACAAGTATATAAATACATAACTTTATTCTTCCACCTTTACCTATTCCATTTACCCTCCCCTTCCCACTAGTACTCATCCCTTTAAAAGACCTATTTTACATTCCAGTCTTTCTTTTTAAGTGTATATTCATTGTTCAGAGGGGTTTGACATGGTATTTTACCCATGAATATATAGTAATCTAATCAGGTGAACCCCCTCTGTTACTCTCCCTTCCTCCAATACCTCCTCTTCACCAACAGCTTTCAGTGTTTTGTTATGCCTTCTTCCTATACAGATGAAATGTATTTCAATGTTATTCACTCTTTATCATTCTATTTTCTTCTCCCTCCTCCCCCTAGTGCCCTCAGATAGTCCCACCACTGCAAACATGTTCTATGTAAATATGACCATGTTTATATTTGTATGTATGTTTGTCTTTTGGATCTATCTTTCATATATGAGAGGAAAGATGTGACCTCTGTCACATCTGAACCTGGTTTATTTGATTTAACATGGTGATCTCCAGTTTCATCCATTTATCTGCACTTGACAAAATTTCAGTCTTCTTTATGGCTGAGTGATACTCCATTGTGTGTATGTACCACTGTTCTTAATCCATTCATCAGTTGTAGGGCATCTCTGCTGCTTCCATAACTTGGTTATTGTGAACAGTGCTACAATAAACACAGGAGAGCAAGTTTCTTTATTGTATCCTGACTTACATTCCTTTGGATACAGCCCCAGCAGTGGTATTGCTGGATCCTATGGTAGTTCTATTTTTAGTTTTTTTGAGGAATCTCCTTACTGCTTTCCATAGTAGTTACACTAATTTTCATTCTCACAACTGTTTATAAGAGTTCATTTTCCCCTGCATCCTTGCCAACAGTTTGTTGATGCTGGTATTCTTGATATTAGCCATTCTGACTGGAGTAAAGTAAAATATCAATGTCCTTCTGATTTGCATTTCCTTTATGGCCGGGGATATTGAGCATGTCTTTATGTAATTGTGGGCCATTTGTACTTCTTCCTTTGAAACTTTTCTGTCCAGCTCATTAGTCCATTTATCCATTGGGTCTCTGCTTATTAATCCCTTGTGAGATGTATAGCTGGCAACAATTTTCTATAGATTTGGACAGTGACTTTTAATTAATCCAGTTTAGGTAAGCATTAAGCTCACTAGACAATATCATGGAATCATATCAGAAGAGTGTAAAAATTAAGACATTATATTCATAAACAAAAGAAGAATGGGTAGTAAGATAGTGGTATCTCTCGGTGACCTTGGCTTATTACAAAGGTTGATCTCAGTATTCTCAAGATAATGCTTATCTGTGGGTCAGACTCCATGGGAAAAGCCATCTGAGGGCTCATCCTTCAAAAGATGTTTATTGAAACATGAAGATATGCTAGATTTTACTGGATGACCTGGTTAGGTCTAAATTTAGGTTTTAAAATAATAAATACAGAAAGAGTCTGTTGTGTTAATTATTTTGAGCTCAGTGGCTAAATTTATCTTTTCCAAGGCCCAAATCAAGTTTGGCTCCGCTGCTGTCCTTTCACAGTGGACTGCCTTTTAAGATTTTAAGAGAGGTGTTATGTAAGAGTTAGGCTTCGGCTAGGGGAAGGAGGAGATATATGGAAGGTCCAGAAACACATCCATTCTCCTTCCCCAAGTGATGTCCTACAGCCACCCTTGAGAAACCCTGAGTCTGAAGTTCAGTAAAAAGTATTTATAAAGCCATTGCTTAGAGCATCAAAGATGCTAATGTGTTGACAAACTAAATTATATCTTGCATATTAATTCTTACTGCTGAAGGGAGAATCTTAATTTCCTTTCAAGTGACATGTTTTATGTTCTTAAGTATACTTCTAATTTTTATTTTAATATCTTTTGGTGATACTGGGGTTTGACTCAGGGGCCTATGCTTGCCTATGTGGTATAGGCACAGGCTATACCACATTAGTCATGCCCACTCCTTTTTGCTTTAGTTTTTTAAATTTTATTTTATCATTTTTACATTAACTCACATGCGTATACATTGTTTGGGCCACCTCCCCCACACCCCACTTCCAGGCAGAAATTGTTCTCCCATTTTGTTGAAGAGAAAACATAAGAGATAATAAGAAAGACAAAGTTTTTGCTAGTTTGAGATAAAAGAGCTATGCAGAGAGATTCCTAGTGTTGCTTCCATGTACATGTGTATTACAACCCACATTGGTTCATCTCTACCAGACCTCTTCACTACTTCTCAGTCACCTTCCATAGTGGCCTCTGCCAGTTTAAGATTATATTTTTGCTCCTCTACAGTGAGAACATCAACCACATTCAAGTTTTAGGTTTCTTCCCTTTCCTTATTCCTCTTGTGTGCATTCTTTCCTTGGTGTGTGACCCATTCCAATAATATTACTGTGTTTGTTTTAGGTCTGTAATCTGCATGTGAGGGAGAACATGTGAGTTTTAGCCTTCTGAGCTTGGCTAACTTTGCTTAAGATGATGCTTTCCAGTTCCATCTAGTTACCTGTGAATGACAAAATTTCATTCTTCTTTGTGGCTGAGTAAAATTCCATTGTGGGTAAATACATTCTCTTAATCCATTGGTCGGTAGTGGGGCATCTTGGCTATTTCCACAGCTTGGCTATTGTGAATAGTGCTGCAATAAACATGGGTGCACAGGTGCCTTTGGAGTAACCTGAGTCATATTTTTTGGCTATATCCCTAGGAGAGGTATTGTTGGATCATATGGCAGATCTATGTTTAGTTTTCTAAGGAGCCTCCATATTGTTTTCCAAAGTGGTTGTACTAGCTTACATTCTTACCAGCAGTGTATGAGGGTTCCTTTTTCCCCACATCCTCGCCAACATTTGTTGTTGATGGTATTATTGGTGGTAGCTGTTCTAACAGGAGTGAGTTGGAATCATAGTATGGTTTTGATTTACCTTTCCTTTATGGCCCATGCTGGTAAGCATTTTTTTCATGTGTATTTTGGCTATTTGGTCTTCTTTCTTTGAAAAAGTTCTGTTTAGTTCAGTTGCCCTTTTCTTTATTAGGTCATTGATTTGGAGGGAGTTTAGTGTTTTGAGCTCCCTGTATATTCTGGTTATCAGTTCTTTGTCAGATGTATAGCTAGCAAACATTTTCTCTCACTCTATGGGTGGTATCCTCAATTTAAAGACCATTTATTTTGGTGTGCAGAAGTTTTTAATTTTATGTAGTGCCGTTTGTCCATCCTTTCTCTTAGTTGCTGGACTGCTGGAGTTGTACTAAGGAAGTCCTTGCCTATTTCTATTGCTTCCAGAGTATTCCCTGCTCTTTCCTCTAATAACTGCAAGGTTTTGGGTTTGATATTAAGATCCTTAATCCACTTTGAGTTGATACTAGTACAGGGTGATGAACATGGATGTAGTTTCAGTTTTCTGCAGGAAGATAACCACTTTTCCCAGCAATATTTGTTGAAGAGTCTGCCTTTTCTCCATTGTAAGTTTTTGGTGACTTTGTTAAAAATCAGGTGGGTGTAGCTGTGTGGATTCATATATGGGCCCTCTACTCTATTCCACTGGTCTTTATATCCATTTTGTGGCAGTACCATGATGTTTTTATTGCTATTGTTTGTAATATAGTTTGAAGTTGGATATTGTGATACCTCCAGCATTGCTCTGTTTGCTGAATATTGCCTTGGCTATTTGCGGTCTCTTGTGCTTCCAAATGAACTTTAAGGTAGGTCTTTTTAATCTCTGTGATGAATGTCATTGGGATTTTGATGTGAATTATGTTGAACATATAGGTTGCTTTTTGTAGTACAACGTTTTTACTATGTTGATTCTGCCAATCCATGAGCATGGGAGATCTTTCCACTTTCTGCAGTTTTCTTTGATCTCTTTCTTCAGTGGTTTGTAGTTCTCCTTGTAGAGGTCATTTATATCCTTTGTTAAGTTTATTCCTAGGTATTTGATTTTTTTTTTTTGAGGCTATTGTTAGTGGAATTGTTTTCCTATGTTCTTTCTCAATTTGTTCGTTGTTGGTGCTTTAGTTATTTTTAAGGAAGGGTCTTACACTTTTTTTTTTTTTTGCCTGTGCTGGCATGGACTTCAGTCCTCCTATTTATGCCTTCCTCATAGCTGGGATGACAGGTGCATGCTGCCATACCCAACTTTTTTGTTGAAATGCAGTATTACTAATTTTTTGCCTGGGCTGGTAACCCTCCTGATTTCCACCTCCCAAGTAGTTAGGTATGAGATACTACTTCTGGCCTTATTTTAGTATCTTAAAGTGCTCGAACATTGTTAAAGGAAAGATGTATATAAGGCTAAATTAATATAATGATCAAATCTCTTAGGCAATTTTGAAGAATTAAATAAAATACATATAACTTTGGTTCAGAGAAAGCTTTTGGAGATTAAAACAAACAAAGAAAAAGTTCTTGTAGATAAAGGTCCTATCATCTAACCTAGAATTAAAATCTGGAAACTACATTAATGAAAATGTTTTCTCCCTCCACATCATCCATCCATGGAATCATACATATCCCACCACCTCCCCTCCTACTACCTCTGGGCATACTTCCATAAAAACCTTTCAAATAATGGGCCAATTTTCTAGTGTAGTTTGAGGTTCTAGTTAATAGTTAATGCTCATTTAAGCCATATTAGTCACCTGGGTCCCCTATACTTATAACCTAGGTTAATCTAGTTAAAAATGCTGAAATTAACATCTAATACTTTTTAGAGCTGCCAAGTGCTAGTCTAGTGTCTGGACTGTTTTGGGCATGTGATTAGCTCATTAAATCCTCACAGACCTGCAGGATACAAAGTCATTCTATCATGAAGAACTAGAGGTACAAAGACATTAAATAACCTGACCAACAGCCCTCAGGAAGTACAATCAGGTGGGGATGGAACTAGGCCTGTGCCTTGGGACTTCAAAACCTGTGTTCCTCTCAAGACGCTGGAAGGACTGTTCCTGTGACAGTTATGAAATTGGAGCTAGGATTTTGCCTGACCTTTACATTTAAACCATCTGTAGACATGTAATCACTTTGTTCTCCATTTACTTACTTAATTTTTAAAACTTACTTTCAATTTATTTTAACTGACATATAAAAACTTAAGAATTATTCAAGAACATACAGAGGCTTGCTTTTCTATATAACAAAATGTTCCAAAATGAATGTTCCAAACACATCCTTGACTGTGAGATGGTAGATAAAGAGGAAGCCAGAGGAACTCATTCACTGAGAGGTACTCCAAAAGTACCCCAACTGTGAAGATTGAGAAAAATTAAGAGAAATAACAGTGGACAAAAAAAGGGAGAGAAAGATGAACAACAGAAGTGGATAGGGGAAAGGCTGGGAGTGCTAATGTAACAATGAAAAGTTCTGCCTTAAAGGAGAGAAAACTATTAAGTATAGTCTGGAGCATTCAGGGTAGAACAAGTGATGAGTCACCTCAACAGTTTTTGAGAAACCCTTGGGTTCCACTGCTGCTACTCAGTACTCAGTAATAAATGCTATGTGAGGAAGCACAGAGCTAGTTCCAGCAATGGAGAAAGCTATATTCAAAAGCTATTCTAAATTTCTACAGAGAAATTCTGGAAGAAGTATGAAAAGGTTGGCATTGCCTCATGAGACAAAGGAGGTCTAGAGCACCTTGCAAAAATCCTAAAAGAGGAAAACTTTGAGAGATCAATAAAATATTGGTTTAAATATTTTATATAATACTGAGAGTCCTAAAGGACTCACCATGACATTTTCTTTTCTGCAGATTCTGAATCAAATAAAGTTCTTCAGCAGAGCCCTATCTGAAGCCAAACCAGAAAATGTATATAATGTTAAAAAGATCATACATCTGTTTGGGTTCACTAAAAAGATCAGTCTGTCCACCTTTGCTCCAGAAGTGCTAAGTATATATTGCAGATTATATTTATTGTGACAGCAGAGTACAGCACACATTTTGAGTAAAAAATCCTGAAATTTAAATTATAGTCTTCCACAACTCTAAACAATCACTGGGAGAATTAAAGAAATAAGTTAAGGATCAGGCAGTATAGAGAATTCAAGAGAAGCCCTTGTAAAGAACAGTGGCTTTTGCTTAGCAGCAGGTAAGGGACTAATCTCTGGGTTTGGGGGTTTTGTTTTGGAACTACATGGAAAGATAAGAAGCAGCATTAAAAATGGAGACATTGGCAAAGCACTTCCCATTTAGAATTACTCATAAATATAGATAGCATTCATGTGACTCCTTGGCATGCCCTGGAGCATATTATAGATTCCAGTCAAGAAAAAGACTTGAAAAGGTAGTGAATTTTCTACACCAGGGTTTTATCAAATTGCCTCGATTTGTGTTTAATTGCCATAGGCCAATTGATATGCATATGTCTGTAATTAGCAAAGTTTAAAATATTCTGAAAGCCAGCAGGAGCCATGCACTTAACCATGTGTGCATGGATGAAAATTCCATGTCCTTCCTGACTACTTGAGCTGTTTTACTTTCAGCCATGTTTGAAGCTAAGTGGTGAAAACCTAGGCAAATAGGCTCAAAACTGAAACAGGCTCATCAAATTTTAAATATGATATCAGGATTGCCAGGCATATTTTCAGTTTCATATATACATATGTATAACATTTCATATATATATATGTAGAAGTATATATATTATATGTCTTCATATATATTAAATGTTACTGAAAATGTATAAATAACTGAAAAAAATATAATTTATATAGTATAATATATATTTATATACGCATGTACTTATTCATATATAAAACATTTATACATATAATTATATGTATTTATGACTGCTTCATGTAGCAGGTGTACAATGGTTTCAGAAGTTGACAAGTGTGGAACATCTAAATGTCACAAATGGGACATGTTAAACTCATCATGCATTTTGAGTTTAAACTTCTTCTCTTTAGGAGTGAGAAAGCTCAGAATTCTCAACACAGAGGAGCCATGGAGAATAGGGATGAGGGGAAGGAAAGACATAAATGTCCAAGACTTCTTCCAGTTAGTTTAGCTTTGCTTGATAATTATAGATTTTTATTAAAATAAAATGATCTCTTTAACTCACATTTCTCTTTAGCCCAAACCACAATCCCTTAGGTGTGGTCTGGGGATCACCTGCATCAGTTTGAAACTTTGTTGAAATGTAGTCCTTGGGTTACAGTTTAGACTTAGGCCTGTGGTCTGAGTGTACAAGTTGTATCTTAAAAGTCAAACTTGAAACTGTTCTTTTTTTGTAGTGCTGGGGCTTAAACTCAGGGCTTTGTCCTTTGTGAGGCAGAGGCACTCTACCACTTGAGTCACAACTCCATCTCCTTTTGCTCCTTTTGTTATTTTGGAGATAGGGGCTTGCTTTTTTCCCAGTCTGACCTGATCCTGCTGTTTTTGGCTTCCTGTTGTCATTGGGATGACAAGAGTGTACCACTATGCCCAGCTTTCTTTCTGCTGAGATTGGTTCTCACTAACTTTATTTTTGCTGGGGCTGGCCTGGAACAATGATCCTCCTCAATTCAGCCTCCCAAGTATTTAGGATTGCTGACATGATATTCTTGAATATAATTAAGCACTGCTGTGTTATAGAACTCATAAACAGGTCCATCCCAAACAAAATAATGAAGCAATAATACTTAGTTTCTTTGTGTTAAATATCTGCTTAACATGGTGTGTCCCATATGCTCTAGCTTCAAGCTCCTCTTTTTATTTTTCTTTATATAATTTACTCTAAAATCGGCAGATATTAGTCAATACCACAAAATTACTGATATCTGAAACAACAAAACTAATCTTTTAAAAAATCTTGTAAAATTTGGAGCAGAGCAAGAACTACCTGCATTTGGATAAATGCCCGATTTGGGCTAAAAGGACAGGGGTGATATGGCATGTATGTGTATTATCTGTTCAGCAGAAGACTTTAGCTTCAGGTACTTTCTTGCTCATTGAATAGTTAATTCCCTTAACAGTTCTGTCTAAGATTTTGCATAATTTTAATTATTTTTTTCCGAGATGGGAAAAATTGAAATAGCAATAATATTTTAAGCAGAATGGCTTGTTATCAGATATTGTGCAAATCAATATTGATTATAAATTAAGGATATCAACATTTAAAAAGGCATAATTAAGATGCTCACAATGCCTACTAATAAACATATTTTTATTTTATGTATTCTTGTTTAGTTGCCCACATTCATATTTATTTATTTTTACTTAGTAATAGCATTTTCTATTTGTATTACTCTATTATAATTTAATATTTATCACAAAGTAGGGTATTTTCCATGATGCTACCCAGCTTTTAAAATTATTATTTTTAATAACTGCATAGGAACCGACTGATGTTTTAAAAAACCATTCCCTAATTGTTCATCATTTAGGTTGTTGCCATTGTTTTGTGAGTTAAAAAAAAATCTATGAAATAAAAACCTTCATACTTATAGCTTTTTATGCTTTTAATATAATTTCTTAGGATAAATTCCCAGCAGTGGGATCACTGAGTCATAGGAGGTGTACATTTTTATTCCTCTCATGATAGGCATTGCCAAATGGCTCTCCAAAAGCATTGTACCAAGTTTTATTGCCATCAGTGATGTATGACTTTGCCCTTGACCACATTACCTCTCCTTTTATTTCTTCTGCAATGGTTTGTGGTAGATTTTCTATGATATTTTTCTTTGAGAAGGTCATATTTATCAAGAATTGTTGAAGAAAATACAAACAATTCAAAAGAAATGTAGCATGGAAGTTGTATCTTTCAAACACTAAGTTACTTTTACATAACAGATCTTATATAATTCCCCTTGATGTAGAAAATCTATTTTTAAATTGTGTCCCCTGGAAAGTTTATCTTTGTAACTTACAATTCTCTTTTCCTCTGCCACTTAGGTATAAGCTGTACATTTTTTCCCCTCTTACTACTTGAATTTTTTAAAAACTAATACACATTTCATTTACCATTTGACAAAGGTGGATAGAATTTGACATACTGTTTCTTTATTGAAACTAAAAGCAATAGTTTCCTATTCAAAATTCAAGTAATGCTGGCATGTATCGACAAAGGTTGACCTTACATTTATGAGATTCCAGGAAGTAATATGATTATTTCATGAAATACTTTAAATAAAAATTAAATTATTGATTCTTGAACACAAAGAATTCAAGATTATAATCGCTCACTAGTCTCCTAAAATTTTCAAGGGGTACAAAATCCTAATGTAGGAATACCTTTAATTCAAGAAAAAGTCTTCCTATCTGGGAAATTTAACTGAATTTCCTTAACCTTCAATTTTGGGAGAGAACTGTGAAAGGGAAAAGGAGGTATCTCTGTAACCATCCATATCTTCCAAACAAAACTGGAAACTGGTATTACAGATGTCATAGCTGGAACACCCTAACATCTAATTAGTTGTGGCCATTTACTGTTGTGTAAAAAATGATCCCAAAACTTAGTGGTAAAAACCAACCATGAATTCTATGGGTCAGTTAATTTGGACAGGGCACAATGAGGACAGATTGTCTCTGCTTCATGACAGGGTCTCAGCAGGAAGACTTAAAAGCTGGAATTGTGTTGTCCACAGGCAACTGGTGTCCAAAGGTTGTCTGGTGATGGATGCTGGTTGGTCAGAGCTCTCAGAGTTAACATTTCAAGAATAGGAAGCCAATGGATGCATGCCATCTTTTTCAAGGAGTCTTCACATTACATGGCTTCATTTCCATTATTGATCAGAGCAGACACTATCTCTCTCTGCGCTCTATACTATATGGAAAGGCAGATTTTGGTGGGAAAAGTGCTACAGTCACTTTGGAAAGAGAAAACATAAAGAATGAGGGGAATATTGTCATAGTCATGTAGAAAAATACCAATTGCCACATAAGTGACATGAAATATAGATTTGGCAAATGCAATTCTATTTGTGAGCTCTTCCAAACTCAGTTTGGAGTTGTTTGCATGTAGGAAAAAGAGTGATTCCTATTGTACCACCTTATTATGGATCATAGCTACAAAATCTCTTAAAATATAAGAAAAGAACAATTTGATGAGGGATTCACACTGGTTGACTCTGCCCAAGTGTGGTTGCCTATCTGTATCATACAGTATGGTAGGAATGAATAGAAATGTGTAGTCTTAAGGCCTTGAAAAGTCAGTGGGCAGTGTTCAGATTGGCCACAGCAGATAGAAAATAAAGGCGACTGCAATTCCAGAAAAGAGACAAAGATCTCTTTTTTTACGCATAAAAACAGGGAGAGAGTTTGAATCTCTCTCTCTTCTCTGAGCTCTCTCTGTGTGTATGTGTGTGTGTGTGTGTGTGTGTGTGTTTGTTTGTGTTAGACTCCATGCATTATAACAAAGTATTAAAAAAAAGGTTCAGTTTCCACCCATTAAAGAGAAGACAAGATTGGGGGTACTTTGTACAGCCAAATTGTTTGCAGCCAGCCAACCAACCAACCAGCCAAACAATCAACCAACCAACCAACCAACAAACCATCATTTGTTTGAGAATAACAGAATCCAGAGACTTCCTGGGTCTAATTTTTATCTGTTTTGAAATATGGACACATACCTCTGGAGTTGGGTAAGTCTCTCTAGCTTTATAGGTATAAATTACTTCATGATGACTCCGTGCTACTGAATAACTTACGAACTTTCTGAAAACTTGTTCAGAAACACACATATATTTGCACAGAAACACATATATATTTTCCCTGCACACCTTTGTTACACTATACAAGTCAATTATATGAATTTCTAGAAGAGGCAAAATTAATCTCAGACCAAAAAGAAGTCCCTAGCAATGGTTGCCTCCAGTGGTGGGATAAGAAATTGACTGAGAAGTGACACAGGGGAAGTTTCTGGAAGATTGTTGCATATCTTGTCAGAGATTTTTGTCAAATGGATACATGAGTTTTAGTTTTTTGCAATTCACTAAATATTCTTTAAAGATTTATGCATTTTATTGTATGTAATTTTATTCTAAAATGGAATAATAAAATGTTAAAGTCTAGCTAATTTAATAACAATTGGTATTTCAGAAGTAAGCTATACTTTGAAATATATAAAAACTAAGAAGATATATTGTTGGATGAATGGAGATGTGAAAAAGCAATTGTATTAAAGTTAATTGTAGTATCTGGATATGTGTAGGTCTAGGACTAGGGAGAGGAAAACCAGTTACCTAGAGTGCAAAGTTTAAGGAGGTTTTCCTTCTCAGGCTCAGGCAAGTGCAGAGTTGGCACTTGAGAGCAAGCTCCTTTTAAAATTTTGTACTCTGAGTGCTCTGCTTCCCTCTCTCTAGTCCCAGTACATTTAACATTCTATCCTCTATCTGGTCATGCTTACCCCATTGCTAGCAAGTTGACTTAACCTATGTGGCAGCTTTGGGGGGCACTGCTCAGATTTCCCAAGAGAGATTCCCCTTGAGGGGGCAGTTAACTGACAATACTGTGTCAGTTGCTGCAGGTCTTTTCAGGATTTGCCTTGTCTTTTGAGTTAAGGTCATGTGCTTTCTGGTGGTCCTCAACTGCATGGTGGTGATAAAGGGCTCACCACTTCTGTCCTGTGAGAGATTCTCCCAGCTAAGGGACAGCCATTGGGCTAGTGGAGACTTTCCCAGAACTGCATCCAGTCTGAGTCTTTTCCTATTACCCCTCCCCTCCTTTTCTTTTTCCTTTCCTTGTGTATGTGACAGGCCTGTATCATAGTTTGAAGGATTTTTCTACCTTATCTACTCCATTTTCTCTTACTTTTCATAGGCTTTACTGCTAGTTAGCTTGTACATCTAAGACTATCTTAGTATCTGCATACCTGAGAACCCAACCAACACAAGGTAATACCTACTCTATTTTTATGCTTGTGTATAAAGCTGCTTCCTGATGGCCTAGAAAGCCACATGCTGAAAATGACTATCAACCCTTTGGTTTACTTGGTCCCTCAGGCAAATTTCTGCAGAACTGGATGTTTTTGTAGACCATCTCAAACCACTATCTATGGCAAATTTCTTTGTCATTGCCAGAAGTGATGGCTTTCTGTACTTGACACTTTTGTACTTCTTACTCATTCTCCTTTTGAATAATTAACCACCATTTACTAATCACCAATTGTTTATATTAAAATTCTCTATTCTAATTACTCTGTGGTTTCTTTCTCCTAAATGGACATCAACAGACATAGAAGTGATGAAGGACCTGGTCCTACCAGAAAAATCTTCAAAGGCAGGATTTGGAGAATAATTCTGGTCATGTCCTTGGACTTTAGGAAGTCAGGTACAGAATATGATACAAGAAGAAAACTTTGCTAATATACATTAGCCATAGCCTGGGAAACATATGTGGGAGTGGATTCTAAGGATTTTAGACCAAAGAGGATAGAAATACCATTGGAAGAACCAGATCAAATAGATTGATATTTTCAGTTACTGAAAATTGTGGATTAATTGTGTTGGCTCGTAGAGTACCACCTGCAAACCCCTCTCCAATAAAGTCTAGCTATTCCCCTTTGTAGCCATGTATTAGCCAGCTAATACCACCATTGACATGGGTTCCTTGACTTTAGTAGAGAGTCTAAGGCCAAGTGACCTACTGAAAAGGACAAGGTGGTCACATTTACCAGAAGGTTCAGCATGGACAGAACACTAATCAGAATGCTTTGGTCTATAGGGACCTCTGACTATAGCTAGGTGGTCATAGTATCCCCAGAAGTAACATAGGTGGGGAACCTACATGCTGATTTACACAACAGGAAACCCTTTAGGATCAGTGCTTAAACACTGGAGGAGGGTTTTGAACTTTCACCAGGTTTCTAGACCTAAGCCTGTCTCAGGCCCACAGTGACTTGACTAAAGACTCAGGTTCTCCTGAGGAAGAGTCCTGTAGCATTGCCACTCTGAATACATCTGAACATATTAGTGACTGGGCACTGTGGAAAAGTACCCTGACCAATGGGAATTCCTAGACACTAGGTATAAATTGCTACTAATTCTTGGCCACCCAAATAACCACTGTGGGAATGGCCAGATGACACATGGAGTCAACTTGGATGTGACTTGTTCGCATTGGTCTGTGCATCTTATTCATAGGCCTACCCTGTCGACATTTCAATAATTTCTGAATGTATACTTGAATTAGAGATATTTGGCACCTGAAAGAAATGCTGTATTGGTCGTTGGCCCATCTGGTAAGGATCATTACAGTAGGAAGGGTTATTGGAAGATTCTGAATTTTCCTGTTTCTTACCAAGATAGCAAATCAGAAGCAAAAAGCATCTTATGGGAATTTTTGCATATTAGTGTTACAATCAGAGACTTTGAAAAATGAGAGATGGTAATATTTATCACACTCCCATTTTACTTGCTTCCTTGGCCTATGTGGAGGCTGGGTGAATCATGGAGAATGACTTAGAGTCTGCAGATTTTGCTCATCACATGGTATAAGGAGGAAAATTAGCATAGTTCCTAGCCAGATACACAGTTACTGACCTAGCTATTTTCTTTTTTTTGATAAAGTCTAACATTTTTGCCTATGGCCAGCCTCAGACCACAATTCTTCTACTTACAGCCTCCCACATAGGTATTGCAGGTGTGAGCCACTGTGCTGGGCTGAATGATTTTTTTCCCTTAATACCATTTCGTAAGGACCCTCAGAAACTGTTTGATTTTACCTGACACAGCTGACATCACACTTCCACTGTTGGTGAGCACGTACATGTTTATGTTCCTTTGCTTTTTAGAATGCTTTTCCCTCCCCCCCTGCATTAGCTCATCTGTGATATGGTGGGAATTGCTTCTCATTTCATGGATGAAGAAACTTATCACTATAAGGCTTTTAACACATTTCTTATTTTTTAGGAGAATTAAACTGTCGTGTTTTTCAGTGAGTGCAGCCTTCTTCTTCAGCATTCACAACATGTGCTCAGATTTTCTCTAAAACAATTTCACTGGGAATTTTTTCTTGGCAAATTTATGACCACAATAGATTTGTGTTTTGTGCTCTTAGAGGTGTATTCTCCACTTCCCTTTCCATTTCCAGCCATGAAACTAATAGAAAAAGTTAGTTACATAAAACCTTGGTGCACTTCAACTTATTTCAGAATGTAGTCATGAGAATTGAACAAAACTCTATGGAACACACTGAAATTGCTTCATATCCCTTTATAAGCATAAACTTTTCTAGGAGCTGAAGTAAAATCCCCATAGCACAATATGTAAGATATTTAATGGAAACTAAGAGTGTTGGCAAAATTGTGAATTATGGAATCAAATACCTTTTGCAATACACAATTCTGTAGCGATTTTAAAGGTTTTGGTGTAATCGTGATCTTGGTAAACATGAGTGCAGCACTTGACAGTGAACTAAGGATGTTGCAATGATGTCCTTTAACATAGTCTCCTTTCAAAGACAAAACCACTTGGTCGTCTCAACAGATGCAGAAAAAGCCTTTGATAAGATCCAACACCACTTCATGGTAAAAGCTCTAAGAAAACTAGGAATAGAAGGAAAGTTCCTCAACATTATAAAAGCTATATATGACAAACCTACAGCCAGCATTATACTTAACAGAGAAAAATTAAAACCATTCCCTCTAAAGTCAGGAACCAGACAAGGATGCCCACTATCTCCACTCCTATTCAACATAGTACTGGAATTCCTAGCCAGAGCAATTAGGCAAGAAGAAGGAATAAAAGGAATACAAATAGGTAAAGAAACTGTCAAAATATCCCTATTTGCAGACGACATGATCCTATACCTTAAAGACCCAAAAAACTCTACTCAGAAGCTTCTAGACATCATCAATAGCTATAGCAAGGTCGCAGGATATAAAATCAACATAGAAAAATCATTAGCATTTCTATACACTAACAATGAGCAAACTGAAAAAGAATGTATGAAAACAATTCCATTTACAATAGCCTCAAAAAAAATCAAATACCTAGGTGTAAACCTAACAAAAGATGTGAAAGACCTCTACAAGGAAAACTACACAATTCTGAAGAAAGAGATTGAGGAAGACTATAGAAAGTGGAGAGATCTCCCATGCTCATGGATTGGTAGAATCAACATAGTAAAAATGTCAATACTCCCAAAAGTAATCTACATGTTTAATGCAATTCCCATCAAAATTCCAATGACATTCATTAAAGAGATTGAAAAATCTACCACGAAATTTATATGGAAACACAAGAGACCACGAATAGCCAAGGCAATACTCAGTCAAAAGAACAATGCTGGAGGTATCACGATACCTGACTTCAAACTATATTACAAAGCAATAACAATAAAAACAGCATGATATTGGCACAAAACCAGACATGAAGACCAGTGGAACAGAATAGAGGACCCAGATATGAAGCCACACAACTATAACCAACTTGTCTTTGACAAAGGAGCTAAAAATGTACGATGGAAAAAAAGCAGCCTCTTCAACAAAAACTGCTGGGAAAACTGGTTAGCAGTCTGCAAAAAACTGAAACTAGATCCATGTATATCACCCTATACCAAGATTAACTCAAAATGGATCAAGGATCTTAATATCAGACCACAAACTCTAAAGTTGATACAGGAAAGAGTAGGAAATACTCTGGAGTTAGTAGGTATAGGTAAGAACTTTCTCAACGAAATCCCAGCAGCACAGCAACTAAGAGATAGCATAGATAAATGGGACTTCATAAAACTAAAAAGCTTCTGTTCATCAAAAGAAATGGTCTCTAAACTGAAGAGAACACCCACAGAGTGGGAGAAAATATTTGCCAGCTACACATCAGATAAGGGACTGATAACCAGAATATATAGGGAACTTAAAAAACTAAATTCTCCCAAAACTAATGAACCAATAAAGAAATGGGCAAGTGAACTAAACAGAACTTTCTCAAAAGAAGAAATTCAAATGGCCAAAAAAGCACATGAAAAAATGCTCACCATCTCTAGCAATAAAGGAAATGCAAATTAAAACCACGCTAAGATTCCACCTCACCTCTGTTAGAATAGCCATCATTAGCAACACCACCAACAACAGGTGTTGGCGAGGATTTGGGGAAAAAGGAACCCTCATACACTGTTGGTGGGAATGTAGACTAGTACAACCACTCTGGAAAAAAATCTGGAGGCTACTTAAAAAGCTAAACATTGATCTACCATTTGATCCGCAATACCACTCTTGGGGATATACCCAAAAGACTGTGACACAGGTTATTCCAGAGGCACCTGCACACCCATGTTTATTGCGGCACTATTCACAATAGCCAAGTTATGGAAACAGCCAAGATGCCCCACCACTGATGAATGGATTAAGAAAATGTGGTATCTATACACAATGGAATTTTATGCAGCCATGAAGAAGAATGAAATGTTATCATTCACCGGTAAATGGATGGAATTGGAGAACATCATTCTGAGTGAGGTTAGCCTGGCCCAAAAGACCAAAAATTGTATGTTCTCCCTCATATGCGGACATTAGATCAAGGGCAAACACAACAAGGGGATTGGACTTTGAGCACATGATAAAAGCGAGAGCACACAAGGGAGGGGTGAGGATAGATAAGACACCTAAAAAACTAGCTAGCATTTGTTGCCCTTAACGCAGAGAAACTAAAGCAGATACCTTAAAAGCAACAGAGGCCAATAGGAAAAGGGGACCAGGAATTAGAGAAAAGGTTAGATCAAAAAGAATTAACCTAGAAGGTTACACACATGCACAGGAAATTAATGTGAGTCAACTCCCTGTATAGCTATCCTTATCTCAACCAGCAAAAACCCTTGTTCCTTCCTATTACTGCTTATACTCTCTCTACAACAAAATTAGAAATAAGGGCAAAATAGTTTCTGCTGGGTATTGAGGGGGTGGGGGGAGAGGGAGGGGGCAGAGTGGGTGGTAAGGGAGGGGTGGGGGCAGGGGGGAGAAATGACCCAAGCCTTGTATGCACATATGAATAATAAAAAAAATAAATAAATAAAATATTCTTCTTTCAAAGGTAGAAACTGAGCTTAGGTTAATTTTCTTGGCTTCTTCGTGCATATAGACCCACAGCCTTGTGTATAGCTCATACATTTTTGTAGGACTATGCTTGATGGATTTCAAAATTACAGATCATGAACTTCTTTTTAATTAGAGAGAAAAATCTCCCTTGACTCTGCACTGCACTCTAGTGTTTGCTTGTTAAAGTCAAGAGGGAGCACGGAGGAGTGAGTTTTGCTCCAGTGATCTGTACAATTAATAGCTTCAGAGAAGCATCAGTGATGTTCTGGGAAGAGAACACAGCTAAATTCTCTAGGGCCCAGCAGAGCAGTCGCACCGAGCTGCAGATAACGGATGACCACATTTAACACTGTAATTGAACTGCTGTGGGCATTCTACAGGTTCTGAGAAAAGGCCCCTCCAGTTCTCAGAAGTAAGGGCCATGCTGACACCATGCTACCAGAAGGCTGGAATTGAGTTTTATTCTCAAGTGCAAATATTTTTAAGTACACTTGAGGTTGATTTGTTTGTCTTCTCCAACGGGGTCTTAAGGAGTCCATTCTCTTTTGGAGACTCCATTTTTTCCTGCCCATTATTTCATGGGTAATTTTAATCAAACACTGTGGAAACACAGGTAAAATGCACTTGCATGCACCCATTACTCAGCCTCAACTCTTATTAGCTCACAGCCTCACTTGGATTGATTTACTTCCAACCCCTGCCCTAGAAATGTGCAGAAACAATCCCATATACATTTCATTCATATTTGATTATATGTCCCTAAAATAGCAAAACTTCTTGTTTAAGAGGTTTCTTCTGTGTTCATACCAAGATGAAACAAAAGAAAAAACCAAAACCAACCTAAAAGCTAGCAATTCCTTAATGTCATCAAATATCCAGTGTATTTTTCTCATACACATTTTTATTTTTAGATTTATGCTGATATTTTATTCAATTTATATTCTAAACACAGAACATACATCATATTTTGTTAGTCTCAAGGTTTTTATATCATAAGCTATCCTTGGTTTTATTTTTTACTTGCAATTGACTTGTTGAAAAAATGGTCATTTGTCTTTTGAACATTCTTACTTTCTGGGTACTTCTGATTGCAGTCTTAAAAAAAAAAATCACCTGAGTGTCAGTGGCTCATGCCTATAATTCAAGCTACTTGGGAGGCTGAGGTTAGGAGGATTGTGGTTTGAGGCCAGGAGGAGCAAAACATTCATGATAACCCATTTTAGTCAATAGCTGGGCACAGTGATATGCACCTGTCATTCCAAGCTATGTGGGAGACTGAGTTTGGGAGGGTTATAGTCCCAGGCTAGTCTGAGCAAAAAAAGTTTGCACGATCCATTGTCAATGAAAAAAATTCAGTGTGGTGGTGTGTGCCTGTCATCCAAGGTAGAGTGGGATGTAAAACAGGAGGATTGTGGGCCAGATTGGGCTGGGCAAAAAGTGAGACCCTATCTCCAAAATAAAAGAAAAAGGGCTGGAGGTGTGGCACAAGTGCTAGAGCACCTGCCTATCAAGTACAAAACCCTGAGTTCAAACTCCGGTATTGTCAAAAACCAAAAATAATGCCTATTTCTCATTTCCTTGTGTGTTTACTGAACTGGTTGCTGGATGAAGAAACATGATCATATTTAGGTTATTTTTTGGCAAGATGACATTATAGCCAGTCCATTCAGTTGTGTACCGCTGAGACATCTCTGCCTCAGGGGATCATTTCCCAGACTCAGAGCTTACTAAGGAGTTTGCAAGTGGTAATATTCTAATTCTTTCTTGACATTTTCATTTGCTAGCTGGAATACATCCATATAGAGAAGTTTTTTTTTTTTTCCTCAGCACTGTTTTGAATATGCTGAGGTGCTGTTTTTACTGGAAAGGTGAGTTATATACACTGTTCTTTCCCTGTTTTCAGAATAATGAGTTAGTTTCTTATAATCCTCCAAAAGCAATCGACTTTTTAAAATAATCGTTTGAATTCTCGATTTTCTAACACATATCATTCATTCCAAACCTCTGAAATTTTTTGGCAGTACTGGGGTTTTGAACTCAGGGCACTCTGTCACTTAAGCCGTGCCCTCAGCTCTTTTTGATATTTTATTCTTATTAATGCTGTAGATCATTCATCTTTATACAGTGAGATATACTTCAGGTTAGTTCCTGAGTCTTTTTGATAATATTGCTATTATTCTCGATAACTTCTGTGCTTTCTGGAATGGCAACATATTCAGATTCATCCTGTAAATTTCCCATTTCTGTGTCTTCTACATGCTTCCTTTTATGCTTTATGAGGGATTTTATTTAATTATAGCTTAGTGTCCCATCATGTGCACACGTGCACACACACATGCACACAGCCTCTCTTTCTTAAAGAAATTACAATATAGCGCATAAATACACATCGCTTCTTTACCTTGCTGCTTTTACTTAACAATGTGTCCTAGAGATCACATATGAGCCTGTACTCATTTGTTTGTTCTTATTTTTTTTACAAATGTATATTGTTCCATTGCGAGTACTTCAGAGTTAATTCAGTTCATCCATTATTGATGAACATAGCAGTTTTAATGACTTTTGACACAAATACACGTATACATCTTTTCACATTTTGTTATTTTATCTCTGCAATAGATTCCTAAAGGGGCAAAC